>NC_045599.1:55242185-55889685 GCF_009762305.2 Zalophus californianus | reverse complement strand
ACTACTGGATCACGAGGGCAGGATTAGAGAGATAGGCGATACGATAAGATGAAACAACATTAGAATAATTGGGATCCCAGAAGAAGAGGAAAGAGAGAGGAGGGCAGAAGGTATATTGGAGCAAATTATAGCAGAGAACTTCCCTAATGTGGGGAAGGAAACAGGCATCAAAATCCAGGAGGCACAGAGAACCCCTCTCAAAATCAATAAAGATAGGTCGACACCCCGATATCTAATAGTAAAACTTACGAGTCTCAGAGACAAAGAGAAAATCCTGAAAGCAGCACGGGAGAAGAGATATGTAACCTATAATGGTAGAAACATTAGATTGGCAACAGACCTATCCACAGAGACCTGGCAGGCCAGAAAGGACTGGCATGATATCTTCAGAGCACTAAACGAGAAAAATATGCAGCCAAGAATACTATATCCAGCTAGGCTGTCATTGAAAATAGAAGGAGAGATAAAAAGCTTCCAGGACAAACAAAAACTAAAGGAATTTGCAAACACGAAACCAGCCCTCCAAGAAATATTGAAAGGGGTCCTCTAAGCAAAGAGAGAGCCTAAAAGCAGCATGGACCAGAAAGGAACACAGACAATATACAGTAACAGTCACCTTGCAGGCAATACAATGGCACTAAATTCATATCTTTCAATAGTTACCCTGAATGTAAATGGGCTAAATGCCCCAATCAAAGGACACAGGCTATCAGATTGAATTAAAAAACAAGACCCATCGATATGCTGTCTGCAAGAGACTCATTTTAGACGCAAAGACACCCCCAGATTGAAAGTGAGGGGGTGGAAAACCATTTACCATGCTAATGGACACCAAAAGAAAGCTGGGGTGGCAATCCTTATGTCAGACAAATTAGATTTTAAACCAAAGACTGTAATAAGAGATGAGGAAGGACACTATATCCTACTTAAAGGGTCTATCCACCAAGAAGATCTAACAATTGTAAATATCTATGCCCCTAACATGGGAGCAGCCAATTATATAAGGCAATTAATAACAAAAGCAAAGAAACATACTGACAACAATACAACAATAGTGGGGGACTTTAACACCCCCCTGACTGAAATGGACAGATCATCTAAGCAAAAGGTCAACAAGGAAATAAAGACTTTAAATGACACACTGGACCAAATGGACTTCACAGACATATTCAGAACATTCCATCCCAAAGCAACAGAATACACATTCTTCTCTAGTGCCCACGGAACATTCTCCAGAATAGATCACATCCTAGGTCACAAATCAGGCCTCAACTGCTACCAAAAGATTGGGATTATTCCCTGCATATTTTCAGACCACAATGCTTTGAAACTAGAACTCAATCACAAGAGGAAAGTTGGAAAGAACTCAAATACATGGAGGCTAAAGAGCATCCTACTAAAGAATGAATGGGTCAACCAGGAAATTAAACAAGAATTAAAAAAATTCATGGAAACAAATGAAAATGAAAATACAACTGTTCAAAAATCTTTGGGATACAGCAAAGGCCGTCCTGAGAGGAAAGTATATAGCAATACAAGCCTTTCTCAAGAAACAAGAAAGATCTCAAATACACAACCTAACCCTACACCTAAAGGAGCTGGAGAAAAGAACAGCAAATAAAGCCTAAACCCAGCAGGGGAAGAGAAATAATAAAGATCAGAGCAGAAATCAATGAGATAGAAACTAAAAGAACAGTAGAACAGATCAACGAAACTAGGAGCCGCTTCTTTGAAAGAATTAACAAGATTGATAAACCCCTGGCCAGACTTATCCAAAAGAAAAGAGAAATGACCGAAATCAACAAAATCATGAATGAAAGAGGAGAGACCACAATCAACACCAAAGAAATACAAACAATTATAAGAACATATTATGAGCAACTCTATGCCAGCAAATTAGGTAACCTGGAAGAAATGGATGCATTCCTAGAGATGTATCAACTACCAAAATTGAACCAGGAAAAAAAAGAAAACCTGAACAGACCTATAACCACTAAGGAAATTGAAGCAGTCATCAAAAATCTCCCAACAAACAAAAGCCCAGGACCAGATGGCTTCCCAGGGGAATTCTACCAAACATTTAAAGAAGAATTAATACCTATTCTCCTGAAACTGTTCCAAAAAATAGAAATGGAAGGAAAACTTCCAAACTCATTTTATGAGGCCACCATTACCTTGATCCCAAAACCAGACAGAGACCCCATCAAAAAGGAGAATTACACACCAATATCCTTGATGAACATGGATGCAAAAATTCTCACCAAAATACTAGCCAATAGGATCCAACAGTACATTAAAAGGATTATTCACCACAACGAAGTGGGATTTATCCCTGGGCTGTAATGTTGGTTCAACATCCGCAAATCAATCAACGTGATATAATACATTAACAAACGAAAGAACAAGAATCATATGATCCTCTCAATAGATGCAGAAAAAGCATTTGACAAAGCACAGCATCCTTTCTTGATCAAAACTCTTCAGAGCATAGGGATAGAGGGTACATACCTCAATATCATAAAAGCCATGTATGAAAAACCTACAGTGAATATCATTCTCAGTGGGGAAAAGCTGAGAGCTTTCCCCCTAAGGTCAGGAACGCGGCAGGGATGTTCACTATCACCACTGCTATTCAACATAGTATTAGCAGTTCTAGCCACAGCAATCAGACAACAAAAAGAAGTCAAAGGCATCCAAATTGGCAAAGAGGAAGTCAAACTCTCACTCTTTGCAGATGATATGATACTTTATGTGGAAAACCGAAAAGACTCCAACCCCAAAACTGCTAGAACTCATACAGGAATTCAGTAAAGTGGCAGGATATAAAATCAATGCACAGAAATCAGTGGCATTCCTATACACCAACAACAAGACAGAAGAGAGACAAATTAAGGAGTCGATCCCATTTACTATTGCACCCAAAACCATAAGATACCTAGGAATAAATCTAACTAAAGAGGCAAAGGATCTGTACTCAGAAAACTATAAAATACTCATGAAAGAAATTGAGGAAGACACAGAGAAATGGAAAAACATTCCATGCTCATGGATTGGAAGAACCAACATTGTGAAGATGTCAATGCTACCTAGAGCAATCTACACATTCAATGCATTCCCCTTCAAAATACCATCCATTTTTTTCAAAGAAATGGAACAAAGAATCCTAAAATTTGTATGGAACCAGAAGAGACCTCGAATAGCCAGAGGAATGTTGAAAAAGAAAAGCAGAGTTGGCAGCATCACAATTCCGGACTTCAAGCTCTATTACAAAGCTGTCATCATCAAGACAGTATGGTACTGGCACAAAAACACACACATAGATCAACAGAACAGAATAGAGAGCCCAGAAATGGACCCTCAACTCTATGGTCAACTAATCTTTGACAAAGCAGGAAAGAATGTCCAATGGAAAAAAGACAGTCTCTTCAAGAAATGGTATTGGGAAAATTGGACAGCCACATGCAGAAGAATGAAACTGGACCATTTCCTTAAACCACATACAAAAATAGACTCCAAATGGTTGAAAGACCTAAATGTGAGACAGGAGTCCATCAGAATCCTAAAGGAGAACACAGGCAGCAACCTCTTCGACCTCAGCCGCAGCAAATTCTTCCTAGAAACATCGCCAAAGGCAATGGAAGCAAGGGCAAAAATGAACTATTGGGATTTCATCAAGATAAAAAGCTTTTGCACAGCAAAAGAAACAGTCCACAAAACCAAAAGACAACTGACAGAATGGGAGAAAATATTTGCGAGTGATATATTAGGTAAAGGGCTAGTATCCAAAATCTATAACGAACTTATCAAACTCAACACCCAAAGAACAAATAATCCAATCAAGAAATGGGCAGAAGACATGAACAGACATTTTTCCAAAGAAGACATCCAAATGGCCAACAGACACATGAAAAAGTGCTCAACATCACTCGGCGTCAGGGAAATCCAAATCAAAACCTCCATGAGATACCACCTCACACCCTTCAGAATGGCTAAAATTAACAAGTCAGGAAAAGACAGATGTTGGCGGGGATGTGGAGAAAGGGGAACCCTCCTACACTGTTGGTGGGAATGCAAGCTGGTGCAGCCGCTCTGGAAAACAGTATGGAGGTTCCTCAAACAGTTGAAAATAGAGCTACCATACAATCCAGCAATTGCACTACTGGGTATTTACCACAAAGATACAAATGTAGGGACCCGAAGGGGTACGTGCACCCCAATGTTTATAGCAGCAATGTCCACAATAGCCAAACCGTGGAAAGAGCCAAGATGTCCATCGACAGATGAATGGATAAAGAAGATGTGGTATATACACACAATGGAATATTATTCAGCCATCAAAAGGAATGAGATCTTGCCATTTGCTATGACATGGATGGAACTGGAGGGTGTTATGCTGAGTGAAATAAGTCAATCAGAGAAAGACATGTATCATATGACCTCAGTGATATGAGGAACTCTTAATCTCAGGAAACAAACTGAGGGTTGCTGGAGTGGTCGGGGGTGGGAGGGATGGGGTGGCTGGGTGATAGACAGTGGGGAGGGTATGTGCTATGGTGAGCACTGTGAATTGTGCAAGACTGTTGAATCACAGATCAGTACCTCTGAAACAAGTAATGCAATATATGTTATGAAAAAAAAAAAGAAGAAGATAGCAGGAGGGGAAGAATGAAGGGGAGTAAATCGGAGGGGCAGAGGAACCATGAGAGATAATGGACTCTGTAAAACAAACTGAGGGTTCTAGCGGGGAGGGGGGTGGGGGGATGGGTTAGCCTGGTGATGGGTATTAAAGAGGGCACGTTCTGCATGGAGCACTGGGTGTTATGCACAAACAAAGAATCATGGAACACTACATCAAAAACTAATGATGTAATGTATGGTGATTAACATAACAATAAAAAAATTTTTTAAAAAGGGTACAAATACAATTTTGATAGATGGTGCCAAAATTTCTCTCCAAAATAGGTAACAGTGTAGGAGAGTATCCATTTCCCCACAACCTCATATCACAATATTATAAAACTTTTTCAGTATTAAAACCTGTTTTAATTTGTGCTTCCTTGATTACTTGTGAGGTTGAGTAAAATGACCATTTTATACATTCTTCTGGTAAGAGCTTTTTCATATTCTTTGGGTTGTTTTCTTTCTTTAATGATTTGTATGAATGTTTGTTTTTGTTTTTGTTTTTAAAGATTTTATTTGAGAGAGAGAATGAGAGAGAGAGCGTGCGCACAAGCAGGGGGAGCCGGAGAGGGAGAAGCAGGCTCCCCGCTGAGCTGGGAGCCCGATATGGGACTCGATCCCAGGACTCCAGGATCATGACCTGAACCAAAGGCGGTTGCTTAACCAGCTGAGCCACCCAGGTGCCCGATTTGTATGAATGTTTTTTAAATTATGGATAATAATCTCTACTGTATATTGCAAGTATTTTCTCCCAGTCCCTCCATTTTCTTTTATCTTTCTGTGGTATTTTTGTCTTAAAGCGGTTTAACTTTTTTTGAGCTCTCATTTGTCAATTTTCCTTTTATGGCTTCAGGACTTGTCTTGATTAGAATTCAAAGATGATAAAAATTCTCCTATTTTCTTCTAATGCTTTTATAGTTTTCTTTTTGAAGTAGATACTTCGCTCCAGCTGATGTTCACTTTTGTGCGTAGTTGAGGTAAGGCTCTAACTTTTCTTCCACCCACATGGATAGCCAGTTGTCATAATGCCATTTATTGAATAGGCCATGCTTTCTTCACTGATTTAAAACACTTCCTATACTTTGTTCTAAATTTTCATAAAGCCGTGTAATTCTGTTTGGGGATCTCTGTTCTGTTGGTCTATATATCTTTTCCTGGGCCAATTGCTATGCTATTCAATGTTATACTATTTAAAATCACTGTAATTTTGATTTATGCTTTGATATCCTGGAGGACATACACATACATTGTTCTTATTTCTAAAATTTCTGGGCATTTTTTTAAAGATTTTATTTATTTATTTGACAGAAAGACCACAAGCAGGGGAGCAGCAGAGGGAGAGGGAGAAGTAGGCTCCCCATTGAGCAAGGAGCCCAATGCGGGACTCGATCCCAGGACCCTGGGGCCATGACCTGAGCCAAAGGCAGACACCTAACTGACCGAGCCACCCAGGCACCCAAATTTCGGGGCATTTTTAATCACATTTCCTTCCACATAAACTTAAAGACTTGGTTCAGAAAAGTCGAAAATTATTGGAATGGCATTGATTTTGTAGATGAGTTGTAAGAGAACCCACATCACTGAGTCTGACCACTTAGAAATAATTTATCTTAATTTCTAAAGTTGTTTTATGCTTGTCACTAAAGTCTCATAGCCGACTTTACATGGACTTTCTTATTTCTTAGCCATGCTCCTGGGTCTTTCATTCTTTTGTTGCTTATGATAGTAGAATTCCTCCCCTCCTCCACACCAGAAATGACAAAAGAATGAAGTAGAGCTTTAGTCATTGCCTGGAAAGATCTTTCCACCAGCCTCATTCCTACCTCAACCAAAGTAAAAATAGTAGCCAAAATCTTTTTTTGTAAAATGTAAACTAGGTCATGTCACTTCCTTACTCAAAACATTTCAATGGCTTGTTTCCCACTGTCCGTAGAATAAAATACAAGTTCCTTCCCGTGAATCACACAGTGGCACAGATTTGTCTGCCCAGCTCTCTGATCACAGCACTTCCTCCTTTGATGACCTTGCTCTGACCTTTGGGTACTTCCAATCCCTGAGCTTTCACCTCCCTCCCAGCCTGACCTCAGACGTTAGCAAAACGGGAAAAAGAACCAGAAGGGGCACGGCCTCCTGTGTCCTGTGCTGAGCTTGTTTTCTCTATCGCCTGACAGAGATTCTCTTTGACTCAACTTTGGTCAGGACTTTTGAGCCCTCCTCTTGACTAGCAGAGCCATTGAAAAGTCTGTTCATCAAGAATCTCCCCCAGCCTTGTTCTCCTATTACCCTGGCCTCCTTTAACCACCCTCTTAGATCAGTTTAGCAAGAATCTGCCCCACTGCTGATGTTTCCTTTTAGTAATTTTCCATCCACTGACATCCCCCTCCCCAACTCTGCTCATTGGCTATAAATCCCTAGCTGTTTTTGTTGTATTCAGAGTTGATCCCAATCTCTCTTGGTAGTCTTTTTTTTTTCTTTTTTCTTTTTTAAATAATTTCTAAGTAGACTCCATGCCCAGTATGGGGCTTGAACTCAACAACCATGAGATCAAGAGTTGCTTGCTCTACTGACTGAACCAGCCAGGTCCCCTCTCTTGGTAGTCTTGACACCTATCACAATAGTCTTGAATAAAGTCTTCCTCACCGTTTTAGTAAGTGCCAGAATAATTCTTTCTTTAAAACAAACTTATTTAGATAGTATTTGTGGATCAATTAGCCATGGGGAATGAAGGGAAACGAGACATTCAGGAAATTTCTATTTCTAGATCAGGCTTGTGGGCAGACTATTAGTCATTCAATGGTTGGTTTGTGGGAATAGAATCCACTCCAGCTAGTTTAAGCAGAAATTAATTAACTATAGGGTATCAGAGTACAGGATATTAACTGCAGGTACAGTGGCTCATAGAATCTTGTGAGAGCTGAATAACTTGACTCTTGGCTGAAATTCCTTGAGCAACTGCTCCTTTGTGACTAGAAAGCCAAACGCCAGATGGAGAAGCCTTTTCTACAGCTGTAATTCTAGAATCACACCAGTTCAGCTCCAGTCTGTACCAGTAAAAGGGATACCTCATGCACTGTCTCTGTCTCCACTTAACTCACTTCTGAGTTCAGCTCTCAAGGAACCACAGCGAATGGGCAGAACCTAAAGAACATGGAATCCCCGAGCACAGATCGTTTCCAGCTTCCATAATACAGGCGTCCCCACTGTTTGAAAGTTCACATTAGGAAACCTCGCAGTTATGAAAGACCTACATTAGGACCTGTTTTTACTAACTGAAAGAAATTCAAAGAGGATTTTCACTTTTATGAAAAAAAGGCGAAAAGCAAACTAGCACTCAGCGGTTGTTGAGCAGCCGGCGTTATAGAAGCAGTGTGCACCCCTAGCAGCAAGAGTGGCGCCCCCGAGCTCCTTCCCCGGGAACTGCACTCAGAACCTGAGCATCAGGCCGCCATGGCTTTGACCAGTGTCTGTGAGCACCTGTGCTTTCTCTTGGTTTATTTTGTGCATCACTAGCAAAGTGTGTCCTATGGTATCCGAAAAGCCAAAAGAGGTTGTTTTTTCGGTTTGGGAAAGCTCAGAATTTTCTTCATGTAAGTTAATGGTAATTGCTTCTTCCCTTTATGCCATATTGGCTTATGAAAGTTTCATAGGAATGCTCAACTTTGGGAGAGCAGGAAAAACCTGTACAGGGTGACATACTAGAAGGAGGTTGACATGGATGGATGCTGAGTGAGAAAATTAAGCGCCCTCATAGAAGGTGAGACAATTAATTGAGAAGGACAGACAGCCCAGAACGTGGGCATACAGGTGGGCAAAGCAGCCTAACTCGTGAGGAAGTGTGACTAGCCTGTGGCAGGGAGGAAGCTCCTGACTTTGGACGTGGATCTTCCCTCTGACTACATTTCTCTGCTCTCAAGGCACATCCTTAAACAATCCTGAGATATGTGGGGATTCTGTCACTGCAATCATGAAAACTGAGACTGAGCTCCATTTAGCCTACGAGTGCTAAACTGGGCTCTCCCAGAAGGGCAGGAGGGTTTGAGTTCAATCTGCTCTGGCAACTGGCAAGCATTTCTCTCCCTGTTGGGCTGAGATGAGCTGTAGAAACCACGCTCTCGCTCTTATCTGTTATACAGTGCCCCCTGGTGGGAAGCCATGCTCGCTCTCTCCTCCGGCACTCCACCTTCCTCTGTTAATGAGCAATATTTATATAATTTGGCTATTCGTTTAATCTGTTGATGCAGACCAACTGCCAAGCTGCTAAACAAACAGACAAAATCCCAAATTCATCTGGAAACACGTGGTGACCAAAGGCTGGTGTGATGCCACAAAATACAAAGATCGGCAAGAAGCTAACATAAGACTTCTAAAACCAGGCTCCAGATTGAGGGCAAGGGTCAGGTTGGCAGCGGGTCTCCTAGTCTTTCTGAAAACATCTCTGCTTTGCCCTCCTCCCAGCCTCCACAATTGGTCATGGAATGTGAGATGTCATGGTGGAGCAGTCGGAACTGGGTGGGACCAGGAAATGTCATGGCTAAAGGACCTAATTTGCTGCATGTCCATGAGCTGATGAGCCGGGCGGCTTCGGTTGGAAGACAGGGCGGTAGCTAAGCAGGTGAGGCTGTCCTGGGAGAGGCCATTGCTGCCGGGCCTGCACATCCACCCGCCCTGCCCTCCCACGTGGAGAGGTCTGGAGAGAGGGGGGAGAGTTTTCCTCTGGGCGAGAGCCAAGTTCTTGGGGGTTCGGGATCGGCATTCAGTCTGGTCCATTGCTTCAGAGGCTGGGAGGCCCCAAAAGAATCATCTAGAACATGTGAGGCTGACCCAGGGGCCTGGAATGAGGGTTCACCTCTCACTGGGACACGCAGGAGTGTTCTGGGCAGTGTTGGCATGAAGCACAGTGTGGTGCGGTGTGTGGAGGACCAGAAAGCTCAGTCAGAAGCCTCCAGAAGGAACACTGAACAGTAAGTGTTTCCTTCTGTTGAAGATGTGCTGGTTAGAGGAGGGAGCCGTGGGCTGCCCTGGAGAGCTGCCCCACTGAACGAGGAGGCATGTAGCCTAAATGGCCCGCAGGTACACCTCAGGCAGGGAGATAAGGAAGATGTGACCACCCCCTCTGACAGTTTACCACATCATGAGGCCAGAGGGGGTTAGGGTGGGGAAATGGCCTGAGAGCAAGCATCACATCCACCCGGACAGCAGAAACAGATCAGATAGGAACCTCCCCAAGAGCACACCACACAGACCTCATCAGCCCTGAATGCCAGGGTAAGAAGAGAGGCAGAGATAACCAGCAGTAAAGGAGTGGCCACTCTCTGGACTTTCCAAGGTGCGGTACTCCACCTGAGCAAGAAAATACTTGCCTAGTATCCACCAAGGAACCCCCCCCCCGCCCACCAGTTATGAAGAGACAGAGTCTGAGAACCAGGAAGCAGCTCAGATATACAGGGGTTCACAACCTCGTTGTGCATCAGGAGCACCTTTGGAGTTTAGAAAAAACATCAGTGGTTGAGCTTCAGCCCAGATCTCTTAAATGAGAATTAGCATGTGTAAGGCAAGTGATTTTTCTTTACGACTTTATTGAGTATAACTGCCATATAATAAACTGCATATGTATATTTAAAGTGTACAGTTTGGTAGGTTTTATGTATGTAACAGTGGACCCATCACCACAATCAAGATAATGGATTTATCTATCACCCCAAATGTTTCCTCTGGCCCTTTTGCAATCCCTTCCTCCTACCCTGCCCTCTCCACTCTGCACCCCCCACCTCCTCTCCCATCCAGACGACTGCTGATCAGCTTTCTATCATACCATAGATTACTTTGAATTGTCTAGAATTTTATAGAAATAAAATCATACAGTATGTTCTCGTCTTTGATGTTGTTGTTGTTTTTTAAAGATTTTATTTATTTATTTGACAGAGAGAGGGAGAGCACAAGCAGGGGGAGCAGCAGAGGGAAAGGGAGAAACAGGCTCCCCGCTGAGCAGGGAGCCCAATGTGGGGCTCGATCCTAGGACCCTGAGATCATGACCTGAGCTGAAGGTAGACGCTTAACCATCTGAGCCACCCAGGCGCCCCGATCTTGTTTTTTTACTCAGCATAATTATTTTGAGATTCATATAGCATGTATCCATGTTTATTTGCATGCATTGCTGAGTCATACTCCATTGTATGGATATACCACCACTGGTTTTTCCCTTTACCCAGTGATCGACATTTTGGTGGTTTCTAGTCCTCCAGAGGTGTCACAGAGGTGAGGTCCCATCTGGGTAGGATGACTGAGGAGACATTTCTACTGGCCCTGGAGCACTTTGTTGGGGATGCTCTTGGGGCGCTGTGGACCCTTCTTACAGTTGGCATTTTATCATCAGTGTTGCTGTGTACTGCCTTAGCCCTTAAGGACAGCAATTAGATGTCTTCCATGATTACACATCCCTATAGCACTGCACAGGGTAGTTTATTGTTGACCTCACACTTTGCATCCTCTGCCACTTTCCCATTCTTCTCCCTAGTCCCTTATATCCCTCATCCCCAGCCAAACTCAGATATCTACTTTTTCTCCTTTTATGAGGCCTCGACCTTCACCTTTGCCCTATTTATGCCCAGATGGCACCCTCTGCCCTGGAAATCCTTCCCTCTCTTCTCTGCCAGCCGACTTGGTACCCTCTATCCCCCAGCTCCCCTTATCAACATTCCACTAAGTGGAATGTGGTGCTGCTCTAGGCAGAGGCAAACAGGTCGATAACACAGAATTGATGGCCCTGCTATATGAGATATAAGAATTTAATATATGCTGGAGAAGGCATCACAGATTAGGGCAAAAAAGGATTGTCAATAAATGGCATAGGAACAATTGATGAGCTTCTTGGGGGAAAAATCAATTTAGGTAATTATTTCAGCCTTCCCCAAATTAATTCCAGATGTATTGATGAAGTAAGTCTTTAAAAACCTAGAAGAAATTGAAGGTGAATATTTATTATATCTTTGGAGAGGGAGGACTATCTCCCTCTTAGCTTAGATTTGGGTGATGCTCATGAAGGAAAAAAAATCAGTAGTTTAAAAAAAATCTATTAAACTTTTGCGTGTCAAAAAAGTAATCCAAAAGAAAATGTACTCTTTGAACTTTAAAAGATATTGTGGCAAATGTAGCTACTAATGGCACAATGCAGAGCAATACACCTTCTTTTTTTTTTGGATTTTTTTTATTATTATGTTATGTTAATCACCATAGCAATGCATATTCTATAGGAAAATTGCCAGAGACCATATGTCCAAATAAGGAAATGCGGTTGGTTAATGAACATATGGACAAATGTTTGACCTTATTTGCTGTGCTCAACTATGTGTACAATTAAAAACAGAATGAGAGGAGGTACAGCCTTTATAGATTAAATTACTCAAGATCAAAGATAATTAGAATACCGAATGAATTACACTTCAGTTACCTCTGCCTGATCATGACTTGTATATTTGTGTCTCTTGTGTATTTCTGTCTCTATCTGTGTGCTCACAGCTAGAGGCTCCTGAGGGCTAAGAAGCCATCGTTTTAAAAGCCCATTTTCACAGTCTCTCGAACCCTTATGACAACCTTTCAAGGTATGGAGGGTTAGGCTCATTTTACAGATCAGGAAAGTAAGGCTCAGAGAGGCACTGCTAGGAGGTCTGAGGGCCAGGATTTGAACCCCACCTGGCCTAACCACACATTCTTCCCGCTAGGGTAGGCTGCCTCTCTGAAACACTCCTTAGCTGGTAGGGACGCCTGGCTGGCTCAGTCAGTACAGCATGTGACTCCTGATCTCCGGGTCATGAGTTCGAGCCCCACATTGGGTTTAGAGATTACTTAAACAAATAAGTAAACTTTAAAAAAAGATGCTCTTAGCTGGTAAAGAAGGCGGCAACCTCTGCTGTTGAAGCCTGGATCTGGAAGAACTGCTTCCTCCCTCCCTCTGTAACCCCCAGCTGAGAAGAAAGATGAACAAGAAGGGATGAAGGAAAAGGAATGAGGACTGAGAAGTGAGAAGCCAAATTCGAAATCAAAGAACAAAGTGTGCAGAAGTGTGCAGAGAAAACAAAACAAAACCAAAAGAAGAGACACAAGGTTGCCACGGTTGAGACCACTTGCCCCCTCCATCCCCCAACAACTGATCCTTGTCTCTATTAGGTAACACGGACTTTGCTGGGTCCGGCCTCCAAGCAGGCTATTTTATGGCTGGATATCAAAGGGCCAGGCTCCACCCCTTTGTGGAACAACAGAACAGGAGTGTCTGTCCTCTGAGAACCTTTGTCCCTTACCAATCCGCCCTTTGTGGAGAGTGGATGTCATATAATGGGATGATTTAAGTTTAATATTACCCAGTACAAACAGTATGATGTCTGTGGAAACAGCATTTGAGGACCCCTAATCAGAAATCCACACTTTAGGGATGATAAGCAAGCCCCTGAAGGACCCCAATCAAGAAGATACACCCCAGGACTACAGATCAGATTATTGTTTTTGAAATTTAACAACACAAGTTCGGTTGACGAGCATCAGGAATGACTGGAATGACTTCCCGTTGGTGAAATACAGAATTGAAATCTGTGGCTGACTAGAAAGCCTGTACCTGCTCTGTTGCCCTCACCCGGCAAGCCTGAGACTCCAGCAAGCCCAGCCCCAAACCTCTGCAGCAGCACGTGACTCTCAGATGCTCCCATGACCCTGTGTTCTACCAGGTTGCCATGGCCTCAGTTTCCTGGCCCAACTAGAAATTTGGCTAATCCTGTTGTAAAAATCTTGTTCCTTCTTGGAGTGAACTCTCAAGCAAAGAGCTTGTTAGAATGCCTGGAGGGAGATGGGATCTTTCCCCAACTCACCAGAATGGACTGTCTGATCATTTTTATACCTGCATGCTAGTCAACACTGGCACATGTGGCCGAATGTGGTCTCAGACTTCCTTTCACTGTAATAAAACACATGGTAGCAAAGTTGTCAGGGAGAGGATATGCCCCACTGTATCTAATACCAGAGGTTCCCAGCATTTAGGAGAGTAACAAAAGCAACAACAAATAGATTACCTGACACTTGCTTGTAGACGCGTGACTTGGATCAGTTTGCAACTGTGGCCCTTTTAGCCTGAGAATACATCTCCAAGATGCCCTGAGAGCTTTTTCCTACCTCTGAGCGTGAAGCAAAGGCAGGGATGCAAAGTTCAGAGATGTGAAGCTAAAAAAGATTCCACTCCCTCTCAAATCCCTACTTTGATTGACAGGTAGAGAGGATGGACCAGTTTGGTACCTTCTAATTAGCTGCAATGACTATGGCCACCCAGGCCAGTTCCACTAATGCCCCAAGGCTAGTGCTCTGCAAGCTTTAAGTGTGTGTGTGTGTGTCTGTGTGTGTGTGTGTGTGTGTGTAGGGGGATGGAGTCTTGTTGGTGAAAAGATGGGGGAAGTGACACCTGCCCCTGTTGAGCCTGATCCCATTGTCTTTATGAGGACAAGACTTCCAACTGGTCCAAGTGAGAATTTTGCTGCATGTAGACCATGAGAACCAGGCCTCCGATCACAGCCAACCTGGGCCATTTTCATTGTCACTGCCAATTTGACCTACTATTATGGAAATTGTTCCAATTACTGGTGCGTGTGCATAACATTTGCATGTGAAATGACAACTAAGTGCTTGCCTAAGAGGCAATTTTTGCAAATGAAGCTGGGTGTTTCTAAAATAGGGTATTTTGCCCTTTGTTGGGATTACTTGTGACCGGATGAGATGACAGTCCTCCTCAAGCATTGCCTTGTGGCCTGTCATAAATTACTTGTCCCTGAAATGCTTCCTATGGCTTGCAGACGAGCCCCCTGAAGTAAATGGGCTTCAATCACTAGTTTCAACAATTCTCCTGTCTCCAAGTAATAAAACATCTGGAAGATTGAGCTAAATGGATAAAACAGGTCTCTGTAATAAGTATCTGGCATCCTTACAACTCTGTATAATGCATTTTTTTTATGACCAGATGTTGTACTTCTATGTTATGAAGAACAGAGGCATATTTAGTCATGCTTTTTATTACATTTAAAATGCAAGGTATATTTTCATAGCTCCCCGGAGAAATGCTATCCCATTGATTGGAAATTGTTGATTTAGTTGGTTTACAAACTTGAAAAGTTAAGTGAACGGCTCAGAAAATTGCAGATATAATTTAAGCAGTCATTAAACTGGACACTCACAGGGAAATGGCTTAAGAAAAAGAATTTGGCCTATAAATTTTCCTTCACTCCTAGTGGATTCGTTCCACAGAGTCTTTGATCTTGCAGTCGTTTATGTTCTTATGTGTCTTCTGTAATATTTACAGCTTTATGAAGAAATGATTTCATCAAACTTGCTATTCACTCTTCCCAATTTCTCATTAAGAGAGCTTAGCTGGTAACCCACCTGTGTAGTCTCGATTTTATAGTCCTTTGTGGGGTTCCAACAAGATGTTTTAAACATATGTGTGTGAGGGGGAGGGGCATGGAGCTATCTAGAACACTCTCCCCTGGGCTACTATTCCACAAATCTCCCCAAACGAACACCACACCACCAAACACACATTATTTATTTATTTTAGAAAGTCTGGAAAGCACAGAAAAGTAAAGAAGAAAACCCAAAAAACTCTCTGTAACTCTATGCAGTGATTACCACTGTTCATATATGTACTTTATAAAATTATAATCATGTTCTCTGTAGTGTTTTTTCACTTCAGACACCACGAACATTTTCCTTTTTTATTCAATATGCCTTTAAAATATGAGTCTTGATGGATAGGCCATTTTTATTGAACTAGTTCATTTGGGGACATTTACATTTTTCAGAAATTTTCACTTCCATAAATAATCGATGATAAACACCTTGATGCAAAAATCTTTTTACAGATCTCTGATTCTTTCCTGGAGGTAGAATTACTAGAGCAAAGCATATGAGCTTTTTAAGACTGTATTTTAATAACGTATTTTAATACGTGCTGTTCCAAGTGTTCTGCAGAAAGGACGCGGTGATGTCTGCTGCACCTGCCCACTGTGGGACATGAGCGGCCGGTTTGCACGCTGCGTCCTCCCATTAGTAACGGTTCCCCAGTGACCGTGACCATCTCTGCCTGCTCTTTGAGTTGCCAGTGTTTTCCTGGTTTGATACTTGCTTTTTAATGTGGATGATGAGCTGGAGAATTTTATTTGTTTGGCCACGTTCTCTTCCCTTGCTCCTCTCTTGTTTAGATGCTTTAACCTTCTTTTCTCTCCATCTTTTCCTTTGTGGAATCTCCCTTTTTGGGCTCTTAAGTTTTGCCAGCTTGAAATCAGATTCTAGATGTAGGCTTTTCTTAAATTGGTGGTTTTCTAGTTCTTTAGTGGTTTCATTTTTATTTATTTATTATTTATTTATTTATTTATTTTAAAGATTTTATTTATTTGACAGAGAGACATAGCGAGAGAGGGAACACAAGCAGGGGGAGTGGGAGAGGGAGAAGCAGGCTTCCCGCGGAGCAGGGAGCCCGATGTGGGGCTCGATCCCAGGACCCTGGGATCATGACCTGAGCCGAAGGCAGACGCTTAATGACTGAGCCACGCAGGTGTCCCCAGTGCTTTCATTTTTAGATTGAACGCCAATCTAACCAGAACTGATTTTGGTCTATTGCGTGAAGCCAGGGACCTAATTTAGTTTTTGCCAAAAGGTTGACGGCTTGTATCAGTACCTTGTATTCAATATTCCATTGTAAAATAATCCATCTTTTAAGAATTAAAAGCAGAGGTTGTGTTAATTCTCTGTCTAGGTCTTTTTTTTTTTAAGATTTTATTTATTTATTTGACAGAGAGAGAGACAACAAGAGAGGGAACACAAGCAGGGGGAGTGGGAGAGGGAGAAGCAGGCCTCCCGCTGAGCAGGGAGCCCGAAGTGGGGCTCGATCCCAGGACCCTGGGATCATGACCTGAGCCGAAGGCAGATGCCCAATGACTGAGCCACCTAGGCGCCCTGTCTAGGTCTTTTAAAAATGGGTTTGCTCTCACAGATAATTCACTGATGTTTGAGTTTCCCCTTGTCAATCTGTCTCGCCTGAAAGTAGGATTTATCTATTTTCACCGATCATAAACCACAACCCCTCCTGACTTTGAAACCCTTAACTCCCAACAGCTCTGTTTGGACATGAGTCTTCTTGGTTTAGCTCCTGGGTTGCCCAGGAAGTTTCAATGCAAACTATCTCTGTGATGTGAGCCTCAAAAGCCTTAAGCCGAAGAAAAGTCAGAGAGCACACAATTAGAAAAGGGTCATCTGTAGTTGGACAACTGATTCTAAGTCTGTAACAGATACCCATGTGAGTCTGTGGGCCTCAGTTTACTCATCTGTAAACTGGCAGAGAAGTGATGAGCTTGCAGTGTGTCCTTTAAAAAATCCTGGTTTTGTTAGGTATTGCAGGTAGGATTGAGGAATTAAAAACAAAAGGGAGTGGGGAGGTGGGAAATTGCTTACGTAGGCCTCAGAAGCCCCGAGCTGGGTTCCTCAGTTTAGCCATTTTAATAATCATGTACTCGTGGGGAAATAATTTCACTTCTGCCAGATTTTTTGTCCCCTTAGCAGTGAAATGAGGTTTGCTTCTGACGTAGGACAAAATCCTTCATAAAAGATGAAATGTAGCTGGTCAATAAATTGCTGGAAAGATGTGCCAACTTCAGTGGTCATCAAAGATATGTAAATTAATCTAATAAGGAGACAGGATTTTTTACCAATAAATATATTTTTTAAAGATTTTATTCATTTATTTTTCAGAGGGAGAGAGAGAGAGAGCACAAGCAGAGGGAGTGGCAGACCGAGGGAGAAGCAGGCTCCCCGCCAAGCAGGGAGCCTGATGTGGGGCTCGATCCCAGGACCCCCAGATCATGACCTGAGCCACAGGCAGACGCTTAACCGACTGAGCCTCCCAGGTGTCTCCCAGTAAATAGTTTTTTAAAACACCCACTCATTGCTGTGAGGGTGTGATTACACAGGCACTTTGGGAGTGTAGAATGGGACCATGCTTTGGGAGGCAGTTTTGCAGTCAAGCACCTCAAACATTTATTTCTTTGAGAGCAGCAGTTCCACCTCTGATAATTTAGGCTGAAAAAGTCCACCATAGATGGAGAAAAAGATGTATACGTAAGGGTGTTCATGAGACAATGAATGATATGAGGAAAACCTCAATGGTAGGAAGAGTGATTAGCCTGGTAGATTTTATAATGGCAAAATTCTTTTAGATTTTTGCTTGAATGACCCAACAAGGTAATCCAAAACAAAATGGGCAAAATATTTCATTATCAGTAATAATTAAGTCAACTACAGTGTGCAGCTATAAAAAAGTGACAGAGTAATAATATCCTGAGAAAATATGCATGTTATAATGTTAGGTAAAAAAAAAAAAAAGGCAGAAAATAAATTGTTTAACCAGTAGAATGCCTGACTAAAAATAACCTGCGCAATACAAAGACTAAAAGAAAACCTTACGGGATGGGACGCCTGGGTGGCTCAGTCTGTTAAGCATCTGCCTTCGGATTAGTTCATGATCCCAGGGTCCTGGGATTGAGCCCCGCATCGGGCTCCCTGCTCGGCGGGGAGTCTGCTTCTCCCTCTCCCTCTGCCTGCTGGTCCCCCTGCTTGTGCTCTCTCTCTCTCTCTGACAAATAAATAAAAATCTTTAAAGACAAAAAGGAAAAAGAAAACCTTATGGGGACATAATGCATAGCATGGTGACTGTAGTTAATAATACTGTAGTGCATATTTGGAAGTTGCTGAGAATAGACCTTAAAAGTGTTCATCACAAGAAAAAAAAATGTGTAACTGTGTGGAGACAGGTGTTAACTAGACTTACTATGGTGAGCGTTTCGCAATATGTACAAATATCAAATCATGTTGTACACTGGAAACTAATATAATGTTATATGTCAACTATGTTTCAATTAAAAAATTATTTAAAAAACTTAAATTCAGGGGCACCTGAGTGGCTCAATTGGTTAAACATCTGCCTTTGGCTCAGGTCATGATCTCAGAGTCCTGGGATCGAGCCCCACTTTAGGTTCCGGCTCAGCGGTGAGTCTGCTTTTCCCTTCTCCCTGTGTGATCTCTCTCATTCTTACTCCCTCTCAAATAAATAAATAAATAAATAAATCTATCTTAAAAAAAACCCAAAACAAAACCCTTAAGATCACGGTGGTTTTTGGGGGGATGTGGAGGATTTTTTCCCTTTTTTTCTACTTTTCTATGTATTCTAATTTTCTGCAATGAACACATATAAATTTTACATTCAGCTAAAAGTAAACCTATTTGTCAAATGAATATTTGCTCTTTGAGCAAAAACATATGATTTTGAAAGTAATATCTATTCCTCTCATAATCACTTCACTGTCATAAGAGTTAGATACAATTATCATGAGGGCAAACAGGTTGTGGACATGTCTGAGGCATGAGGCTCTTTGCATGCGTGAAAGGGGTCAGGATGACGCGCGGACATACTGCTACAGCATTCTGCTGAATTCCCATCTGAAGTATAGGTCGCAGGATAGCTCATTTTATGAAGAAATCCTGCAGTTTGCAAAATGAACTGTCCATCCAGAATGTTAATGATCTTCCTATTTGTTTTGTAGGTTTGGATGTTTATGTGTCAGATTTCTTTTAAGTAGAACTCAGTTTCAAAGTTCAGAACTGCAAGAGAGAAGACTTCTCAAGGTGGAGGAAGACATGAATGGTTTGTCTAGCACCGGCTCCTTTCCACCTGCTTCGCCTTTCACCTCTATGCATCCTATTTGATTTCCCCTGTCCTCATCGCCATTCAGAGGATAACTCTTGGGGTCAAGGACTGTGGACTTCAATTCATGTTTGGCTTCCAGAATGCTATAGGAGTCTAATGGGTGCTTGTTACAAGAGCAGTTGGCCTCACCTAAAGCCCTGGGCTGGTCCTGCTGGGAGCCAGAGAGGGGACCCATTGCTGAGCGACAACCCCATCAACACCAACAGACACGGCTCCCTGTGGCTTGGTCTGCGGCAGTCTGGCATCAAGGGTGGAGGCTGAGCAGAAATGGATTTCTTGCCACCATTCTCCGTCGGCCCGAGGGATGCTGGATGTCCCCGCGTTCCGGTCCCCACGTTCTTCTAGTCAACGCCTTGTCTGTCTTACTCTCCCCGTAATTGCATCTCTGGCCTAGTTCCGTTCTCAGACTGATGCCTGTAGAGCCAGAGGATCAGCGACCTCTTTGATGGGATCCAGGAGTTCTAGGACAATTAAAAAAAAAAAAATTAGGGGCTCCCAGGTGGCTCAGCAGGTTGAGAGTCTGACTCCTGATTTCGGCTCAGGTCATGATCTTGGGGTCATGAGGTCGAGCCCCGCATTGGGCTCCACGCTCAGCCGGGAGAGTCTGCTTGAGATTCTCTCTCCCTCTCCCTCTGCCCCTCCTCAAATAAATAAATAAATCTTTAAAAAAATGTAGTAGGGTTTCTTTAGTGATAATCTAAAATATGATTTTACCAGTTATAAAGGCAGCAATCCCAAACTGAAAGACATTTTCTTAGGATGAGACTTTTGTACTGTGGCTGCATTCAGCCCCTGCCAGGAAGGGCTAGGGTGGCTCACGGACCAACACGTCTGGCAGCGGGCAGCTGCTGGCTCAGTTCAGGGCTTTAATGATGTCAGGGCTGGTGTCCCTGTGATCCTCCTGTCTTGTCCCTCGGAGCTGCAAGTTGGTTGCTGCTGCTTCAGGCATTGTGACCTGTGCGGGAGGCAGGACTGAGGGAAAGAGGAGGCATCAGCCTCGTGGATCTCTTCTACCCAAAAAGCAGCACATTTTCCAGAAACCTCCTGGCAGTCCTCCTTTTACATTTCAGTGACACCAAATGAGTCACACAGCTGTCCTGGCTAAGAGGGAGGCCTAGAAATCCACTGGCGGGTAAAAGGCACAGGCTTGCTATGATGGGCTTGGCCCAGTCACTGCTCGGTACGTAGGGCTAGATCACAGTGTGCCGTCGCTGTGGGGCATGAGGCATGGGCCACGCAGCTGGAGGGCCTCTGAACAAAAGTTCCCTCTGCACAAAGGCCAAGGGAACTTTTTCCTTGTCTCCTCTCCCTGTGCTTCTTGCTCTGTTCCTGTGGTGACTTCCTCCTGCCTTTGGGCTCCTCACCGACTTCTCCGCCCCATCAGTGATGGATGGATTATTGCTGGTCACTCCCCCCTCCTCCTTCACCGTCAGGGTGGAAAAGGTCTTTATTTCTAAAGCCATTCTTTCGAAGTAAAGGTCATTATTTCTAAGTTGACTTCAGAGCTATGATACTAAATCCCAGCTATTTATCGAAATTCTAAGGTTTAAATTCCATTTATTCTCACCCAAAAGCAATTTCCTGGGTCGAGGAAGAAACACTCATGCTCAACTGACAGCCAAGCAATGCTAATTTTTGCTAAAGGCCCCGGGGGTTAAGTGTCGGCTAACTGACAAGCTAAGAGAGAGGGAATTTCATGCAAGTCTAGTATTTTTCTGGAGAGGGGAGAGCTGGGCTTGGGCCTCCGCTCACCATGCTCCCCATCTTCTCTAGGATATCCCACTCCCTTCCTCTCTGTGCTCACATCTACGAAGTAGCTCTGTGTCTTTCTTTACCCCTCCTTCTTTCTTTTTGCTTTCTTGTCTCCTGCTGCCGAGAGCTCATATTTCACCTTGTGATCCCTTCAAGGTCATGATGGCCTGTGGCTCCCCCTTCCCCGTTTCCGTGATTTTCCCGAGGCACACAAGCTCCCTTGTCTTCTCCTGGCTCAGCCACTTCACCTGCTCCTTGATGGCTATCCTGTGCGTTCTCGTGTGTTCTAAGGTTAATAATGTGTCTCTAGCCCTGACCATGGTGTCAGACGGTGAGAAATCGGGCACGGCAAGTTCTTTTCTCAGTTCTGCTGTGAGCCTTGTGAGCTCTTAGGCAGGTGATTTAATTATGCTGCAAAATTAATACCGCGCTGGCAAATCATTTTGAAATTCAACATTTTTAAAGTCTCTTGGGACTTAATGACATAAATATTATATAAGTATCAGTGACATATTTTTCTCCTGTTTTGAAAGTCTGCTTCCTTTCCGAAAATTTTGAAATATAACATAAAGAAATATTAAAAGATAAAGTTAAATGGAGAAAGGAGGGGCTCCCGGGTGGCTCAGTCAGTTAAGCATCCGACTCTCTACTTTGGCTCAGGTTGTGATCTCAGGGTTGTGAGATCGAGACCTGCGTCAGGTTCTGCGGTCAGCAGGGAGTCTGCTTGAGAGTCTCTCTTTCCCTCTCCCTCTGCCCCTACCCCCGCTCATGCTCTCACGTGCTCTTTCTCTAAATAAATAAATAATTAATCTTTTAAAATAAATAAATGGAGGGGCGCCTGTGTGGCTCAGTGGGTTGAGCATCTGCCTTTGGCTCAGGTTATGATCTCAGGGTCCTGGGATGGAGCCCTGCATTGGGCTCCCTGCTCAGCGGGGAGTCTACTCCCTCTCCTTGTGCCATTCCCCACTGCTCGTGTGCTCTCTCTCTCTCTCAAATAAATAAATAAAATCTTTAAATGAATGAATGATTGGAGAAAGGAAACATGCATATTGTATTGGACTCAAAATACCTTAGATCAGAGGCCCTAGTCTTCTCATGCTTTGGGGATGTCCCCAGGGTCAGCCAGACTATGAGGTTTGAAGGCATGGTCCCCAAGACTGTCCTCACTTCTGACACCAACTGCAAGGTTGTGGGTGTGAGTTCACAAAACCACCCTCAGTTTTGACAATTCACTAGAAGGAAGACTTACAGAACCTGCCGAAAGCTATTCTACCCACAGCTGTACTAAATCACAGGAAAAGGATACAGATTAAAATCAGCCAAAGGAAGAGACACATGGAGCAGAGCGTGTGAGGGTTCTAAATGCAAAGCTTCTGACCACCCTGGCATCGATGTGTGACAAAACACATGGAATATTACCCATCAGGGAAGCCCACTTGAGCCTTGATGTTCAGAAGTTTTTGGGGTCTCATTACCTTGACACGATTGAGTGATTGATTGTCCACTGGCTGATCTCAGCCTCCAGTCAAAGTCCCCCACGTAAGTCACGTGGCGGGTCTTTCTGGCATGGCCAGTTCTCACCCTAAAATGATCAGGTGTGGCTAACCCCACCCTAAGATCTGGTGTACCCAGAGCCTGCCCTAAACAGACACTTCTGTCAGGAATGACCCAGATTACATCCCAGAAGCTGGGGTGTAAGGGCCAGACCTCTTTTGGGGCAAATTCTTTACTGCGCAGGATGCTTGGGTTCTTATTCATTATCGACGTTCGTTGTGCCCCCAGGAAAGTGCAACATGGGAGAGGCATGTGGAGCATCCTGGAGACCCTCGTTTGTTAGTGGGCATTGGCATTGAATCCCAGTTATGGGGGGCACACATCCCAAAGCCCTTGGGGCTGCCGCTCTCTGCTGCTCAGACATCAGAGATGCTGGCAAGGCAGGGGCTCTGGAGTCTTCTGTGTTTCAAGATGCCAATGCCCTGGGGGCTCAAGGACAGCTGAGGTTTCTGGAAGTTAGTGACCTGTCATCAACTAGGTCAGAGTGAACACCTGACCTGGAGATGTGGGGGAGCAAAGGCTTAGTGGATTCAGAGATCAAGTAGCTGGAGTTTGAAAGTGGGCAGAAAAACCTGGACTTTATATGCAACAGATGGGAGAAGTAGGCTGAGGGTGGGAGACACCATAAACATGTGATGCACAGACTCAGTAAACAAAAGCAGCCAAGGAGCAAACAGAACATGGAAATTCATTGGAAGACACGTGACTACACAAATACTCCGTGTCAAGTTCAAAAGGAAAATACATTCTTCACTAAGAGAAGGATTTATTAACCTTCTAATAAAAATCTGAAGAATAATTGCTGTCTATCTAACAAATATTTATTGAGCATTTACCAGGTATCATTCAATGTTCTAAGTATTGAGGATTCAGCAGAGAGCAAAACTGACAAAATCCCTCCCCTCACAGAGCTTGCTTCCCAATGGGAGATATAAATAATAAATAAACATACAATATGAGGTGGTGGTAAGTGTGCTGAAGAAAAAATAAGCAGGAGGAATGGATGGAGAGAGGGAAGAGAGGAGCTTGTTATCTTAGACCAGGAGCTCAGGGACAGTCTCACTAACCAAGAGATATCTTTGTCGAGATTTCAAGAAAAGGAGGGACCTGGTCATGTGGATATCTATGGAAAATTTTCTAGGTAGGTCAGTTAAGTGCAAAGATCCTGAGGTTGGGGAATGCTTGGCGTATTGATGAACGAGCAGCCAGTGTGGCTAGAGTGGAGATAAAGCCAGATAAACAGCACCTTGTGGTTGTGGAAAGGAGATAGAAGCCATTGGAGGATGTCCACTGTAAGTTTATGTGACAGAGAACAACGAAAGTTCGGGTATGCACACACACACCCATCTCAGTGCCCAGGTTCTGTGTAGACTCCTGGTTCCATCATCATCTTGAGCAGGGCTAACTGTGGAAGAGTCTTAGAGGCAGATGACAGGTTAAACTGATTCCTATAAGAAGGGATGTGGAGTGAACGTGGAAAGATATGAATTCTGGGAAGACACTAGGGGTGGGGTGGCCAGCAAAGGGGCAGCAAGGGGGCAGAGAGGGGCTACTGAGAGCATTCTTTTGGGGAAGCACAATTTTAAGGGAAGCAGCTACTGTGAGGAGGGAAACGAAAATTTTTAGAATGTTCTACTGTGTGTTACCCAGCATGATTCCCTCTTTGCTGCTTCTCCCAGAGTTTTCTCACATGAAGCTGCAAGGCTTTTTTTGGAGTTGGATTTGTGTTTCTTCTGAATGAACATTCTACTGAGACCAGCTCTGAGGTGGCCTGGCTTTATTCAGGTTTCATTTCTATGGGTAGGGCCCATGAAGTGATTGATTAACTAGCTGTTTTATAGCCTTTTCTCGTTAACTCGAAAGATTTTTTTCTTCTCTTAAATAATTAAAAGAACCCTTCTGTTTCACTTCAGAATATTTATGCAACAGGTAACCTCAGTTGGAGTCTCAAATCTGCTATTTTCAGCCGTGTCATCTCAGGTAAGTCACCTGATCTTTTTAGGCTCCGGGAGTCTTATCTGTAAGTGGAGGTAATTTTTTAAAAAAAATTTCTATACAGAATCTCAAGAATGAAATGATACTCTGCAAGTATCATTTGCAAATGACAGCCACTATTTTAACTGATTACTGTTTTTAAACGACCAGTTTGGATACTAACATGTGCTCACTAAATATACATGGAATAGATTTAATAATTAAAATGAATGTGTAGATTCACTTGACCAGAGGAGACAAAATGTGTGCATCAGTGCATCAGGGGGTAATAAATTTTATCGAATTGCTGGAATCTCTTTCTTATCCTACATCAGTCAAGAAAGACATAGCAAATGTTGCAATCCTGAGAATAAATTTCCCTTAATAGTAAAAATAAATTCTCTCAAACTATAACTCATATATCAGAAGTCACATAGTGATTATTGGAATTGCAACTTAAAAATAAACACCAGTTTTATATATATATATGTGTGTGTGTGTGTGTGTGTGTGTGTGTATAAAGAATCTATTAGGTAGAAGTTCTGGAAAATAACACAGAAAGCAGCAAGAATAATCACTGGTACCAAACTGGCTTTGTCGTGAAAAGGAGATTTGTCTCCCTTAAAAATAGTGAACTCTTTTTTTTTCATCACTTCAAGTCATTTGCATTTGATAATGGTGCAGTATGTAAATTGTGTGAATTAGCATAAAGACTGATTGCTGACTAGTTCTAACTGGCTTTGCCACACAATCATGAACGCAGGGTTTTGTAGACTCTGAGAGATCAATGGTCAATAGTCTAAGACTCTATTCAAAGTTTAAAAAAAAATAGTTCAACACTTTAACATTTAGTATGTCCGTGCTTATCTGAATGTTGGTTAGAACGTTCTTGAAAGCTTGATGTTGTCACAGTCTGTCTTAGTGACTGCCAGAAACAGTCATGCCGTTCTTCCCCTTATCTTAATGGGTGTGGTCGGCGCTGATGGAAAAGGCTACCCAGAGCCAAGGAACCCCTTAGGGAGGCTTTCCCCTGGGGACCTCGCTGCACCTCTGCCTCCCTGGGAGGACTCATGCCCCATCTCCCCCCACCCCCTTTTGCCCACATGCCCGTGGGATCAAGGTCCATCCTCTAGGTCAGACACCAGCTCCAGCTCACCAGTGTGCGTGTGCTGTCCCTGTAACCACCCCCCCCCACACACACTCCCCGCCCAGCCTCGGCATCTGCACACCCACACCCACTGTCTTCCCACTTCCCCAGCCGGCCCCACAAAGGCACCGGGGTACCACAGCTGTAGGCTGTGGGAAACCTGCTTCTCTGTTTTCTTCAGCTTAGTCCAGACACCTCACCATCTGTTAAATTAGAGCTATGTCCCTGGTCCTGGCCTAACCCCTTCCCCAGCCGACTGCCTACCCAGCGGTCAGAGTGCTCTAGAATACATGTTGGATGACGCGAAAATACACCACAACACATGTTCTCCAGTTTAACCTTTCAGTGTAGCTGTGGGTGCCTTGTAGGGACTCACCCCTCGGTGCCTGCTCATCTTCTCCATCCACTGAACTTCTGTCTTTATACGCCCAGTTCAGAAATCACCTCCTTCTGGGAGCCTTCCCTGACCTCCATAGGGAGTCTGTCATTCTCTTACATTCCATGCAATATATTTATTTACATGTCAGATCCCCTTAACTAAGGAAGGAAAGCTAACCGCATCTCCAAGGACCCGTAGTCTCACGGGATTGAGGAGCCGTTTATCTGGCTCTTGGGGATGTCTTTGTGAGATCCCGTGTTTACGGCTGGCTTCCTTGACACCGTATCTTGTAAGACCCTGCTGCTCGGGCATCACCCGAGAGCCGGTTAGAATGGCACCATCTCTGTTCCTACTCCAGACCTTCTGAATAAGAATCTGTAGTTGAACAAGATTCCCAAGGAATTTTCTCACACACTAAAGTCTGACAATCACTGGCGTAAGGATTATTCATGTCAAGAGTTTAAATAGAAAGTATAAAATGCCTGCTGGTTCCTGGGGAGCCGTGTTTGAGGCGGACTAGATTCCAGAGATGGATCGGCTCCTCGGCATTCAGTTCCGGGCACTGGTGTGAAGTGGCACCGGGTCCACAAGCAGACGCCTGGGCGGGGGGTCGGGGGGGTGGCAAAGGCAGCTTCTGCAGGAGGGAGGTGGGAGGGCTCACCGTCTCTTCCTCCAGCCACCAGAGCTGCTGTCTGCGGGATAGCTCCATCTTTTGTTGCACAGGAAATTGAGAGGTTTGGCATGAGGTGGCCTTATGCTGTTCCAGACTAGATCTAGACTAGACTAGAGCACACCCTACGAGTGTCTCTCTGCGCTCCCTGAAGGTGTCCTATTGGCCCCTGTAACCAGACAGACGGTGGGTGCTCAGTCAATGTTTATGGTTGGATTTGGGCTTCAGTGATGTGCATTATGCCTTCTCACACCTCTCCAGTCAGCACTGTGTAGACAATGCCACCAATTTTAACAGAAATAATTCTGTCTCCACAGAAGTCCGGGAACTGGGACCATGACCTGAGCCGAAGGCAGACGCTTAGCCAACCGAGCCACCTAGGTGCCCGGGTTTTAGTCTACATTTGGAGATATGAGCTCACAATGATTTTGTGTTCTCCTGTGACTGACTCCTTTATCATGTCTTTTAGTGTGATCACATTAAGGCATTCACATATTTAAGGGCATATGATTTTATTACAATTGTCCATTTGTTTCTCCTTTATATTACAGTGAGGGAATTTTACTGAGTTTTTTGAAGTTCTATTTGATAGGTTATATTGTCTATAAATTCCAGTTCTGGAAGGCAAAGCAGTATTAAAAATGAATGCCTTAAAAGGGACATTGTGTCACTGGTGTAGATGTGGGTAGTTCCCAAAGAAGGAGACTCTTTGCCTTGCTCCTCGTGGAATGGGCCTGGGAATGGGCCTGGGCAAGACTCTAGAGAGAGAAGGCTGTGTGGTGTGTGGAGGCAGAAAGGGTTTTAGACAACCTCAGAGTTTCCAGCAAGGACTGGGGCAGCAAAATGCTACACTTGATCTTAGCCAAAAGGCCGAGAAGCGATGGGGGGGGCGGGGCAGCAAAATGATGCAGGATAACTGAGAGGGGCCTGCAAGTTCATTGGCAACCACCTGGTGATGATCAGAAGGGTCTATGGTTTTCCTAGGAGCAATGCTGTGGGCAGATGGTAGGCAAGACAGGTGTAATCCATCCTTGACCTTTTTGCTCCTCAAAAGCACTTTGGAACTTAGACACAAGCCCTGGGGAAAAGTGGAGGGGGGTGAGGGAGGGAATCACTTAAATGACTCAAAAGAATTTTCCACCAAACAAGCAGATAAGGAGCTTCTAATAAAAATTAAGTTCTGTTCTAGAAAAATAAAATTACATTTCCTTTTTTTTTTTAAGATTTTATTTATTTTTGACAGAGAGAGAGAGCACAAGCAGGGGGAGCAGCAAGCAGAGGGAGAGGGAGAAGCAGGCTCCCCACTGAGCAGGGAGACCTATGCGGGACTCGATCCCAGGACCCTGGGATCATGACCTGAACCGAAGGCAGCCGCTTAACAACTGGGCCACCCAGGTGCCCCTAAAATTATATTTCTTATACTTTTAAGTTTGTGTCCTAAGATTCATAATTATTACCCAAGTATAAAGCCCTTTTTCAATGTGTAAAATTTTGCAGAATGTCCCCAAGCATGAGAACTGCTGCAATTTAAGCATCCACGGATTGAGAAAAGACCTGAAGGCAAAAGCTACCCTGCATTCGGGAGGTGCTTGCTTCCCTCACAATTAGATTTGCTGATCAGTAGGCCCACAGACTAGGAGGAACACAGGTTCTAAATAAGAAAGTCTGGGGTCCCGAGTTTGCTATTTACTAACTGTGGGCTCTTGGACAAGTCAAATTGTGTCGTTACTCCTGTTTCCTCATTAACAAAATGGGGATAATGATAGTATCTACCACACAGGGTGATTGAGAGAACTCTGTAAGCCATGGTCGATCATAAATGGACATTAATTATTGTTTATAGATGCTCCCTGTATATGTATTATCTACAGACATAAAAGTGAGCATTAGTTTAATTTCTGTGGAGACTCCTTACTCCAGAGTTAAGTATTAAACCAAGCAAAATAATTTAGGGTTAGACTTTTTAGGGAATTCCTAGTCTGTGTGGCACGAGAATATTATTGCACAGAGCTGGTTAAGAGACTACCTACCAAACCACAGGCTCTGCAGGAGGATTTGTGCACGTTTGGATCAACAACCCACTACTTGCCACGAAGCTCTCCCACCAGGAAGATGTGCTCTCGTTTTCCATTACCCAAGTCTTATCGTTTCTAGAACCAAAGAATACAGACCAATTAATCACCAAGGAGCAGAAATAAATTACCTCACCTTTGGGTGACTTGCTGTTTGGGCGATTTAGCACTTCTTATCTCAAGAGGAAAAGCACAGTGGGCTGGTTAGTTCACAATGGGAATGGTCCGTGCTTCCAAGGAGACCCAAGTTATTGTAAAGAGACATTCATCGTAGACCGATGATGGTTCCTGTTTGGAGGTTTGGAGGAAGTTTCTTCCAGTTTGTCGCTCTGAATGTGGCCCTATTTCTTAAGGTAACCAGTGAAACTCTGATTATGCAAAATATTGTGGAAATGGGGTTTTCCAGGTGAGGAAAGGCAATCATCTGGGTTTAGCCCAAGTTGAAAAGCTATTTTAAATGCCTTGTTGGACTTTCTTGCCTTCACAAGTACAGGGCGGTGAGTGTATTTTGCATATTTCTTTGTGAGATAGTTGAAAGAGTCATTCATTCATTTGTTAAACCATTCATTTATTCTTTTTACAAGTATCTCTTGTATTACTACGGAGTTCTGGGCTAGGGGCTGGCCACATGGCAGTGAAAAGACGGAGATGGTCTAATCGTCTAATGGAAGCCAACAGAATTGTCTTCAGAATGCAACACCACCACCTAGCAGCCATGTGATCCCAGGCAAGTTCTTTATTCTCTCTGACTCAGTTTCTCATCGGGAAAATGGGGCCCAAGAACTCTAATATTTAGCTTGCCAAGAACATTTGAGGATTATAAAGCATAAAATGCTCTAAAAACTGCAGGTCTCTCTGAATGGTCATGTCATTTGATGACTGAGAATCTTGCCTTGCTTTATGAAAATCATTCTAAATGGCCCAAACCATTATATTATTTTAAGGGATGAAGTCATTTCTATGTGGACTCTATATTGTATTTAAAATAACATTTCGGGGGAAAGAAACTATCTGGTTCAGTTCCTGCCTTTTACAAATTAGAAAACCAAGGCCTCGAGAGGTGGACTGACCTGCTCAACTGACTCTGTTAACAGATAAACTGAGGCATATTAAAAATTTCAAGAGTTTATTTGAACAAAAGTTGATTCAAATTGGGCAGCATCCAATCTAGCCGATAGGAAAAAGCCAGCTGTTAAGATGCTGAACAAAAAATGAAAGACTTTTATAGACAGAAGGGAGCAGGAACAAGGAAATTATACTAAGCAAAAAGCAGGCTGGTTATTGCAAAGTTATTTTCCTTTAGGGGATGGCAGGGGTCTATCAGGCAGATGACCTAACTAGTGCTCATCAGGAGATTCCTGATTGGTTTCAGATTCCACTTCTGGGACAGTTGAAACTCTAAGTAAGTTAAGTGTTGGTTTGGTGACATGGGGTTTAGCATAAACAACTTCACTGTGGGCCCGTTGTCTTGTTTTTAACAACGCACAGAGCTGGGACTAGAGCTCAGTCAGTCCTGTTCCTCTGACCAGGTCTTATCACTCAGACTACGTCCCCTACCTACAAAACATAGGATGATACTAGCTGACGAGTGACAGTAGCCTGTCTGCTGAAATTGGGCAGTAACTTCTCTTCACTTCAATCTGTCTTCAAGGAAGAATATAATCATTGTCCCTTCGATCCATTTCCAAGAACAGTTGATTTTAACTTTCTATTTGAGCTTGCGTGGCAGGCAGAATCTTGGACCTCATTGTCTCTGCCCTCTGATGTCATGCCCACGGTTATATTAATTGGAAAAAGGGATGTGGCAGATATAATCAAGGTCACTAAGCAGCTGGCCTTGAGACAGGGAGATTATGCTGTATTATCCATGTAGGCCTAAAGTAATCACATGAGCCCTTTAAAGCAGAAAAGGAAGCCAGAAGAGGAAATCAGATGTAGCAAAAGGCAAAGTTAGAGATGCCAAGCATGAGAGGGGTCCTATGTACCATCATTGGCTCGAAGATGAAGGGGGGTCATGTGTCGAGGAAATGGGGATCACCGTGCTCCAAACCTCTGTCAACAACCTGAAATAAGTTTGCAAGTGGAATCTTCCTCAGAGCCTCTATGGAAGACCCCAGGCTGGCCGAACCCAGGCTTCAACCTTGGGAGGCCCCGAGCAGAGGACCCACTTGAGGCACTCTTTGCTGGGACTTCTGACCCACTGTGAGATGCTACATGGGTATCACTTTCAAATGTTTTTCTTTTATTTTTGCCATTGACTTTAAAATATTTCTACTATTAATTGAAGTAGTACATACAGGTGGATACCCAGGCAGTACAGAAAGGTGAGCGAAGAGCAGCAGCCCCCTATTGAGTAAGCCCTTCCTACATGCCCGCCAGGCAGCGGCAGCCCTGTGGGGCTGTTGCTGTACCCCACATCTGTCAGTATCACCCTATCGTACTGCTTTTTTTAAAATTTGAGATATTACTTGTTGATTTGATGTTTAGGTAGATATCGTTTACTTTTTTTTTTAAAGGATTTTTATTTGAGAGAGAGAGAGTGAGCAAGCACAAGCAGGGGAGGGGCAGAGGGAGAGGGAGAAGCAGGCTCCCCACTGAGCAGGGAGCCCCACACACGGGGCTCGATCCCAGGACCCTGGGATCATGACCTGAGCCGAAGGCAGACGCTTAACCAACTGAGCCACCCAGGCGCCCTGATATCATTTACTTTTTAAAAGAAAGCTCCAACAAGGACATCTTTTCTTGTGTTTAGTATCTTTCCTCTAAAAGTTCAGTATAGCAAAAATGTTTTATTTATCCTTTTAGTGAGTTGGCTCCCACGCAACCGAGGTTTTATTGTGTTTGGCCTCTTAAAGGACTGGAAACCACCATCCCATGCTCAAGGAGCCTCCACGCCCGCTCGGTTTCATCTCTTTGGTACCTAGCAGGGAAATAAACTTACAACATCCCTCCTGTCTGTGAACCCTCGTGCAATATGAAGATTTCAAACTTTAGCATAATCTGTGTATCTTGGGTTTTTAACCATAATGTCACAGTTGCTGGATACAGCCAAGAGATGAAATGCTTCCTTTATTTTCCATTGCACTTTCTCCCCAAATCCTTCCAGGAGGACGCTCGAAGCTCCCCCAGACATTTGGACTGCAGACATTGCAGCAGGCAGAAGATGAGATGGTCAATATTCAGAGTTTCATCATAGCTGGGGAAACAGTGCTTCATTCCATAGTTAAGAAACGATGTCTGAACTAAATTTAACAGAGAAAACTTGATTAGGACACTATTTTGCTTGTGAGTTGATGTAGCAAACTCTAGTGGGTATAGTGTGCCAGAATGAGAGAATGATCTGGTGAGACATTTAATCAACTATGGTCAAAGGGTAAAAATTGATTTAAGAAAAACCACGTAATTTTAATCAGTTGATTTCAGCTTCTCATTTGTCACACCTTTATCAGAACTGTCAACACAAAGCAAAACAAACTGAGCAATTCATTTCTTCTTCTCTTGTAAATTTACCATATATGTACCGGGTGTCTGAGGCTGGCATTCCAGGGGACAGAAAAGCAGAGGCCCCAGTTAATCAGGAAACTAGAGGAGGCAGTGTAGGTCAGTGGTTAGGAACTCAACTCTGGTGGGGTAAAAACCACTTTGGGTTCTGGCTTCAACCATGAGACCTTCAGGCTTCTAGGGTTGCTGTGGGGATTAAATGAGATGGGTATGTAGTACGTAGCATCTGATAAGACTAAATAAATGTGAGAGTTTCTCGTCATTCTTATTAGCTCCAAGACTAGCCCAGTGGACATATGGGTCCCTGTCCAGCAGCCTTGAGGACAACTTCTATTAGTATCGTATGCAGAAGGGGGAGTGGCACTGGAATTGCCCAGCCTGTGCTGAGGAGACAGATGGCTCCGTGGTGCCCTTGGCTTGCCCGTCTGTAGGGCACGGGAGTACCATCACATTGTTGTGGACTGGCCAGACCTCGCATTACACTTGGCATTGCTCATTTCAGGCATAACCTTTATGGCTATGTAGCTGCACAAAACTTTCCACAAGGAGCTTCCACACCGTGTTCACCTTTTCTTTTTCGATATGTTGGGTCTTTAAAAAAAACACCTTCTTACTTAAAAAAAACCAACCCATTCTATTGAAGTGTGATTGACATACAAAAAGTTGTACGTATTTAATGCATACAGCTGATGAGTCTGGGGATGATTATACATCGGTGGAAACATCATCACATCTGGGCCATAAACACAGCCATCACCAAAAGTTTCTTCCCACCTTCTTTATTTATTATTATTGTGATGATAACACTTAACATAAGACCTACCCTCTTGGCACAACACAATCCAGTGGTGTTAACTACTGCTACTATGTGTACAGTAGATCTCCAGGATTTATTCACCTTAGATTTTGTCACTCTTCTGTAATTAGTTCTTCACTGTAGCCAGAAGAGGGCACTGTTGCTTTACCCAAATTCTGTACTGTGGTTTGCAGGGCGGTGCGTCTGTGTCCTGTGCTACAGCGTCTCATTCCTGGCTTTTTTGGGGGGGCAATTTCATCTCTTAGGTACCTAGCAGGGAAATAAAAAAAACAAAACAACCTTTTGTCTGTAGCAGGACATATACAAAAACTTGGTACTTGACAAACTAAAAATTTTTGAAATCACGCACAGTTGTGTATGGGATTTTAAAAAAATGCACAAGTGCAGCAGAGAAATGCATTCTTTGATCAAGGTTTCAACTTTCTGAAACCACTGTCTGAAAAATTAGGGCGCAATTTGGCGTTCCTGCTCATTTTTGGCACCATAAGTGACCCAGAAAAGACAGAAGAAATTGAAAAAGACATAGAAGCAGTTGTGCAGTTTGGGGGAGCTCTGGGATGTTTCCTCCTACTGTGGCAAAACTCATAATCTCCTGAAAACAGAAGTCTTTGGTGGACGCAAAGTTGACACTCACCCCCTACTTCTGCCTATGAGGTTTGCCTTTTCCTTTCTTGGCGAATGCCATTATGAGCCCCTTCACCATTTTTAACAGGCCAGTTTTTAATGAGGCAATAATGGCTTTATTTATAATCCTTGGGTGAAAAATGGCACTTGAAGAAGACCATTTCACAACCCAGGGGTGTCTGCATTCTCGTGGTTCTCTTCCAGACTAGCAGTCTAATAAGGGTGACAGAAACTGAACTCTGCTTTGGCCTATGTTTATGTTCTTTCCCCCCCTACCCCTCTCAAGTTTCCCTATATGTCATTTCTTTCCATGGCTTCAGAGTTGGAACGAGAGATATTCGAAATGCAAATACAAGTATGCTGATGGCAAGCCAAACCTACAACAGTGTAAAGTCACAGGGTAGGGCTGAAAAAATCTAGTGGAATTGGAGAATATCTGCAGCACCAAGTATTAATACGATGCCTGTAAATCAATATTTGCTGGGTGAATGACTGATTGGCTCAATGAAACCACTACCTTCTGAGGATAATTGTGGGTGTGAAAACTGATTTGTAAGTATTTGAATGTACATGATTTTTTTTTAAATGTTACCATTTCCTCCTGATATTGAAATACTTTCAGGTATCCTCAAATAAGGGAATAGCAAGTCTTTCAACTTTATTTGGGATTTGATAGTGAATGCTTTTCACAATTATTCATGAGGCTAAAGGAAATTTGCGTACACGTGTGTATGTGAGTTTATATCCTCGCTCGTGCTATATTTTCAAAATCATGAGAAACCGTTGTGGGAACTTTAAGACAGCTTGCTCAACAGCCTTTCTCTGTTTCCATTCTCTCTTCATACCGGTGATGTTAACTTGCGGCTTCTTGTTTTTGTTTTTGTGTTTTTTCCTTCCAGACTCCTGTCCCAGCTGAACTCTACGCAGTGGGTAAAGTCTGTGCTTACAGAGGGCCATAAAATCCTTTTAATATTCATTTGAAGGTACAAACTCTTGGACCACAAAGGTCCCTTCTTCATATCCAGGCATGCTCAGGGACTTGGCATCTCGCCCTGGAAGCAAGGCATATAGGCCAAACAAAACCCTCATTTTCACTGCTTGGAACAACGGTCAATTCTTTAATGTAATTACTTAGAACAAATTAAGAGTTTAGATCCAAGAGCCTTGAGGCAATCAAAGATTATGGAAGATAGGGGGGTGGGGAGTGGTTTAAGATGCCCCTGGGTTGTAAAAACCACCCCCCACAGAGCCTGGTGTGATTCTGATATATATGAAAGAGCCTTGACCAAGTACACACCAAAGGACCTTCAGGGCAGGAAAAAGGAGGAGCCTCTATTCCATCCACGCTCTGTGTTGGCCAGGCTACCTTCTTCTAAATATAGCTAGCTGCTTCTTTTTAAAATGTGTGACTTCTTCAATACTCTTCCCTCTGCAGCAGCTTAGTTTCTTAAGGTAGTGGAGAGTAAAGAATTGTTTCTCCATCATCAACTGCAGACCGACAGCCCCAGCATAAAGCATGAAGACGGTATCAGTAAGAGATGGAAGGAGGCACAAAGGCAAATCCCATGAATTTGAGTTTTATTGCATGAGCTGTCAGGTTCCTAGGTATGCAGGAAGAGCAGAGCCTCAAATACTGACTTCAAAGAGAGTCTGTAATTTCATTCAAGACAGGAAGTGTCCCTTAAGCCACTGCCACTGGGCAAATGTAGAAATAGGAACTTTGATACAGATTCAAGGTACTTTTACTTAGGAGGGTTAAGAGGACAGAGCTATAGGGTTGTAGGAATACCGTTCTCCTTAAACAGCTTAGGAAGGAATCAGAAAGGCAGGCTTTACGCAGTACTCACCACAAGCCGGGCACCGTTCTGTGTGCTTTACATATGCTAGTTTATTTAATCAGCAAAACAATGCTCCGAGCCAGGTGCTCATCTGACCTCACTTGGCAAACCGGGAAACTAAGGCACCAAGATACAATACTTGTCCCTCAAACACCCAGCTAGTACCTGTAGAAGCAGAAATTCCAGCTTGATTCTAGTCCCTGCCCTTAAGCATTTAACTGCTAAAAATCAGATACTATGTGGATATAGAAAGACTGGAACCGATATGCTAAATGTTATTACCTCTAAATGGCGGGTTTACGGTTAATTTTCTTTTACCTTTCTGTTTTTTCCCCCAATTTCTACCACGTACTGTTTTTATAATCAGAGAAAAGAAATAATAAAATGCTGCTTTAAAATTCTGACCCTAAAATCTATCACCGTGAAGATCACTGTGCTGAAGAGCCCCAGAGTAGAAATAGTGCTCGTGGCCCTGGTTGCTCGATTCACTAACGGCCAGACTTCATAGACTAACACCAAGGAAAAGTGACTCAGATGGATCCCTCTGCAGTCCTGTGAGCAATCAATAAACTGTCTACCCCCTGCAATGTCACCTGGGGCCCTATGAGGGGATGGACAGAGTCTCAAAGGAAGAGTGAATTTCCCAGCTGTAACAACTCTGAATGGAGTTCAACAGGATGGCCGGCTCAGCTCTGAAAGGACACAAATTCACGTTCACGCACGACTTTCTATTAAAAGTCATAATACAGGGGCACCTGGGGGGCTCAGTCGGTTGAGTGACCGACTCTTGGTTTGGGCTCAGGTCATGATCTCAGGGTCGTGGGATGAAGGCCCCACTCAGCGTGGAGGCTGCTGCTAGAGCTTCTCTCCTTCTGCCCCCTCCCCCCACGTGCACACGTGGAAACTCAGATAAATAACTAGATCTTTAAAAAAAAAGTCATAATACAAAAGCCCATTGATTCTGTATAGATCAGCCACGAACAACTAGAATTGGAAATTAAAAAGTAATTTTGTAACTCACAAAATACACAAAACACATATAACGGATGTAGGAAGCAACTGAAATTTTAAAATATGAGCATGTCAATTTGGATACAATTTTAGGAATATTCTCAAGGTTTATCATAACAAATGTTTAACACGAATACCATGAAAAGACATAAATGCAGAAGGCAGCAAATCAAAATTTAGGAAACTATCAGTTCAGACTTCTTGTTTGTTCCTGGAGAAAAACAACTGACGTATACAACGCTGATAGCTTCTCATACTGACTGTCTTAACTCTTTATTTTTCCTTGTCTTTTTAATAAATAGCCGGATTTTAAAAAATCCCCTTTTTGAAAGTAAGAGCTGAGGTCTCATTTCTCTAGGTTTGCATCTCTCTTAAGGGGAGGTGTTGACATGGGCCCTGAGCTGAGTCCCTCAACTCCTCCTGCGAGACCGAAGGACTTCTTCCCTCAGCGGCTGGGGTGCTGGCTGCAGAAGGCGCTCAGCCACCTGCCCTCTTCCAAACTGAGAACTCTGTGGAAGAGTGCCGCCTTGATCAAGCCCTGGTCCCTTTCCTGGGTAGCCTGGACTCAGCACCTGGTTGATGCAGCCTCAAAAAACCTGGCCTTCTCGCTTTGACTGCGGACAACTCTGCAGTCTCACTTCCACTCCAGGGCTCCCTGTGGGGGCCATCCGAGGCCTCAGCTGAGACCACATCCCAGCTGAGCTCCCTTTGCCCATCCTGCTTCCCTCCCTTTCCTTCCACAGGTGTTGATCCCAAGACAAGTGCAGCCAGGGGCTTCCCGGCCCTGGCTCAGTGTCCCATCTCGCAGCACAAATTTGACACTGGGGGAGGAAGAGCATACCTCTCTAGTGAGCGCTGGGCCCCTCTGCCACCCTGATTCTGCAGACCACAGCCCGGAAGCCCCTCTTAGAAATAAGGCGAGGAAGGAAAGCAGTGCCATTTTCCTCACACAGATTCAGGAAGTGGATCAAAGAACAAAGAAGACCCTTGGAAGCCTGGCAGGGAACATGTCTGAAATTCGGGTGGGGCTTTGGGGGAACCACAGGAGGCAGGATGGCAGCTGCTTAGCCCACTGTTTGGTCTAATCCCCCGAGCTGTCTTGTCCCTGGTACCACGGTCGCACTGTGTTAATTAAATCATTCTCATTAATTCAGCCCGAGTGTAAATTAGGAAGGAATGAAGATAAATTAGGTTTGAAGGCAGCTAATACATTTAACCCCATGCTGCTTATTTTGCAGCCTAACAAAATAACGTTGTTAAGGGAGATAACAAGGCCAAAGCCTTGGGCACAGCTTCTTAATAGCATTAAAAATGAGACCTTGGTTTGGTGTCACAAGGCAGAGGTGAAGACCAGCTCCTGGGGGCCTATGGGAATGGGCTAACATCTTGAGGAGGGTGGTGGTCACTGTACGACACAGACCCACAGCATTCCCTGACTTGTTTATGACTCAGACATCGACTATGTGTACGCTTGTCCAGTTGGATCACAGGCCTGTCTAGAGAGTTCTTCCTGTACACATCCACGACTTGCTCACCTTCTCATCCTGTGAGGAGAGTGATAAGAATTACCTTTAGGCTTGGCTGAGAGATGCTGGGGTAATAACAGTTTGAGTTGCTGTGGTCAGAAATATGCTAACTTGCAAATCATTTTCAGCTGTAAAATAAACATTAGGGCACAGAGGCCTGAAAGCTTGTCAGACATTGGTTAAAGCAAACCAGTGTGGTTTGCAGGAGGTCATTGAAAGCACACACATTTTCCCCAAAATGCAAGTTTAGTTCCTCTATCTCTCAGTAGGAAAATGTTTTCCACTTTTATACCCTCCAGAAGCTAATTTCTTTCCTCTGCCTCATGTTGCTTATCTCCCTGAGGCAGATAAAGCAAATGCCTATGGTCACTGAATACGGTTCAAGATTTCCCAAAGCTACGACGTTTTTTCCTTCTCTTTTCTTGAAGCCCAGAAAGATGGCAACATTAGGTAGAAAGGAGCAGGGAAATGACATCCGAGGATGATGAGCCAATGTCGAGGATCCCCCTGCCTGCTTAGCAGAGTCCCCGGCAAGGAGAAACAAATGTTGCTGTCCCCATGGTTAAGGACACTGCAGTTACCAGGTGGTGAAGACGCAACAGAAACAGACTGCCTTGCCTGTTCCTAACTCAGTGGCTTTCTGTGACAAAATCCCTAGTCAACCAACCGAGCTGTGCACATGTTTTATCTTTTTTTAAGATTTTATTTATTTTTTTCGACAGAGAGAGACACAGCGAGAGAGGGAACACAAGCAGGGGGAGAGGGAGAGGGAGAAGCAGGCTTCCCGCTGAGCAGGGAGCCCGATGTGGGGATGCGAGGCTCCATCCCAGGACCCTGGGATCATGACCTGAGCCAAAGGCAGACGCCTAACGACTGAGCCACCCAGGCGCCCCCACATGTTTTATTTCTCGGCAGGATCATCTACCTACAGTTCCATGAAGATTTGCTAAGTGACTAAAGTAAGAAAGAAATACTTCTCCTTAGTGAGAGAAAGTGTTAACCTCTTTGTTTAAACATAACATTTTTTCCCAGAGGAAGACATTCACGTCTGGTCTTCCAAAGCAACGGACTTACTTTGAGCCGACAACATGGACAAAGCACTTCTAGGAGGTGCCTTCGAGGCTGCCTCCACACCTTGCCACAGGCTACAGAAACAGGTTTTTAAAAAAGACAGATGTGCGCTAGCTCCACATTTCCACCTCCCTTCTTTTCAGCATCCACCTCTGGTATCTACAGCGATGCTCTACGTTCGGTCTTGGCTCATTTTATCCACACCTCCTTCAGGAACAGGATCGGCTTGCCGGGCTCCTCTCTTCACCTGGCAGCCCCAGAATCGCTGCACGTGATTCTCACCGTGAATTGATCCAGCTGTCTCTGGCTTTGTTAACAGTCTGGGCCTGAGAGTCTGCATCACAAATTAAAATATGAAACAGATTTGTAAAGGCTCACGGTGAGGCTGACGAGTTAATGCTAACAAAGGACTTCAGAGGGCACTGTCTTTCTTTGCTTGTAAGGAGCGAAATTTCTCAAGCCCATACCAGGAGGGACGGCGGGGCGGGGGGTGGTGTGGGAGGTTGGCGGGGGAGTGGGATTAGAATAAAGAACCGACAGTTCTGGTTGAGGCAGTGTCTGGACACCGGCAGTGTTAGGTGGAGCCCCCTCAGCCTGTTTAAACCATTTCTGCATCTAGTGTTTAGAGGAAAGCTAGGAGGTGGGGGAGTTGGGGAAGGGAGAAAACTCTTCGGTGGATCCCTACTTGAGCTGCAGAGCGGAGCCTCTGCTAGGGGGCCGTGTGACCTCGAGCTGGACAATTCACATCTCCCTGGGTCTCAGTTTCCTAACCTGCAAAACGAGGCGGCTGGGACGGTGATCTCTACCGTTCATTCATAGATTTTATTCCAAATATCTAATAAGAACCAAACAGGCGTTTTAGGTCCCAGTGGAAATACAGCCCCTAGTGCAAAGATCAAAATGGGTTTGGTCAAGAGCCATCGCCATTCGAGCTTGTTTTTCGAATCGCTTTCCTTTCCCCTGGCACGCAACGCCTCAAACCTGGGTGCTGGGCCATTTCTTTGCCGAACCCCAAACCAACACAGCAGAGCGATAAAAGACAGGAAGGGCCCAGCCCAAGAGGGCGACTGGGTCTCTCTCGCTAGAGAGAGGGGGCGGCGGGGCCGCTTCCCTTGAGCAGCTCGCTTTGAATCTAGCACCGGCCGCGATTGGCTGCCAAGCACGTGGTGTGCGCCCCGCGGGACGGCGCCCGCCCTCCTCTGCTCCCGGCCGCGTGGGGCAGAGTCCGGCCGCGGGTGCCGCACCCGTTGGGGGGGCGGGGCGGACGCAGGGGGAACGCCAGGGCTCGAGTCTGTCTGCACCCCCCAGCCAGAGAGAAACCCGATGGCCCGCCTATGCCCAACCCGCAGTGTCCCCGCAGTGACCAAACTTGTGCCCCTGCCCTAGCTCCCGTCCTCGCTCCAGGTGCTCTGCCCAGGGCGCGTGCGGCAGACACCCAGCTCCCCCCTCGCTCCCCTTTCCTGAGCATCTCTCGGACTCCGGCATCGCGGAGCGCGCAGCTGGGCGCCTCCGCCGCCGAGGGTCCCTCAGCTCCGGGGCTGTCCTTAAACCGGGCTGGGCCAGAGAGGCGCAGGCACTCCGACCCGGCCAAACTTGTTCAACTCGCGGTCCCTGAGGATTGCAGCTACTGGTGGCTTAGGCACCGTGTCCGCTTTGTCTCCCTTCACTCTCCGCAGCCCCCCTCCCCCGCTTCCTCTCTCGACTAACTCCCCCCGACACGCTCTTCTCCAGCTCTTCCCGTCGCCTCCTCCTCCCCTTCCTCCTCCTCCTCCTCCGCGGGCGGCATTCACGCGCTTCCTCCCTCCTTCCCCCGGTGTCACTCTGCATCCGCACCGTCTCCTCCCTCCCCTCCTCCTCCTCTTCCCTCCTCCTCCTCTTCCCTCCCCTCCTCCCTCCTCCCCTCCCCTCCCGCCGTGCCGCGCCCCTTATAGCCAGGCTCGCGGTCGCTGGGCGCAGACTGCTCGGGCAGCCGGAGAGGAGGCGGCGCAGCGGTGGCGCTGTGGAGACCGAGTCCAGACGCCAGGCGGCCGGCGGCGCACTCGAGCGCTTTCTAGCTCCCTCCCCGGAGTGCACAGCTCGCCTCCTTGTGCGGCTGCAGGCTCGCTCTCTCTTCCCGAGACGCGCTCCGGGAGACCTTCTGCGGGTCGCGAGCAGAGTCCGCGGCGTGGGGGTCGCGAGGCGCTGTCCTCTCCCCGGCGGGCGCCCCATGCGCGCTCCTTTCGCCCCGGCAGTCGCCGCTGCTCACGGGGGCTGAGACGTCCGCCTTGTCGCCTCCCGCCCGGTGACCTAGGCGAGGACCCAGCTGGTTGTGCGCTGACGCCGGTCGCAGCCGCCGTAAGTTTCCCCCGCCGCCCCGGACCTGTTGCGGCCATCGCGGTTTTCCGGGGCAGCCTTGGCCTGCGGGGGTGTGTTCGCCGGGGGTGTGCGTTCGCCCCGGAGCCCCGAACTCCAACTTGGGCGGAGGTGGGGGAACTGTTCGCGGGGCGGAGACCTCGGGGGTCGCCGCTGACCTCCCGCAGCGTACAGACGCTGACCATCGCTGGAGGGATCTCCTCTGGTCCGGCTCGCCGGCCCCCGGGCGAGCTGCTGGGGATCGGAGAGCCGAGCCGGGGTTTCCTTCCCCCGCCGAAAGCGGCGCTTCGCTGGGGGTGGCTGTCGCTCGGCCTCGCACTTCGCAGCCCCCGGGGCCGAGCGCCCGGGATTGTCGGCCCACGTTGCCCCCCACCCGGCACAGGGGAGCGCCGGGGCCACGCGCGCACAACGTCTTCGTGATGGCACGTTCACTGCGGCGGAATGTCTGTGGGGAATGAATGAAAACTTTCTGAAAAATCAACTTCTCGTGCACGTATTTGGCCTTTGGTGTGACATTAGTAGTTTCAAAGGATAGCAATTGGTGGGCGTGGTGGAGACGAACCTTGAAACTTGTTTGGCGTGTAATTTCGTGTTGCCCTCACAGGTACGGCCAGCGTGCTGAGGAGCGTTGCAAGTGTTACAGAGGGCTGTCTGATCAGTTGGTTTTCTTGTTAACAATGTCTTTCTAATGTCGTTCCATTGTTATCAGTAAGGTAAACGCTCGAGAAAATCTGCCTCGTTTCTCCTTTGAGTGCATTGAGACCAGGTTCAAAATCTAAGGAGATGTGACGGGACGCAAAGTATTGACAGCAGGGAGCATGAGTAAAGAGCATTAAGTGAACTGAAGTTACTGTAACTAGAAGCCCTTTTGATGTTCACGGTAACAGCAGCCCTTTCTCTGTTTTCTTTGTGGACACAGGTTAAGTGTGTGTGTGTGTGTGTGTGTGTGTGTTTGGCTACTTACTTGGCGTGCAAATATTTCTCTGGGGGCTTAAAAAATACTGGAAGGGTGATTCGTTTTATGTTGAAGGTGTGTTTGGTGACTGTATAAATGGCTTCTGCTGATATTTTGATGTTTGCATAATTTTAAACCAGAAGGTAAGTCGTTTCCCTTGGGTCTTTAAGTTTACCCTTTATTTTAAGCAAGTATTGCTGCAAGAATGTTGGATTTTGCCTGTGACATGCTTCTCCATCTGGATGGTATCCAAGATGACAGGCTAGCCTCTTGCTTCTGGTTTTGTGGGCCAACCTGGAAAATGCAGGAGCATAAACACAGGAGGCATAGGGATGCAGATTCTATATCCTAAGGTCTTCCGAACTGTTTTCTTAAGGGTGAGCCTCGTAGTGAATGTTGTTTTACCCTGTCTGGAATCTAATGCTCAGGGAAACATGTTCTGGGCCCCGGTGTGATTCCCACTCACTGTGCAGGCACTTTGGTGTCATGTACCTTGTGCAGGGAGCCTCATTCTTCAGCTAGAGGTGTGTTCACTCTTAGCTTGAGAGAAGGCGGCTTTTTGAGGGTGCTTTGGAAGCATTCGCTTAAAAAAGAAAGCAGAACTACTCGTTTGGAATGTTTGTAAGTTTCTATATAAGGCATCAGAGTATTCATAGCATCTTTTGAGGTTTAAGCTTAAAACCTTCCTCAAAGTACTTCAGATTGAATGTACTAATTCACAGCTATAGTGGTAGAGCATCAGGGATGCTAATACGTGTTCTAAGGCTTGGGAGACTTGGTGCATTCGCATAGCGTGGAGTTGGGTCTCCAGAGCACTGGGCATCGCTTCACATGGATTGGACTGTAAAGGCTTTGCTTGAGGTAAGGATGATGGGGGGCTCCTCACCCTTTGTCCTATCCTAAAGTTGTTGTGGACACCGAATGTTGTCTTCCTAGCACCAGAGTCCTAGAACATTGTTACTTACTTTCTTCCACTAAGCCATGTTTACTGCTAGTGAAGAGTTAACATTCCAAAACTGAAAGAAAACAAGTTGCATCACCTAAGGCTCTGTGGCCAGTGTGTCCAGGCACAGTTGGCACCTGATCTTTGTTGTGCGCTGTGCCACAGCTGGGCAGGAAGTGCAGCTTGGTGGCTAGCCTGTGGATTTGTGGAAAATGGCTCATTTGCGTTTATTAGTAATTACTGCAATATACATTAAAAAATAAATATCTGAACTGTTGAAGGAAACGAGGAGGCGGTAGGCTTCAGCCGCCTGTAAAAACTAACTGTTCTGTGTTTGGAACAGATACTGTAACTTACACGGTTGTTTACCCTCCTGGCATAAACAGCTTCCTTAGGAATCCTTTGACAGGCAGGTTCTTGAAGGCTTTAGTCTTTTGAAGTTAACAGAAGGATAGGATTAAAAAAGAAAAAAAAAAAAGAAAAGCATGTGATTCAGTTTTTGAAGATAGGTGATAGGTATGTCCTGTGTCTTTAACCTACGGTTTACTTACTGAAGAAAGCCAAAGACAGCATTAGATTTTGCTATAATTTCAGTAATACAGAGGAAAGTACTTTAGTCAGCAAATAAATTCTAGGGTGGCCCTAAATTAACAATGGCTGGCAAAATACACACACACACAACACACACACACACACACACACAGGTGTGAGTGCATTTGATTTACATAAAGCAGGGTTTGCACTTTGAACTCCTGTGCACGTGCCCGTGTTTGCAGGTACACAAGAATGGTCCTGGTGATGCACTGTTGAATCAAGAGAGAGGGATGGATAGATCCTTTGTTCCTGCATCTGGTTTTCTAGGAATTGATATAAAGCAGGAAGAAAGAAAAACAGCAGTGATGAGTATGCTACTCAAAATATTCTTCCTTTTATGTGTGCAAATCCTCATTTTGGAAGCTGTCCAGAGCAAGAAAGATGGGTGGTGATTGTGGCCAGAATCTGTTCTGTGTTTTCACAAAAGCCAGCTGATCAATATATGCTAATGTTTATATTGGTGCTCTTTGAGGACTCTGGCGTGGTAGAATTGTCTGGTTAGAAATTGTAACATTCCAATAAAGATCTGATCGTGGAAGAAGGTGGCTTAAGCCTATGATTTTAAGGTGACATTGCCCATTTACTGCGATACACAGAGAAACTGGATCTTACTAAAGGTATTCTTAATGGAATTAATTAGTAGGTACTTGTTTTACACATGGCTTTATGTTGCATGGGGCATAAAGGCTGGTGCCCATCCTGGCGTTACGAGAGCTGGAAGCCCAGCATTTTAAGTGGCCTGCAGTGAATCAGCTGGACAAGGGTAGGGAGCTATGAGGGTGAGACCTCCCTCGTCTTGGGCTTTGCTGGCTTACATTCTCAAGGACTTCAATATCCTGAAAGTTGGCAGTCAGGTTTTCCAAGATGAACCTGCTTGCAAGCCTTGATTTTTTTTTTTTTAAACAGCGTTCAAATAGCCCAGCAGTGTTACAGTGAATGCCTTTCCTTATAGGTGGTTGTCTCTGACTTTGTACAGGCTTGGCTATCCATTATTCCGAGCAGTAGGCGCCAAGGCTAATGACAAAGTGTTCTGTTTTCTCTGTTCACAATGATTTGTGTGGCTTTGTTCTGCTGTTCTGAACATCAGGAGCATCACATTCAGTGGTTTGTTTTGTCTTGTTTTCATTTTAGGAGTGGAAACAAAATGTCAGTCAGTGTGCATGAGAACCGCAAGTCGAGGGCCAGCAGTGGCTCCATTAACATCTATCTGTTTCACAAGTCTTCCTATGCTGACAGTGTCCTCACGCACTTGAACCTTTTACGCCAGCAGCGCCTCTTCACGGACGTCCTTCTCCATGCCGGGAATAGGACCTTCCCCTGTCACCGGGCGGTGCTGGCTGCCTGCAGTCGCTACTTTGAAGCCATGTTCAGCGGCGGCCTGAAAGAGAGCCAGGACAGTGAAGTCAACTTCGACAACTCCATCCACCCAGAAGTTTTGGAGCTGCTGCTTGACTATGCGTACTCCTCCCGGGTCATCATTAATGAAGAAAACGCAGAATCACTTCTGGAAGCCGGCGACATGCTGGAGTTTCAGGACATCCGGGACGCGTGTGCAGAGTTCCTAGAAAAGAACCTGCATCCCACCAACTGCCTGGGCATGCTCCTGCTCTCCGATGCGCACCAGTGCACGAAGCTGTATGAACTCTCCTGGAGAATGTGCCTCAGCAATTTCCAAACCATCAGGAAGAACGAAGATTTCCTCCAGCTGCCCCAGGACATGGTAGTGCAGCTCTTGTCCAGTGAAGAGCTGGAGACAGAAGATGAAAGGCTTGTGTACGAGTCTGCAATTAACTGGATCAGCTACGACCTGAAGAAGCGCTACTGCTACCTCCCAGAGCTGTTGCAGACAGTGAGGCTGGCTCTCCTGCCTGCCATCTATCTCATGGAGAATGTGGCCATGGAGGAACTCATTACCAAGCAGAGAAAGAGTAAGGAGATTGTGGAAGAGGCCATCAGGTGCAAACTAAAAATCCTGCAGAACGACGGCGTGGTAACCAGCCTCTGTGCCCGGCCTCGGAAGACTGGCCATGCTCTCTTCCTCTTGGGAGGGCAGACCTTCATGTGCGACAAGCTGTATCTGGTGGACCAGAAGGCCAAAGAAATAATTCCCAAGGCTGACATCCCCAGCCCAAGAAAAGAGTTCAGTGCGTGTGCAATTGGCTGCAAAGTGTACATTACTGGGGGGCGAGGGTCTGAAAATGGAGTCTCAAAAGATGTCTGGGTTTACGATACCCTGCATGAAGAGTGGTCCAAAGCTGCCCCCATGTTGGTGGCCAGGTTCGGCCATGGCTCTGCTGAACTGAAGCACTGCCTGTATGTGGTTGGGGGGCACACAGCTGCAACGGGCTGTCTCCCAGCCTCCCCCTCAGTCTCTCTAAAGCAAGTAGAACACTATGACCCCACGACCAACAAATGGACCATGGTGGCCCCCCTCCGAGAAGGCGTTAGCAATGCTGCAGTGGTGAGTGCCAAACTCAAGTTGTTCGCCTTCGGAGGTACCAGCGTCAGTCATGACAAGCTCCCTAAGGTTCAGTGTTATGATCAGTGTGAAAACAGGTGGACAGTACCAGCTACCTGTCCCCAGCCCTGGCGTTACACAGCAGCAGCGGTTCTGGGAAACCAGATTTTCATTATGGGGGGAGATACGGAGTTCTCTGCCTGCTCTGCTTACAAATTCAACAGTGAGACTTACCAGTGGACCAAGGTTGGAGACGTCACAGCAAAGCGCATGAGCTGCCACGCTGTGGCCTCTGGAAACAAGCTCTACGTGGTGGGAGGGTACTTCGGCATTCAGCGTTGCAAAACTCTGGACTGTTATGACCCGACGTTAGATGTGTGGAACAGCATCACCACAGTCCCGTACTCGCTGATTCCTACTGCATTTGTGAGCACCTGGAAGCATCTGCCTTCTTAAACGCAGTACACCTTCAAGAAGGTGAGCGTGAGGTAAGAAGTGAGTGTGGCTGTAAGTATGCGTGTAATTAAGCTAGCTGTGTGAGTTCCTATGGAGACTGAGACGTGATCGATGTAGCTCATCCCGTGGAAGTAGTGCTACAAAAACTATTAAGAGGATTGGCACCCCAGAACTGTGAAAGCACTTGTGTTAACCACAGCTGCAGCTCCCCACCCCATAGCAGAAGCCCACGGTTCTCAGCCTTGACTGAGCCTCCCACTCTCCCAAAGAGCTTTTCAAAAACGGCCCATCCCAGAGATTTGATTGCATTTGGTCCGGGTGGGTCCCAGGCAGCAGCATTTTTTGGAAGTTTTCTAGTGATTCTGATCTACAGCTGGGTTGAGAACCCCTGCCCTGGGTTAATAATGCCAACTAATGTTTACTGAGCCCTCCCTGCCTGCCTGGAGCTGGGCCATGTGTCTCACATGGATCATTTCATGTGATCCTGAGAACGACCTCGTGAGATATTACTAGAGCACTTTATAGATGAAAACAACTGAAGCACACAGAGGTTAAGTCAGTAGCCCAAGGTCATGGAGCTTCATAGGTGGAAGAGTTGGTCAAGAAATCAACCCAGGCACTCTGGCTCCAGAGAGGAAGCACTTGAACATCATGCTGAACTGCTCCTTAAGAAACCTGAGCTTCATATTCATCTTACCCCAGGAGACATTTGTTAATACTCAAATTTAGATGCCTCAAACCCTTTGTGGAATGAAGTAGGGTGTAAAAAAACAGAATGCTTAAGTTTAGTTTGTTCCCTCCCAAATTATTTATTGCTTATTTAAAAATTTTTTCCTTGAGGAAAAAAATAGCCCCCTTTAGGGCATTTATTAACTTCAGAGGGAAATCAAGGTCTGTCCTTGTAAAAGGTTGCACCTGCATTGTATAAATTTGTCAGATGCATGGCACACTGAGCCCTCTAGACAGCCTTCCACTGCAGCCTTTCAGAGTTAATCAGACAGGCTGACCCTATTGTCAGGGCTAACAAAAGTTGTCTTTCTTTGTCATATATCTGAGTCCATAATGGTCGTCTTGTGTACTTAAGAGTATATAATACTCTTGGCTCAAATAATTAATAGGCCTACACAGTTCAGTGTTAGTGGAGCTAATGGCCGTTTTGCTGCCGTTAAGCATCTTTAGCATTGGCCCCAGGAACCACTTAAGCACGTCTGAGTGTAGCACGGAGCACGTGGGATGTGTTGATTTGTTTTGATAATTCATGGGCTTATTACTAATAATAAGAGAAAATTAAAACTAGGCTTTGGAGGAAGTACAGTGAAAACTAGCTCATTACCTGGTCTCAGACTTTTGGCTCTGTTTTCCCTAATGTGTTTCACACTTTCGAAGAGGACTTTCAGAGGGAAAAAAAGGAAATCTAGGGGTCTTTGTGAGCTCAGCAAAGAGGGATTTTGACTCATTTGTCTTTTCTATCCACCTTTCTTACAGCTTATTTTAAGGCACCGCTAAAATTGGCCTCACTGTTAACAATTAATCTTTCTCGTTTTTTCATTGGTTCAGTTGTCTCCTCCAGCCTCTAACAGTACGGTTCTTAGTAATAGAATGTAACCTTGGGACGAAACTCCTTCAAAGGAGCTGCAATAGTCAAACGTCCTGTGGGGAGCGACCGGGCTGACAGCGTCCCACACCAAACTGGTTTTTGCAGCCTTGCTGGCATCTCAGTAATCCTGAGTAAACAAATACTCTGAACGTGGTTATTTCATCTGCGATATGAGTTGCATGACTCACCTCTAAAGCACGTTTGAAGAACCTTCTGGGCAAAAGCATCAATTAAGAGTACACTAAGTTCGGTGTTAGTCCAGAACTGACTATATTTGCATAGGAGAGGCAGAAAAATTGCCAGTGATGGTGGTGGTACCACAAAATGGTGACTGGTAGATGGGCTGGCGCCTTTGGAGCAAGGTAAGGAAGCGCGGAGGCAGGAAGAGACCACGTGTGCATTCTGGTTCGGGGTTTGAAGCTGTGGACTATGGACCTTTCTGGACTTCAGATCCCTCTTTTGTCCAATGACTGATCTGAATTTGGCTTCTCCAAGCTCTGTTCATATTCAGACTTGGGTGAATTGATAAATGAGGGGAGAAAAGGGGCGAAAAATACCTTACCCATTGTCTGACCTATATATTCTGAGGTTTCTTTCCTTCTTCAATTGAGACCTCAGCCAGCCATGGAATTAGCTTTGTGTGTGGCAGGAAAGTGAAGCTTCTTTGATTATTATCTGCTTGTTATCTTAATTCTTCATTTTTGGTGCCTCCTTTTGCAGCCCAGAGTATGTTGGCAAACACTTGAATTTGCCCTATCCTGGGTGTTTGAACCTAATCACAGACTTCCGGTCCCCCGGAACCGAGCAAATAAAGTGTTAGGTCATATGGGAAACACCACCTCCCCGCCCTGGGTGCCGGCAGCCAGAGTGGAGCACAGAACAACGGAATTTGACAAGGCTCCTTCGCCTTTGCAAAGGGCGGGGTGGACCTGATCAAAGCCACTCTTTCGGTTTCCGATAGGGAGCATGTTGGTTTAAATGTCCAAAGTTTTCTACACACAGAATAGTGTTAAAACACTTCAGCTGGATGGGGTGACTTTAAAAGAGGTGCCGTGCAGGTATCAGCCCTAAGCTGCAGAAACTTCCGGGACATCTCTTTGATCTCCAAACGTAGGTGCTAACCAAGTTAATACAGCGTTAACAAGAAGTTTCCCTAAGGTCTAAAAGCTCATTCATCAGGGGGATTTTAACTGTCTCCTGACTGTTCTGTCAGTAGGTGGGAAGGACAAAAAGGAAATTACTTTTGATTACTCTCCCATTTTCATGGTGCTTTGTGGCCCCAACCTGACAGCACTTGGATCTCGATGTACTTTTGTATCTTTGCTTTTTAGAGTTTTTTTTTTCTGTTTGCATATGCTCCATCATGAAATTTCATATTATTACAATTACAAAATACATTCTTTTGGCCTACTGTTGATATATAGGTTCCTGGGAGGTGGGGGTGGGAGAATGACACTGTAGTCTAAGGAATGCCTTGCAAGCTTGAATCACTGTTATGAAACTGCCAAAAGAAACAACTAATGAAATGAATCAGACTTCTGAACACACAAAAGCGAAAAGAATTCAGTGCAAGTAACGAGCGGCCCCTCCTGAATTCCCTTTTGTCTTCACTTAGAGTTCTAGCAGCAGGGATGAGATTCCTCCGCTAGGGCTGGAAATGTGCTCTATGAACAGATAGGGTGAGTGTTGGAGAGACAAAAAGCCGTCTACAGAATTTCCCTGTATTAAAGTAGACATACGGGATGGAAATGGTGGGTCGTGCAGGGAAACACCAGCTCCTGTGAAATGTGCAAGCTTTGTGGTTAGGGCACCTTGAATTTACATTCACGCTTGACGTTGGTGGATTCTGCAGATAATAACTGCATACCATAGCTGGCATCTCCCAAGTGTGGACTGATGAACTTGGAGAATAAACTCCAGCCTTGGGCTGTGGAGGCCTGCAATGTTGTCGTGTGAAAGGAAGCGAGACTGATTTCTGCCATAATGAATAGCAGAGATGCATTTCAGTAAGAGGATTAATATGTCTTGCCTTCTATATGGTGAATAAATTGAATTTGGAATCCTTTATGGTAAATGGGCCAAGGAGGGTTTGCACAAGAATCTTTTTTGACCCTCTGGTGATGGCTTCACAATGGCTCTGTTTAACCATAGAGGTGAAGTGTGAATGTTGGAGGCGGAAGGTGGCAACTCAATAGCAGCACCTAGACGTAGAAGTTTGCATTCGCACATATATAAGTTGACAGTGTAGTAAAGAAGATTTTTCTTTGGACACCATCATTTCTGTTGAGCCAATTAGCTGTATCCGTGCACGCACGTGGATGCACTTAATCTTTGCACATTTGCTACCGAACATGTAATTAAGACTTTTAGAAGCAATATTGACCAGCTTTGTCCTGATTTTAATTTTTTTTTAAATTTCGAGGCTACTAACAAGTGTCCTTTTTTTCTCTCTGTTTTAGCTTGCTCCATCACTTGGTGAGACAAAATGAGATTTCTACTTTGGAGAGGCCAAATTTAATGAAGAGAGAGAAAAGAAAAAGGAAAAGTTGCTACAAGACTCCGATACAATGCACTGCACCTTGTAAATTCTCTAACTGGACATGAAGGAGGGGGTGGGGGAGGGGGTGGGATTTTCAGTGCAAGTAGCACATGGTTTAAATATGAATGAATGAACCTGTGATCTAGTCCTTGTCTTGTAATTGTGGATTAATGTCAGCGTTAATCAGCCCCTCAAAGGGAGAGAAAAGCCGGCCCTTTTCCCTTGCTGTACCATATTCAGCATTTGATTTCCATGGGCTCTACCATTTATGTGTAAAATTTGAAATGGTTGTCACCTCTCTGAGGAGCAAGCCTGAAGCCTCCACCCCAGCTGCTGTTGGAGATTGAAAGCCCAACTGTGGGGCCAGGAGGGAAGCTGGCTTGGCTGGCTGCTGAGTGAGGACCACTGGACTCTCCGCTAATCTCTGAGGGGTTGTACTCCCCAGGAAGGTTCTGAACAATGGGGACATTGTTGGTAGGTGTTTGGTAGATGTTCTTTTCTATTTATAAGTGACTTTAAACTTTCCCTTGGCTGTTAAAAAATTTGTTATAGATTTAGCTATTTATTGTTTGATGCCTGCATGCTGAAACAATGCTTACAATTGTCTTCACGTGTATGGATGTGTGTGAATGGTTATATGTTTTGCACAATTTTGTGGCTGTTGTGAAGTGCTTTGCTGCACAAAAATGGAAAACTTGGGAGTTACAATTTGGAGTATAACTGGAGGGTGGGTTGGGAAGGGGGTATTTTGTAAATGTCAAGACAGGGAAGGAGTATAAGACAGAAACAGATTACATTGTAGAGGTAGAGAAAGCATGGAGGTCACTTTTCTTAGACTCACTAACTTTTAATGGGGTTTCATGGGCTCTGGTCATGCTGATGGCTCATGGGGTGAGGGAAGTCTTTACTACCCTGTTCCTTCCCATCTGAGTCACCTACTTCAATCTCAGCTACTGAAATTTGGAAAGGACCAAGTCGCTTTGCAGTTTTTTTCTTTGTGTAATATCCTGAAATCCTGGAAAATTCTATGGAATAGTTCTGTATATAGGGCACAGGTTAAAGGCATTGTCCAAAGTTTATTTATTTTATTTATTACCCTGTGAGAATGCTTTGCCATACCCACAGTTAACAGGAGAAAGCTGAGTTGCCACAGATGTAAATTAATTCACTCACCGGATTTGCTTGGCCTGGTGGGTTCATTGTTCTGTCTTCTTGATGTACAGTTGAGCAAGTGTTAGGAGTTCTCCAAGACCATATTCACATTGGTACTATGTATACTTTAGTGCTCACCCTTGGGTAAGTCTCTAAAAAGAACTCTTTGGTACGCAAAAGTGACACATTTGGCCAGGAAACACCAAAGAATGATGAGCAGTGGCCCCTGTTGAGAGGTTTTCCGGGATCGTTGGGAATCTGTTGTGAATACATTCTTTGCTAGTTCGAGTGCTTGTTTACTAACTGTGTGCCGTGATAGGTATTAGTGCTAGACTCAATTAGGTGCTTGCTCAGAGGTGTCTGGGGAAGACCAGAATTTGCAACTCGCACCGCTTTCATCGATGTTTCTCACATTACTTGTAGTTTAGAAAATAGGTCTTAAGACTGATAACAACCTTCTACATTGTGAGTGTGTTTGCATTGTCTAGTGACAGATAACTCCTTAACATTTCTCTTTACCTGAATACTTTAGACTAATTGTACATGTCCGTTCGTGCCATGAATAAGTGGGCTATAGTTGGACCAAAATAAATGAGCCATTGGAATAAAAGCATCACAATACTTTTCCAGCAGGCAGTTCCTCGCTCCTAGATGTGTTCTAAGCGATGCAAATGTCTACTTGTACTCTGGCGGCATGGGGGTGGCGTTATATTATAGCAGCGAAGGCTCTCTAGTTTATGATGCAAATCTGCTGAGATGTGTGTGTCACCGCGTGACTTCTGAAAGCAGGATGAATTTTCTGCAGCTGTTTCAAAGTTGTGGTCTGTCCTTGAATCCTCTGTTAATTACTGTGTGCGAGCCAGAGGGAGCCGTGGTCAGGATGGGCCCCCAGCCTGCAGGGAACTTTCTGGACTCCCGCTCTTTGAATTGATGTAGGCATTTGGGCTCACTACTTGACCATTCTCACCCTGTGAAACGTCCCCCACTTTGAAGCAAATACAATTCACAGCACAGTGCACACAAAAACCTTGGCATAAGACAGAGAAGGTTCTTCTTATTCTGTGGACTGGTTGCTGTGGAAACGGATAACAAAGGGCAGCCTTCCACTTCTGGTATAATTGTGTAGCCCCCTTTTCTCTGGGCTTGACACCTGTCTGAATAAGAGTGATTAGAGCTGAATAATATCCCTCTCTTGGCTGTTGAATATGTGGTTCACGTACAAAACTCTGTGTAAGTTGAAGTAAAGTGTTCATGTTCATATGTGCTTGTTTGCTACTATTACATTTTTGAGGTTTTGTAAAACTGTTATTTTTTTTTTCACAATGTGAAACTGAAGGTCAAATAAATTATTAGAGATTTTCTCTTCATTGTGTGTGTGTCTTTATTTTAATACAACATAATCTACCGAAACCTGGTGCCTTTTGTAGTTTAATGAAGGTGAGGATCATTTCAAGTGTTTTCTGAACGTGTTTATTTCACCATCTAGTCACATACATTCAGGGAAGTGGTTTTGCGTGTTGAATAATTAAAATTTTTGGCCTTGGGTATTTCTTCAAGCAGTGCAAAACACCTCAATTCTGGTTTATTCCTAGCTTGGGATATAAAAAGTCATATACCATGCGATGGTAAGACCGCATAGGTAATATACAGAAGGAATTTAGTTTTTAGCATCCTCATGTGGCTTGTATTTTGACAGGAAAGCTGTGAGGGAAGGGGCTGGAGTTCTAGCCCCTTTTCATCTGACATGCCTTAGAAATCATTAAAATAAGTGGGAATATATGCATATTATTTCCCTGTAGTGTCACAGAAAACCACAAATTTAACCCCTCTGATATACTTAGCTGCTTCCAAGTTGAAAGCCACTGTCCCGGCTGGCTCAGGGTAAAGACTGAGGAAGCTTCTCACCCTTGCCTCATGATCATTTTCTGTCACAGTAAGATGCTCCTTTATCACTTGAGTTGGGCCCCTTGCTGTTTTAATGTGTACAGCGATGTCAGGCATAACCTTTTTTTGGATAGAAAATAAATACTACCTAATTAGAACTCTATGAGAGCCCCCAAGCAGGCAGAATGCAATTACAGCCTTTGGACTTTGACCAAAATGCCAAGCAGATGCCTCAGGTTTTATAGAAGGATCATCCAGTTCTGTGCTGGGTGAGTCTGGTCTAGTGCCAAGCCTTGGAGTCTTCAGATCCCATGGGCACAGTGCTGATGACCCATGGAAACCCCGTTGATGACACCATAGACAACACCATATGACTGGGAAGAGGGGAAAGTTAGCAGCTACGAGTTGACACATGGGACTTGGATGTTCAGAAAAAGCCTTGATGTTAATCTTCAGAAGGGTTGAGAATGATTCCTAGAGGGATGATTGGAAATCCGCCTTTCAATCTTTGGAGTTCTTTTTATCCTCTCTGTTGGGACATGTAGACAGATTGGGGTAAAGAAGTGACTTCAAATCCTTTTCATTAATTTGGAAATGTCATTTCATTCAGACATTCCGATTGCCCTAAACGGTGCATGTATTGGCTTGGATTGCCTTGGGTTGCATGTAAGAGGAATCTGGCTCCAATGGTGGTTTAACCGCAGTGATGAAACTGTTGGGAAGCTGGCAGACCGGGGCTGGCACCGCCCCCCCCCCCCCCCCCCCCCCCCCCCCCCCCCCCCCCCCCGCCCCGGAGGCCATGGAGGTCCAGGGCTGCACCTGCTTTGCCATCCTGGCCATGGGTCTTGGTTTGAGTGCCTGCAGGAAAGCAGCTGTAGCTCATGGCTTGCAGGTCAGCAAAAATGGGGACAGACGAAGGGGAATAAGTACGTGCCAGATGAAGCTCTTCCCTTTTCTTGGGACGGTACTAGTTTTCCTAAAAGACCCGCCTAGGAGGTGTACACTTCCCTCTCGGCCATACTAGGTCACGTGAACTTCCAAAGAAATAAAGGGATACTGAGGAAAGGGCTATGTTCATTGGGACACGTTGTCAACCCACACAGAAATGTGATTTTGCTAGTAAGGATGAAAGGAAGGAGGGATGGAGTGGCAACTGTATGGCATCTTTTCTGGTGGACAATCAAAGGGTCACTTTAAACCACAACCCCGTTGATTGATTACGATGTGCTGGGACTGTGGGCTTTACAATCATTACTTAGTCCTCACAACCAAGGTTGGGAAATGGCAGAGCTTTTTTTTTTTTTTTTTAATTTTATTTATTTATCAGAGCGTGCGCACAAGCAGGGAGAGTGGCAGGCAGAGGGAGAGGGAGAAGCAGGCTCCCCACTGAGCAGGGAGCCCCACACACGGGCTTGATCCCAGGACCCCGGGATCATGACCTGAGCTGAAGGCAGCTGCTTAACCGACTGAGTGAGCCACCCCAGCGCCCCAGTGCAGAGCGTTCTTCACATCTCCAAGCCTCAGCTCCTTCATTTATAAAATACGGATTCATATTCTTTAACAGAAAGATTTAATGCCATAAATTTAAGAGAAAGCACTAAGCTCCATGCCTGACACATAGTAGGTTCTCTCTAGTTTTCAGCCATCATTTTTTCAACACTACTGGGAGAAATACATCTGCTAAATCTGAGTGTCTATTCCATGCAAGGGGTTGTGGTAAAGGTCTGCGTGCCCATCGCCTAACTGCGTCTTCATAACAACCCTGATAGTAGGCACTATTATCACCTTCATTTTGTAGATGAAGAAACAGGTTTTGAGAGATTATCCAACTTGCCCAAGGGAGTGGTGGAGCCTGGGTTTCAAGGCATGCTCTCCAACCTGCTCCTCTCTGTCCAGGAATGTGGAGGAAAAGTGACTCAGAGGGCTGAGCCTGGCTGTGGCAAATGCAGGGCTCTCTTGTGTCCATCATGTCCAGGAAGCCTTGACTTTAGAAGAGCCAAGGAAGCTGTAGCTGGTGAGTCCTGCCCTCAGACATGAGAACTAAAGAAGCACATGGAAGGACTCTACATTGTGACTCAAAATGTTCTTTGACACTGTGTTCTGAAGATAAGATTGTGGAGAATTTAAAAATAAATGGGCTCCCCACCCCCAGTGTGGCTGTTACATTTGATAGTTCATTAAACGGCATACACTTACACTATGTGTACTTTTCTATTTGTACAATTTTTATTTACTGAGAGATTGAATATACAATGGATAATAGCCAGAGCATAACAGGAAGAGAACAACTCTGACCCACGGGCTGCAGCAACCAGTCCAGGAGACCAAAATCTATGGTGGCCAGCCTGCAATTTACAAGTCAGGCCTGTGGGAAGTCAGACCACTATCTCTAGCAACTCGTTCAGCCAAACAATAACCCATGTAATAACTGGCTCAAAATGGCCAGGATTTTGGTTGATAATGGAAAACTTCCCTAATTTTTGTCCTTGCTTCCAACTGAGGACTAGCCAGAGACAGCCCAATATGCCCCCCCCTAACCATCACACAGGATGCCCTACTTTTAATTAGCCCACCTACAGCTTCCCCACGCCACCTGCCTCCAGTCAGGGCATATCTGAAGCGTCCCCTTTTCTCCACTATAAAGCTTTCCCACTCCTCAGCCTGCCTTTGAGTATCTGCCAAAAGGCAGTGGCTGACTCTCTTGCTATAGCTAGCTCTGAATAAATAGCCTTTGCCTGCTCTCATGTGGCTGGTCTTTGTGTACTTCCACAGACAAATGTTTGTTCAATAAAAAATTAAATATTTCAATAAAAAGGTTCATAAAAGGAAGTGGGGACCAACACTGTGGGTTCTGGGTAAACTGGGTTTTCAGAAGGGTGCTGTTTTATCCTGAATGTCGGAAAAGAATGAAATGTGCATAATACATAGAGTATGATAAAAATGGATTTTGAGTTAATGGGGTTGAGATTAGGGCATCTGGTTTGCCACAGGGAGAGCAGTTGCTTTGTTTGGGAATATTTTGAATAAAGCGAGAGAGAACACTTAAGTAAGTTTTATAGCCATATTCATGGTGCACATGAATGTATGAATAAATGCAAAAACTTAGCAGTTAATTCCTGGTCGTGCCTGTCACAAATCTTAAGTGCTTTGCCTGTCTGACACATACTCAGACAAGCCATCTGTCCTGCATTTGAGTTTAATCATAGACAATGAATTTTAAAGCTCTGTTATTTGTCAGACATTGGACCACTAAGTTTAAGACCTAACTTGCAGAGGGAAAAAAAAATGTGTGCTGGGGCATGACTATGAATTAAAAGTAATTTGACTAAGTAAATTATAAATCTACCATAATCTTGTCCAGCTCTGTTTACAGCCCAGCTTGCTTTCTGAGTCCAGGGGAACCAAAGGAGACAAAGTTTCTCTCTCTCTCTCTCTCTCTCTCTCTCTCTCTGGTCCTGTTTCCTTAGCAACCTAATCTTTATCTGAAGAAAGATGGAGGTCTGCATGGAAGAAAGGCAGTTGGAATTTCAGCAAAGACTCTCACTAGTCTTTCTCCTGCCTTATCAAATGATTTGTTTTGTTACAAAAAGTTGTTTTAGACGCACTTTTTAGATGTACTGGGAGATCCTGGAAAGGCTGAGAGAATGTTTCCACATAACATTGTAACCACAAAGAAGATGAAATCAGCCTCGGTGGACACAAACTAGGCACCTGCAAAGTGAGAACTAAAATGTCTCTTAGGGCGCCTGCTGGCTCAGTCTGTGGAGCATGTGACTCTTGATCTCCAGGTCGTGAGTTCAAGCCCCATGTTGGGCACAGAGATGACTTAAAAAAATAAATAAAATGCCTCTGTCTCTGAGGTTCTAAGTAATATATACACAAGCTCTAAGTTGCAAACACCCCTGGTCCCTCTCAGCCACCCACGTACATTCTGGCCAAAGCATTGCTGCCAGGAGAACCATTCTGAGAGAATGAATCTTGGAATTTTGAAATCATTTGTACACTGTGAAGGAAATGAAGGCAGAAAGAGGGAGAAGGTGGGGGGCACCCCCATGGAGATGTGTCTCGTGGGGGGTGGCCCACTTCACAACCCTTTCTGGTACTTCCTGAGAGGGCACTTGCTGAGGAGATGGTCGGGGGTCAGCCAACACCCTCTTTCAAAATGAAAATACCTAGGCCCCTTTTGGGGGGCTGTCATTCACACATTTATATGAATTGGGCCAGTCTGATGGGTGGGTGCAGGTGGGGAGTGCTGACAAACTGCCTCAGGGAACCGGAGCGGGGCCTTGCCTGTGTGGGACTCAGACCCCGAGGCATACCCAGGAGAACCCCAGGAGTTGGGAAGCCTGGAGGTGTAGTAGTAGCAGGTGGGAGAATGAAAGAGGCAACATTTTACTCCTAAAATATTATGGTTAGGGAGGAGGGGAAGATGAATAAGTAGAACATGGAAGATTTTTAAGGCCATGAAACGATCTTGTATGATACTACAAAGGTGGGTACCTGTCATTATATGTTTGTCAAAACCCATAGAATGTACAGCACCAAGAGTGAATCCTCATGCAACTGCGGACTTCGGGTGATAATAACGGGTCAGTGTAGGTGCCTAACAGATGTGCCGCCGTGGTGCCAGATGTTGGTAGAGGGGGAGGCTGTGTGTGTTTGTGTGTGTGTGTGTGGGGGGTGGGAACCCTACTCTCCCCTCTGCTCTCATTTTTCTTAAAGATTTTATTTATTCATTTGACAGAGAGGGAGAGAGAGCGAGCGCACAAGCAGGGGGAGCGGCAGAGGGAGAGGGAGAAGCAGGTTCCCCGCCGAGCAGGGAGCCCGATGCGGGACTCGATCCCAGGACCCGGGATCACGACCTGAGCCGAAGGCAGTCACTTAACCAATTGAGGCGCCCAGGTGCCCCCCTCTGCTCTTATTTTTGTTGGGAACCTAAAACCGCTCTAAAAAGTGTTTATTAAATGCCAAAAAATTACATGAGACACAAAAGGAGTCTTTTGGGGGTGTCAAATAAGTTGTTTAATCTAATAAAGCATACAGTATATATATTGTTGTCCCAGGACCCAGAAGCAGGCCGGCACTTGTGGAGACTCAGAAAATGGAGTCACGGTCGCTACTCATGACCCAACCATCAATTATAACATCGCCATGAGGAGAATATGTGTCCCTTGTTCCGAACTGCCAACTTACAACTCATACTGTTGGAACCAACTCACTCATAACTTAATGACAGTCTATATTTTGGCCAAGACCTGTACATGATATCTGCACTCACAGTACAAATGCTGATTCAGAGACTTCATTTCTGCCAATGTTTCTCCTCCACAATACTTAGCATTCAAAATTTAATTACTGTAATATATTTTAATTTCCCTTTTCAGGTATTTCTCTGGAGCAGAAAACTAATTTTGTAATGGCTGAATGGGTGTACTAGATGCCCATGTGTGACTAGAAATTCATTTCTTCATTAATTGGTTCATTCGTGGGGAAAAAAAATTAATTCCATTTGCTGGAAGTGTAGAAATGTTCAAAGAGACAAACCAAACCGTTTGGGAAGAAAAATGGGTGTTTCAAAAAGTTTTACCAGAGCTGATTATAGATGGCTCAGAGGGAAGCAGAGTGTTTCTCTTGGGTGTCAGTAGGTTGGCCTTGATGGGCAGAGCTCCTTGAACTTTCTGTGAAGAGGCACTTTTCAGCCTCAGTATCCCTAAGGGTAGAGAAGTGTGGTGGGCTATGGAGGCACGGTGGACGGGGCAGTCCTTTGCTTCCAGCAAACTGGAAAGAAGGTTGTGAGGAGGAATTTATGTAGGACAGTGACTGCCTTCGCAATCTGCAAATGGCACTCATAGCTTCTCCTGCCCTCCAAGAATCATGATAAAGGCAGAGAACCATGGAGTCCTGAGGTGTCTTGGTTGGCTCTGCTTGTGCTCAGACGTGGGGCATTCGGTGTGTTCCATCAGGGTGATAGCTGTCATTAGTAGATCTTGTCTAACCTCTGAGGACAAGGGATGGGCATGACTCCTTTCTCTTCATCACTGACAGTGTAGGAGCTCTCAAAACCAGGGAGGAAAGGAGCTACCTTTGAGGAGGGGAGGGGCTGCTACAATGGTACCTGGAAACCAGGGGCCAGGCATCAGCCCTCAAGGCGGAGCAAAAGGGAGAGAATCTGAGATAGAGAAGATCGGCTCATCTCTGCTCTCTCCAGGTTGGCTTATGCACTGACAACCCCTGTTCACAGGTGGGCATGGAAAGGCATGAGAGAGTCTGTGAGGGACATAGCATTAGAATCTGTGATCTGTGGGACTGAACAGAACCTGCAAGGCAGGTTAGGTGAGAGACCCGACAGACGGAGCAGCTCAGTCGTGCCCAGCATGGAAGTGCCACCACCACGGGACAGCAGTAGCGTTCAGAAGAGCGCTCCGCATCCGTCTCCCGGAGATGGCTCAGACCACAGTGTGGGTGGACCCCTGTGACACGAGGCAGGAAAGACCTCCTTCTCTGGCCCTCTCCTTATTTGGCACAGTCTTTCTCTCTAGACATCTCTTGCTGGTCTATTCTTGTCCTGACATCTGCCCTTGGAGATCCACACAAACTCAAGAGACTCACAGTTGAAGGCCAGGGTTGAAAACCTGGCCCACCTATCGTCCTGCCCTGTGGCCCTGTGACTTCCTGGGGGCAGGACACGTGCAGGTGCAGGTGACAGAAGAGTTTTTGGAAGAGATGTGATGGCCCCAGTGGCCCGGCTTTTAGCATCTTCCTCACAAAGGGCCAGTTTCTTCACTTTCTTTTTTATGTTTGGGGATATGCCGAAACGTTTTTGAAAATTTCTTAGCATTTGGCAATGATCTGCCTGAGCATAGTGATATGATTGCTCTGTTCACAACTAAGCTGCAATTTTAGGCAGAATTTGCAGAGCATCTCAGCATTTAACAGCTCATGAAAACTTGGCAGTAATTTCAGGCCACATAACATCTGCTTATTTCATTTTGTTACAAGTCACCTGGGCAAAAACGTCCTCACTCTGGCCTGTAAATGAGCTAACCTCCAATTAGAACACTCTGGTTAGTAGCAGCAGCAATCACCCCCGAGCCGTCTGTAACGAAGCCTTAAAGCTAATGGCACTTCTTCATGCTAGCAAAACAAAACCATTATTTTCCTTTGTAGCTCAGATGGGAGATTTGCGAATGTCTTACCAGCTCTAAAAGCTTATTCTCTGAGGAGGAAGTAGTGGTTTCTTTAGTAGAAACAACTTTTTTTTTTTTTTTTTAAATCTGGAAATTTTGAACAAAAGGATTTGGGAGCCGTTTAATGTGGATTTTAAAATAATGTGGTTCTGTACCAGCACAATGGCCTAGCACTCTCTGATCATTTTATTTTATTTTTTTTTTAAGATTTTATTTATTTGACAGAGAGAGACACAGCGAGAGAGGGAACACAAGCAGGGGGAGTGGGAGAGGGGAGAAGCGGGCTTCCCGCGGAGCAGGGAGCCCGACGTTGGGCTCGATCCCAGGACCCTGGGACCATGACCTGAGCCGAAGGCAGACGCTTAACCGACTGAGCCAGCCAGGTGCCCCTCTCTGATCATTTTAAAAAAGCATGGCTATTGCATCTATTCAAGATTTTCCAATGGAGACCTTTGAGCATTATTATTGAATAGGTAGGGAGCACACTGAGCTCCATAGTTATTTCTCCTCCCGTTCCCCGCCACCCCCCCAAACTGCTCAAATGTTCCTCAGGAGAAAGACGCTGATTGAATGCATCTGCAAGCATCTCCCTGCTTTGGAAGCAGCAGGAATCGCAGATTGGTCATCTTCAGTTTATTAGGTATCCTGACCCCACACCGAGTGTCCTTCTTCAAGGTCAGCTCTCTGTTTCTGGTACCCAGTTTTAGAGGATGACCAAAGGACAGTGGCTTGGAGAAGACAGCAACTGATGCCATCTTCTTGGGGCTGTTGGCCAGGGCCCGCACGGAGCCCATCAGCCTTCACTGTGGGCTGTGGTACCCCACCCTGCTTGCGGGTCCCTTGGCCAGACTTGACAGGATAGGAAATGACGGAAAGTCATCTGAGCTGGGGCCCAACCAAAAAGTTGGCTACAAAGTTCCTTTTTAGCACTCTACACAGGTTTTCTCTGAACTGGTTCTTTACCCCAAGACATAGCTCTCACATATCATGGGATCAGAGCTGATCATCAGTCTGGGGCGGGTAGTTGACCTTGAATCTTGACTCTGGGCCTGTGCTTAATTTTCTGTGGTGACAATGAAAGCTTATTAAAACCTGACACATTGTTTTCAGCCTTGAGCTCATCTCTGTGATTCACTTCGTCTTAAGGAAGGAGAAGAAACCAAATTAGTCACAGGAAAAAAAAAAAAGAAACGTTTGGGGGCCTCCCTTTTTATGTCATAAAGTTATTTGTAATTTGAGAGTTATTAAACGATCCCACTAAGAGAGCCCCTTCTGTTGAAATGTTAACAGCAGGAGACAAGTTAAACCTACTCAGAGTGCTGTCCTTCACCCACTTGAAGTGTTACTGAGGAGCTAAAATAGAATCACTGACAGCCACATGCCTTGCTGCAAATTCATCCTTAGAATTGAACTGAAGGAGAAATGACAGCTGATGAAGAAGAAGTTTCTTAAATGCAGAAAAGTTGACTGGAGAGTTTTCATGTTTCAGTTTGATAAAAATAATTCCAAGCTTCTTCTTCTTCTTCTTTTTTTTTTTTTTTTTTTTTTTTACCAAAATAAAATACCTAAATAACTTGGGCTATTCCCCTTTATACTGCAGCACAAAAAATTAGATTTATTTAAGTAGTAATAAACACTCCACTGTTATTTAACTGGATAATCCTAAATCCAGATGGGAATATTTTCCAGGGAATTTGAAGAAGCATTTTTTTGCGGTGAGGCCTTGGGTCTCTCTGTGGCACCTATGATGGGAGGGTCTGCGGAAATGCACCAAGGCCCAGAGGAAAACAGAAGAGAGCATGGTAGCTTGCCACTAGGAAGTAACCACCCAGCTTTTGAAAAATCAGAATCAGGGTAGATCCTCAGTTAAGCCATTTGTTATGTAACAAATTTTTGAAAGCCTTTAAGAATGACTTATGTTTAAAAGCTGATAAGCAAGAATTGTTTGAAATTTGAGACCCATCTTTCCACAGAGAGGGTGTTAACCTTGATGGGTGTAGTTTTTGTGCTGGCCCCTAAAATTGTGTGACTGGAATGTAGTTGATCCCTAATACCACACACGCTTGGTTTCTGATGAATTTGGTGTAGGGGTAGAGCGGGGAGGATCAATCATACTATACTTATTAATCTGCAACTTGCATTTTTCTCTTAATATGTCATTCGGTTCTTTCCCTGTGAATGGTCTCTGAATTTTGTTCTGTTTTCCTCTGAAAGGGGGTTGGACATTTGGACATTTGAATAAGTAGGTGGCCTGGCCTTGCTTATGTATTACTCAATCGGCAGATATATCCAACCAGAAACGGTCCTTGTTCTTTTCTGTTTCATATTCTATTGGCTTCCTCAATCCCAGCTGCCCTGTAAATGCTTGTACTCTACTTCTAACTACCTCAAGTGGGTCCTTTGCCAGTTTAGATCTGGGTTCCAAACATATTTGAATGATGCAATCGGCAAATACATTCTCGGTGGCTTGGCTATGGACAGAACTTTTTTTTTTTTTTTTAAGATTTATTTATTTGAGAGAGAGAGCGTGCGAGCGGGCACACAGTGGGGAGGGGCAGAGGGAGAGGGAGAGAAAGAATCCCAAGCAGACTCCACGCCGAGCAAGGAGCCTGACGTGGGGCTCCATCCCACGACCCAAGCCGAAACCAAAAGTCTGACCGCCTAACCAACTGCACCGCCCAGGTGCCCTGGACCGAACTTCTTAATGCGAACTCTCATTAGCTTTATTTTATAGAAGCAGTCTGTTGGCGAAGTGCTCAGACCTCCAAACCACTCTACTTGATACCTTTGCAATGCATTTGACACCACCATTGTGGTGTGGAGCCTCGGTGCTGCTCAGCCTCTCCCAGGGATGTGCCAGGATCTCTGTGGATCCCTGTGGTCATGGATGTAAGATGTTCAGCTAAGAGCTGAAGCCCCGAGCAGCTGAGCAGTACGGCAGTTGTACACGGGAGAGAAGGAAATGAACTTGCAAAGCCTTTACCTAGGTTAACTGGTAGACCGTGGGTAGTCTTCCTGCTTTTAACAGCAACATGAATTTTTTTTTTAAAGGTTTTGTTTATTTATTTGACAGAAAGAGAGACGCAGCAAGAGAGGGAACACAAGCAGGGCGAGTGGGAGAGGGAGAAGCAGGCTCCCCGCTGAGCAGGGAGCCCGATGCGGGGCTCGATCCCAGGACCCTGGGATCATGACCTGAGCCGAAGGCAGACGCTTAACTGACTGAGCCACCCAGGCACCCACAACACGAATATTTTTATAAAACTTCTCTCTGAAGTACGAATGATGTGATGAACAAAGAGATGAGCCATTTCTTTTTTAACTCTATTTTTAGCTTTGAATTAAGTGACTGCAATAAAAATGTACCCATTTGTTTCCTGATGAAATGAAAGTTGAGTGGATAAAAGCATTTCTTTCTTAAACTGATGTCTTTCTTGGGGACTAGGACTTTTTTTTTTTTTTTTTTAATATTGTGGCAGGGAGGCTCTAAGTCATGAGAGGGAAGCAAGCATCATTGTGCCATAGCAGGGACCCCTGGCTTCATCTGATTTTCCTAGCTTGCAATTACATCAGCATTTGTCACTAGCTGCAGAATGTGTTCAATTATGCAGTGTCTTTAATCTGGAATATCTCTGGACTTGAAAAACACTATTGCTTTAATTATCACCACACCCCTAGGAGGAACCAGAGGTGGAAACTCTGACCAGCATCCCAGTATTACAGGTGAAGGAGTTAAAAGGAAGGGCTGCTGAGTGACTAGACAGACAGCCTCCAAGGCCTGGAGGCAGCAAGCGTGCCGGCACTGAGGCGCTGGGTTCAGACTTACAGATACTGGTCTGTGTTTCTGTGTTGAATGTCCAGTGACTAAGATAGTTGATGAGCCTGAGGCACCCTGAGGTAGTATATCAACGGATTTGAATGGAGTCAAGAACCGGGTACATGATCCTCATTCTGGCTTTACAGAGTAAAAAAGAACACCCTGCATGTATAAGGGAACACTAAGTAGCTTCGGAGGATTTTGAGTCACCGGTTTGGGGTAGCCTAGTCAGAAAGTTAGACCAAATGAGGGCTCACTGGTCTTGTTTTTGGATTGTCCTCCTCTGTAGTCCCTTAGGCCAGCAAAAACTCACTCACGCACGCTTTCTCTCTCACCACACACGCACACGAACACGCACACACACACTCCAGCTCTGCTCTGGCTGTGTGGGTCTTTTTCAGTTGACAGTTAAAGGAGGACCACAATACTATGATATTAAGAATTAAATTAGGGCGCCTGGGTGGCTCGGCCGTTAAGCGTCTGCCTTCGGCTCCGGTCATGATCCCAGGGTCCTGGGATTGAACCCCGTATCAGGCTCCCTGCTCCATGGGAAGCCAGCTTCTCCTTCTGCCACTGCCCCTGCCCCTGCTTGTGTTCCTGCCCTCGCTCTTTCTCTCTCTGTGTTAAATAAATAAAATCTTTAAAAAAAATTAAATTAAAACCATATTTCATCTAAAAAACATCTCAGAGGACAAAGTGCCTGGTGCTATTGACCCAGCTTATTATCTTCCTGGGCAGCCGATGTCTCTCAGAGCTAAAGATGCACATAGCCATTTGGATGTGGAGGCAACAGGAAAGTCAGAAGGGTAGGCCCTGCTGGGTTGTGTCCGTGTCTCACATTTAGCAAGCACTTACTGAGGGACACATGGTATGGCGGGAGGACAATATGGCAGAAAGTATGGAGCTGCTGTAATGCTATATCGGACCACTCTTTTATTCATATGTGTGAGAAACAGTCACATCAGATGTCATTTTGGGTCTTTGGAACATGCAGCTCATGTGGGGCAAGCACTGTTTCTGCCTTGTAGGAGAGGGTCTCAAGGTGGAGAGCTACCCAGAAGAGATCACCTAGTCCAGAGGTTCTCACGCCAATCAGATACAGTGCCTCTTTTTTTTTTTTTTTTACTACAGGTATTTTATAATTTTCCTCTTTACTAACCCTAAATTAAAATTGCCAGATAACATAGCGCCCAATGCCCAAAAACCATATTAATGCTCTGTGTCAGGTTCACCAGGAAACAGAAGCTGAGATAGCATTAGGGGGCAGGAGAAGTATATCGGACATACTCTCAGGATGAACACATACATGTAGGAGAGGGAAGCAGGACTGGGCTGAGGGAAAGGTTGGGCTGTGCGTGGATGTAATCTCACAAATGACACAGCAGATCCCATAGGGAGCTCTGGAGCTGGGGGGATCCTGAAGAATTGTGAATCTAATAAGGCTCAGAGCCTTATTAACCCCCACAGCGACAGTCAGTGGATCCAGGCAGCTCCTAGGGAGGAGTCAGCCCCCTGGAGACCAGAGCTGCTGGGAAGGGGTGTTGCTCAGCTATGGGCTGTCAGCTGTCAACATTTCAGTAGCAGTGGAAGCCCTGCAGCAGGGACCTGAAGGGAGCACCCAGGGTCCAGCCCAAACTGCAGTAGAAAGGAAAATCAATAGGAAAGCAATTCATGATAAAAGCATATGTATTTCTGGCATGATGACACTAAAAGATGTTGTGAAGTGGTCCAATACTTACAACTGTTTGTAATGAATTTGTTTGGGCTTAAGAGAAGACAGTACTCTACTGAATATTGTCAACACTTTGTCTTTATATTTGACCCTTTGGAATAAGGGCTAGGTAAGTGTATTATGTATCTATACTGGAATGGTGACAGTTACATATGCAGACCGATACACTGTCACTGGAAGTTTACTGAAAAGGTGATCAGTTCTTGTAAAGTTCCCAACACAACAAGTATTTATATACAGTGGTTGCATTCTTGGAAAATTCAATGTATATTAAAGCTGTGAAAAAAATATTTTGTGTTTATATGTTAAATGGAATAGAAACGAGGCTCAGATAATTTTATAAAGTTTTTCACCTATATAATCAGGCATTTATTTGAACTTAGTGATGGATATGGGAAAATTCTTTGTCATGGGGACCATACCCCACCCTTTGTAGGGTGTTTACTCTGTCTAGCCCACTCACTAAATGTAGTGGTGCCTCCCAATCAAAAACACAAATTTCCATACTTCCCCAAGGAGTAATCTCCCTTTCTTTGAGAACTCACTTAGTTCTCTGCTTCTAGCCTGAACAGAATTGTTTTCTCTTCTCAAGGTGTTTTAAAGCAGAGATCTGGCAAGCTATGTTAAGTCCCTATTTCTACAAAGCAGTCAAATTAAAGAGACTGCACAGCTCTGTGCACACTTGGATCCCGCGGCCTTGAGTACTGGCCCCCTGGCTCTCCCATCAGCCCTGGGGGATGTCACCCTCAAGTGTTTGAACCCCCAGCCAGATTGTCAAAGCCACAATTTAGTTTATCTATAACTGACTGACTCACTGGGTAATAGCCGGAAGGGGTTATGTGCATCTTGGGTTCCCTTTACTTAGGAGGATTTTTACTGCCCACTGTGTTTCCTCAATCACTTCTTGCTTTGGCAAAGCTGAATTTCAGGAGAAGACAGTGGATTCATGGGGGGAAGTAATCCATCATACCTGCTTATATACAAGCAAGGGAAATGGTTGTTTTCTCACAAGCTTGATTTCACTCGTACTGGGGTAGACTCTGTGTATTCCTTTCCTCCTATATCAAACAGTTGGCCCCAGCAAACAGCAGAAGCAGGCTGCCTAAGGGAAAGGATGAGGAATGTCAGGGTAAGGACCGTGGAAATGGAATTAGAGATAAGGAGAGGGGCGCCCGGGTGGCTCAGTGAGTTAATCATTGACTCTTGATTTCGGCTCAAGTCGTGATCTCAGGGTCATGAGATCCAGCCCCACGTTGGGTTCTGTGCTGGGCGTGGAGCCTGCTTAAGATTCTCTCTCCTTCTGCCCTGACTCTCCCCCTGCTCACACACCAGTACATTCTCTCTCTAATAAATTAAAAAAAAAAGATGAGAAATATTTCCAGGCTGATTTGAAATATAAGACAATAGCAATACCAATTGGGAAATCGAAAAGGAAGGTCTTAAATATGGGTTATTTTATGCAGAATGTTTTATGCTAATTCAGATGTTAGGATTTAATTGTAAAGTGCTTATGCAGCACAACCGCTGACACCGAGGATCGTTCAGTCTGTATAAAGAATTACAAGGCTCTGGAAATGACTGCTGGAGCCTTAGAGTAATTTGCATCCAGAAGAGTCTATGCTAAGGAGATGGATGTGTTTTATCTGTGCACCTAACATACAGACAAGTGTTAGTCATTTGTTTATGAATATTTTCCATCACCACTCATCTCTCAACATATGGCAAACATTTCTTACTGTTTTGTCCTGACCCCTCTTCTATGGGCTGCCAGAAACAGCTGGTCCATATCTTTTCATAATTTTGCCGATGACTTTTCTGATGCACTGGGTTTCTTCTTGTGATTAGAGAGAAAAATTATTGATCTTCTAAAGACATTAGTTCATTATTGCTGGGAGGCCAAAAGTGTTTTTTAAATGAGTAATCAATCACACTGCTGATTCTACCTCAAAATATGAGCATCTTAGGAATTTCTGAACAAATGCATATTGACCTAAGTGCCATTCCATACTCAAAGGACTGCAGTGTGATAATTTTCTAAATCATGGCATTACACCTTTGTATACTTGACTCGTTCCATTTCATTAGAAAAAGTAGTGCTCAAAATTGTGTGCGCACAGTTAGTTGTAACAAAACCTTATTAAATCTGATATGATGCAGCCTAATTTCAGGTTTATCTTGATTTTATGCAACTTCTCTTAGCAATTCTGAGTATTTGAGCTTCAAGTTAGACTCAAAATGGACTTTTCAAATGCACATTCGAGAAGCAGGACCATCACATTTGGTGGTACTGGTTGCATACAGCGTACCTGCTCATGAAGATCTCTACCAGAACCAGGGTCTGCAGATGAGCCTGGTCTTGGTCAAAGTAGCCACCTTTAGATGCCATATGCTTATTACAAGGATGTTCTGTTACCCAGAATCTCCTCCCAATTTTGGTCTTTGATTTGCACTTAGATTCTTGGGAATATGGACTGAAATGGACCGATGCATCATGGCAATCCTCTAGTCCTTGAGATGACAGAAAATTTACCATTGGAACCCTCTCAAAGTAGGTTAAATCAAAACAGGTGAATAAGAATTTAATCAACCTGGGTGATACCATTTGTGGTAAAATGAAGGAGATTCAAAAACTAATTCTGAAGGCAATTACAAATGAAGAGTCTATAAGGATATTTTCAGTGAAATTAAGATACAACCTTCCAAATAGTTATTTAAAAAAAATTACATGCTTGCTTTAAAAAAAAAAAGTTCTCATTACTTAATATTTTTATTTTATGTTCAATTATCAACTTTCTCTGCTTCTAAGGACAAGGATATGATATGTAATTGATACCTATCACTTAACCAAATATTTAAAAATTTTTTTAAAAAGATTTTATTTATTTAATTGTGAGAGAGAGAGAGAGAGAGAGCACAAGCAGGGGGAGCGGCAGGCAGAGGGAGAGGGAGAATCAGGCTTCCCACGGAGCATGGAGCCCGACATGGGGCTTGGTCCCAGGACCCTGGGATCATGACCTGAGCCGAAGGCAGACAGTTAACCGACTGAGCCACCCAAGCGTCCCTTAACCAAATATTTTATTGAACTGGTGACTACAACAAAAGAGAGCAAATGAAATTTTATCCCCTCTTTTTGTCTCCGCCTGCACATTCATTGTACATGTGTATAAAAATATATATACATATATACGCCACATGTATTTTTTTTAAGGTAAGGAGGCAAACTACAAGAATATAAGAAAAAACATAAGTCTAGTAGAAAGATACCTCAAAGAGTCTATCTCAGAGTAGTTGAGTTTATTTGTAATAAAAAGGAGCTGAATTTTTTTTTAAGATTGTATTTATTTATTTGTCAGAGAGAGGGGGAGAGAGAGAGAGAGAGGGAACACAAGCAGGGGGAGTGGGAGAGGGAGAAGCAGGCTTCCCACTGAGCAGGGAGCCTGATGAGGGACTTGATCCCAGGACCCTGATATCATGACCTGAGCCGAAGACCGATGCTTAACTGACTGAGCCACCCAGGCATCCCAAAAAGGAATTGCATTTAAACAGCATCTCAAATGGAAGTCATATTATATATCATGGTACAGAATTAACAGCAAAAAAATGAAAAGGTCTTATATGTTAAAAAATTTTAAGGCAAAAACTGAGTGATTTTTTTTCCTCAGAAGCATGAAAGAGGACTAATTGAAAATGGACAAAGAACGTTGAATAGACAGTATATCAAGGATAAAATAAAACTAATAAAAAATATGGGAAAAAGATCAATCACACAGGAATGCAAATTAAGACATCTTCCCCCCCACCCCAACAAATTAGTAAAAGATAAGACCCAGAGAAAGAGAATGAGAGAGAACTGACAAAGGTGTGATAGGACAGTGCTTTTATACATAGTCAACGGGAGTATTAATTGGCACAATATTGTAAGACATGATCCAAACTACAAATTTTAGGAATCCTTAAATGTTGATACCTTTGACCCAGGTATGCCACATCTAAGTCTTTACTATGGAAGTAATCCTCATTATCTTTTTTTAAAAAAGATTTATTTATTCATTTTTAGAAAGAGAGAGAGAGCAGGAGGAGGGGCAGAGGGAGAGAGAGAGAGAGAATCTCAAGTAGACTCCGTGCCACATGTGGAGCCCGACGCAGGGCTCAGTCCCACAACCCCGAGGTCATAACCCGAGTGGAAACCAAGTGTTGGACACTCAACCGACTGAGCCATCTGGGCCCCCGGAAGTAGTCCTCATTATTGAAAAAGGATTCGGGTTAAAACAAACACTCATCAGGCCCTGATTGTCCAGTGAAAGACTTGTGGGCAGTGAACAGTGGCATATCAACTTGATGGGACACTGTGCAGCCCTTAAATGTAATGTTTCCAAAAGTTATGTCATAACAGAAGAAGACGTTTGTTAGAATGTTAAATAAAAATAAAACAGCTCTCCTGGGGATGAAAGGTACAGCATGGGGAATATAGTCACTAGTACCGTGATCGTGTGCGGTGACGGCTGGTAGCTATAGGAGGGGTGAGCAAAGCATAGTATAGACTTGTGGAATCACTATGTCGTACACCTGAGACTAATGTAACATTGTGTGTCAACTAGACTTGGATAAAAACATAAAAATAAAAAAAACAGCCCTCAGAGTCATATCTGGATTATTTGGTTATATTAAGAGGAAGGAAAAGGGCTTCTGGGTGGCTCAGTCAGTTAAACATCCGACTCTTGATTTCAGCTCAGGTCATGATCTCAGGGTCATGAGATTGAGCCCTGCATTGGGCTCCACACTGGGCACAGAGCCTGCTTAAAATTCTCTCGCTCTCTCTCTATATCTCGCACTCTCTCTCTCTCAGAAGACTAAGAAGAAGGAGGAGGAGGAGGAGGAGGAGGAAAAGCAAAATCTAAAAATGATGTATAAGACAAATGGCTGAAAAAAAAATAAACCCAAATATAAACTGGTTTTATTTGGAGGATGATATAGACCATGTGTCATATGTTTCCTTTTTTCCTACTTTTCTAATTTTCTTTCAAAAAACAAAATCTACTTCAAAAAGTACAAATTAAGAGCATGTTAGGATTGTACACTAAGGTAAGTAAATGGTACGGCTCCTATTCTAGTATCAGATGAAAAATCTTACCATTAAAGGAAATGGGTGAATTTTCCAAAAATTCTGGATGTCAACATGGTTTAAGCTGTGTCATTATTATAAAGCACCAGATATAAAAGAGACAATTATCTAGTTATCATTCGCATATATGAACTTCCAAGGACAGGAGTTTATTCTGCGTTATTCTCCCCCCCTTTTTTTTTAAGATTTTATTTATTTAATTGCCAGAGACAGAGAGATAGCGAGAGAGGGAACACAAGCAGGGGGAGTGGGAGAGGGAGAAGCAGGCTCCCCACGGAGTAAGGAGCCCGATGCGGGGCTCCATCCCAGGACCCTAGGATCATGACCCCAGCCGAAGGCAGACGCTTAACGACTGCCACCCAGGCGCCCCATTCTGCCTTACGCTTTATGGTCGACTGGATGGTTCTGGAACCGCCATTTATCCTGTGCCTTGTGAGCTCAGTCTGACTCTGTCCCGTCCAAAGAAGCCCCTCCTTCTTTGGCTCACTCCTGTGTCCCCTTCTCTGCACTAGGGAAGCCAGACTCCTGGAGACCTCCACAGAATGGGTGCTGGGACAAGCCACTCTCAGGCCATTCTGAGTTCTAATTTCTAGTGACTCACTATTGCCTGTCTACATAAAGGCCCAGGTTCATCAGGTCTGATAGTTCTTGTTCTCTTAGAATTATGCCTGCAGCTACCAGTAATGTCAGGAGTTAGATAGAAAAATAAAAGATATCTTAGCTACAACAAACAAACTGCGCTGGGGATCTTCATGGTTTGGAGGGAGAGAGGGAGTAAAAGAAAGGCATTAATAGCTTTGGAAATTCTTTTTGTATTGCTTGCCTGGAGAAAAGACTGGCTTTGTTTTTTCCCCCTCTTCTGAGCTTAATCATACCTACTCATCCTTAAAGCCTCAAATTAAGCATTGCTTCTTCATAGATGCTTTCCTTGGTACCTAAACTGGGATAGACACCAGACTGTCCCTAGTGTACTGCTTTTTTCTTTCCTAGGACTCAAAAGTAGTCCTTGTAAGTCTTAGTAATCTTTGTTTCCTGTTGGACTCTGAGTCCATGAGAGCAGAAACCTTATCTCTTTTATTTATCATCATGTCCCCAGTGCCAAGAACAGGAGCCTGGTATGCACTGGGTGCTGAATAAATATTAGTTTAATGAATGCCTTTTCCGGTGTGGTCTACAAGGGTAGGGAAAGAAGGGTTGGCACAAAACCAAATAGTGGTGGACTTGTAAGCATACATACTAAAAGCCTTCTTATTTTTTCTTAAACAAATATACACGTATATATAAATAATACCATATCATTGCCCTAATATTGAATTCAAGAAGATCGGACTTGGCTTTTTGTCTTTGAAAGTGATGGACACAGTTTGCTTGGTTCCTCGACTGTGAGAAGAGCAGACATTTGGCACTCCTCCAAAAGTTAGGCTGCATGCTCCTTAGATAACTTGATCCACCGGAGCAGTGCTTTTATGTAAATAAAGTTTAGTACAACCTAAGAAATGCATGAGAAGGTGTGCTGTGAATCCAGAGACCGCTCAGCCCCTCTTTCCTGAAGTCCGCCAGGATTTGCTCCACTTAGCACATCTGTTTTTTTGCCATCTCCATTTCCTTGCCTTTTGTAAAAGCAAAATTCTTGGAATTTACCTGACAAGAACAAATCACCTGTAATTCTTTGCACTTAGTAACTATTGAGCATGTAACTACAGAGCTTAACAATTACCATATACTGTAATCATGCAAAGATTTTAATCTTTCAAATTAGATCTCACCTCCACACTGGGAAAGAAAAGGAAACTTACGGGATACTTAGCTCATGGGCTAGTTGGCACTCCTGGCAATGTCAGGAAGTCATATGCATGAGTGGTCTTAATGTAGTAGTTATTTTTTATCAAGTGCCTTTCATTAAAACTGCCCTGCATGCTTTGTATTGAAGAAACAAGAGAAAAATCCTTTTTGCAGTGAAGGCAGCCCTTTTTCCATAAGGAAACTCAAGCAGTGGATGGCATATTTTGCCGTAGCATATTCTTTCTGCTGCCCTTCGGGGTAAATAGTTGGACCTTCATGTACAACAAGGGAACTGAGTCAAATTTTAGAAGTGAGATGCAGGAAAAAAATAAAAGCCAAATTTATGCTTCATATTGGAGTTGGTTTCGCAGAAACTTGGCGAAAGAGAATTTTGAGTTGCAGAGCTACCTACTCTTACCCCAAACCGAGGCCTGTTCCATCCTGCTCTCTGGAGCTGACTGTGTACGCTCTTTTCACCTCCACATTCGGTGACGTCACATTCATGACGTGAAATCAGCCAGGGGCGTACTCATTACACCATGACAATTGCCAGTGCTACAAACCAGGGCTCCCTCCCTCCACCAGACTGGTTGGTACACATTAACCTGCCCATCACTTTCCCAAACCCACCCACCTCTGGGGAGAGAGAGATTTGGGAAGAGATATGTGCCATGTGCGCGCGCGCACACACACAGACACACAGACACACAGACACACACACACACACACACACAGTAAGGCAAGCCTAAAGGAGTCCCTTACCCAGAGCAGGTGCTCAGTCAATTCGAATCCCTCCCTCCCTTTAGTGGCAGACAAGAGGAGAAAGACCACAGGGTCAGGCAGCAGTATGTGGAGATGTGTGTGTGTGTGTGTGTGTGTGTGTGTGTGTGTGTGTGTGTGTGTGGAGGTCGTTGGCCAACTGGGTCTCTTGTCTCTGGTAAGTGTGGCATTTTCAGGGGTTGGCTGATGAAAGGGAGGAGGCTGGGGAGGAATGTGGCCAGGAAAATGTGGGTGAGTTGAAAAGAGAGTTCCTGCTCAGCCTCAGCCCCTGAGAACAGGGGGCTGGGGAACAGGGAGAGATCTCTTGGGGAATTTGTTATGTACTCAGGGATCGTCGGGACCTCGTTCAGGGCTTTGGGAGGGTTTGGAGCAATTTCTTTAACAGAAACAGAAAAAAAAAAGGTATTGAACTTAGTAATTTTTCAATCTCATTAGAAGTCATCAACCATCCTTTATTCACTGTGATAAAGGGAATCATTAGGATGAGATTATATTGCTAATCAAAAAGTATTCATGAGGGCACCTGGGTGGCTTAAGCCTCCGGTTAAGCCTCCAACTCTTGATTTCAGCTCAGGTCACAATCTCAGGGTCGTGGGATCGAGCACTGCCCTGTGCTGGGCTGGGCACTGAGCAGGGAGTTTGCTTGAGATTCTCTCCCTCTCCCTCTGCCCTTTCCCCCGCTTGCGCATGCTCTGTCTCAAATAAATAAATAAATCTTTAAAAAAAAAGAGTGAGAACTTATATGACCTGTCCTGGAGCTGGTACTGCAGATGTGCAGGACAAGAATCAAGCATAAGCCTATTTCCAAAGGTTTTATGATCTCTTCAGGACAAAGCTAACCCACAGAATATGGTAAGGTAAAAATTAATTGTGGGGCAGTTTTATGCTTGCTAAAAAAAATCCAGTAGGGTTTAGAGAAGGAAGGGAGCACAGTGGGTAGATAATTCTTCAGGACGACAATAGAGCTTTTCTAAGCTTCCATGCCTGCTAATTTATTTCTTTATATTATTATGAGCTCCATTACAATCACCAGTAAAATTATAGTCCTGCTAATAGAGATCCATAATAATAAATTCTTTACTATGGTTATGGACTCATTCAGCCTTAGAGCTACACTCCAAAGTAGGATGGTTGCCAAATATTTTTAAAATCCCTGCTTTCTACTCACCGAGAGAGTCAGGTTCAATACCTTGTCTCCAGCTTTTTATCACATCAGTAGCAGAACGAGGGAAAAACAAAACACAAGTCTCCACATGTGATCCTTGGCTGTCATGGAATAACTTGAAGAACTGTATCAGGTCTGAAGATGGAAGCTAGCTGAGCAAAGTCCCCAAATGTCAGAGAAGATGAGGGCAACTGAGGAAGCGATACAGGCACTTTTTGGATGTGGAACAGACGCAGGATTTTCCTCTGTAGACCTTTAGACAATAGGGGGGTATGTGGGCCATATATGGAAGAATCGGAACCGTCAAGAGAATCGAGATTAAGGTGTGCACATGAGCTTCGATCTCAGCAAGGAGCAATTCTAGGAATGTTCTAGAGATAGTGCCAGGCAGCCCAGCTGAGGACGTAGCGTGGGAACTCAGGGCAAGTTCAGGGCTCAGCTTTTAGACTTGAGGACTTGGGAACGAGTTACAGAAAAGAAAGAAAGGAAACAAAAAGGATATACATATTTTTTCCTAAAGAAGAACATACAGAACATACAGGCAGTAAAGACAGAAAATGTTGGCATGTCTTAAAAGTGACGGCGAAGATAAACTGGGGAGAGATGCACATTTAAGCAAGATCCTCACCACCAGAAATAAAATAGTGTCTGGGAAAAAAGGGAGGTTAAATATCAAAGTACAAAAGGTGCAACTAAGCCTAGGACGGCTCAGTATTGAATGGGCTGCAAATGTTAGCTCCACTGTTCAGAGAATATAGGGCACAGCACAATTCTAAGACCTAGAAATGTGGGTTGTTGCCTGTCACACTGTGGTGCAGACAAGGTCATGATCATACATGGTTCTTAGATTTATCAGATGACTTCATCCCGAAGGAGACTCAAGTCTTGAATTCCTTCTTTCCTTCATTATTCATTCATTCCATTTTCCACTCATTCATTTAACAAATATTTAGCGGGTGTCCACTTTATGTCAGTCTCTGGGCTGGCTGTTTAGGATATGAAGATAAATAAGACCCACACTGCCCATGTCCTTGAGGAGCTTTTGGTTAAGCAGACAAAACAGTTGGCTTGGAAAACACGTATTTACAAAATAATGTAATGATGTGTTACAATAAAAGAAAGTTCATAGATGATCACACTGTCTTTTGAAAAGGGGCTTCCATTTCATTTCTGAAATTATATGTTGCTTACCCTGCATTAAAGAATTAGCCAAATCCTTCACACTGCTGTTTGGGACTCTGAGGCAAGGAAAGTCTAGGGCAGAATCACACATCATCGTGCAGAGACACAACAGGTGGGAAAGGGAGATACGAAGCTGGCATCCGAAGGACGTTTCTCGTTGGGGGAACTCATTTTTATAGCATTCAACACAGCTCAGTATTGAGCAAGAGTGCTGCAAGAACACGGGCATTCTTCCTTATCTAGCAGAACAGCTCTTGCCACGTGGCCTTTCCGTTTCGCACAATGACGTATGTCATTATCAGACGCAAAATACTCCGTTGAGAAGTCAAAGATTCAGTCAATCCATGGTTTATCTTGTTAAATTGATACCAAACAAGAAATTTTATTAGCTTTGGAATTGAAAAGACATCTTCTTATTCAGAGAATTAACTAAATTGGAGGTGTTTGGGAGCATTATATGGACAACCAAGAGAAATTTTAGAATCTCGTTCTAGAGGGGCGAAGACAATACTTGTAAGCATTCTGGATTATGTTGGAAATCCATACCGTGTGAAATAGACATAGGTGATAGGATCTGATCTGTAGTATTAAGTGATGAGACATGAAGGAATTCTTTGTCATGGGGTTTGTCTCTACTTCTGGTCCATGCCTCTAGCTAACCTGCTTCTTTCTACACACTTTGTGGTGTGAAGACTATGTCACTAATAAGGCCCAAATCAGGAATGATCTAAGTGTCCTATGAACAGAGGTTGCACGAATTCATACAAAATGATGTTAAGAACTGAAGCAGATTTCCAGATAATTCAAGAGGAAAAATACTCAATTTGCACACCTGGATATTACAGAGAAATACATAGGTATTTTAGGGGTCTGGCATTTTCCTCACAGTTGCTTCGATTGCCTGCTTCTCCTGCATGACATTAGTATGATCAGGATTGATTTGAAGTACTGCTCCAGAACCTATTTCTCAGAGGACATTGTGTTTGCCAGTTGTGCCTAAATTGCTGGTGGGAGCCCGGTTCTACAGGCTTTTGCACCCGACTAACTAAAGCTCAGGGTCATAGCACTCATACTGTGTATTCAGTTTATGTTTCAGGTGTGGTGGCTGGGGGAGGTTATAGAGACTGAGATTCTTGAGGGGAATGTTTAAAGTGCTCTCAAGTTACCCCTTGGGGCTGCCTCTCTCCTCTGGTCCAAACTTGGGAGAAACTGAATAGTAGAGCTCTCAGAGAATCCTAACCCCATTAGCGTATTAGAAGGATCTGAGGCCTGCTCCACCTCAAGTCAGCATTTCTCAAGCTTAACTTACCACAGAAACCAGCCTCCCCTCACTTTGTTTGCCTTCCCAACTCATAATGACATCTCAAAGAAACTGGTTTTTATTTATTTATTTATTTATTTATTTTTAAAGATTTTATTTATTTATTTGACAGAGACACAACGAGAGAGGGAACACAAGCAGGGGGAGTGAAAGAGGGAGAAGCAGGCCTCCTGCGGAGCAGGGAGCCCGATGTGGGGCTCGATGAGGGGCTCGATGTGGGGCTCGATCCCGGGACCCTGGGATAATGACCTGAGCTGAAGGCAGACACTTAACTGACTGAGCCACCCAGGGGCCCCAGGAAACTGGTTTTTAAAAACTCATTTGCTTGGGCACTCACAAAAGTTTTTTCAAAAACTACGTACCCTTGGGGTGCCTGGGTGACTTGGTTGATTAAGTGTCCGACTCTTGATCTTGGTTCAGGTCTCAATCTCATGGTCATGAGTTCAAGTCCTGTGTTGGGCTCCATGCTGGGAGTGGCGCCTACTTAAAACAAAACAAAACAAAACAAAAAAAAAGAAAGAAAAAAAAAAGAAAAAAAATCCTACGTACTCTCTAGTTAGTTAACGTGTAAAATTTTTCATCCTGGATCTAAAGAAGTACACTGTATGTAAATAGGAGGTAGAAAACGTTAAACATGTTATAATTTGAAATAAGATGAGAACTCACTCTAATTAAAAGAAATATTTTATGACAGATTTGATAAAATAGATTTTAGGTGACTTCCGAAAATGCTGTTTGAATCAGAAAGAATTTGAATAGAGTCTTTACTTGCGGGTTTTATCTTTAAAAAGTTGATAATTCTAGGAAACATTCCAAGAACATTTGAATGGTCAACATCACTAATCTATACTGTATTGATTATTCTGAATTCAGAACGTCCCTCAAAGGTCAAATTTCATTCTTAACAGAGGGAAGTGAGATGACAGGGCAAGACAGGAAGCCCAGACATCTCAGGGGCCTTGAGGAATGAGTAGCCCGTCGCAGAAAGATTGGCTTAGGAGTGGGGCAGGTCTTTCTTTTTCAAGTGTGGTTTGGGTTCTCAGGCAGTTTTAGAAAAGGACAGAGAGAACATATGGGACATGTAGGAGTTGAGGATCTAGAAAGTGATTCCCTTCAAATATTTTATTTAGCATCTGTGCCCCCTGGAAAGTCTGTGGATCCCCAAAGGGTACGAGTACCACTATTTCAAAACCTCTTCCCTTAGCGCACACTTTCGGGTGCTGCTGCCACAGTGTTGAGCAGGAACATCTGAACTTGTCTCTTACCTGTCTCTTTATGCCCCCCTCTGCTCCCCCCACCCCGTTACTTCCATCCCCCTTTTTTTGGCAGGGAATGAAACAAACTTCTTGACCAGGTAGGAAACCCTCCACAATATGGTCTGTGCTAACCTCATGCTTTCTTTCCCTCCTCCCAACCCCAGGCCCCAAGAACCCCAAGCTCCCGCCCCAGGGACCTCCAGGCTCTTTCTGGAATGTGCACTACCCTTTCTTGCCTCTGTGCCCTTGTTCTCTTTGTCAGGGAGGGTTATTCTCCAGATAGCTGCTTTCTCCCTGCCTATTAAGAAAGAGCTTGACTCATGCCTTCATGAGGGCGGCTCATTCAGTCTCATTCAGTCTCTCCCCCCCTCCCCCGGCCCCCACCATTCTCACGTTGTCTTTTGTTTGTATCTCCGGCACATCTTCTGTGTCTGTATGTCTTGCATTAGCATTACATGGACAAGTGTTTGTCTACTTAAGTAGGGTCAAATCCCGGAGCAGCCAGGACTACACTGTATTCAACTGTATTCCTCCCAGCACCTAGCACAGGGCTGGTTAAATGTTGGTCAGTTGGGATCAATCTAAAAAGTTTAAACCCATTTCGAATAGGAGAAGCGCACAGAATCTCCAGGAAGGAATGTTGCCCTCTTTCCTGTACCTGGAGAACCCCCTGGTGTCAGTAAGGAGTTTGCCTTTTTGACACACCAGCTGTAGCTTGGGAAAGCAAGGGAACAAGGCATCTGTGCTCTCGCCCCACCCTAACTGTAATGGCAGTGGTTGCGGGTGATTGCAAGTGGGCTTCTATTTGTGGAACGGCTGGAAAATTTGCAGGGCTACCCTCAAATTATACTTATTTACAAAGGCAAATAAGTATCTCCTTTTGTTAAAAGAAAAGTTTGCATACCCAAAGTGTTTAGGTAAATGAAGACCTTAGTTTTCCCTAAAGGGCCTAACAAAGAATTTCAGTCACCATTGTCAGTAATGTCTTTGTGGCAGGTCCCTAATCTTTCTTTTTCAAATTTCCTTCAAAGGCTGGTTAAGGAGTCTTTAATTAACTATTAAAACGGGTGTTCTAACATGGAGGACAAGATTTAGAAAATCCCTTTAATTACTGGAACCAGATTTTCTCCTGATTTGTAAATACCAGTTTACTCCTCAACCAAATTGGGCTTTAATTAAACTGGGGGTAGGGGATTGGAGGCCTGAATCCTGGAAAGTGCCTTAATTTGCATCAGCCTCAGTTTCAATGAAGTTGGTTTAAGGGTAAGGATGAGAGACTCTTATGGTTTATTGTTTAAACTGGAAAATCAAGCAAAATGGGATTTGCTTTCCATACAGGAACTCATGGAAATTGGACACACCCTTGCCACCTCCAATTTATTCAAATGCCATTGCTATAGGGTTACCAGGGGGTCCCTCAATGGTATGAGTTTATGAAGCAGCCACGCGTTTCTCACTTTTTTTTTCTTTTTTCCCTCTGTATACATTAATTAGGCAAAACTAGACTTACGTTTCTAGTGACAAGGAAAGAAAAACCAGAGCTTGCTCCATACCTCCCTCAATATAATGTTTAACATTCAATATGGTGCACAGTTTGTTGAGAAAATAAGGTACATGTTTTGTCATTCCCCTTATGGATTTCAGTCAACACATGGAGGTGTTTGAAATGATCTGCTAATCCAGTTTCCTTTCCTTGAACCATCTGGTTCGAATTCTGTCTACCTGCTTGGAGTGCACCAGTCTCGTCTGCATGTACATATAAGGAAGTCACAACTCATTAACAGTTTAGGGAAAATCCCTGTGGAAATATACAACTTTACTATTGTGGTAGGTTTCCTCTTGGGAGAAAATTAGATAGGACTTTGATGTAAACCAAAGACACTTGAGGCTTTTGGGAAGACATGAGTGGTCCTGAAAAAAATTAAACCACTTTAAAAGCTCTTATTTTAAATGGGAACAAAGTTATTAGCTACTCATACCATAGCTCTACTATCAGTGGTCAAGTGAAGTGATGTGCCGAATGTAGCCATACTAGCTTCAGGCTGGGCCCCTTGATCTGATTTTAGGAATGAGCGTCCAGCAGTAGTAAAATGAATGGACGATCTTTTTTTTTTTTTTTTCATGGACAATCTTGCTAAGGCAACAGACCTACTCAATCTTCTTGTTGCCTCCATTTTGGAGGCTGGGAAAACTCAATATCCTCTTTTCCAGCCCCCCTTGAAGCTAGGCATGTCTATGTCACATGGTTTTGGCCAATGAACTCTAGGTCAAAACTTGTTGGGGGCTTCTGGGAATTATTTCTTAACTGATGAAAGGAAAAGGTATCATTAGACTCACTTCCTTTTCTTTCTTAGACCCAAAAAGGAAGACTGAATGCTGATGTGATGTCTACAATGGAGGCAATCATTTTATGACTGTAAAAGAAAGTTCATAAAAATTGCAGACATCAGACTGATTTTGTTAAGATACAGGACCAAAACCAACAGCTGCCTCCCTCTAGATTTCTTTGTATTGAATCCACTTCATTGCTTACCTGAAGCTGAGTGCAGTCCTGACTGATCCATATAAATCCCATACACTCATAGGTGCCTTGAGAAATGTCTTCCTGAGTTGAGTGACTCAGTCAATCTTCCCTCCTCCACTATGGCACCGGGGGTCTCCTATGGGTTGGGACATCTGTGTGAGCCTGGAAGGTAGTATTTGGGCCTGAGCACAGAGTGGATGATAGAGTTTGGGTTAAAGGAACAAGTCAAAGACCCGAGAAGAAAGATTAATTCCCAGCCTCCACTACACACATGAGGAAGTGATACACAAAGAAGGTTGCAGTCTAGTGATTTTGCACGATGTAAGTGAGAGTGAAGAGTCAGAACTTCATACAGTATTTGCAGATGCCCCCTGCCCTCCACTTCCCCACCCCAGCCCCCCTTCACAGACCCATTCTCTGATTCACTCCATTCTTCTCTTCCTACGTGTCCAGCACCTGGAATACCCTAATGAAGGCAGAGCAGTGGCTGCTTTGCTTATTTATTTATGTGTTTATTTGTCGTGGCTGAACTTTGATACCAATTTATATCCCCCTTCTCAATTCCTCCCACCTTCCCGTTTTCTAAAAGCACTTTTCCTCAGCTCCACTGGTCTCATCTTACGCAGTTAGTTCAGAGGTACATGCGAGTTTATAGTGTCTGACATTTTAGCCAGAAGAGAGAATCTGTGGTGATGGGGAAACAAAAAGAGAATCCTTAAGAACAGATGCAGATGGTGCATTTCCGGATATAAAATAGAAGAGAATATCTAAAAGGAAAAAAGCTGTCATAAACATTTTTACTTTTCCTGAACTGGATTTTGCTTTGGCTTTTTTTTTTTTTTTTTTTTTAAGAGTACTTCTCATGGCCCTAATATATTTCATATATAATAGAAAATAAGGCTACAAAAATCTGACTGTGTACTACGTCTTTCATTTTTCCCTAGAGGTGTGCTGCTCAAGGACAAAGAATCTTTTCTAAGAGGAGTTTTTTCCTCTGTCTTGGAAAAATCCCAAAGACAGACCCCCGATTCAGCAGGTCAAAGGCCCACTTGAGCAGAGGCGCTGTTAGGGCAGGAAATGGTGCATTTCCTCTTCAATAGGAATCCCTCCCGGAGCAGGGCAGGTTTGGGGGAGGGGAGGCAGCTGCTTGGGCCACTCGGATTCAGAATTTAAATGGGGAGAGACCGCCCAGAGCTGAGATCCTGTCCCCAGGTCTGTGAAGATGGGGAAACGTGCGCCTTCTTTTACAACCCCGAGTCACCCTGACAGAAATGCCAGGAGGGAAGCTAGGGTATCTGCCGGGCCGGTGGCCGAATGCCCTGGAGACAGGGTTTCCTAAACTGTGCGTTGGTGTTTCATAAGACTGTAAGATCCTAATTAGAGCTCCATGAAAAGAAGTTTCCTGGGTCACGTAAATGTGGGAAAACACTGACTTAAAGCTAAACAAGTTTCTTCACTCTTGTGATTTTCCCAAGTGAGGATGTAGCGTCCAGTATTTCCCAAACGTACTTGATTGCACACTGGCTGTTTCTGTTTTTCTTTTTGGTGCAGATATTCCTCAAACAGTGGCAAACAGTTACTACAAGGGAGGGAAATGCTTGGGGAGGGAGATGGGGGGGGATGGTGCTGCTAGGAGTCCCCCTCGTCCGCCTTCTCAGTCTTCATCAGCTACCCGGGAATGACAGCGAACTACATCTGGCCATTCGCACTGAACGAGTTCCTAACCCAGCTCTCCAGGGAAGAAGTAACCAAAGTAGGACAGCCTTTAATATCCGAAGATATACTTCTAAAAGAATTTGGAGACCGAGTACATGGTTCCGTCTCTCCCAATTGGCAAAGAAAAGTTTACCTTTTTGAAGGAGGAAAAAAGCTTCAGAGACTATGGTACTGTTTACACAGGACAGGAAATTATTGGCAAAACTGCAGCTGTATTTTTCAGAGCCTCATGAATTACCCATTGCATTCATGGAGAAAGATGAGCCCGTCCCCCTTTTTGTTTGGTCTTGAAACAGACCCTTGGCTAAGTCCTTTGTTGGGAGAGAAAAGAATTTGAAAATGATTGTTCATTCTTTAAAAAAGAAATTACTTTCTTTTTCTTCTCCTATTCTTCTTCTTCTTCCTTTTCTTTCCCCCCCCCACCCCCAGCTGGGATGATCTGTGATTAAGATCTCCATTCTTTTTAAGAGCCCTAAAGCACTACATATGCTGACAGCTTGCAAATTAAATTCTCAGCTCAGAACTTTCTTTTTGACCTCTGAACCAGTGTATACAACTACCCATTGAACAGCCATTCCAGGATGTCCCAGAGGCACCACAAATTCATCACCGTTACTCTTGTTCCCCTCTTCCTGCCTTTCCGTTCTGACTTAACAGGACTACTGTCCATCCACGAACATAGACCAAAACCTGGGGTTTGTTACCCTACCCTCAATGACTTTCTGCATCCAACTGCCAAGTCTACTTCAGAACAGTTCTCAAAAATGTCTCCTCTTAAAAACAAAACAAAACAAAACAAAACAAAACAAAACAAAACAAAAATGTCTCCTCTTCTCCACCATCGTTCCCTTAGTTCAGCAAAGACAGCTTTTGCTTTGCTTACCACTTCCCGGGACGGGACTGCTCTAACTTCTCCCGTGTCATCTACCACCCTGCATTCTCCTCACACATTTCTGGACCGTGCCCCCCAACTCGCTCTGGTGTTCCGTTGCTCTGCACTTTACCTGCTATTTCTGTTCCTTCAAATGAGCCCCCCCTTTCCTTCTTTGCCTGATGAACTTGTACACCATGTCTGAGGTCTGAGACCTCCATAGAGTGCTTCTCTTCTCAGAGCCTTCCCTGAACTCCCTGAGCAGAAATGGCCACTCTTAGCTTTGCAGCAGTACTATCCCTTCATCAGAATCCCTGATTTTTACCTGGGCATGCAGGTCATAAGAAATAATACATGTTGCTGTTTTGGGGGGCGTTGTTACGCAGCAAAAGCAACCTGATGCAGCCTGGCATACAGCAGGTGCTTTGTAAGTGTTCAGTGAATAAGCCAGTCATGAATACCTGAGAGTATTTTAGTTTCCTCCACAAGATGAAAGAAAAGAAGATAATGTTTTGTGACTGAGTTCCCCGACTTGGCAGTTGACTTATGGAGAAGGAGGTCACTGGGGGAATGCCAGGGACTTCGTCATTCTCTTCTTTGCCATCCTGGAATGGTCAGTGTGCAGATGGCAGTGGGCTGGCAGCTCTGCCCGGGTCTGCCGCACAAGCATGTTTGATGCCCTGAACTCCAGGCTCACAGAACTGTGACCAGATGTCACCCGGCTGGCATCTCACCTCCGTAGCCAGTTGGGCATCTGAGACTTTTTATAATGATCCAGTGTCAGATTATCCAGCACAAAGCCTGACACAGAATATGTACTCACTCACTGTGGGTTTTGTTGTCTTGCCATTTTTTAAAAGGCGAAAGTACAAAACTAATTTTTTTCTTGAAAACCTGGGCATATGCTGGGGGAAGAGGGTAGTAGCCAACATGCCGGATGTTTTGTGTACATGTTCTTCCCTCTTTCTTTCTTTCTTTTCTTTTTAAGATTTTATTTATCTATTTGGCAGAAAGAGATAGAGAGCACACAAGCAGGGGGAGCTGCAGGCAGAGGGGGAGGGAGAAGCAGGCTCCTTGCTGAGCAGGGAGCCCAATGCGGAGCTCGATCCCAGGACCCTGGGACCATGACCTGAGCTGAAGGCAGATGCGTAACGACTGAGCCACCCAGGTGCCCCCATTCTTTCCTCTTTCTAAGGCAAATCCCTCTCTATCCACACCGTTCCTCTTTCTCTTGCATCCGCAACCTCTCCTGCTTCATGGGCTCCTGACACTTCACCTATGAAGAAGCTCGAGTTTCTCTTATTGTACAGAACCCTCCTTAATTCTGCTCTGCTCCTCCTCAGGCTACTTTCACCAACTGACCTAGAAGCAGGTCTCCTCTTGGGGGCCTCTGACTGTTATTCCTGTTCTGGCCACTGCAATCTGGCTTCCATCCGACTTGTTCTTATTGCTCCTGCTAAGCTCAACTCTGGCCTCCTAAATGCTACATTCAGTGGGAAGTTCAGTCATTGTCTAATTCCTGCATTTGTTGCCATCAAAGCTCTTCCATTTCCCTCTCTGAAGCCCTACGTCCTCCTTGCTGCTGTGACATCACTCTGTCCTTGTTTTCTTCCTACCCTTTGGATAGTATCTTCTCACATTTGTTCCTTTTGTCTACGCAAATATTGATATAAAATCTTACCTAGCCTTCGAAACCCAACTCAATTTCTACTTCTTCCAAGAAATCCAATCCCATTTCTATACTTATTGATCATAACTTAAAAAAAGAATAGAATAATTAAGATTTTATTTGTTTATTTGTCAGAGAGAGAGTGTGCACAAGCAGGGGGAGTGGCAGGCAGAGGGAGAAGCAGGCTCCCAGGTAGGCAGGGAGCCCAATCTGGGACTCGATCCCAGGACCCTAGGGTCATGACCTGAGCCGAAGGCAGATGCTTGACTGAGCCACCCAGGTGTCCCTATTCTATTATTATTCTATATTAATATTATTATTCTAATACTATTTCCAGAAGGAACCAGTATCTTTAGCTCATCATATTTGAAATGGATATTTCTCTCTGGATTGAGTGATCCCAAGGTGGTTGGGGAGTTGAGGAGGGCAGGTAATTTACTCATCATTTCTTTCCAACAAGGTCATGTTTTCTTTTTATTTATTTATTTTAAAAATATCTATTTTTTATTTTTAAGTAATCTCTACACCCAATGTGGGGCTCAAATTTACAACCCTGAGATCAAGAGTCGCACGCTCCACCGACTGAGCTGGTCAGGAGCTCCATGGTCACATTTTCTGTATGTGATACTGCTCTTACTCATGAAAATGCATTCTGTATTATTCAGTACAATTTAGTTTGTGCATTTCAGTTCAGTTCACCAAAACCATGCTGAACTGTCCACTGGGTATGAGGCATTGTACCAGGCCTGGACATGCCCAAATGAAGGAGGCTCAATCCTTACCCTCAAGGACTTCTTAGTTGGGCTAGAACTAGCTTGGGTATGAACTACCAGAACTCCATACTGACTTTGCAATTTAGACCTGCTGACTACGATATGGCTGGTCTGGTGATCATTGGTTGGTTGACGGGATAATTCAATGTGTGGCCATAGTTACACAACTTGGAACTATGGTGGCCTGAATCTTTGAGGTGCTTGTGTTCTGCTCACGCCGGTGAGGTTGTTTAGGTGTGCTTTGTGTCCTAACATCTCCTGCTTCTTCATGGGCACAAGGCTGACTTTGTTGGCCAGACTTCCACAGCTACCAGGTTTACTCTCCTAAGAACTTTGGAGAACGTGTCTCCAGATGTTTCTTTCCTAAGCAACAGAAGAGAGTTTGGACTAGATGACTTCTACAGTCTCTTTTTTTTTCCTTGGAATTCTGTGATGGTATAAAAACACCTCAGAGCCAAAGGTCTGAGTTTCAGCGTCTGTATTCATGCTGTCCTATTGGGCTTATTAGTGTTAATCAGTAAGCGGGTTGCTAAGACAATATTTGAGAGGTGGATTCTAGTGGATTAAGGTGGAGGTAGGTAGATGAAAGTCTATTTTGAGGAGAACAGTAGTTACAGGGACACATAAAATAAATCTGGTTTGAGCCCCACTTTTTCCTGGAAGAGTTTTTATGCTCTATGAGCCTTTAGCTCAGGTAGCACACTGGCCTTTATAAAATATTCTGCACTTAGACTCTGACGACCCTTTGACCACATGATTTCTCTCTCTCCCTGCCCCAACCCCACTCCCTCTCCTTTACTTTCTCCCCCTCCTCTCCCTCTCTCACTCTCAGAAAATGATATGTATTTATTTTGTAGCCCCTAAGGAGATTTTAATGTATTTGAGGTTAGGGACCGTGCCTTACACATTTTTGGGAAATGCCCCATTTCTCATAGTACCCAGTGCATTCTGGAGACAGAGTATGTGTTTCATAAGAACTTGATTGATTGCGTGAAAGTGAAAGTTTCCAAGAGCTGTCGCTTAAGCCTTCTGTGCTAGGCCGGTAGGGGATGTTCAAGACTCTCTCTTCTTAGCACAAGTCCCTGAGAAGATTCTTACAGGTGACTGGTGCTAGAGTTAGGTGATCACAGTGTTGCTTTTCCTAAAGCCTGTGGGCCATCAGATCCATTGCTACTGTGAGCAGAGGTCTTTCTTGGCTGGGTTCCAGGAATAATCAACCAAGTACAAAACAGGATGACAGACTTTCTTTGGAGTACTGGTGGGGGCTAGCTTCCTATTTGTCCCGGGGTAGCAAATACTTTATGTCCTTAACATTGATTTCCCAGCTCTTGTTTAGGTCCCACAGACCTTTGGGGTCCAAGAATGGCCACAGGAGTAATGGAAGCATAGCTTTCCAAAATTTCATGCAAATTGGTGATGTACAATTTTCCTGGAGAAGGAACCCATTGCTTTATGTTCTTCAAAATGCTAAGAAACACTACTTTATCCACATTTCTGCTATTCAGGCTTTCTTGGGGATGATTTGTAGGGGAACATGCACAGATCTTACAAGAGAGGGTGGGGATGAGCAGGCCATTTGGCTTAGGGCCTCAAGCTCAAGAGTGGAGGTCACATTTTGAATTTAGAAAAAAAAGCCTTTTTTTTTTTAGAGCAGTTTTGCGTTCACAGCAAAATTAAGAGGAAGGTACAGAGATTCTCCTGCTTCCGCATACAGGCATAGCCTCTCCCATATCAACATCCCCCAGCAGAGTTACAGATGATGAACCTACAGTGACACATCATTATCACCCAAAGCTCATAGCTTACATTAGGATTCATCCACAGAGTTGTACATTCTATGGGTTTGGACAGATGTGTATGTATCCCCCATTATAGTATCATACAGAGTATTTTCACTGCCCTAAAAGTCCTTTGTGCTCTGCCTATTCATCACCCCAACCCCCACCTTTTCATTAACTCCTGGCAACCATTGATTCTTTTTTTTTTCCTTTTCCAGAATGACATATGCTTGGAATCATATAGTATGCAGACTTTTCAGATTGTTTTCTTTCACTTGGTAATATACATTTAATATTCCTTTATATATATTTCCTTTATATATCTTTTCGCGGCCTGAGCGCTAGTTTCTTTTTAGCACTGAGTAATATTCCATTGTCTGTTTATACCATAATTTATTTACCTATTCACCCACTGAAGGATGTCTTAGTTGCTTCCAATTGTTATTTTTTTTTTTTAAGATTTTATTTATTTGAGAGAGAGTGAGCAAGAGAGAGAGCGCCCAAGCAGGGGGGAGAGGCAGAGGGAGAGGGAGAAACAGACTCCCTGCTGAGTAGGGAGCCCAATGTGGGGCTTGATCCTAGGACCCTGGGATCATGACCCAAGTCGAAGGCAGATGCCCAACCAACTGAGCCACCCAGGCGCCTAGTTGCTCCCAAGTTTTGACAATCATGAACAAAACTGCTACAAATGCCTATGTCAGGTTTTTGTGTAGCCAGAAGTTTTCGATACCTTTGTATAAAAACCAAGGATCATGATGGCTGCGTCGTAGTGTAAGAGAATGTTTAGTTTTGTAAATAAAGTCTTTAAACAAACAAACAAACAAAAAGAGAATGCTTAGTTTTATAAGAAACCGCCAAATTGTCTTCCAAAATGGCTGTACCATTTTGCATTCCCACCAGCAAAGAATGAGAGTTCCTATGGTTCCACATCCTCACCAGCATTTGATGTTGTCAGTGTTCTGCATTTTGGTCATGCTAATACATGTGTAGTGGTAGCTCATTGGGATTTTAATTTACATTTTTCTGGTGACATATGATGTTGACCATCTTTTTATGTGCTTACTTGCCATCTATATATGTTCTTTGGTGAGGTGTCTGTTAAGGTCTTTGGCTCATTTTTTAATCAGGTTGTTTGTGTTCTTATTGTTGAAGTATAAGAGTTCTTTGTGTATTTTGCATGACAGTTCTTTATCAGATACAGCTTTTTTTTTTTAAGATTTTTATTTATTTACTTAACAGAGATAGAGAGAGAGCTGAAGTAGGCAGAGTGGCAGGCAGAGGGGGATGGAGGGAGAAGCAGGCTCTCTACTGAGCAGGGAGCCCGATGCAGGGCTCGATCCCAGGACCCTGGGATCACGACCCGAGCTGAAGGCAGTTGCTTAACTCACTGAACCATCCAGGTGCCCCTTTATCAGATATATCTTTTGGAAGTATTTTCTCCCAGTCCGTGGCTTATCTTTTCATTCTCTTGCTAGTTTCCTTCTCAGAGCCCAAGTTTTTAATTTTGATGAAGTTCAACTTAGCAGCTCTCTCATGGATAATGCTTTTGGTGACATATCTAAAAAGTCATCACCAAACTCAAGGTTGTCTAGATTTTCTCCTCTGATATCCATGATAGTTTTATAGTTTTGTGTTTTACATCTATGTCTATGATCCATTTTGAGTTGATTTTTGTGCAGGGTGTAAGGTCTATATCTGATTCATATTTTTGCATGTGGATGTCTAGTTGTTCTACTATGTGTTGGAAAGACTATTTTTTTCTCCATTTTATTGTCTTTACTTTAGATCTTTTCAGTGACAAACTTGTTCAAGCACGGAGTTGAGGTCTTTTTTTTTTTTAAGATTTTATTTATTTATATGACAGAGAGACACAGCGAGAGCAGGAACACAAGCAGGGGGAGAGGGAGAGGGAGAAGCAGGCTTCCCGCTGAGCAGGGAGCCCGACGTTGGGCTTGATCCCAGGACCCTGGGATCATGACCTGAGCTGAAGGCAGATGCTTAACGATTGAGCCACCCAGGCGCCCCCGGAGTTGAGGTCTTGATGCTCATATTGCTTCTTTTTTTAAAAAAAAGATTTTATTTATTTCTTTCAGAGAGAGAGCGCACAAGCAGGGGGGAGGGGCAGACAGAGAGGGAGAAGCAGGCTCCTCACTGAATGGCAAGCCCAAAATGGGGCTCCATCCCCAGGCCCTGGGATCATGACCTGAGCCAAAGGCAGACACTTAACCGACTAAGCCACCCAGGCGTCCCTTGACGTACATATTGCTTCTAAGTCAAATTCATCTACCTGCCTCCCACCCTTATCCTAGCTAAATCTGAGGGTAAGAACACTGACTTAAGGTCAAGGTTCTCCAAATTGGAAACGCTGACATTTACAGAGGCTCTTTGGAGAATTTGGGCACTGTCTGGTTCCAGCACTGAATATGGAACAAAGACATAGGAAAGATTTATCCTTGCCGTAAGCCTGGAAAGGAAAAACCTGGGAGAGACTTTGCCTGAAAGGCAAGCAACTCATACAATATTAGGTCCAGAAAAATAGAATTGTAACATACCAATCCTGTGGTCAGAAGGATCTTCAACAGAGCTCTAGAGGCCATGGCAGCCTATCTTTGCACAATGACAGATCTGCTCTTAGCTTCCACCTTAAACCAGAAATTCTTTCTTACTAAAGAGGGGTTGAACTGCTACCCCTTTCCTTTGCTAAATAACACAATAGGACAGATAGAGAGTGCTTAGTCGGGGAGCAGGACCTCTAACGTTTTTCAGCCACTGCTGGGGTTAACAAGCAACAGAAACTCAGAACTCCATGTAGTTGGAAACTAGAGCCCCTAAGTAGGTGGGGTGCACCAGGCAGCACTGTCACTCAACTTGGGAAACACAGAAGGGGTTCCACAGGGGACCAGGTCCTGTTTAACACTGGTTAACGCTAGGGAAACCACCCTGGTTCACAGTAGGAAAGGTCTGCTACTGGTTTTGCACTAAAGAGAAAACTGAAATATTAAAATTGAGCATTTGCATACCCTTTATGTTTATATTAAATACACAAATCTCTAATACCCAAACTGTACATAATTCTCAGAGAGAGTGGGTTCTTTTGTTCCCAACAAAATATTTTGTTGTCCTCATAAAATCATGAGTTAAAGAACTCTTAGGTAATGTTACATTGGGGTGTCTGATTTGGTAGATCCTCCAGGATGATGAAAGCCAACAACAGAATTCAGAGTGGGCAAATGCAGGGATGGATATCTCCTTTTCAGAACTCTGCTTTAACAAGGGGAATTTCTGTCTGGGTTTACTTCTGTTACACAGAGTTTTAAGATCATAGCTACCATGTTGAATATTTCCGCGAGCTCAGAAATCTTATTTTTCTCTTCTACTACCTTTTTCAGTTTTAGTGTCTTTGGTTAAGAAGAGGGGGATTTTTTTTTTGTATAATTATTGAGTAGTATATTTTTCTAATAATAAGAATAAGTAATGGCTATTGAACATTTACTATAATTAGGTACTGTTTTAATTGCCTTTTTTTTTTTTTTGAGAAAGAGTGTGAGCTGGGCGGGCGTGGGGTGGGGGAGAAGGGAGGGGCAGAGGGAGAGGGGGAGAGAGAATCTTAAGCAGGCTCCATGCCCAGCCCAATGTGGGGCTCCATCTCATGACCCTGAGATCATGACCTGAGCCAAAATCAAGAGTCTGACGCTTATCTGCTGAGCCACCCAGACGCTCCAGGTACTGTTTTAATTGCTTTACAAGTATTAAATCAGTGACTCCTCACAACCACATAAAAAAAAAAAAATACCATGATTGTTCCCAATTTACTGATGGAGAAACTGAGGTGCTGAGAGATTAAGAACTTGCCTGAGGGTAATAGCTAGTAAGGAGCAAAAGTAGGATTCAAACACAGGCAATCAGTTGCCTGACTGATGCTGTGTTTCTCCTCAGAGTGTTGAGCCTTCCACTAAGACTCTCAAGATGGTTGTAATGATAACTTTGGTCTTCACTCTGTCACTGCTAGGTGAGTGGGCTGCCTTTTGCCCCCTGCTGAGTAAGTGAGGGGGTTGAAGAAAAACCAGGGTTTCCTTCCCGACATGTGCATGCCTCTGTTTAAATCCTAGGGCATCTGTGTTGGGCACATCGTGTTGAGTGAATAACAACAGAGAATTAATGCCTAGTGATCTGACTTATTTCCCCTTGTCCTATAATATATATTCCCAGGCAAGATGATGTTTATGGTATAAAGGCAAAATGGGGATCAGAAAATGTGACTGTGGTCAAATCCTACAAGCAGAATTTGGTAGAACTGGAAATATGATTTAGCTAGTGGCCTATCACTTCTAAATGAAAGTGTTATTTTTTTAAAAAAGATTTTATTTATTTAACTGACAGAGAGAGACAGTGAGAGAGGGAACACAAGCAGGGGGAGTGGGAGAGGGAGAAGCAGGCTTCCCGCTGAGCAGAGAGCCCGATGCGGGGCTCGATCCCAGGACCCTGGGGTCGTGACCTGAGCCGAAGGCAGATGCTTAACGACTGAGCCACCCAGGCGACCCTGAAAGTGTTATTTTATACTAAAAATAGATTTTTTGAAATTTGAACTAATTTATCGAGAGACCCCCCCAAAACACACACACCCATGCTTACAACCCCCGCCCCGCCCCACTCCTGCAACACAAACAAATGAGCACAAAACCCCAAGGCACACAGGTACAAGGAGCTAGCCCCAGTGGTTGACAAGGTAAGCAAATTGCCTACTAATCTAGCCAATGAGGTTTGAGGCTTAAGCAGATGCCTACTCTGTGGCGAAGCCAGCCTTGCCACAACCTAAGTAAGCATGCTCTTCTGATGTTAATAATGCTCTCCAGGCCATGGGCTGCAGCAGAATGCACCAAGTCCTATGGCCCAAAGGGTGGGCTTTCTAACTGGACTCTTGTCAAAGAACAGTACAGCTGAGGACTGAATTGGTGGTGGACTCAGGCGGACACTGACCTGATGCTTTTCTGGAATCCGAGGAAGGTTCTGAGACTTTTTGTCCTGGCGGGGATGTTTCCACAGAGCTGGAAACCAGCTCCTCTGTCCCCCACCTCCGTTCTTCCTTGCTTTCCTTCACTCCCACTCCCCCAAATCTGTGGTGCTCTCACAGAGATCTCCGTGGGCCTGAAACAGTGCAAGAGTCTGGTGAAGCCTCCCGCTGCTTGGCTAGGTTCTAGTCTCTGCGTTTGGCCCCATGGAATATCATAGCAAGATTAAAAGCAGATTGTATGACAGCAAAATGACTAAACCATTTCTCATAAAAGATAATTTCAAACCATGAGGAAGACTGCATTGCCTGAAAGAATTGTTATATTAAAGTGTATTTTGAATTTAATATTGTCTATTGCTCAGAAAAACTGTGGTTATTAGCATGCACTTGGGATGAAAGGTGAAATACATTTATGGCTGATGATTTCTTCCTTTTGTAGACTCTACAACCCACCACAAGTGCATCCACACGCATCATCGCATGCAGTCCTTGAAAGTGACCTGCGAACTAAGTAGGACTCATCACTATTCTACGGAGGCAGAGACCTTGCTGAGGTCCAAAAACCTGTGAACGGAGACTCCAGTTCTGCTCTTCCTAATACACAGCCCTGATTAGGTGCATTGTCATACAAATGGTTGCTTTTCTAGTTGCTTCCTAGATATTCTTTACACCCTAGAGAAGTCCGAGGCTGGTCCTATTGTAGTTTACAGTGTCAGAGCCTTCTTTTGTCACAGAATTTTCGGGGTGCGGTGGATGAGCAGGAGAGCCTTATTTGCCACATTGAATGCCAGCCTGCGGCTCCCCAGTATATCTTTGTCTAGCAAAGACTGGAGTACAGGTCATTCCCCATTCAAAGTAACGCCCCACTCTTAAGCCAGGAACTTAAATAATGGAAATGAATTATGTGATTCAATTATACTATTCAGTTAAATGTAAGTAATTATAGTCATCTTTGCCCTTTGTAATCTTCTTAACCTTTTAGTATTTCCTGATTCTGACATACTTTGGTATGATTATATCTATCAGCTGGGATGATGACTAATTCCCTTGAGCTATTTTCTGTCTGCTTGTTCCTATTTGTGATGGGGAACTCTTTCTTTGTAGATCTGTACCAAAAAGACCAATCATTATTCCTTTTATAGATGTAGCTTAACACAGTACCTGGAACATAGTGCCCAATAAATGGTGGTTACGATGATTACCGATCAGGATATGCTCAGGAGCCTGCTGCGTGGGAGATTCCTGAAGCCCGGCTGTCACAGAAAGCTTGGGAAAGTTGTCAGGTTCTTTGAAAGTGGCCACAGGAGAAATCCAAGGAACGGCAGCCAAAGAAATGGTGTGCCACCCCATCTTTCTATTTGTGCCTTTCATTTCTTCAATTCTTCAGCAAAAGAGACAGAGGAGGTCTTCCCGAAATTAACATTGACTTTATAAACAACCACACTTGGGAATAATAATGTGAACATACTTGCCTGACTGCAGGAGATTTGACAGTCTTCCACTCCTCATCTGATATTGATAACACTTCCTGAAGGACCATTCCAAGCTGGCACTGCCGGGATTAGCCCCCCTCAACCTCAGATCGAAGAACTTTCCCCAGAGGCCTTGCCCCACCCACTTGGGCCTGAGACAGCTGGACCAGACGTGGCAGAAAATTAAACATCTCATTCCGATGAGCAGGTAAAGAGTGGAGTCAGTCTTCTAATAAGCTGTAACTTCACAACTTCCATTGTGTGTGTCCAGTGTTTGAGTTAGACTCCATTTCCCCCATCTTGACACTACCTAGAGATTCCTCTGCCTACGCTTCTTTCGTCAGAATAGAAAATATCAGGCCAGCCTGAGTTTGCACAGTTGCCTTTTAAGGGCAGGGCAGTGGGATCAATTCTGCAAGGGTGCAACAAATAAGGTGGTATGTTTTCCAAGTTCTAAACAATCGATTTTTTAATAATTTGTGTCCAATGAGCATATGTTTTCTGTCCTTTAATATACACTATAGTTTTGTAATACACATTTTAATATTATTGTCTTTTATACACATCCCATGAGAACAGGGCATTTAATTCTGAGGACGCCTAGCTATACAGTTGAACCTCAACACTGGTGGAAACAGATGTTTGTTTCCTAAATTCATAGCAATTCAAAATCATTTGAGCTGGGCTTGGATCACAAGTTCAAGTCGCCAACCCCTGTGATACAGATATTGCTACATTTAAACAGTAGCTGCAAAACAAACAGCGATGGCATCAGGAGTGCAACATGAAGAAACAAGATCACTTGGAGCTTTTATTTGTGTTTAAAATTTTAAACAGTGAAGTAGTGTGAACTGTGAGATTCATTACTGTAATGGACTGTAATAGACCCATGTGTACTTATGAGCTTCTCTTTTTCCAAAAAATGTGCTAATGTGAATTAGGAAGTATTCCTACATTCATTTTTCCCTTTTATGTGCTTTCATGTATTTTATTATGATGATTTTTAGAGGCATAATTATACACAGGTAGTTCAATAACAGAACATTTTTACTGTCTTTGCTTCTTTTCTGGCCATTGTTATTTTGCCATCTGCTCTTTCATGGTTACTACTAAAAATAATTTTTTGGCATTGAGGAGAGTGAGGGTGTTAAAAGATGATCTAGTTGCTATGTCAAATACTTTACCTACAGCACTGAGTCTGAGTTCACTGTGCTTCATGAACACTATTGCCTTAGAATTGTAGGCCATCCTTCCCCCTCCCCCCCCCGCCAGGGACCCACCCTATCATCTATCTTACTTGGTGTTTTTATTCTTAGTTTATTTCTCTGCCGAGATACCAGCATGCCTTGCACCAGACCTACCGGGGTTTTGACCCTTGAAATGTCAATGGCCACATCTCCCACATAGCAAACATCCAGATGAAAAGAAAGTTCCCGTTAATCATCTAGATCTTGTTTACTCGAAGGCAGACATCTGGTTGATTGAACACTTTTATCAGTGTAAAGATATGCTCACTGTCAGTGTGGCACACTTTTATCTTTCAAATACATCAAGGGGTATAGCAGTCATGTAGGTGTTAGTCTTATCAGTGGGTAAGAATGGGCCATGTTGGCAAAAATGAGTCCCCGCACTGAATGGGCCTCTCATCGTCCATGACCGCAGGATCCTATTTGAACTTTGTTTTGCCACCACTGGTTCCCAGGATAACTTGATTATAACTGGGGCCCCATGTGGCTCACTCTTGTGGTGGTTTAAAGAAAGAGTTGCTTAACAGAAAGATAAAACGAATAACAAGTTCATGTTTAACTTACGCCCGGAGAAACTACAAAAGGACAGAAGAAAAGACACACTTAAGGTATGCCAGATTATCTTCAGGGTCTTGTCTTCTTATTTCAGCCACTCTTGGGTGCTTGGCAGAAAGAGGCAGTTCCTTTACCCTCTCTCTCTCTTCTCACTCTGAATTCCTGACCAGAAAAATAACTCCAATCAACCAGCAAGCAACAACTCTCGCCCACCTAGCTGGGCCAGCCCTTTTCTTCTCCCTTGGTCTCCTGGCTCAACCACTGCTTCTCTCCAGCTCTCTATGCATTTCCCTCATTCCACATCACAGATGCACAGAGCTGGATGAGCAAAGACCGCTTCTCTTTTTATGCCTGGAGGGAAGAAGGGAATGCAGTGAGCACACAAACGGATGGCTGTGTCTCATCAAGCTTCCTACATGGGCTGCTATGGGAATGACATCTATGTGACTATTATACTGGATATAGCGCTATGCAAACAATAGATTTACTTTTTGCCCCTTGGCACTGCTAACATACCCAAGGGAAAAGCCTCCATTTGGACATCGTGCATGGATCAGAAACCATCAAAAGGCACAGGGGAGCTCTAAGGTTTGAGACCGATGGCAGACTGAGAAACCTTAACAAGCCACTTGATTCAAGCCTGACTCAGCCTGAAGTCATTCCCACTGAGTGATGGCTCAGAGGACGGTGCGAGGGGGTTTGTTGCTTTCCGTCCGGTCACTGGTGGCTAGCTGTCCGTGACCAATGGCCCCATTGTCTGGCTGGGAAGTGTCCTCTGAGCTGGGTCAGATCGCCTTTGGTATTCTTTTTCTGAATATGAGCTCAGGTATTGCATGGTGTTGGGGGGAGAAGTTTGGGAGAGGAAAGGACATACAGAAAGGTGAAATAACTGTTGGCCAGTGCTTGTTTTTTGGCCCCAGGGAACCAGAAAAACAAGCTCAACCAGTGTCAAAATCCAAGAAGTGTGCGAAGCTGCATGTTAATGGCTCCGGCTGAGTGTAATAAATTGCGAGACTGGGGCTTTTCCAGGTTGCTGTTGATTCTGAGGGAAAGTGGCATTTTCACAGGCTCCTGATTATTCTGAGCTGGAGAACGTTTCAAACATGCTAAGGAAATATACAGCTGCGCTTTCCGCAAGGCTAACCTTTCCCAAAGGGTGTCCTGTGTCATGTCTGGAGACGTTTAATCTTAGTTGCTGTGATGGCTTTTTGATCAGTGAACTTTTTCTGTCTCCTCTTCTCCAATTCCATGAGCCAGTTTACGACCTCACTTCCTCTTGTACATCCATACCGTCAAATGCAGTTTCAGATGACTGGCATGTCGTCTTGATCAAAGCTAAGCAGAATTTTATGTTTGCTGTTTCCTGGTTGCAAGTCAATGGGGTAATTTTTAGGCGATAATAGAGAACTGGCCAGATATACAATTCTTTCCTTACTTGGAGCCCAGGAACCGAACTCTGTGGATCTCAGGAAGTCCCAATGTGGAAATTATTAAAGGAATATGAACTTGAATATAGAACCCAAGACACACCAACATGACGTTTTCCAGAGTTCGCATATTCTTTCTGGAAGCAGAGCATCACCTACTAATTTACTTCGGTAAAAATCAAATAAAATGTAGAGTCCATTTTCCCATCATTTCCCCACTTCAATTTTCTTCAGAGTCAGCAACCTGCAAGCGCCTTTATGACCCCTGAGTTGGAAGGACCCAGGGGCTGCAGTCATGCTGCCCTCCTTCTCTCGAGAAAATCTCCCAGGTCAATAACCTTTTATTTCTGACCTTTTAACCGGCTCTAGTGGGCCATGAAAACCTAAATGCCACTTCTTTCAGATTCCTGGGAAGCCTCAAGTCTCTTGAATCCAATTCTCTAGGGGAGTTTACCCCCTATGCTCAGGGTCATTGATCCTGCAATAACAGCTCAAGTCATTGTGCCAGTCCTTCCTTGAGGGGAGGGTAGCGTCTGCTCACGAGGGGGAGGATGATGTCACTAGACAGCTAGTGTCCTCCCCAAAGCCAGGAAGCTGTCATGCCTACGGTCAGGAGACTTGGATAAGCATTATCAATAGGGACGTGGGACTGTCCTGCTGGCGGAAAAGTTTGAAAGACTAAGCAATATGGTATGTTGCTGCTTACTCTGACACTTATTGGAGAGCCGGTGGGCAGCACCTGGGTCTTAGAATAAAGAAGCAGAGAGGACCCATGATCCCATACGCTTCTGACGTCCACATGTTCCGACATGGAAGGGATTTGGATGGAAACATCAGGGGCTATGACAATTGTGTGACATTGTATGAAATATTTGAAACAACTTGAAGATGCAGCGCAGGTCTGACCTGCGAAACAACAGAATGGCCCGGACTGGGGCAACTGGTCCACTCCTCTTTAAGGGAAGCTAAAGGCCTGCCCTAAGTGGGGAGGTCACTTCCACAAGACTTGGCTAAACGACCAGTCGTGTCATTTTTTAGGGAGTAAGGATCCTTTTCCAATTAGGACATGGATATTTCACTCGAGCAGTTCCAAGACCTGGACCGGGAGTCAACGTACCTGAATTCTAGCCCAGGCCCTGTCAGTATTTAGCTGGCTGATCTTGGACTCTTAAATTTCTCTATCACAATTTCCGTATCTGTGCAATGCGAATGCTATTATCTGCTTGTCTATTCTATGGGGATGTTGAAGCAACAAAATAGATGTTAAGTTGCTTTGGAATTAATGAAAGCAGTTATGCCCTATGTGTCCATAGAATTTATTCAGACTTTTCTTGACGACAATCTGGGGAGATGAGTTTCAAAAGTATGCTACTCCGCATAGAACTGGTGCTTCTTCACCCCTGCTTTCTTTCTTTCTTTTCTTTTCTTTCTTTTTTTTTTTTTTTGGTTTATTTTTTTTAGAGAGAGACGGGTGGGGGAGGGACGGAGGGAGAGGGAGAGAGAGAGAGAGACAATCTTAAGCAGGCTCCATGCCCTGTGTGGAGCCCAATACAGGGCTCGATCTCACAACCCAGAGCTGAAAACAAGAATCTGATGCTTAACCGACTCAGCCACCCAGGCGCCCACCACCCCTCCGCCCACACTTTCTTTTTTTGGAGGGGAGTTGGCAAGGCTTAAGTTTGTGTCTTTCAAACTTTAGTGTGAACTCAATACAAAATGTCTCTTTAACATTTTATTTACCAAGAACAGTTACCTTAGAAAATATCTGAGATTTTGCAGCTGAATGCAGCTAAAAAATAAGCTAATCAATATAAATGTTATAATCTAACAGCAGTTAACTCTGTGTTTACAGCTTTAATCATCCTTTATTGTATTCCACAACAGGATATTGAATGAACAGTTTAGATTTTATGAAAACCTTATGTGAATTGTTCATCTCCCCTACAGCATGTTGGCTACCCCGCTGTGTGAGAGGTGACTTATGCTCCTTACTTCCACTTTATAAACATAAGAGAACTGGAAAATTATTCAGCAAGGCATTGTTAGTGGGAGAACAGTGATTTGGGTTGAATCGCTGCTGGGCTTGGCAAGTTAATCTTCGCCTGCGTGGTAGGCAGATTCAAATTTAGCAAATGATTTGTGCCTCTCAACAGGCGATGGGTTATCTTTAATTTGACCAGGTGGTTAAAACCGATTTCATTAAACTATGTGATCCTCCGATTCCCTGAAATCTTTGCCTCAGGCTTTTCTCGTTTGCCAAACATGGTCTCTCTGTTGTCGAAAGGGCTGGTCAATGATGTAAATGACATTGCGGCTATACTTTCTTCTTTTCATCCAGTTGAGATGATATATTTCATTAAATTTCCTAAGAACTCCTTAAAAAGTAAATTCATATTTAAATATGCCACTGATGCATGAATTCATTCTTTTTGTGAAACACTCAAATAATACAGGAAAATCAAAGCCTTCTTGACAAATTGTGCCGTTCCACTTTCTCCAGTGAACCAGACCGCCTTACCGCCTTTTCTCCACATAGTTACATTTATATGTACATATAGAAAAATACATTTGTTTTTGTTTGGTGTATGTGTGTACATACGCAAGTGGGGTTACATTCGCTCAGTAACTTGCTCCCCCCACCCAATATGTTTTAGATATCTTTCCAAGTCACTATATGAAAATCTGTATCATTCTTTTAAACTACTGGATGGTATTCTAAAATATGGCTGTATAATAGTTTATTGTAATTTACTTAGACTTCTTGCAGCTTTTTAATTATTAGAAACAATACTACATCTTGCCATTTGCAATGATGTGGTTGGAACTAGAGGGTATCATGCGAGGCGAAATAAGTCAGTCTGAGAAAGACAAATACCATATGATTTAACTCATATGTGGAATTTAAGAAACAAAAACAAATGAACATAGGGGAAAAATTAAAAAAAAGAGAGGCAAACCAAGAAACAGATTCTTAACTACAGAGAACAAACTGGTGGTTACCAGAGGGGAGGGGCTGGGGGTACGGGGGAAATAGGTGAGGGGGATAAAGGAGGGCACTTGCTGTGATGAGCACCCGGTGTTGTAAGGAAGTGATGAATTGCTAAATTCTACACCTGAACCAATAATACACTGTTTGTTAACTAACTGGAATTGAAATTAAAACTAGAAAAAGAAAAAAACCAATACTACCGTGAATATCCTTATACATGCCAATTTGTAAGTGGAGTTTTTGGTTAGAAGGATGTGAAGGATATAAAGAGACCAAGGGAAAGGTAGTAATAAGTTACATGTTTGCTGTGCTGATGACTATTTTGTTTGTGATAAAAGAGATTCTGGTTTCCGTTTCTGTTTTCGTAATCATCTCCTTCTGAGTCCCCTTTGGGGCTATCCTTGCGCTCATCTGCACCTGAAGGATACGTCACTACTTAAAGTAATTTTATCCCAGGAGCATATGGGTTACAGAGTCTTAGATGCTTAACGGTAAAGACACCAAACAACATACAGAGATATCCAAATGAATAGTTTCTCTGGAAACAAAACTCCTTTGAATAAAATTACTTTGGACTTGGAGAAAGCCAGAGAATGCTTTGCTCTGAGCTGGTAAATGACGTTGGCAGAGGTGGCTGAGGACCAGGCAATGGTGGGACCAGGTCAGGGATGTTCTTCCCAGGAGCTGGTCAGGACTAAATGATGGCAGGCAGGGCTGCACTCCTGGGAGGCATGCAGATTCTATCCAGAGGACAGGTTTGTTTTTGTTTTTGTTTAATTGACATATAACGTTATATTGGTTTCAGGTATACACCATAATGATTCAATATTTGTATATATTGTGAAATGATCACAATTAAGTCTAGTTTAGTTCACATCTATCACCAATACTTACAAACTTTCTTTATTCTCGCGATGAGAACTTCTACGATCTGCGGTCTTAGCATCTTTCAAATAGGCAATAGAGTATCAATAACTACAGTCCTCATACTGTGCATGACATCCCTAAGATTGGTTTGTTTTAATAACTGGAGGCTTGTTCCCTTTGACCCTCTTTACCCCTTTTGTCCATCTCCGTCCCCTGACTCTGGTGACCACCCATCTGTTCTCTGTGCTCAGTTTTTGTTTTTTAAGATTCCACATGTAACTGAGAAAGGACAGTTTTCTATGGCCTGCACGCTAGTGGGCGAGACACCCACATCTCCTGCACAACAGCCAAGTGGTGGGCCGCATGGTCACAGGCGTCCTCTCTTAGGAAGAAAGGAACACTATGCTAAGGAGCATCCCTCCTCCTCTCCTTTCCAACTGACTACTTACATTATTTCTACTTGTGATAAGAAGATTTTGGACAGTATAGTGGGTCAGGGCCATCCATCTTTTTTCAATAGAGGGATCATTGCATAAGAGAGAGAAATCCAAAGCAAGCTGGGGAGAGGATAGGGTGAAAATGGCAAAATTAAGACGGTAGATGATGGTAATGATTATGTTCGTTCACATGCATTGAGCATTTACAGTGGGCCAGGCACTGGGTATTGTTTAATTCATACCTGCCAGCAAACTTATTATCCCACTTTTTTATAGGTAAAGAAACTTATGTCCCAGAGGCTATATAACCAGATTGCAATGACAAAGCTGATATAAGTGGTAGGGTTTGGGTTTGCTTACCAAGCGTGAACTGTTTTTAAAATTTTTTTTAAGATTTTTATTTATTCATTGGATAGAGAGAGCACAAGCAGGGGGAGCGGCAGTCAGAGGGAGAAGCAGGTTCCCTGCTGAGCAGGGAGCCTGACACGGGACTCGATCCCAGGACCCCAGGATCATGACCTCAGCCGAAGGCAGATGCTTAACCGACTAAGCCACCCAGGTGCCCCACAGAGCATGAACTCTTAACAATGATCATAATAATACTCCTATACACTTTTGCCTCACTGGGTCTTCTGAGAGAGAATTTTTTTGCCCACATAGATTGTCTGCCCCAAATCCCTGACTCTTTCTTCAGCATGATGATCTGGGGGTGTATTAATCCCCCCAAAACATGAAGGTCTCCATGCTATAACTCAAGGGAAGGAGAGACCAATTCTGGTCCAAGTAGATGAATTCTTTTAGAGGAAAAAGGTGATTTCTTGAGCTATAAAATATCTTGATACAAATATTCCTCCAGGGGCACCTGGGTGGCTAGGTCAGTTGTGTCTGACTCTTGATTTTGGCTCAGGTCATGATCTCAGGGTCGTGGGATTGAGCCCTGCCTGGAGCCCCGCATCAGTCTCCTCCCTCAGCATGGGTTCTGCTTGGGATTCTCTCTCTCCCTCTGCCCGTCCCCCCTGCTCATGCTCCCTCTCTCTCTAAAAATAAATGAATGAATAAATCTTAAAAAAAACATTCCTCCAGTCCAACTCTTTTGGTCATGATTACACTCATCAAGTAAGCTTCTGCTATTATTAAGAGCTTGATAGGAGAAGTCTGGTCCTCTGACCATTGTATTTATCCCTAATTAAGAGACTAGGATTCTGGACTTCTGGCTCATCTCTTGTGATCTTGGTAAATATGACCTGGAGAGCATCCAGAGCAAGGAGAAAGGGAAGAATGAGTTTGAGAGGATAGAGGACTACCCATGGCTGGAGTCTTTGTGGTCTTGAAGAGAAGACTAAGCTGCGAGGGGGGACCGGGGGCCACCCTGCTCCCATGGGGGCCGCCACTGCTGGGACTGTGTGTGCTGCACTTGGACGGCGATTCTGCATTCATCTCCCAGCTTGGGCTTCAGTTGCATCTGTGCTTTAATACATTTCCATTTCTTTCCACCCACTCTTTTGACTCCCTTTGACCTCTTGCCAGTCTCAGAGGACCCGAATAATCACATGTAAAAATAAAATTTCTGCAAGGTTCCTGGCCATGGGGATGCCACATTTAGATGGAGAGGCTGTGAATGACGGATGGCTGGAGGCCATTTTAAGGGCCACAGCATCCACTGTTCATTTGTAAAAACTTACTCTCCTGCCAGTTTCCTGCCAGAACTGATGTAAATCACTGTGTCAGTTTCTTGACTAAAATAACTTTTTTCCCCCCTCTGCAAAATGAGGTTTTCACATAGAGTTAGCCTGACCCTCATCATGCCCCTGGGGAGGTGTAATAGCGCTATACCCTCTGCTATTGCAGAAAGAGAGAATCGCTCCTCCACCTTGCCACAGCCCCTCCTGGATTCCAGGTTTGACTGTGTCCAGGATCCAGTGGAGCAGAGACCCAGGTAGCCAGAACTGACCACCTCTGGGAGCACACTCTCCAGAACTCTGTGGAAGCTTGGAATTTGGGCAGAAGGACTCCAGCTGCACGTATTGGAAAAGGCCAGGGTCTGGCGAGGGTGATCCAACTTCTTACTCCACTCTATACATTCCCCCATTGCATACACACACACACACACACACACACACACACACACACACACACACACACTCAGGCAGTTCTCTAAATGGGACTTAAGGCTACACTTATGCTGGCATTATATAAAATAAGACAACTTCACTATTTTCCTCCTATAACCTAGCTAAGCCTTTATAATCCTGACTTCTTTTAGGTGCAGGGAACAGGCATAGGCTGGAGTTTTATCTTCTTGGTTGAGCTATCAGGTTATTAAAGATTTCCCAAACAGATGCCATTGTCAAATCGCATTCACAGACATTATGTATTTTTTTCAGTATGAGAACAGAAATGTGCTGGTCTGATTCAATTCCTTTCCTTCTCTCTCATTTATCATTTAGTTTCATCACAAGACTGAAAAAGGGGGCAGGGCCACATTTAATCTTTGCAATTCCTTTAAGCCTTAACAATTTCCCATTAAGTCATCCTTACCAAGATAAATGAAGGCGAGTAACAAGCCTATGGGTTGAGGAGTCTGGGAGGCGAGGGAATGCTGAACATGCAAGGAACCTATGCGCCTTGTCTCAGATTTAACAGGCAGTCACCATGATTTACAATCCAAGAGCTCATTCCTTGCATCTTATATCCCCAAGACATGAAGAATGGAAGGAATGAAAATGTCATTTATTTCTTACATTGATGACTTAGAGGTTTTCAAGGAGGTTCTCTTGGACATCAGAGCAAGTTGCCCTTGACAGATGACTCCGCTACTGTATTTGATTTCAAGTTCCCACCAAGGAGTGCCAAACAAAATCTGTTACGTTTTAAATTGTCATATAATTTCTGCCCCCTTCTCTCAACTCCACCATACACCCAACCAACAAATAAATCATGCCAAAGTCTTTTAACCACATGCTTTCAAATGAAACAAGCACAAGGGACATTTTTCAAGCTGACATCTGGACCCATTGTTCAGGAAGAACTTTACCAGGTAATGTTCAATTTCTCTTGACAAATCACAGCATCCAGTCCATTTGGGAGAGCATTCTAGGGTGATTTGAGGCGGTTGCAGAGTTTCCTTTTGCATCTGATATAGACAAATGACCGGTGCTGACACAAAGGGCTTTTAAGACTATCTAGTCACCCACTGAGTGAATTGAATCATCAAGCCAGGATGCTGCCTCCACCAGATGGTCTAGGTCCAGATGATGCAGCTTACAGAAATAGCCTTCTGAACCCAAGGTGATTGAAGATGAAAAGAGAAAAAGAAGAGACAAAATCTGAAACTCAGTCTCAGTTCTTTCTCTCTTGAAGCTCTCTGTTAGTAGATCTGAGGAGAGTATTTTCTGGAGAAACACATTCTCATGTCTGAAAGTCATGGAAGATAGTTAATTAGGAAGTCATTTTTTTTTTCTTCCTTTCCTCCCTCCTTCCCTTCCCTTCCCTTTATTCTCTCTCATTCCCTTCCCCTTCTCCCATCCCTTCCCTCCATCCCTCCCTTCCTCCCTCCCTTCCTTCCTTCCTTCCTTCCTTCCTTCCTTCCTTCCTTCCTTCCTTCCTTCCTTCCTTCCTTCCTTCCTTCCTTCCTGCCCCCTCTCCTTGTCTCTGTCTCTGTCTCATTCTCCTTTCTTTCTTTCAGGACTTAGGAGAGTTCTGGGCTCACAGAAGGCACTACATTGATACTTTTTGATCATGCTTGATTTGATTGTTGAGAACACCTGAGTCAGCCGGGGACAAGTGCCCTACTTGGAATATTGGCTGTAGCAGGAGGCTCTAAAGGATGTTACCCTGTGTCCTCTATAGAAGAAGGAGAAACCAGAAGCATGGGAGAAAAATTCCACAGGAATACTTTTAGCTTCTTGCTGTGAAAGGAGACAAAAGAAGCTGAGGGATGAGCCACGTAAGGGGAACATCAAAAGCCAGATTCCTGGGCAGAGAAATCCTTAAACCCCAAACAGGGGAAGTTTTCTACAGAGATTGTGGGCATGGCCTCTGAGGAGAAACTATTTTGAACATAGATTTTTTTTAAAAAGAATTTATTTCTTTTTTTGAGAGGAGAGAGAGAGTGAGAGAGAGAGAGAGATCACAAGCAGGGGGGAAGGGCAGAGGGAGAAGCAGACTCCCTGCTGAGCAGGGAGCCCGATGCAGGACTCGATCCCAGGACCCTGGGATCATGACCTGAGCTGAAGGCTGATGCTCAACTGACTGAGACACCCAGGCACCCCTGAACGTAGAATTTATAACCAGATCTCAGTTTTGTTCCTGTTTAGAGTGTATTACTACTCACAGGGCCTTGTGCCTGATGATGACACTAGTCAAATTTTAGAAATTCTTCTGAAACTAATCAGTTGGCTAACATCTGGAAGGCCATGGGGGCACATGTGATTAGAAGTGAGGAAAAAATGTTAATGCGACTCATCTTTTTTATGGAGTGAGAGAGGGTCTCTATCTCATTGCTAGCTTTCCCTTCCTTTGTAGGCGAAGAGTTTAACATTTCATATTTTAGAAACACAAAGAGCATGTGATAACACTAGCATGTTTATATTGGTTTCCTGGCTTCAAGAAAAGGGTTTCTGGGTATCAAGGGCCGGGCTTTCTTCAGGGTCTCAAAAAATGAGAAAATGCTTGTGGTATTTTAAAAAAACTCTTATCATGGAAAATTCCAGATACACACGCACATAGAGAGCATTGTCTGCTGACCCCATCCTCCCAACACCAGCATCACAATTATCTATACAAGCCTGAGTGTGCTTCATTTCTTCTCCACCCTCTCCCCTGACCCCAACAGGATTTTCTTGATGAAAAAATATGATGGCTGATATCTTCATCTGTAAATATTTCAAAGCATATCTCTGAGAGCTATGGACACTTCCTTTTTCTAAAAGATACCCATGATATCATGATCACACCTAAAAAAGCCCAACAATAATTCCTAATGTCATCCAGATTTCATGGACTTTTTCATTTGACTGGTTTGAGAACTTTCAGGCCCCTGGGAAGGGGCTCTCTGGCAGGTCACTGGGCACCATGTTAATGCTTCTATTATGTGGTGTCCACAGGTATAATTAGGCCTATGACCTTTTCAGCTCCAGAGAGCAACTAATGAAAATGCAGGGCAACAGTGAAAGGAAAAAAAAAAAAAAAAAAAAAAAAGCTCTGATTTAGCAATTCCCCTCAGGCACCCTCTTTTCCTCCTGTTATCCCATGACCAGCTACTATTTTGCAATTTCTCCAAACCTTCCCTGTTGTTGTGTTATCTAATCACTTACAAAGCATCACAGATGTTGACAGCATTGTTGTGTTTCAGAGAAAATACTTTCGTGTTTCTAAGTCTGTCACTGAGGTGAGAGCCGTTGAACTCTGGGAAATTTTCAGATTGGTTGTAATTATGGCGTGGGGCCAGTGACAAAGATTTGGGGAGAACACTGATGTTTCTTAGAGTGAAGGAGACAAGTGAGGACAAGGGGACCTCTGTTTCTGGCAGATAATCGCTTCAGCTTTGAAAAAAAATGGCAATTGACTCTTGAATCTGGAACTTCTTCAGCATCTCTGACAGAAGTTAACTCTGTTTATGACTGCGGTAACATAATTTTTTTACTTCTAGTCTTCACAAGAGATGTGGGTCACAATGACTATTGTTTGGTGGTCCCACACTGAGTGTTTTGAACTACAGCAATTAATCAAAAAGCTCTTCAGATCATTGTTTTTTGGGTTTATTTTTCCCAGTTTGTAGGCATAGCCACTGACATCTAAGAGCATTAATAGACACAAGAATTGAAGTGCTCAGCAAGTGCTTTTCATTGCCAAATGTTAATTTGAAATAGGTCTTCAAATTTTTCCTTCCTGGTAGAGCTGTATGGCTCAACAGGTGCTCATTTATGTCTCCAGGAAATTAGGGAAGCGATCATATAGTTACATTTCTGCCCGGGAGTGTTTCGCTGCCTGTGCAGTCAGGGAAAGGCAGGGGAGAGAGAGAAGTGCCTTTTGTGTGCCCACGCTGGGCTCAGGCATGCTCCCCAGGGCAACCGAACTCACCCAGTTGGGGCCCTCCTCAGGAACTGTAAAACTAGTGGGATTTGCCCCTTCTTTTTGCATCAAAGCACACCTATTAGGTTGGATTTCCTCACACCTTTGCTCTCTTATGCAACTATTCAGTGCAAATCAGTTCAGCAAACCTAATGGCCTTCTCCTACCAAGAGCAAGGTTTGCAGTTTGGTGCGAGGAATCGAACTGAGAACTAAGCAAGACACAGATTTTTGTCTTCAGGGAAAAAGATCTGTGCACAGATAACCACATCCAGTACCATCCCAAGTCCTGCTGACCCACCCTCTGAAATACCACTCTAGCCATCACCCACTCTGGCCCCAGCCACTGGTACCATCATTCATGTGGATTCTTACAGTAACTTCTATCTGGTCTCTGTGCATTCATCCTTGTCTCTCTGCAGGCCCATGTCTTCCACACAGCAGATGAAACCAACTTTTCAAAATGGAAACTCATAAATCAGCCCTCGCTTAAAGGCTAACAGGAAAAATTCTTATCAGGGCCTTCAAGGCCCTGCCTATCTCTGTTGCCACCTTCGGCTGATCTTGCCCACTGCTGTTCACTGTGTCCTGCAGGTCCTGTGCTGTGGTTCACCTTGCTCCCAGGCTGCCTCCTGCACCGGCTCTACCTGGTAAACTCTCTTCCTTCCATTTGCCTTATAAACTCCCACGCGGTCGGGAGCTCTGCGCTCAAACAGTCCTCCTCGGGGACCTTGCTGGAAAGCCACGGAGCATCATGAGGGTCTTCTCCCCTGCAGTGCCCCTCACAGTTGTCACCTTGCCCTTACTGTGTGACTCCTTGATGCAGGTGTGTCTCCCCCTGCCTTCCGGACCCTAAGCGGCGTGGGGCGTGAAGACAGGGCCGGAGGCTCCTTCACGCCCTATCGCATCCCTCGAGCTGGCACCGGTCACAGCATGTGGGACGAGTGAACCAAGCAAATGCCCTAGCTCAGGGGGCGGGTCACACTGGGAAAGGTGGCCTGGTGGCCCTAGAAATGGAAGGGAGTGCTGAAAGATACACTGAGGTAAGTTAAACATCTTAGGAGTATATTTGAACAAAAATTGATTTGAAGAGGGCAGCGGGAAACAGAAAGTGGGTACGGGCACTCCTCTGACCAGAGCACAAGGAGGCCATCATTGACAGAAGGCGAAACCAAAGCAAGGAAATTATTGATCAGCTAATGCTCTGGCGGCTGCCTTATCTGGAAAAGCCTCATTTGGAAAAAGCGGCTGTTTGTGATTGGTTGTCCTTAGGTTCCGATTTAGTAACCCCGGAGGCATTTGCAGGCTTAGGTTTTGGTTTGCTACATCATTGGCAGTCAAGGTGTTAGAACCTCTTCAGTCTAATGGCCCCGCTGTGTAATTAATGGAGCAGGAGAGAAGAGAGGGAAAGGAGAGATGAGAGACTTTGGGAGGCAGAATCCAGGTGACTCGCAAAGCACCAAAGACGAGACTTGAAGAGGTTTATGAATCCCCAGGCTTGATGGCTGTTTCCCCATAACAAGTTGCTCAGCACACTTATCCCACGAGGTGTCCATAAAAGAAGAAAAGTGGTCCAGGGACAAATATCTTTGAAAAGGGTTCTCATCTATACCTCTCCTTTTCTGGAGCCTCACAATACAAATTATCATATCAAAAACTCTGTAAGGTTAAAGAAAGCCTATTTGACTTGAAATGAGGAAGTAGGAAGGAAGAGCTATTTGGTGGCTGGAGGATAGTTACCTTTTCCTGATCTGTAGAGTTAAAATACCAGTGAATTTCTGAGTGGGGATGTTAAACAGGTCATTGCAAATGTAGGTCTGGAGATGAGAGAGTAGATAAGTGAAAAGGCTCAGAAAAATAGAGTAGAATTATCGTTCAGGCCTGAACATGTCAGCCTCTTATGGGAATGGGCTTTCTGGGGATACAATCCTTTAGCCCCCAGACAAACTGTCTTGGAGGAAAGTTCAGACTCGGGGGCAGAAGGGATTATTTCAGAATAAGTGGGCATGTTGATAAGACTCAGACTCTTCAGCACAGCTTCATGGTCTGCTAATTGCTTACCCAATGTTCTCTCTCTTTCTTATTTGGAAAATATATTATTTGGGGGTGGCAAATGTGCCCACCAAACTCCCTTGCGGTGAAGGGTGGCCAGTGAAAAATAAGTGGATGTTGGTCAGGACTTCCTGCCAAGCTCTTCAGAAGGAATCTACTTGATATACCTGTGTTCATAAACAGTGTTATTCTTGATAGCCAAAAAGGGGAAACAACCCAAGTGTCCATTGACATGATTGGATAAACAAAATGTGATATTGCTCTCTAAAGGGAAGAGCCAATAGCCAAAGAGCCATGGGCAGGCTGGGGAGGTCTGGATGCTTCTTGAGAGATAAGCAGGAGAATTATACTTTTCACATAATTTTTTAAAGATAAAACCTCTTTGTAAAGAATTCAGCACTATAATAATTTTAGGGCTGAGACTGCCAAGTTCTTGGCTACAACTCATGCTTGAGTATTAGTTGCACTATCTATGACTGGGCTAATTGTATGTTACTGATGCCATATGTATATTTATTCAATATCAACCCACATTCATTTAAGTCCCACTTTGTACTTGCAGCGAGCAGCAAGGAACAATAGGCCTGACTGAAGCCACATGATGGATCTTATTGCAAACCACGAGCTTTTAAAATTCCCCATTAAATGCAGGGTGTCTTCATGGAGGGAAGGAACTAAGATCCTTATTGATAAACACAGACACCAGATGATCTCATTGCCTCTGCCTCCGTCCACCCGCCAGAGTGTCTCTCGAGGTCCCTGAGTAATTGTGACACTAACAGGCTCCTTTGTAGATCAGTCATTAGTTTTAATTTTCCTAGAAGTCTTGGGATTGCATTTGAACTCAAGGTTAGAAGAAAGAAGCACCTGCAACCAAGAGTGATTGAGGGGCAGGTGGGGAGTAATGCAGAAGTGACCTCGGGCAAGTCTCCTCTGCAAAACTCAGGTCCTCATCTGTAAAAGAAAAGTGGTGGAAAAGGTTATTTCACCAGAGCTGGTCCTCTGTGATGCTACTTATTGAGCTACTTAAATGAAATGACTTGCTTGGAATTTCAAAGTTGTGCCTAGCCTGGAATGCTAGAGCCCTGAGTTACAGGATGTTCAGCCACTCATTTACTCATTCATACTTTCATCCACTGAGCATTGATCAAGTGTCTACTGTGTGCCTGTTCTTAGGTGCTAGAATTATCTGGATGGTTATGACATGGTTCTTACTTGGAGAAACTCAGGGTTCACGTGGTGAAGCACACATGCCTTATGAGCTGATCAGAGCTTAAATAAAGGTGGGAGTACAAAGGAGGAAATAGCTGCTGGGGGCTGGGGGGGGCAGTTTCTGAAAACAATTAAATGAGAAGATAGGATCTTGAAAAGAGTGGTATGCTCCAGCTTGGGAGCTAGACAGGGAATGAAAGGAGTCAGATCATAGGGACCTGTCATGGTAAGAATTTTGGTCACTTTCTGGTTGAGAATAAGCGAGGGCGATAATGAAATAATCAAATAAGGATAACAATCACATAATGAATAAACAAGGGAATAATCAAAAGTAAGTTCTAAAAGCACCCCCCCCCCTTTCTAAAAAAAGATTTTAAGTAATCCCAATACCCCATGTAGGGCTCAAACCCACAACCCCAAGATCAAGAGACACATGCCTCACCGATGGAGCTGGCCAGGCATTAAAAACATTTTAAACAAAAACATCTCCTTTTAAAGAGAGCTCAGGATAAGAAAAACCCCAGGGGTTGCTCATATCGATAACCTGATGGAATGTGACAGCAAAAACTATAAGGTAGTCCCCAAGTTCACAAAGCTCAACAGATGATCATCCCTCCTGTCTCTTACCACCACTTCAACAGAGTTAAATGATTTTGCAAATGTTAAGATTTCATTCCTTTTCATGGCTGAATAATATTCCACTGCATATATGTACCACTTCTTTACAGAGCTGGAGAGTATAATGCTTATATGTGGAATTTAAAAAACAGGGGAGGCTGGCTGGCTCAGGGGTTGGAATATGCAACTCTTGATCTTGGGGCCATTAGTTTGAGCCACCTGTTGGGAGTAGAGATTAGTTAGAGAGAGAGTGAGAAAGACTGAGTGAGAGAGAGAGAGAGGAACCAAGAAACAGACTCTTAATTATAGAGAATTGATGGTTACCAAGGGGGAGGGGGTTGGGTGAAACAGGTGATGGGAGGTAAAGAGGGCATGTGTTGTGATGAGTATTGGGTGGTGTGTGGAATTGTTGAATCACTGTATTATAGACCTGAAACTAATATAACACTGCATGTTAACTGGAATTTAAATAAAAACTTAAAAACCCAGAGTACCATGACTCAACATGTCATGGTTCAATGTCAAAATGCTCAAGTTAGGTCCTTCTTTTTTAGTAGTTCAAGAATGCAGAGGGGTAGCTTTGAACTTAGACCAAACTCAAATCGGAGTCCTATGTAAACTTGGGCTGATTACTTAACCTCTCTGAATCCCAATTTACTTATCCACAAAATGAGGATAATGCTTCCTTCCTTTTAGGGTTATGAGAATCAAATAAGTCAATGAAAGTATTTAGAATTTGTTAGTGCAATTATACATTTATTTCTGTGATTTTTAAAAATAAAATCTTCACCGCAAGAGTAGAAGTTCTGGGAAGGTAACAGCTATGCTTTTCCTTGTCCTTAGACCTAGAATGCCTAGCACAGTGCCTGGCTTCTGTTAATCAGGGATGATGATGATGACTTCTTATAAACCATGTGGTGTGATGATAAAGGGCATCCCCTTAGGATTTGCTTCTACAATTTTTGTTAAACCAAGAAGTCAGATCCCATAGCTCACCCCATTTGTATAGACCCCATTTCTGGGCTCTCTTCTGCCATGCAAGGTGTTGCAAAGACATCAGTTAGGTTAGGCAGATTCTCATAAACTATTAGGTTCACAGCATCAGCAGGAAGAGAGTCCTGAGGCAAGCTGGTTCATTTCCCATGTTAAATCCAGCCATCCATACCAGCCTTATGGTCAGCCTCCAGATCTTTTTAAATGATGCTTCCTCAATCATGACTTCATTTTCCTTGGGGTTAGTCTCCACAGTAATTTTCTTTTCTTTTTTTCTATAATTGAAATATATTTGATGTATAACATTGTACAAATTTAAAGTGGGCAACATGTTGATTTGATACATTTATATATTGTAATATGATTGCCATTGTAGCAATGATTAGCACCTTTCTCAGGTCACATAAATATCATTTCTTTTTAGTGGTTGGAATAATTAAGATCTAGTTTCTTAGCAAGTCTGATGATTATAACATAATATTGTTGACTATGTTCACTATATTGTACATTAGGTCTCTAGTACTTATTTACTACTCATTGCAAGTTTGGACCCTTAATCAACATCTATTCCATCCTCCCCCAGCCTCCATCCCCTCGTAACCATAATTTTACTGTTTTTACAAGTTTGGTTTTTAAGATTCCACATATAAGTGATACATAGTATTTGTCTTTCTCTGTCTGACACTTCACTTAGCATAATGTCCTCAAGATCCACCCATGTTGTCACACTGCAATTTTCTAAAGTGGATAATGTTAAGGTCAAAGTACTTCTGGTGCTTGGGATAACTATCACATCAAGATAAATTCCTCTGTCAGATTTGAAAGTTACAGGCAGATATATATTGGACCAAAATAATAATTTGGGTGTTCTAGGCTTTATTCTCACTAGGATATACATAGAGAAATTCTCCTGTAAGCATAATTTTCTGCTTGGCTGTTACTTCCTGAATATGGAATAAAGTGGCCTTTTTCCATTTTCCTCTCTTCAAGTTTGGTCCTTCACCAAGACCTTTCTGGGACAACCTCAAGATCATGGTGTCTTGCAAAAAAACATGGACTTTATTTATTTTTTTAAAAAGATTTTATTTATTTATTTGACAGAGAGCGAAACACAACAAGAGAGAGAACACAAGCAGGGGGAGTGGGAGAGGGAGAAGCAGGCTTCCCGCTGAGCAGGGAGCCCGATGCGGGACTCGATCCCAGGACCCTGGGATCATCACCTGAGCCGAAGGCAGACGCTTAACTGACTGAGCCACCCAGGCGCCCCAAACATGGACTTTAAAAGTCAGACAGATCTTAGTTGTACTCTAGGCTTGCCACTTATCAACTATAAAAATGTGGGCAGGGGATTTAACTTTATTGTGCATCAGGATCTTTGTCTACAAAATGAAAATAATAATAATGTCTCTTTCAGAGGGTTATTATGAATGTCACAAGATGTAGAACATGCTATTTGCCTTAATTTCTCTTGTAGAGAATACTATACTTATTTGGAAGAGATACTTTGGAGGGGTAAGACCCCCAAAGACAAGCTCAAGACGCCCAATGTGATTAATATATTGAATTGCACAAAATAGAAGGAGGATTTGATTTAGCTTATAAGGGGAAAGGGGAAAGAGGAGAGGGTGGAGATAGTGAGATGGTAGAGGGCTCTATATTGTTTAATTAGACATTTCCTCAAACCCTTTTCTTGGCCCCTAGCAAACCCATAGATTTGATTAAACTCACGAGATTGGTTCTGGAAACAAGTGGACGGGGCTGGATTTCAGCTTGGGGCCAAAGAGAAGATAGCGCAGGTGAATATAAACCACATACAAGGAGATTAGACTCTAACGCTCTGGGAATTCATAGAAATTGAAAGAAGGGCTTTGAACTTTCACAGTTTTTAGAATTGGGAGTTTCAAGCCAAGTTCACTAGAGCTCAAGGAACAAGGAAATTCCAGGTGATAGCTGGGTTCTTGAGGATTTGAGTTAATGTACCTAAAAGCTGTCTACTACACAGTGTCCATCTAAAAACTGGTGGCTACTATCTTTGGCTACACCCAAATCCAAAGTTGTGTATTAGATGTGAATTGGCATTTCAATGCTGGAGCTAAGCCCAGATCAAGGTATTAGATATAAGAAGAAGACTTCATCTGACTGAAAGAGGAGAGGGAGAAGAGAGTAAAGAAAAGAGATGCTCCAGATAGCTAATTCTGCCCATCCAGTTGTTTGTTGTGAGAAGCATCTGCCAGAGTCCAGACACAAGAACTTTCACTTTTACACTCACAGTAACTAGCTTTGGAGCCTTTCACATGCCTTCTAATTGCTTAGCTTGTCTGGTTTGAATGAAATAAGAGCACGTGCAAGTGCTTTTCCAAATATAAAGTGTTACAGAAGCGTAATGGCGACTGTGATCATGGCTGCCATGACCACCCACCTCTTCAACCTAGATGAGGGCACGGGCTACTGTCTTATTCATGGCTGCATCTCTCTGCCTAAGACAGTGCTCAGAAAGTATTTACTGAGTGAACTAACGACTGCGTTCAGCATTTTTCATTTTTTGAGTGACCATCCCGTCTGAAAGTTTATTCTCTACCCTGTCTCCACAGGCTCTATGCCAGCGCTTCTCTGTTCCTTTGAACCCCACTTCCATTTCTTCTCTTTCAGCCAATGACTTCATCCACTACTTTACAGAACACTAAAAAAGGGTTACTGCAATTCTCCCTCTTGAGCCAATTCTGTGCCCCTGGGGTTTCTATTTCCTACCCATAAACCCAAACGATCTGGTTTCTGGCCTACCACTCAACTGAAATTGTTCCCAACAGTCAATGTAAATTCACGGATTGAAAAGCCTGATTACCTTTCCTTAGACTTTATTCTTCTTGACCTCCTTGAAACACAAGACACTCTGGTCACATCTGGTCTTTTGAAGCTTCATCCCTTGGCTGCTGGACTCTACCACCCACAGTCTTCTGACCATATAGAGTGTATATCCTTGTTGGCTTCCTTCCCTTCTTCTATGTATCCCCAACTGTGGACCAAGTTCTCGTTCCCTCCTCACCAAGTCTCCATTGGTTTTTACCTTTTCAACTTCTATGACACATGGGCACCAGCACCTGGATTGTATCTTCCCACCTAGACTCTCTGCTTCCATAGTGCTTCAACTTGCTTCTCTATTCTTCAAGGACGATGCTCGGGATCCACCTCCACCTCTACCTTGGGGCAGGTCTCCCCTTCCTGAAACTGGAAGGCAGCAGCTCAGGGGAGAGACATTGGGACTATTTCTTTGGTCTTCCCCTCTCTTGGAATAATTCACAACATCCTCTATGATTCCCATTTAGATGACTCAGGGACATATTTCTCTGGCTGTGATCTCATCAGACATTTCCCATGGCTTCCTAGATACTTCCATTAGAAGGCCCCACCGCCTTTTCAGACTCAGCTCTAAAATGTGACCCACTTTCCCACATAATCTGAATCCCCCTCTTTATAATCAATAGCACTACCATTTTCTCCAGTTTTAAAAGTTTATTTTTGATTTTCAAATTCATCTTTGATTCCTCCTGCTACTTCTAACTTCTTTCTGCTCCATTTAATTATACTAAAATAACCTGTTGCCTATTCCTCTCTTCTCTATAATGTCCCTCTCATTTTCTCTTCTTTCTACTCCCACTGCATTTCCATTCCAACCTAACTTTGCTTTAGGTCATCATCTCAAGTCTGAATGAATACAGTATTCCCCAGGTTACCAGTAGTTGGTATTTGGAGTATTTGTGGAGTTGGGCTGCCTGGATACGTATCAAGGCCTTACTGCTTCTTTTTTTTTTTTTTAAGATTTATTTATTTATTTGTTTGTTTGTTTGTTTATTTATTTATTTTGGGGAAGGGAATGAGAGAGAGAGAGAGAGAGAGAGAGGCAGAGAGAGAGGGAGAGAGAGTCTCAAGCAGATTCTGCACTGAGCACGGAGCCTGACGTGGGGTTTGCTCTCACGATCCTGAGATCACAACCCTGACTGAGATCATGACCGGAGCTGAAACCAAGTCAGCTTAACTGATTGTGCCACCTTGGCTCCCCAAGGCTTACTGCTTCTTACTGTGTACCAAGGACATTGTCTTTGTGCTGCATCCCTGGCCAGATATACTTGACCTGCTCCCTCTCACTGCTCATTTCCTATTCCCCCTTCATGGCTCAGCTTGTCTCTGCCTCCATGAGGCCTCCCTGACACAGCCAGATCATACTCCTTTCTTTCTCCTCTGGAACACACTAGCTTTTATGTATTACCAGCACCATTTCCTAGTTAGGAAAAGTGCTATTGTACTACATTAATGTATTCAGTAAATATTTACTGAGCGTTCTCCTAGGCACTGGAGAAATAGTGTGGATTAGGGCACAGAATGAAGCTTACACTCTAATTATGTATGTGTAGAAGAGGTAGTTAGCAATTACATAAATAAATCAGCCATTGAGAATACTCTAGTGATAAGTGCTATGAGGAAAATCAAACAGGGATGGATTTGAAAGTCTTCGAGCAGCTATTTTGAATTGGTGACGTGGAAAGGAGAATTTATTGATTTTCTGAGCAGGGAACATTTAAGCTGAGATCTGAATCATAAAGGAGTTAACCCTGGGATAATCTGGGGCAAGAATTTTCTAGGTGAAGAGGCTATCAAGTTCAGTGCCCCAAGAATGGAGTAAGCCTAGTGGTTGGAGGAATGCAGAGAACGTCCATTTATCTGCTGGGTATAGGGCGGAAGCACATAGTTCAGAGAGGTTGTCACAGGCATATGTGGGCCCCAGATCGGACACAGCCTTGCAGCCTCAGGTCAGAAGTTTTAGATCTCAGTTTACATGTGATGGGAAGACATTCGGAGATTTTAAGGAGAAGAATGATATGCTCTGATTTATTTTAGAAATATCACGCTGGCTGCTGTGTGGAGAAAGAACAGAGGAGCCACCAAATGGAGGCAGGGAGGCTGGTTATGAGGCCACTGCAGGAATCCCAGAGAGTGCTGGTGATGGAAGTGATGCAGGACGAGGGAAGGGTACAGACTGGGAGAAGTCTTGGAGATGGGGCTGGCATGACTTGCTGACAGACCAATGTAACCAGAGAGGGCAAGTGACAAACCTCCTTTTTACTGAGGTGAGGATGACAGGGGTCACCTCTGTGAGGCGGGCCAGAGAGTAAAATGTTTTAGAGGGAGAAGTTGGTATGGGCTAGAGGGCAGGTTGGCTCCTCAGAGGGGGACAAGTTAGGCCTTGAAGGATGATCAAGAGAATGATGAAGGGATGGGTCAGGACCCTGGGAAAACCAAGGATGTTTGAACATGTTAATGCTTAAGGTATTTATTAGACCTTCAAGTGGGGATGGTGTCAGACAGCTGGATATGGATCTGAACTCAGTGTATTCACTTTTTAAAAAATCCTAGCATTCTTTTCACTCACCTTTTTTGTATGTGTATTTCTTGTGTTACAAGCTAGCGAGCAAGCCACTCAGGGTCAGGGATCATGCGTCCCATTTCTCACATCTCTCACGGTACTATGACAACACCCCGCGTACAGCAGGCTCTCAATATTTTAGGATGAGTGGATATATTTGATAAGAAAACTAAGGACAGAGAGACTAAATAAGTCAAAACCAAGTCTGTCCTAGTTCACGCCGATGATTTTCTAAACTCAGACCTCATTAGGCGTCAGCACTCTTGCTGGAGGGTTAGTACTGAGGAGGAGGAAGACAGACGTAGAGATTTGAAGACCAGAATTCAACAGCAGAGGGATTTCTGGTACACTCTCTGACCTTCTCCCATCCCTCCGGCTTCTAAAGCCTCTCCTTTTCTCTTCGTAATTGTGCTGGTTTTATGTTTGTCTGACTCGTCTCCCTGTCTTTGATGGCACCCCTGTTCCTGCTCCCTGGGGGTCTTCACTTAAGACTCTTCACTTCACTGATCTTCTGTCTCCCTTGCCGGAGGAATTCTCTTTCATCATCAAAAGCATTTAATCAGGCACCTATTTAGCACCCTGCTCTGTGTTAGGAGCTAGACATGTTCCTGGCCTCGAGGTTTCTGACAATTCTGAAATTCCTTTTGTATTGTACCTTTTTGCAGAAAGTGTCATGGTGGCCGTCCTGGTCTTCATCATCATCTTCAGACAGCTAGTGACAATGGACCCTGCTCAGGCTCTATATAGCCTCTGCCCGGATATGGGTGTCAATTAGAGAAAAATGTCTATTTCCTGGGCTCTCTGTGTTTTAGGGCGGAGGCTTTGAGCAGTGCTGGTGAGCCAGAGAGAGGAAGATTCAGATCCTGACTACCGCTTTCTAGCTGTGGGATTTGAGTGACAGTCCTAATTTTCCTAAACCTCGGTTTCCCCCTTTGTGAATGGGCTGTTAAACATGTACTTTGCAGTGGGCCAAGACAGAAATGAGTTGATGTGTGTAAGCCTTCAGCGCAGGGGCTGACACAGGTAAGGACTCAAGAAATGGTAGCTTCTGTTATTATCAATAAAGTGACATGCCACGTAGAGCATTAACAAGGGATAGAAAAACAGACACAAAAACAATGAGAAAGTGATGATAAAATCTTGGACATGGAAGAGGCCAAAGCAGAAAAGGTAAAAGTTAGTCAGGAAATAAATGGTGAATGCACACGTGAACATCTAAAGGCTTGTGTTATCAGCCTGATTGAATTCTCAGGGGTCTGAGAGGGCAGGTCCTACTATTTCCCAGGAGCCACTCCATCAGGAATAGGAAGGTAGATGACTTCTCTCTTCCCAGGTATGCACAGAGGCAGCAACACAGTGGATTACTTCCCCAAGCCTTCTTTAGGAGGATTTGCGGACGGGGACAGAATCTCTATAAAAATCCATGGGCGGGGAGGGGGGCACTGACGCTCTGGAAGTCAGAAGATGAGTCTCCGAAGGGCTTCCTCGGCTTTGCCTCAGACAAGATTGCACTAAATTCTTCGAGTGAGCCTGCAGTTTGGCGAAAAGCCTTTCCTCCTGGGTAGCAGAATGATTTTCAGATGATCCAGCTGGTACGTTGCAGAAACGTGCTAATGAGTCAGGAATGATCTTCTAAGGCTCTTCCACACCAAACTCGCTCCAGGGTAGAGACTTTCTAGGGAAGCCGGTGAAAGATTTAGGAGACTAATCCCGGAAGTATTTTCTCCTCCACCTATTGTTTTCAGCAGGGGTGCCAGAGACAGTGGGTTTGGTGTGAGGGGTGGAGAGGGCAGATGAGAAGGGGACAGACATGACTCCTGCCTTCCGGAGAGAGCTGGAGGGAAGAGCAACTACAGAAACTAGCTCATGCGGATTCCCTGACCATGAAATGGTCAAGATCGTTTTTGGAATGTACCGACCTACAGGCCCCTCAAAGCCTCATAGATGAATTTGAGGAGGAAAGGAGGTGCAAAACCTGGAGGCGTGGGGGCAGGTGCGGGGGGAAGCTCACTCCAACTCTGTGCAGGAAGGGGGCTGATAAATTAGTTCCTGTGTCTTCACACGGTTGGGGCGGGGAGAGGAGAAGGAGAAGGGGGAGGCGTGGGAGGGAGGAGGGGGTGGAAAGCAGGAGAGTGGGAAGGAGGAGGAGGTTGAGGTGGCTGCAGTGCTTGACCCGAGTGGTGTTTCTTGTCACCCAGGACAATTCCCTCTTCGCTCCCTGCATACTGCTGCCTTTGCTTGGAGAGAGATGATCTCTCTGTCACATCGTGGGCTGGAGAGCTATCTAGGCTTTCTTAGCACTCAAGGGTCCTTAATAGAAGACCAAGGACATACGGATTGGATCACTGGGAGAATACCCACAACAGGGTGCTGCTCTTTGGCAAAAACGCTCCTACGTGTATTCAAAATATGGATTTCTTAAAATATAAAATGGCAAAATAGAATAATAAGATTTGACTAGTTTGGCTCCATTTCAGTCCTGCTTGGGCAAAGGGAACAGATACATCGGGCATGATTTAGATGGATAGAGTATCCGAAGAACCTTGAATATGCCACAACTTTAAGGTTTCTTCTTCAGAAAATCTTGTAGTTGTAAAAGGTGGGAAAATTAAATTATTAGAATTTCACCTCTTGTACTTTCCCTCAGCCAGAAATAGCCCCGAAGCACGCCAACACGGGGGGCGGGGGGGAGCTTCAGGCACCTGTGGAACTCACCAGTCGAGTAATCAAGAGATGGGTGGGGGCACCTGGGTGGCCCATTCGTTAAGCGTCTGCCTTTGGCTCAGGCCATGATCCCAGGGTCCTGGGGTCCCTGCTCGGGCTTCCTGCTCAATGGGAAACCTGCTTCTTCCTCTCCCACTCCCCCTGCTTGTGTTCCCTCTCTCTATCTCTGTCAAATAAATAAATAAATAAAATCTTTTAAAAAATGATGAAAAATACCCAGGCCATCTAATGGCAGGTCTGTTTCCAGTTTCTTTTCACTGAATTGTAATATGTAATGAGCCACCTCTGTCTGTGTGGTCAGCCCTGGAGATGAGCGCCTGTGATCAGTCCAGGAGAAATTCAGCTCTACACATATTCATGGACTGCGGGGTGCACCCAAGCGCGGGGCGCACAGAGAGCCTAGCAGAGCCTCCGGAGTATTATGATACAGCAAAATGCTGTTCCCTTCAAAACCCCAGATTATAATAATTAATAATCTTCTGAAAATGGTTCATCCCCTTTACTGTTGACTTATCTCTTGGAGGAAGATGGAAATTGAGTTACCGCCACAGGGCACAAGTTCAAGATTTGATTGTGAGAACAAAACTTTTAGTTAAGACTTTTGATTTCCTCTCGTGCGATGTGCAGGATTCTAAGCCTTATCAACACTTGGGAATACCCAGTGCATTTTTTTTGGTAAATAACCCCATGTTCTTTGATAACAGGAAATAGGAAAGACTGATTAAAAAAGTTTTGGAGCTGGGTCTGGTGGGAATTAGAATGACACCACGGATGCGTTTCACGTGGGCTACTACAGGGCTTCAGATAGAAATTACTTTCAGTGCCTCCCCCCTCCCCCTGCTGCCCCTGTCCCGCACAGGAGCTTGTGTTTCCTGCTGATTAAAGAAAAAAAGCCACTGTATTTACCAGCATTGCTGATCCAGCCAATCCCTCTGGCCTCTGTGTTTTGAACTAATGTGGGGTTTGTTTGAGTCTGAGGTAGGCTTAGAAGTAGAGGTTCAGACCACCCACCTTTTGGATCTCTAAGGCAGTGCTAGACCTAGGCTGAAGCGAGGCACTTCATGCAAGCTTGTGGGTTTGAGCAGAGGCAATTTTATCTCTGTCAGAAAATACTTTGCAGGCATTTTCATATTAGTGCCCCCCAAGGGAGGGGGCTAAGCCTAGGCTCCCCCCTCCCTGCCCCGACTGCCACACTGCGTGAATCAATCCACTGGCACATGAGGGGCAGTTTCGGTTTCCTGGCTTTTCAGCAAACACAACATTTATTTAGGCATTTTCATAAAAAAAAAAAAATGAGACCAGAATGCCCAACATTCTCCCATCAATTGCCTATTTGATCTCCCTCCTAGGAAACCGTTGAAATCAGGGATGCTCAACCCTTCCTGGTGAGGAGTTAGTTTTGAGTTTGCCAAGTAGTCTCAGAATTCCTAGAGTATTCAACCGGGATCCCTGGCTTGAATTTTTTCATTTTATTGGTGTGGCAACCATGGCCTAGAGAGGTAGGAGGACTTGGCTAAAGTCATAGTGCTACTGTTTATTTATTTACTGATTTATTCACGCATCGAAGAAATGTTACACATCTACCATGTATTGGGCCCTGTGCTCAGCCCTGGGTATACCTTCATGAATGAGACAGAAAGGATCCCGTAAGGAGTTTGCAGTCTGCTCAGAAAGATAGATGCTAAGGAAATAAGCATTACAAAGGGTCATGTATTTCATGAATTGAACGGGCGGGGGTGGGGGCGGGGTAGGGAGAGCCTTTCTGGGTAGGGTCTTCAGGAAGGTTCCTGGAAAGTGAGGTTTTAGGCACTGGGGGAGGAAGGGGTGTGTGGCAGGAGCATCGCCGGTGGAGGGAAGAAGGGGAGTTCCGGTAAAGAAGTGAAGACGGCTGCAGGCTGTTCTGATTCTCCAACAGGAATCCTCTTCAGATTACTCGTGGGTATCAGTGGACTGTCCACATTGCACTGCTGGATCTTGAATGGCCAGTGGGGTTTATTATTAGGTGTCATGCTAAATTATTCAGACATTCGCCACCCTCTCTTTTCTCACCCATTGTAGAAGAAGTGATATACGGATTAGACCGGGAGAGATTTTATGTAAAATACATATTCTACCCCATCCTGACATGGAGAAGGGAGAAGTTCACCACACCTACATGCTCACTGAGTTACAATGGTGAAGATAAATCACTCACCCCTGAGTATAACATACACACAAGGACAACTCAACACAGCCCAACCCCCTGATTGCTCTTCCTCAGCTAGAAATAGCCTTCCCCTGGCTCCAGGTCTCTGTCACAGTACTTTGAGAGAGAGAGAGCATGTGAGTGAGCACGAAGGGGGTTAGGGGCAGAGGGAGAGAATCTTTAAGCAGACTCCCCACTGCATGGGGAGATCACGAGGCCATGACCCATGAGATCATGACCTGAACCAAGAGTCAATCGCTCAATGGCCTGAGCCACCCAGGCGCCCCGGACCACCTAGTTTTTATGTGTACACCCATCCTCTCTAATGTCTTCTAAGTTCCTTGAGGGTAGGATGGTACTGAATTCGCCATCCACTAGCAAACCCAGCACCCAGCATAGTGCCATGCCAGTAAAAACTGTTCAATGAATATTTGTTGAATGAATCATATAGAAGGACTTAAAAATAATCTTTAGGTAGAGGAGTTGTTAGAAAGGGAGTGCCGCTGTTTTTTCTTTTTGGCTTTTGCACGGTGGTCAGTATACGGAGCCCATCATGATGACTTTTATTACCAATAACAAAAAAATGGCCATCACGGGATCCTTGCTTCATTCCTGTGATGAAGCCACTGGCTCAGTGAGAAGAGTATCACTTAGGACAGAGAACCAAACACTGAGCTGTTTAACAGAACCCTCAGCAGGGCCATTGTTGCATCAGTCCACGGAGATGTGAAGTCATGTCTGAGCACTCAGTTCCCAGCGCCCGGCTGCCTCAGTCCCTGCTCCCAGTTCAGACAGCGACACAGACCCTGCATCCTGTCTCCTGACCCCTGCTCTGCGGGCTCCAGGCCCAGTCCCACCAGAGGAAACTTGGCAGCCAGGCCCAACAGGAAGTGCACACGCAGCCCCAGGAGGGTCTCACAAGTACAGGTCAACTCGGTGTCTGCCGTGGAAAGTCGGGGGGAAGGATGTTTGCCCTCATGCAGTCCTTTCCTTTGACACTGCTCTGGCCCCGCTCCCAAGCAAAGGACAAGAACTGCAGAAGGAAATGGGAAACTCTGCTGTTCTAGGGCTATCTACTCAACAGAAAACCAACGAAAATCCCAGGTCAGATTCCTGTGGAATGCCAAAGTAAAGAACTCCCACTGAAATGATGGTGGTGGGTGGTGGTCCCAAAGATGAAGGAGTTTGGGGGTAGCACCCAGAGGGAGTCCATCCGCACCTGGTGGGTGCTGGGGTAGGTCCGTCCTGCCAGATCACCACTCCAGCAGTTGTAGCACCTCACTCCTATGAGAAAAATGCATTTTTAGCAGTGAGGGAAGGGTTCAAAAACTCCAGCATCTGAGCTGACAATGTGAAGTTGCTGGAGGTCAGAGGTGGGAGATGAAAATAAAGATATTAAAAAAGGATTAATGTCAGTAATTCACTGATTGGCCCTCTGCCTCTGCTAAGCACACAGCCAACAGCAGAGAAACTGGGCCACGGTTAACTGGGCATCTGGGCCAGAGGCACTAAGAGGTGTTTATTATTTAATGGAGGAGTCCTGTGCTCTTGATGAAGGCTTTAGGAATGACAAACTTCCCTCCTAATGTGGTTCTTCCTGAAGACACTGTATGCACCGGTTTACTTTGGGTGTAAGAGCGTGTAATTATTGTTAGATGAAGAGAGAAAGATCCATTATATTTCTTACTACTTTCTTTTGCCTTTACCCTCATGGAAAACATACGCTGAAAGGAAGAAAAAGAAGACACAAAGCCAGGGGAGCAGGCCCAGCACTTGGGACTAGCAGTGAGGGCAGAACCTCTACACTTGAAAAGCAACACTACAGGTTATTGTGTATGGGGTTGGAAGCACCAAGAGACCAATTAACACCTTGTTTTGGGGATTACCCACTCCAGTATTTGCAGAGAGTTTCTTAAACAACAGTGTTTAGAGTCCACACTCACGTGTTGATAAAAGGGCTTCCAGAGCAAATAAAGAATCCTACAGTTGACTCTGGAGGAGGTGTGAAGGGCTTCAGTCTTTGGGTTAACAGCTTGGCACTACATTCATTGCTAGAGGAATCCCAGCCTGACAAAAGATAGCTTTTAAAGGAAAAACTCTTTTTCTTAGAACTGGCTAACAGCCTATTTGTTCTCTGAAGGCTGTTTTGTGAGGCCCGCGTTGCCACCATCCATACGGTTCTTCCAGGGGTCTGCATCTCCCAGGACTTATAGCTGGTGTGTGTCAATTGGCTTTGGGCTGAATCTGTGAGATTTTAGCTTGGGAATCAAATGTTTGTTGTTATTCTTCATTGCTGCCCATTTTTATTTTAAGCTGTTTTGCACAATTGCCAAGGTGTTTTCCAATGAGAGGAGCTTCACTGCATTTTCTTTACTCACCCTTTGCTGTATTAGTTTGGTAAGTTGCTTACTAGGGAATGACTTTGTAACTGGTAGGGGGAGATCTGATTCTGAGGGGCAATTTGGAAGCATCTAGAATGTACTTCTTTGCAGCCCTAATGCTAATGAACAGAAGCCATTCTGGGCATTTCCCTGTCACCCATTCCCACTGCTATATCCCAGGAAAATAGGGTAACTCTCCTTGCAAAGAATGCATAAAGATGAAATCAATTGGAGATCCACATTCCTATTACTTAAAACTCATAAAGTCCTTATTTTGTAGAGATGGAATCTAAGTGTGTGTCTATTTTCTTTGCATGTGCAGCCTATTGCTGCCCATTCAGGGTTTGATGCCTAATTGAATATTGAATCAATACAATGTAAATACTGTAAATAGAGCTTTTGATCTGTAATGCTTTTATACAAAGTTTTTTATTTTAATAAAAAGTTTTAGTCTAAAAAAATTTTTTTTTTTTTAAACTCACAGGGCCAAAGATCATTAGAGCTGGCAGGGATTAATCCAATCTTATTTTATAGATGAGAAAACTGAGTCACAGAGAGGAAAAATAATCCTCTCCCACCCCCCTGCCCAAGGTCGTAAAGCTCATTACTAGCAAAACTGGGATAGGACCAGGTCTTTTGATTTCTAGACTAGTATTTAACTCATTAGTTAGAATTGTCATAGTTCCAACCTGGATCTCTCCCAAGATGCAGGACTCAATTTTTATGTTTGGTGTTGACACCTTCAGGGCCACCTGACTAGTTTAACTTTACTTAGCCAACATTTCAGAAATTACAGTCTTCCCACCACCTGTGTAAGAATTATCTGTTAAAAATGCAGATACCTGGACTCTCCCAACTTTCAATCAGAATCTCTGAGAATTGTATCCATGATCTAGGTTTTAATGAGCTTCCCTGAAAGAGTCTTATGCAATTGAGAACCATTCTACGTGACCCCAAATCAACTTAATACATTTTATTGTTTTAAAACGCTTGCTTAAAAGAAAAAGTCAACAAGTGGGACTATAACAAACTTAACAACTTCTGTACAGAAGAGAACCAGTCAACAAAATGAAAAGGCAACCTACAGAATGGGAGGAAATGCTTGCAAACCATGTATTAGATAAAGGGTTAATATCTAAAACTTACAAAGAATTCATGTAACTCAAAAACAACAAAAAAGCCCAAACAACCTGATTAAAAAATGGGCAGAGGAACTAATTAGACATTTTTTCCAAAGAAGATATTCAAATAGCCAACAGGTCCATGCAGAGGTGCTCAATATCATTATCATCAGGGAGATGTAAGCAAAACCATGGTAAGTGGTCACATCACACCTGTAGGAATGACTATCATCAAGAAGACAAGAGATAAGTGTTGGCGAGGATGTAGAGAAAAGGGAACCCTTGGGCATGTTGATGGGATTGTAAAATAGGTCAGCCATTATGGAGAACAATATGAAGATTCCACAAAAAATTAAAAATAGAACTGCCATAGAATATGGCAATCTCACTTTTGGGTATAGATCCAAAGGAGATGAAAATATTTGTGGAAGAGATCGATATATGCACTTCCATTTTTTAAAAAAAGATTTATTTATTTATTTGGGGGAGAGAGAAGGGAGGCAGCGGGAGAGAGACTCTCAAGCAGATTCCCTGCTCAGCGAGGAGCCCAATGCGGAGCTCTATCCCAGGACCCTGAGATCATGACCTGAGCCGAAGGCAGACGCTTAACCGACTGAGCCACCTAGGCACTCCTGCACTCTCATGTTTATTGCAGGATTATTCCCAGTAGCCAAGCTAAGGAAACAACCTGAGTGTCAATGGATGAATGGATAAAGAAGGTGGGTGGATAAAGGTGAATGAGAAAAAAGGTCCGTCATGCAACATGTCGGACCTTGAGGACATTACACTAAGTGAGGAAAGTCGGAGAGAGCCAAATACTATAGGATCTCTCTTTTAATATGTGGAATCTAAAAAAAAAAAAAATTCACAGTACAGTGATTATAGACAATAAAACTGTAGTATAGACATTAAACTTACTAAGACACTAGATCTTAATTGTTCCCACCACTAGAAGAAATGATAAAAATGATAATTGTGGGACACAATGGAGGTGTTAGCTAATGCTACAATGGTGATCCTACTTCAAAATGAATGTATCAAATCATTATGTCGTATACCTTGAACTTACACTGTGTTGTATGTCACATATATCTCAGTTGAAAAAAAATAAAATGGTTTTTTAATGTTCCTGAACTCAGGTGGCAGCTTAACAATGATTAATACAGATAAAACAGTTTTTACATGAATGGTGTCATAATTAATAGCAACTTGGAATTGAGGATAAAGTTTTTCTTTCAAATCCTTTAGTTACTGAAGAAGCAAAAATTTTAATTTTTATCTAAATTCAATTTCACAGCATTTAATTCTTTCAGTGCTTAAATTCTTCTTTAGTAGCAAAAAAGAAATGTTGCAAAATTTTGTTTCCTCAGGCCCTGGGCGGTCATTGGTGAAAAGCTCCTCCACAACTCAAGTCCTGCCCTACAGAATTTTCAAGTCCATTCAATAGAAGATTCTGGCTCCTCTTTTTTAGCTTTTACTTTCTATGATTACATCCAAATATATAATATATATTGATTAATATTATATTTATTATATATTTAGTATATATTTATTTACTGTGAAATATCTAACAAAATCTTGAGTTACTCATTATCTGTATCTTCTTCCTGAAAGAGTCAATGAATTTAGCATGCATTTCCTATGCAGTGAAATTTCCTACCCATCTTTCACAGTTTCACTGCCTAGATTTTTAGATTTTTTTTTTAAAACACAAATTAGTTATTTAAAGTCAGCAGTTAATTATATTTGTCAAAAAATGTTATCCATTTTGGGGGCTTAGCGTGTGAGTGGGAACACACTTAATCTTTTTGTCTAAAAAAGATTTATTTTATTCTGCTGCAAATGATGTAGGTACAGAATTCTTGGTTGATGTTTGTTCTTTGTCAAGACTGTGAAAGGATTCTGGCGTCCATTGTGCATGAGAGCCAGTCTACCTGTCGTTTCTTTGCAGGTCATCTGTCTTTTCTGTCCGGGAGCTTTTAAGATATTCTCTTATCCTCAACATTTAGCAATGTCACTATAAAATGTTTCTTGATTAGATCCATTATTATGTATTCTGTTTGGCATCTGGTGCTCCCTTTTACACAAACAAAAGGGTATAACCATTACTTCTTCTGAGAACACATCATTTTCTTCATTGTGAAATGTTCTCTGCCAGTGTCTCTTAGGCTACTAATTCACAGATATTTTCCTCTCTTCCATTCTTGAAATCGTGTTAGACATATATTAGAGCCTCTCAATGTGTCTTCTCTGTCTCTTAACTGCTGTTTCAGCCCCCACCCACTCCTCCTTAATTCTTTAGGTTGCATTCTGAGTAAATTCCTCAATATCATCTTCCAGTTCATCAGTTGTCTCTATTGTCATACCCAAGATGGAATTAATCCTGTCTATTGAACTTTTAAAGTTCTATGTTTTTCATTACCAGGATTTCCAACCTGTTCCTTTTCATATACACCCATTCTTGTTCTGTTACACAATTTACTGACCATTTTAATGGATATTCCTTCTTTTTCTGTTTGATGATGCTAAAAATCCTTATTTTAAAGAAAGTATTTATTTATTTATTTATTTGAGAGAAAGAGAGAGGGTGAGCAGGGGGAGGGGCAGAGAGGGAGAGAGAGGTTTTTTAAAAATTTTTATTATGTTAATCACCATACATTACATCACTAGTTCTTGATGTAGTGTTCCATGATTCATTGTTTGTGCATGACACCCAGTGCTCCAGGGAGAGAGAAAGTCTTAAGCAGACTCCATGTTGGGCGTTGAGTCTGATGCAGGGCTCCATTTCAGGACCCTGAGATCACTACCTGAGCTGAAACCAAGAGTCAGACGTTTAATCAACCGCACCACCCAAGCGCCTCACTAAAAATCCTTATTCTAAATGAACTTTCAGATTCTGCTATGATACTCTCTTAATGTGGAATGAAAGTGTTAGTTTTCTTAAGGGTGTTAGAATTTTAATGTTTGCGGTATACATCTGGAGGGGTGTCACATACACCTTCTCTCGTTTTCTCTTGCTATCCCTTTCTCTTCTCCCTGTTTCACTCCTTCCAGTCTGGCAGTTGTGCACTGCTTCCAGTTAGGCCTCAGGGCCCCAGTCTACAACCAGGTCTTGTATTGGTGGCTATGGACTCCTTTCTTAGGATGATACTGGGACATTCCAGAATGAGTCACTGGCGGTTTGGTGGCCCATGTCCTGGCCACAGGGTCTTGCTCACGCCTGCTTTTCTAGATTCACGTTCATTTAAGCCCTCACCTCAGCTGCTGCTTTTTTTCTGGCAGGAATTCCCCACTCCATTCAAGTTCATCCAATAAGCTGGAACCAGGCTTCACTCATCCAAGGCACCTCTATCCCCAGCATTGTAGAGGAGTTAGCTTGTGTATCTCAGCTTGCCTTCAGAGTCTACCAAGCTCACAGTTTTAGGAGCTTCCTGTGTTAGATTTCTGGTTTCGTTTCTAGTGCACAGATATTTATTTTTTCCTTTATGTATGTGTGCATGCTTTACTCCCTCTCCCCCAACTACCTTTTAAATTTACTCTTTTAAAATAGGTTATCTCTAATCGCAAAGTGTTTAGAGAATGGAGAGAGTGACTTCAAAGCATGAGCTTGCAATGCCATCTTGATCCCCAGACTCTGGTTCTGGGGATGAGAATAGCAACAGTTCTTACAGTACCATCTTGGAGTCATCGACCATTATTGCTACTTCTAGAATGATGTTGTCCTTTGTTTCCCATAGAACATGCATTACACTCCTAATATGGCTCAGTGCCTGACAAAGCCCACTTGATATAGTTGAATTTTCTCTTAAATGACTTCATTAAGCCCATCAATGATTCACTTAGCAAGCACTTTTGTAATAAATTTGCAATATCCTCTAACGAAACAGATCTGGAGGGCAGCCAGACTAATTTCATAGGGAACATGGTTTAAAATTGAATGAATCATTCTCAAAAGCACACAAGATGGTTATAGAAATATATTAATATGTTTTTCTCTTTCCACACCTTAAACTAAGATCCTTTGCAGATATTGGAACAAGCAGAAAATTCCCACAGATTAAGAATCCCAACCAGGCTTTCAATGAGCTTGTGTGCTTTAGCTTGGAAAGAAAAGTCATGATATGCTGCAGAATTACATCAGTGAGGAACCACGGGTGAGACTGGGTTTGGTTTTAGAATCCTCTTAGCTATGTAGTATGCAAGTCACTGCAGCAGCGTAGGAGTGCGTGAATGATGCAAGAAGTTTTTAGGGGTTCCCAGAGAAACCTCCATTTTTTCCATTAAAAATGGTTTCATAAAGCAGTCCAAAAATAATTTTTGGCAGGTCATTATATGTAAGTGAATTGTTTGAAACTCATCTACATTTTTCCAGTGTTACACTTGGTGGTTAGGATCCCTTGTCAGGTCACAAGGGGACATTTAACTCATAATTGTGGGAGAGGACAAAGAAATCAATTCAGTTTGGCACGGGAAGAGCTGTAATAAATATATGCAGATGAGGGGCCCCTAACATAGGCTGTGGGGGTCAAAGAAGACTTCCCCGAGGAGGTAATACCAGAGCTAAGCTTACAAAAAGAAGTAAGAATGCATGAGGCAGGATGAGGGTGGTAGTGGTGGGTGGGTAGGGGGAGGTGCAGTGTTTCAAGTCTGAGGAAAAGCAGGGTCATGACACATATGATTGTTATTTTTCAGATGACCAGTATCTGCACCCCACACTGATTTCCTCTGGGGACTTACCTCTCCCCTTACCTCTCTGCCCATTGTCCTATTGGCAGGAGGGAATACACTAGGTCCCTTCCTCCTGGAGAGTTGAATATTCTTTGCCTGATATTAGTACAACCACAACACCATGCTAAGCTATGCCATTCAGATGCTTTCTCCTAGAACTTCGCTTTTGATCCAAGGCTGGAATGAAGACTTGGAGGTAATTCGTTGCAATAATGGCATGCTTACTGGATTATTCCCATGAGAACACTTTTTTTTAAATTAACACAGAAGTATTATTTGTTTCAGGGGTACAGGTCTGTGATTCATCGGTCTTACACAATTCACAGCGCTCACCATAGCACATACCCTTTCCAGTGTCCCATCACCCAGCCACCCCATCCTTCCTACCCCCCTCTACTCCAGCAACCCTCAGTTTGTTTCCCGAGATTAAGAGTCTCTTATGGTTTATCTCCCTCTCTGGTTTCATCGTTTCATTTTTCCCTCCCTTCCCCTATGATCCTCTGTCTTGTTTTGCAAATTCCTCATATCAGTGAGATCATATGATAATTCTTTCTCTGATTGACTTATTTAGCTTAGCATAATACCCTCTAGTTCTATCCATGTCGTTGCAAATGGCAAGATTTCATTTTTGATGACTGCATAACACACACACACACACACACATACACACACCACATCTTCTTTATCCATTCATCTGTTGGTGGACATCTAGGGTCTTTCCACAGTTTGGCTATTGTGGACATTGCTGCTATAAACATTGGGGTGCACGTGTCCCTTCAGCTCACTACATTTGTATCTTTGGGATAAATACCCGGTAGTATAGTTGCTGGGTCATAAGGTAGCTCTATTTTCAACTGTTTGAGGAACCTCCATACTGTTTTCCAGAGTGGCTGCACCAGCTTGCATTCCCACCAACAGTGTAGGAGGGTCCATGAGAACACTCTTGCTGTCCTATTTCCTCCTGAGTATCCATGCTTCCTACCTCTTCCCAAGCCTCAACCCTCGTGTCCTTTCAGTAAATTCCTTTTTGTTTTAACTGATTAAACTCTTCTGTTTTGGGGGACAGTAAGGAGTTCAGCATGGGAACGGCACAATATATGCAGGAGTGGTGGTGCGTGGTAGTTGGCAGGCTAGAGAGATGAGCAGATCAGAAAGTGTCTTATATGATATGCAGGGGCATTTCAATTTAATTCCCTAGGCATCTGGAAGCCTCGGAATGACTGTAAGCATGAGCAGCTTTATCTATTATCTTTGTGGCAGCTCCATGGTGAATTATTTGGAAAATGATGGGTGAAAGAACAGACTAGAAGCAGGGAGAGAATACTTATAGAAGATTTCAGTAATCAAGGCAACAAGTGATGAAGGTTTGAGTCTCTAGGACTTGGCTGATTCAGATATAGGAGGTAAGGGAGAGATGTGTGTCTTTAGTCAGATGTTGGGGCTCAGGGGATAGAGGAGGGTACTAGCGAGGGTTTTCCAGAGAAACAGGATCAGTGGGAGATTTGTCATGAGGAATTGGCTTGCAGATTTTGGAGGCTGAGAGGTCCCATGATCACTGTCCGCAAGGTGGATACCCAGGAAAGCTGGTGCTGTAATTTAGTTTGAGTCCGAAGTCCTGAGAACCAGGGGAGCCGATTGTATAAATCCCAGTTCTAGGGCTGGAGAAAATGAAATGAGATGTCTCGGCTCCATCACTGAGGCAGGGAAAAAGGCATAAATTCCTCCTTCTTCTGTTTTTTGTTCTATTTAGGTCCTCAGCAGATTGGATGATGCCCAATGTCTTGGTCTGTTGGGACTGCTGTGACAACATACCATGGACCTGGGGGCCTATGACAACAGAAATCTCTTTCTCACAGTTCTGGAGGCTAGAAGTCTCAGATCAGGGTGCCAGCAGAGTCCACTTCTGGTGAGTCCTCTCTCCTTGGTTTCATACTACTGACTTCTTGCCTTATCCTTATATCGTGGAAAGGGAAAAGGGAATTCTGTGGGGCCAGATCTATAAGGGCACTAATCACCTCCCAGAAGTCTCACCTTCTAATACCATCACCTTGGGGATTAGTATTTCAACATGGGAATTTGGGGGAAGGCGACACAAACATTCAGACCATAACACCTATCCACACTCGGAGGCCAATCTACTTTACTGAGTCCATAGATTCAAACACTAATCTCCTCCGGAAACATCTTCACAGACACACCCAGAAATAACATTTAACCTGGGTGGGCATCCTGTGATTATTCAAGCTGACACATAAAATTAACCATTACAATGGAGCCATCCCAGAGATAAGGCTATAGGAGGAAGTGGGAGGGGTGTGTGTATGTGTGTTTTCTGTGTGTGTGTGTGTGTGTGTGTGGTAGAGAGCTCAGTTATGGTTTTAAGTGCTAACTTTGGACCAGAAAATTCTCTCCTGCTACATCATCTGCAGGGAGGAAACATCCATTTACCAACTTTGGTGTTGAATAACCTGGTCCCGGCTGGGAATTCCAGCTGGGCAGGTCTGGACGAGGTCTGAAAGGTAGACGTGGGGCCAGTTGGAGAGAGAGGTGGGCATAGTGGGATGTGGGTTGGGGAGAATTCCTGAAAGTTCAAGTGTAAAAAGCTGAACCTCCTGCCAGTGTAATGCCCTTTTCTAGGATTCCTCTTCTTTACCCCTCCGGTGGACCCCAGGGTTGGACTTTTTCCCTTTCCCTTACCGTGGGTGCCACGGTTGGCACCCAAGGTTTCTATCTCCGAGTGACTTGCTGAGAGGTTCCTATGATGGTGAAGAGAATGGTTTTGGTTTAAGACTGGACTGGCACCTACACAAAAAGCGTTTGGCTTCCTTGGGGACAGAAGTAGGGCTAAGAAGTAGAACTTAGAAGAAATATCCAGTTAGTAATGGATCAGTTGGTGCCGAGTTCGTCTAAGGAACCAGACTGTATGCCCATATTTTGTCTACCTCTATGGAGCTCACACCCTGAGATTTCTTTCCACTCTGGCAAAATAGTGTCTGTGTTGCAAATTTCTGAGTTTTACAGAAAAAAGCATTCTGGAAGCTAGGGAAAAGCTTGTAATTCCAAGGGCTATCTGTGGAAGAAAAAGAACAGCTCTCCTTTTCTTTTTCATTTCAAAAGGAAGTGGAAAGAAGTTACTGTCTATATAACCAAAATGCGCAGGAGGGCTCATCTCTGGACTTTACCATGAAATGCTGTGATCCCGGGAAAATTTTCATGTCACCTTGGCTTATGGATCTAGGAGGAACACGAGATGGTTATAGATGGGAAAGGGCAGATCCCAGAGATAATTTTAAAGTGGGGCAATGTTGGGGCGCCTGTGTGGCTCAGTCGTTAAGCGTCTGCCTTCGGCTCAGGTCGTGATCCTGGGATCCTGGGATCGAGTCCCGCATCGGGCTCCCTGCTCAGCGGGAAGCCTGCTTCTCCCTCTCCTGCTCTCCCTGCTTGTGTTCCCTCTCTCGCTGTCTCTCTCTCTGTCAAATAAATAAATAAAATCTTTAAAAAAAATAAATAAAGTGGGGCAATGTGATCTTCACAGTGGGATGTGTTTTCTCGAAACATTTCTCTTCTGGCTCCCCATCACACAATTAATAACATGCTTATCATTTTGAATGATATTTATCATTTACACCTTTCCTTAGATTAAGAGCTTCTTGAAAACATGACCCCAATTTTATTCATTTTCCTTCTTTCTAGAGCCTAGTCCAGAGAGTGGCATTCAATAAAAACTCAGCCAGTATTTGTGAATTGGATATGAATAATTGTCAGAAACTCCTCTATTCTTCATGATTTCTTTCCCGTCCTTCCCTCTCTGGAAGGCCCTCACCCATTCGGACCTAATGATAGAGGAAAGGAGGGAGAGCATGTTTAGGGCTCTGGTGGATCTAACATCATTGTACTCCTTACTTAGGTCTGATCCCTCCCTCAGAAAACAAAGAAAGCCCCTGAAACTCATTGACATTAAGGGCTTAATAACTGATAGTGGGGTACTTGCTTATGAAAGCAAATCCTTTTGTTGATAGTATAGGGCACTAACATTGTTTTTCTTTTCTGGTTCTCCCTAAATTCTCTTTCTCTCTGATCTCCTCTGCATCTCTTCTTAGTTACCTAGTCATTGAGAGATTCATTTCCAGCCATTTTGGTTATTAGTAAACTCTCCTCTAAGAGTTATTTTAAGAGAGAGGCCATGGTCTGTATCTTTATGAACAAATCCAAGCAGATGGCAAATTGACCAAGAAATTCCACTTTTATTTTTATTTTTTATTTTTAAGGATTTATTTATTTATTTGAGAGATAGTACATGTCAGGGGGAGGGGGAGAGGGACAGGGAGAGGGAGAGAGAATCTTAAGTGGACTCCGTGTTGAGCAGGGAGCCCCACACGGGGCTCAATCCCATGACCCTAAGATCGTGACCTGAGCTGAAATCCAGAGTCAGACGCTTCACTGACTGAGCCACCCAGGCACCCCAAGAATTCCACTTTTAAATGAAAGAAAGCAGTTAACTCCCAAGAGACAAGAGAGAGAGAGGAGCCGTGAAGGAAGGAATGTGGGTCCACATACCTGTATGCAGGCCCAGCCAATGCGTGGCTGTCCCGTAGTCTCAGGACAGGTAACTGCATTGCACTTGGATGCTCACCTTTGAAAACGTTTTTGTTTTTGTATGTGTTTTATTTCCATTTTGAATTTCTCCTTAGATTCTTAGTAAAATTCTTTTTGAAAAGCGTACCATGTGTTGGCTGAACCAAAAGAGGAAGACGAGAGTTTTGTGTACTTTTAGATTTGAAAATGAGACTCAAAGTAGGAGTTTGCTATATTCTATGGCAATGACTCTTAATTTTGGGGAAGTGCCAGACCCCTTTGAGAATCTTAATGAATACTATGGACTCTTCATAGAAGAATATACATATGCACATCTTGCATTCAATTTCGGAGAGTTTTTGAAGGCTCTTTAGATCCCAGGTTAAAAATCTCTGCCTTGGCAGGGGTGGGGGACAAGCTGAGGGAGGAAGCCTCTGTTGTTTGGGGTCTTCATCATGTCCAGTCTGAATCAATTCCTTTGTGAGCTCACTTATTTTATTTCACTAAGTCATTATGATAAATAGCCTACACTTATTGAATATGTTTTTTTTTAGCACATGATCTCACTTAATTGTGCCAACAACCTCAGGAGGTAATTGGATTATTTTCATTTCATAGGTAAGGAACCTGAGATTTGCGAGGTTTAGGTACTTGCCCTAAGTAATTTGCCCAAAGCAAATAATCCAAATTACCTTTACTTCTTTGTGTGTGTTCTGTTATACTTGATTTTGAGATTCTCTGACACATCTCAGTTGTCCAGAATGCTAAGGTGGCTCCTCTTTATCTGGGGTGATTACAACCATGTAGAGCTGCATCCATTTCTTTGAGCCTCACATTTTTGTGGGGCAAACTCTTTTCTGAATTTCTAGCTGTCAGTTTTCCCCTACATTCTCAGCAAACCTATAGGGAATTCAGGGAATATTTTCCTGAAATTAAACATGAAGAACTAAGTGATCGCATTAGATGCAAATAACATAATATTGTTTTCTTTAGGGGACCAGTCTCCTCCTTCATTTCAATCATCATCAACTGAGCACCTACGAAGTGCCAGACACTGGGCTGGTCCCTCAGGGGAACTGTCTATTTATTGCTCACGTCTTAGTGCGGAAACAGATGCTCTTCCTAAGCAAGTGTTGACCAAAACTTTTGGAGTTTTGAAGTTTTGGGAGACTTGGAGTTTTCCTTCTAAATAACATAAGTGAGGTGATCAGAACTGGGGGAAGTTCATCCCTGTATTGGGGTGACATTTGCATTAAGGAAAGAAAAGTGAACTGGAGAGGGGCCTGGGTTTGGACTTCTAGTCAAAGCTGTGACATTAATTCAGCATTTTAGCTGGGAAAGCCATCTGCAGCTATGGTGTGCTGGACAGGACAGGTACGTGCACACCCACTTTATGCTGAGGGCCATTCATAAATGTAAGTCTTATCATTTTATTGATAATTACAGTGCATGATATAGAATTTTTAAAAAGTTAAGGGACAAAAGGGTGATATTAAGAATGACTTGTTATACAGAAGACTTCATTTACTTTCATTTTCTAAAAAGCACCACCATTTGCTTTATGTTTGTAGTCATTTTAAGAAGACAGTTTAGGGGGCGCCTGGGTGGCTCAGTTGGTTAAGCGACTGCCTTCGGCTCAGGTCATGATCCTGGAGTCCCGGGATCGAGTCCCGCATCGGGCTCCCTGCTCAGCAGGGAGTCTGCTTCTCCCTCTGACCCTCTCCCCTCTCGTGCTCTCTATCTCTCATTCTCTCTCTCTCAAATAAATAAATAAAATCTTTAAAAAAAAAAAAAGACAGTTTAGGGGTGCCTGAGTGGCTCGGTTGGTTGAGCGTTTGCCTTCGGCTCAGGTCATGATCTCAGGGTCCTAGGATCGAGTCTGCATAGGGCTCCTTGCTCAGCGGGGAGTCTGCCTCTCCTCCCTCTGCCATTCCCCTGCTTGTGCTTTCTTGCTCTCTCTCAAATAAATAAAAAGTAAATAAATAGTCTTAAAAAAAAAGACTGCTTAACTCATGCTATTGCAGAAAGTCCAATTACATATCATTGTGTTAAGCATTATTTTTCCTTTAGATGAAAGGGCTGTTCTTCTAAATCAATTTCACTTCTTTTTGACTCTATGTTTTCTTGTATATGTAGAAAAACTAAATGTTTTGGCTCATTAGCTGAGGAACCCCAGATACAACTGAATGATGCACTAGACATCTTGAAAAGGAAATCATTTCTTTGAATAATTATTTTTGTCCTGCTGTGATATAGGTTAGAGGACAGAAAAATCCCTCGGGTACAAGTGGGAAAAGAGAAGAGGGTGGGAAAACCCAAGGATGAACTGGGTTAGTATTCCCGGATGTACCTGTCCGCACCGAGAAGGATCATCAGTTTCTTCATCTAGCCCATTATCCTGCTACTTAACAACTGGTGCATCTCAGTATCCTCTGCATTTCAACAGTCATAACTGTGACTTTTATGTGCTATTATGATATCATCCTAAATATTCACTGACTATAAATGAAAGGAGAGAATGGCAAATAAATATGAAGTCAATGCTTAGAACTGTGCCTGACCCATACTACTTGCTGACGAAATATTTGGCAAATGAATAAAAGGGAAAGACAGAATGTTGAGGGAAATTAGACTTCAAAGGGTATAAAGATAAGGCACCTTAGAGAGCATGTCATAGACTCAACTTTGGAGCTGAAAGAGATTGTACATCATCGGAGGAAAAATTTGATTTACCCAAATGTCATATACAAGCAACACTTTAGGATCACAATAATTATAAACAATGGTTTGCATGAAACTGTTTGAAATGAAACCCAATTTCCATATTATAAAATCTGAAATATTGGTCATTTAAATAATTATTTGCTTCCTAGTGCCTCCATTCTCAGCTATGTCTTATAGTTCGCATTCTGTTCAACTGTTCCTTCTGCCTTAGTCTATTGGGTATGCTGCTGCTAAACTTAGAGAAGATGTTCTCTTGACACAGCTCCTGAAGTTTTTTAAAAACAATTTTATTAAGGGGCACCTGGAGGGCTCAGTTGGTTAAGCAACTGACTCTCGATTTTGGCTCAGGTCATGATCTCAAGAGTCGTGAGATCAAGCCCCACCTCAGGCTCCATGCTCAGCATGGAGTATGTTAGAGATTCTCTCTCTCTCCCTCTGCCCTACCCCGTTCATGCACACACATACTCTCATTCTCTCTCTCAAATAAATAAATCTTAGGAAAACATTTTTTTAAAAGATTTTATTTATTTGAGAGAGAGAGAGAGTGCATAAGCAGGGGAAGTGGAAGGCAGAGGAAGAGGGAGAAGCAGGCTCCCCACTGATCAGGGAACCTGATGTGGGGCTCGATCCCAGGAGCCTGGGATCATGAGCTGAGCTGAAGGTAGACACTTAACCGACTGAGCCACCCAGGCACCCCAGAAAAGTATATTTTTTAAGACTTAATTTTTAAAGCAGTTTTATGTTCATAGCAAAATTGAGAGGAAGGTACAGAGATTTGCCATGTACCCCTCCTGCCCCCACACATGCATAGCCACACCCCCATTATCAATATCCCCCACCAGAGGGGTACATTTGTTACAATTGATGAACTACATCAACACATCATCATCACTCTAAGTCCATAGTACACATTAGGGTTCACTCTTGGTGTTGTACCTTCTGTGGGTTTGGACAAATGTGCAATGGTATGTATCCATCAGTTCACTACCCTAAAAATTCCGTGTCCCATCTATTCATCCTTCCCCTGCTCCTGCCCAAGCCTCTGGCAACCACTGATCTTTTCACTGCCTCCATAGTTTTGCCTTTTACACAATGGCATTTAGTTGGGGTCCTATGGTATATAGCCTTTCAGATTGACTTCTCTCAGTGATACACATTTACGGTTACTCCATGCATTTTCATGGATCCATAGCTCATTTCTTTTTCGTGCTGAATAATATTCCATTGTCTGGATGTACCACTGTTTATTTTTCCATCTAGCTACTGAAGGACGTCTCGGTTGCTTCCAAGTTGTGGCAATTATGAATAAAAGCTGTTATAAACATCCATATGCAGGTTTTTATGTGGACATAAGTTTTCAGCTCCTTTGGGTAAATACCAAGGAACATGATTGCTGGATCGTATGGTAAGAGTCTGTTTAGTTTTGTAAGAAACTGCCAGACTGTCTTCCAGAGTGGCTATGCCATTTTGCACTTCCATGAGCAATGAAGGAGAGTTGTTGTGGTTCCACATCCTCGCCAGCATTTGGTGGTGTCAGTGTTCTGGATTTTGACCGCTCTAATAGATGTGTCAGTGGTATCTCTCTGTCATTCTAATTCATGTTTCCCTGATGACATGCGATGTATTCATTCACTGTTTTAGGCCAGGAAGCTGCTCACCAGGTGGGGTCCCTTCCCACCTGCTTCAGCCCGCACCCCCTTTTCCAAGTCATCAGTGTGATTAGAATTTCTGTTCAGCATGTCCTCTAGCTTTTTAGAATATTCTGCATATCTCTTGTATGCTGGATAACAGGCCTGCCCACATTGTTCCTCTAAAACAAATAATCTCCTAAAACTGTGTCACACCAAATATTAACATGAGGATTGATCCAGTGTGTTGAATCCACAAAGCACATCTGAACATGCAGCTCCAATAAGTTGTTTTAGCTTGCCAGGTGAATCCGTATTTCCCAGGCAGAACAGAGCTACCCCAAGCAGGACAGTTCCTTTTTCTTTTCATTTGTACATGGTTCCAGAATTCAGCAAAGTTCGGTTTAGTGGTCCTCGTCCTGTGATACACATGCACAAAAAGGAGGAAACTCAGTTCTCCCAACTGACATTCATTTTTCCAGGGGCGAGAATCCAGGATGGTGCCAGGATGGTTACCTTTGAACATCCTTCCCTATGCAGCCAGGGCCCAGGGGACGGAGCTATTTGAATATATGTCTTACCTACCTCCTCTTGGGGTGTGGCAGCACCTTTGGGTGCACCTTTTCCTAACCAGCCTGGCCAAAACCAGCGCAAACCTTTGTCGAAAGGGCTGAGTGGAGCTTTCAGAAATGCAAATGTGCATATGGACAGAGGAGGGCTTATAATTGATCTTTTGTGTATTGCTCATTAAGGGGGTCGACTCAATAAAAAGCACATTGCCTCTTCTATGTCAGTGACAGATACTCTTATCAGAAACAAGGTTCTTATTGTGCTCGTTTCCCTCTGATGGGAGAACAAAGGGGCTGCTCTGCGCTGGCACTGATGGGGGGGCAGTGAGGAGAAGGAGCCGGAGGCTGAGGGGGGCTTCACTCCAAACAGCATTTAAAAACACTAGCGTATTTATTGGCCCAATTACGAACACACTACTTCACTTCATATTGCACTTTGAGGTCTAGTGTGTTAAAGGGTGGATTTCTCTCTGTGATCTGTCATTTTTAAGGCGTAGACTTGCCAACCTTTTAAAAGAGACTAAACACCCATCACCCACTTTGTAAATGGTAGAATTTTTAGAAATAGCAAAAGAAACACATTTCTTTCCATGGACTTTCTGTACTACCCTCTTTTCCTTTAAATTTAGCATCCTCCATAAACATTCAAGAAATGTTCAAGAATTCCTCCTCAGAGAATACTGAGGAGGAATTCAAGGGCTCAAAAGAGAGAACCTGTCTCAACTAAAATAATGGCTGAGGAGTGAGGTTCTTCCCTGTTGGGTACGTGTGTGTGGTGGGGAGCAGGTCATGTTTTTAAGGGTGCCTTACGAACAGGTGCAATGGAGAAATACGGTCTCATCTCACCTGGTGGCTAGTTTTGGGGGAGTTACATAATTACGAGTTTCTAAACAGGTTGCAGAATTGACATGGATGCTTCACCTTTCTGGATTAAAAATAATTCTAGAAGTTTCCTTTTATTGAAGGCATAGGAACGTTGGAAATCTCCAAAATGGATTTCAATAAGTAATTATCAGTGCCCTTCGATGTGCTGACCAGCGCACCAAATTTGTAATCAATTTGTACCTAGCTCTGTGACTTGGCCCCACTGCTTTTACTTCTCTGGTCCTTATCTGTCAGAGGGAGACACTGGGAGTATGTCTGCTTCATGGAGTCATGAGGATTCAGTGAGTTAGTGGCTGTAAAATGTGCGGCCCATAGGAAGTGCATAGTGCACACTATGTTGGCCTTTCTCCTCCTTTTCCAGTCCCCTCACTTGTCTGCCCTACCTCTCCCCACCTCTATCTAGTCCATTCTTGTCCACAGACCATTGGGAACACAAATGTGCTCAACATAAGCCTCAGAGGTTCTCTCAAGGAATCCCTTGAAAGCCCAATAACCGAAAGAAGACCGAGAAATAACTTCTCATGGACCATTTCTCTGTAGGCTGCCTTTCTTCAGGCACTTCTGTGCCCTCTCGGGAGCCTCAGGGCTAGCTAGTTCTCTGTGCTTCTGCCAGCGAGGTTAGCTTGGCGCCTGGAGGCAGGGGATGCAGGCAGGAGCACTGGGCTCGCTACACCCTTGGCCTGATTCAGGTCTTTACTGCCACAGCTCTGCAGTGCCGGGCAAGTCATTCTACCTCCCTGGGACCTGCTCCCTCTCCTGCAAATGAGAGCTTTGGACAATGTGACTCTTAGGCCTCCTTGCAGCAGGGGAGCCTGGAGAGTCAAACTCTAAGAACCTGGAAGTGCTTGAATAATTAAGAAGTCCTGACTGGGAGCTTCCGGTGGGCTCAGGGTGCAGAAGGGCAAGGACGCCCTTCTTGGCACCCACCCAGCGTTGGAGATGCAGGCTGCCGGCCTACCTCAGCAGCATGAGGCCCGTATTTAGGACGGGAGCTTCATCTGTCCCAGGGCTGTGGCCCTCATTCACCACTGGGGATCTGGAGTGACTGTGGGCTACTCCACTCTCTCTCCTCCCCACCCAACAGCTCCGGACTTTCCCTGTGTGAACAAAGCAACAGTGGTCCAGATAAAGGAGCTGTTTTACACTGAGTAGAGCCCCAGAGCCCGGAGTGAGAGTGTGGTAGTCGCCTCTGCTTGGTGGGGCAGCCACGGCTGTGGAGGGTGTTGCTGAGGGAGGGGATTCATTAGCTCTCTTTTTGTCTCCGGAGGCCCCACTGACTTCAGCCCTTCCGATTGGCTCCACAGAGCTGCAAGCAGAAAGAGAGGCTACCTGGGGTTCAGGGGCCGTTCCCGAAAGAGTGGATCACACCTGGGGGTGTTATCAGTTAGTCTCATCTTGAAGTGGTTCACTCAACTCAGTCCTTCTGGTAGTGTCCTGGGGGTGGGCACGGGAGAGGAGAAAGGGAGGGTACTAGAACTGGAAGGGCACTGAGGGTAGAAAAACCATGAGGGCAATGGATGCCGGGGGAGGGGGAGGGAAGGGTTTAAGATTGTGCCCAAGGAGTTGATTCAGGGGCAGTAATCATGTTCATAGTTTTCACATTAGAGTAATAAATGTTCATAGTTAGGCCAACTTTTGGGGTAGCCTGGAGCCTGCTTTATCCTTGGAGAGCAGGTGACCTAGAGTGGGTCTGTTCACGTGGCCCCTCTTATTCCTCGGCATTTCTGCCTTCCTGTCCTGGCTCTTGGGTCTCTCCACCTGCCCCCCAACATTCAGATCATCATGTTAGATTGTAAATGTCCTTAGCAATAGTTTGACTGCATTTCTTCTTACAGGTAAGGAACCCAAGGTCTGGAGACATGAAGAGAGATTCCCAAGGCCAATGGCAGGGCAAGGACTCGAACCCACACCTTTGACCTCTAGTTCAGTGTCAAAGGGAAAGGGGACAATGGGAATTCAAATGTATTTAGATCTTCTCTGTGCTCAGTACTGTACTGTAATTATGTTGGCCATTTCATTTAATTTTACTCTATGATGGAGTACTAATCACTTTACAGATGTGGGAGTTGACACTTTGGAGAGGTTAATTCATTTGTGCTGATAAACTGTGGACCTTTATCAGACAGATTCCGAGCCAAGTCTTTTGGACCTTTATACTCATGTTCTTTCCTCTGTACCTTGCAATACGAATGTTAAGCATTGCCATTACTCATGCAAATGGTGGATCAAACTGACATTGAGTCTTTCTCTGGCTCCTCTGTGTTCAAAATGTTGCTGATTTATACTGCATTCTTCTGTTCTTGGCAGATCATGAGTTTTAACCAAACTATATGATTTACTCAGGACTAAAGCTAAAATTTTGCCTTTGTCCCTCCCAGGTCTTCTAAGCAGGGGTGTCCACCATTCCCAGGAAATATTGGTATTTTTGGCTATACAATGATTATATAGTGGGACTGGCAACTAAGGTCCTGGGACTAAGGATTCTGAACATCGTTGAATATTCTGATAATCCTAAATAATGAAGAAATCTTCTACTTAGAATAACAGTGGTACCCTCTTTGAAAAAAGTGCACTCACAGAAAACACAAATGCCTTCCCAGAGACTCTTTATGATTTTCAAGCTAGAAATTTTAAATGGAAGTGAGCTCTCAAGAGAATGACTTCTGGTGTGGTGAGCCTCCCTTCATTAGAACATAGTGGGAGATGACAGCATAATCTACATAGAAATCTGGCCCTGCAGAAACATACCCTGTTACCACTTTCTCTAAACTTTCTTTTCCTTATACGTAAAATGGCAATAACAACAGCACCTCCCTTATAGCAATGCTGTTTTGTTTTAGCAAGTATACACAGAGTGCTTAGAAATGTCTGGCGCCATTAATTCAAGCTTTAATTCTGAATATAATCTAAAGTGTTGAACAGAAACATTAGAACTCTTTTGTAAAATGCTCAACTATAGGTACTAAAAAGTTGAAATACCCATATTGTTCACCTAAGTTTAAAGTAAAATTTAAATATTTTGATAGCCTCAAAATATGCATCTGCTACTAGAGAATAAGAATTCTAGAGCAAGTTGAAGAGTCACAACCAAATTAAAGAAAACACACACACATTAACATTAACATTTCTGCAGGCCTCAGTGACGGCTCTGGGACTGGGTTGTCTGCTCCCCCTCTTGTCCCCTGGAACCTGGGATGGACAAGGGCATTCCTAGGTAAACCATGTGCAGTCACTTCACATTCTGTGGCCAAGAATGGCCAGGAAAACCTAGAATGAGAATTCACATGGGCTCCTTCACTGTTTTAGGGTGTTGGGGTTGCACTTACATTTGTAACATCCTCAGCTGGAGAGCTGGATTTAGGGCTAGGGAGTTGGGCTTTAAAGAGCCAGGTCATTCTAAAGGAATGTGAGGAGTGCATCTTTGCCGACAGAGGTTAAACAGAGGGAAAGTGGATAAGTAATCTGCTATCTCTCAACTAATGGCTAGCTAAAAGTTAACATTTCACTACCTCCAGTAGAGAAGCTAATAAGAAAGCTTTACACATGGCTTTACTTAGGAGAAGAGAAAGTGGCAACTGGGATAAGATGAATTTCTCGTTATCGCTCACGTAACCCCTCCATACGCACCAGTTTTGTTTTTGTTTTGTTTTGTTTTGTTTTTAACAACTTTATGTTTGTCTTTCTTGGAACAGGCATAATAATGTTATAGGGTCAGTGCAATGTACTCAAAGTGATATTAAGTAGTAAATGTCAATGTAATGACGGTTTTCAGTGTCATCCCATCTGTTATGGGCCTGTTGTAGGATAGAAACTGTAGTAAAGCCTATGGGAGATGCAAAGAAGAGCAAGGAGTGACCCCTCACCTCAAAGGATTTATAATATATTAAAACACCTAAGACATATAGCAGTGTTTCTCAAAGAGCCCTTTTCAAAATCATAGGCTGGGACACCTGACTGGCTCAGGTGGTAGAGCATCTAACTCTTGATCTCGGGATTGTAAGTTCAAGCCCTAAGTTGGGTTTAGAGATTCCTTAAAGAAATAAAATCTTTTTTTTTTTTAAAAGATTTTATTTATTTATTTGACAGAGAGAGACACAGCAAGAGAGGGAACACAAGCAGGGGGAGTGGGAGAGGGAGAAGCGGGCTTCCCGCCGAGCAGGGAGCCCGATGCGGGGCTCGATCCCAGGACCCTGGGATCATGACCTGAACCGAAGGCAGATGCTTAACGACTGAGCCACCCAGGCGCCCCAGAAATAAAATCTTAAGAAAAAAAAAAAAATCACAGGTCTGTTACAAAAGACATTTTCCAGGACCCAAAGTAGATGGGATGCACGAATCTGCCTTTAACCTCCACCCCCATAATTCAGATAAATACTGAGGTTTGAGTGGCATTGTTCTGGAGTAAGTGTAGGCTCTGAGCCGAGGGTGTAAAGCCTTCATTTTCTGTGTCTGTACAATTAGTGTAGCCATATCCTGTAGGGGAATGCCAAGGGATATTGAAAGAAGTGTGCAGCCTATAGGCCTCAAGATGAGGAAGACATATCAGGTGTGTTTGAAAAGTAGAGGAATTGGCCTTGGGAAGTAAGGAGCAGCTTGATTTCTATGGCAACCAGAGGAATAAATGAATATAATCCCAATGTTTATGGAATGCCCTGTTGAGTGATTGATGTGCCCATCATCAGGGCTTAAGCCTAATGCTTTTTAGCATGCTGTCTGGTCAGAGGGAAATCCAGAGATTTGCTTCTCCATAAATATTTATCAATGGATATTTTGGGAATTAAAACATACCAGGAAATCGGTTTAATTTACACATGTCTGTCTTTGTGTGGATGGGTTGGGCAGATTGGATATATCTGTTGGGTACAATAGATAGGGACTCCTGGTTGGTCTGGGGTGCTCCTGGTTGGGAGGTTGAAGGTTTACTCCTGGGGGAAGAGACTGTGAGAAAGTCTGAACCTTGGAAGGGAGAATCTACAGAGAGACAGTGGGTAGGAAGAGGGATGCATGCGTGTGTTGGAGGAAGAGGCGGTTCAGGGAAGCTCAGAAATTGTTCTTTTCCCTGACAGCCTCCCAGGAGGAATTTCTGTGGCAAGGCACAGAGCACATTGTCCAGCCTGGGCTCGAGAGGCTGAGCGGGAGATGGCCGGAGTGTAAAAATCTAGAAGTGGACTGTGGTTGGGCAGAAAAGGCCTTCCTTTCTTGCGACCACAGAAGAAGAGAGAGCTTGGTGGAGGTCTGGAGAAGTAGGAGAACTTTCCAGAAAGAAGTGTGATCCTCTGGGTGGGGGCAGAATAGGGAATGCATGGAAGGGAACTGTTTAAAGCTGGAAGCCTGAGTCCAGTTATCTGAATTGGAGGACAGTGTCTTTTAGCTGATCTCTTGACCTTGACCCTGAGATGCTCTCCCACTGCACCAAACATGGGGGGCACTTATAGGACTCATAAAAGGATGGAGGAGAAGTGGAGTCCTAGATGGGGTGAGTGGTAGACTGGGGTGGAAGTCTTTGGACAAATTCTTCTATAATCCTCTAGGTAGTAAAGGGCCAGGAGCTGAGGAATCCACAAAAAGCTGGTAGGGGAAGACTTTGGTTCGACGCCTGCCTCTGGCATTTTGCCTTTGGGATTCTTTTATCCTGAGATGAAAAGCAGATTTGTGTGGAAGAAGCATAGCTTACCCTGTGAATTGACTCCATTTACCCAGTCCTTGGGACAGTTGTGCATTAAGTGCTATCATAGCTTGAAAACAAAAGAAACCAATTTTGTCACTTTCCCGACCCTTGGGGGGATACTTTGGCTCAAGAAGGAACAAGCTGTTCTTGTTCAGTACCTCCTCCAGGCTTTTCTTTTTGCTGTTATAATAACTAACTGAAGATTGAGAAGCACAATCTCTCGCCTGCATGATAGCCCTTGATCCATCTGCCCCCCACCCCGGACACTGGGTAACCTCACACTGTCATTGGTCCTGGCTTTCTTCTTGGCCCCCAGCATGTGGTAAGGGGATGCGGGCTCCATCATGCCGGGGGCTCAACTTTGGATGGTGAGTAAATGACTAGAGAAGAACTAGAAGAGCTCCTTTGTAGGGAACAGTCAACAAGGATGTTTTGAAACAGCCCAGGGATCCCAGAAAGCTGTATCTCAGCTCCACAGTGGCAAGATCTCCTGTAGGAAGATCTCTTGGGGCCTGCAACACCTAAGTTCAGCTGTCCTGTGAAAGGCAAGTCCTGTGGAGCAGATTGTGCTCAGCATGGAGATAAGGGACCTTATTTATTTTCAACACAACTCACCAGGACACACTCATACAAGTAAGTGAGTGGTAGATTTTTCAAAGTAGCTTCAAAGCATACTAGAAGTTCTCTTGCCCCTCTGGCATTTTCTCCGAATACTCAGTGGTGGCAAATCTCTATACGTGGAAGATAAGTTGATTCCTGCCAGTTATCCAAATCCTTAGGAATCAGGTGCAATGAATAAAGTAGGAGATCAAAGAAGCTCAGTTATAATATCCTGATATTCTTTTCTTCATGGAAAATGACCCTAAAAGCAATTATAACAGGGATTTCAATATTATGCGAAGCAATGGCAGCCCAATTGGAATCATCCCCCGAGGGGAATATTTTCATGACAATGCTGTACTTGATGTATAAGGCCCACTGGTTTAAAAAAGAAGTATCATCACTTTTTCTCTCATATCTAAAATTCCCGTCCCGACTATCATTTATCAACTAATACTAACTTTAGAGTTCCCTCTGAGAATTGCTGTTTCTCTGAAACAAATCTCTTTTCCTCTTTAAAATGTTCCTCACTCACACATAATGTGATTGAAAAGATTGGCTTTGGGCAAACAAAATTGCACGATGATTTTACCAGAATTAATGATTTCGTCAGTACATGTTTGATGGACTAACAGCTGTTTCTCACTGCATGCCGAGTCAGTGAGAAGATTTAAAGCAAACATAGTATATATTAGAGCTGGGACACTAACTAGGAGAGAGGTGCTATCTGAGCCACCCAAAACTTAACTTGAAAAACTATTTCTGTGTTTCATGGAACGTTTAGCTGCCTAAGCATTTGAGTGCTTTAAAAAGATAACCCTTATTCATATCAAGAACATTCTAAACTTTTTCCTTGGCATTTGAAAATTTCAAGCTAAGGATGTCTGTCCTTGCTCATGTTGCACACTCTTCAACTTGGGCAGTTCAGCAGAATCCAAAAGATAAGATTTGAACACATCTATCTCTTCATGTCATCACACAGGGGAGCTAAATTGCTGGGCAATGAGAAAAGGACAGCTTCGTTCTCACTAAACTGCAAGTGGGTTTGGCAGATCTTTAGCTGGAAATCGCCGAGGCTCATTCCTTTTGAACACTCCATCTTGAAAACTGATTTCGTGCTTCTTCAATTTGCAATGCAGGTCTGTTTAAGAAAAATTCTAAGTGTTTCAAAGTTCCAAGTCCCTTTTTAAATCTCTGTGTCTTTTGAGAAACTGATTCATAGTATAAATAGGAATATAAGAAATGAACCTGGATCATTATAACTGAGGGCTACTGGTAAAATAGAATATCGCTCATTAGGTAGTAAACAGAAAAAGAGAGAAAGTCTAATAGTTTTTGCTTTAGTCATTCAAGTAAATGGGACAATTCTACTAAAAAACTAAGTAATTTTAATTTTCTTTACATTATCTTGAAATTTCAAGTGAAATTTTATAAATAGAGGGAAAGCATTTCTAGGCAGGTAATTTCATTAGCAACTTTTTAAAAAAATATTTTATTTATTTATTTGAGGGACAGATTGAGAGAGAGAGAGAGAGAGAGAGAGAGAGCATGAGGTGGGGAGGGGCAGAGGGAGAGGGACAAGCAGACTCCCCACTGAGCAGAGAGCCCAACGTGGGGCTTGATCCCAGGACATGGAGATCATGACCTGAGCCAGTCAGATGCTTAATCAACTTGAGCCATCCAGGTGCCCCTCAGTAGCTACTTTTAAATAAAGGCAAAAAGCATAGCTAAATGTATTGCCTAAAAATTGTGCTATAAAATATGTAAAGAACCTGTGTGGTTAGAGCCTTTTCTTAGGGAAATTAGTGGTTTAGAGTCCATGTGTTCTACAAGAGTTCAGTTTATTTCATGAAATCCCTTAAACTTTAGATAGGCTTTGTAGGTAAATATTTCCCACCTGAATACTTGGTCAAAAGGAGCATTTTATGGTATTTATGGATTGTCAACCTACTTAAAAATAATGTACGTTCCTAAAAATATTATACAAATATTAAAGAAAATTCTGAGGGTGCCTGGGTGGCTCAGTTGGTTAAGCGACTGCCTTCGGCTCAGGTCATGATCCTGGAGTCCCGGGATCGAGTCCCACATTGGGCTCCCCGCTCCGCGGGGAGTCTGCTTCTCCCTCTGACCCTCTTCCCTCTCGTGCTCTCTATCTCTCATTCTCTCTCTCTCAAATAAATAAATAAAATCTTTAAAAAAAAAAAAAGAAAATTCTGAAAGGAAAGTTAACTCAGGAGTATCACTATCCTAGCATATTTTTTCAATTTTTATGTATTACCTTCCAATTGTTATCCACATACATGCATATCCTTATGTACTTACAATCATTTTATATATTGTTTTGTAGTCTACATTTTCATCTAGAATATTTGTAATGGGTGTTATCTTTGTTATTTGAGAATATTCAAATAATACAAGGAAAACAAACGGTATGTTTGAGAGTCACGATGTACTAAGCATGCCTAACTATGTAAGCAGCAGCTTATGAGATACAGGCAAAACTCACTGGACGTATCAGGCAAGCAGAGGATGAGGAAGCAAGCAGCTCTGTATAAGTAGAATTCATAAGCTATGTTAGATATAGGTAGTAAGTAAATCAGTAACCTGTAAGACATGCTAAAAGTAGAATGGAATATATAATGGAACAAATAAGAGAGTTACCTTTAGATAAAGAAAGAATAGAAAGATCAAATCCTAATGTTTGTCGCTTCTGCACTGACAGCTGTGTCACCCCTAAATTGGGGATATCTCTTGGGGATATCCGTTATAGGTCCACTATGGACCCACCTGTGCTCAGCCCAAGAAAGGCAAATAAGATCCAAAGTTGCTCAGCAGCCTATTTGGCAAGTTACAGCTATTGGCCAGGTGTACTTGCCCCTGAATCTCTGAGAGCGTAAGAGTGTGTCTCTGGCCTACCTCAGGTTGGGTCCTTGTAACCACAGTAGTAGTGAAGGCAGCTCATGTAGGAGCGAGAAAGGAAAAGAGAGAGAAAGACAGGATGTAACATCACTGTGTAACTAGGATCAGGTAGCCTGACCCTCCAACCCTGCTGATATCTTAGGTGTGTTAACCTAACTCATGTTGTTGCCCTTAGTATCTTGCCATGTGTTTAAGTGAATTTAATATATTGGGCAGTATGAGCATGTTGATTTGGTTTGTGAGTCTTTCTGTTCCGTGACCCTGAGGGAGCCTGCTTGGTAGTGTACTTGGAGTCTACCCTATGACAAGATCACTGAGATTTTAAAAGTATTTAATCTCCAAAAGGAAAGGATTAGGACTCTACTTCTCTCCAACAAATGATGAAAGAATCTGTGGACCAGAAGAAAAGCTGATTGTGTAGCAATAAGGGTCTTGAGCCAGCATGGAATCCATAGGTTTTTAAATCAGTACCTGTTGAGTGAATGGATGAATGTATGCCAAGAGTTGGGGCTAGCAAAGGAGCTAGGCAACCTGAAGGGAGGGGAAAGAGGCTGAGTCATTCAGATGTGAAACTGTGTTTAAAGGATGGAAGTTAATTGAGTTACATGAGACTGTACCTGGCCCTTGTATGCCATTTGTGCCAGAGATCCCTGGCTCTATGAGCCAAAAAAGCCAACGAAATACTCTTTTGGTGAAGACAGTACAGAGAAGGGAAAGTGGGAAGAGCTGTGTGGACCAGAAGCTGTATCTTCAAAAAACAAAATGCCTCCATTCAAGTGTTGTCACTTAGTTTAAGATACTTCAGGACAGACAGTGTGAACTGTGTGTGATTTGCTGGCTTAAATGAAATCCTGGGGTAGATTAAACATCTGAAGTGTCTTCCAATCAGGGATTCATACTCCAGGGGTAGTAAGTTAGCATTTGAAAGTCCTAATTGGCAATTCATATCCTGAGGCTGTTACTACAAGCCCATTTCAACTAGATCTGCCATCGATGGTTCATTAATTGTTATAAAGGAGTGTTAGAAATAATTTATTGGAGAGATAACTGTCATTTGATTTATGTGCACTGGGTAGAAATATATATTTGCATGAATAGAATATTAGAAAATCTGGTGGGTCCAGAAGACTCATACCTTTTGGTGTGGCATTCTTGGTCTAGAGGTCCAACTTAGTCCTACGCCCTGTCATTTGATGTGGGATTCTGTCACAACCCAAACAGAGTATTAGCTGAATCTTGCCACTAGAATACTGCAACATCCACCCCAGGTAAGCCAGGTAGTTGTTTGCATGCCTAAGGGATGGGAAGGTGGGACCTCAGCTCATTAAAAGAACAGATTATGGGACTCTGCTGGGCCTGCTTCCTAATAAATGTTTGCATGTGTGCCAGAGTGTGGCCTGGTACTTGCTGTCATTATAACATATTGTCCAGAACCGCAAAGGGCCTGAGACTTTACCCTACTCACAAGCTAGCAAGTTAGCCTGCCTCAGTGTCATGGATGCTGGGAGAAGACGTGAGACTTACTTCAGAGGGGAACAGTTTCTCACTCACAGCAGAAGGAGCAGCCAGAGGGTCAGCATTTTTCAGCTGGTTCCTTGAGCCTCAATCCTTACATGCTTATAAGAGGGCCAGCTGATCGCTGCACAGGGAGAAGTTGTGTTACAGGAAATGACACCTGAGTTTAGGGAAACCGAATCTTTTATAATGGGAAGTAAGCTCTGGAGAGAGACACTGCCTCTTTTTCCCCAAACTATTCACGGGTTCACAAGACTACGGTACAAACATGCCTGAAAAGGTAATCCAGGACCAAGGGCAGTCAACGGCTTACTCGTAAGACATGTAAAATTCGAGAGAACCAAAGAATTGGCTCCCAGCACATAAACCCTAGAGATAAGGGGTGGAGGAGTCCTATTATTGTCACCATCTCAAATTACTGGAGGCCTCCAATAATCAACAGAGAGGCCATGAAAACTGTGACGAGCCAAAGGGTCCCAGGCCCTGGGTGCTCCCCATGCAAAGCCAGCTGAAGTCACCCATTTGAAGTGGTGGCACACCTGGCTGGGAACTTTGTCTTGCCCCCCTGTCCACTTGGACAAATCCCCTTCCAGTGCAGCAGGTACAGTTATGAGATCCAGTGTCAGTTAGTTTTTCTTTTTTGGAGAAAGCAGCAGGGCCAAGGGTAGGCCGTCAGTCCAGCTGCCCGTGTTCCATGGGATCGCTCAGTGAATAAGGAGGTGAGCTCCCAAGAGTAGACTTCTACCCTGCGTGTACCAAATTTTCTGGATTCTGTTTGGTAAATGTAGATAAAAACATCTGATTATGTCCCTGGCACTAAAAAAGTTGTTCCTGAAGGGAATAAAATGAATGAAAGGGGTCTTAGTAACTGGTGCACAGAGAGTGAGCAAAAGAACAAAGAGCTGGGTGGGGTAGACCGGAAAGGGAGGCTGCAGAGAGACCAACAGGCAAAACAAAAGCCTTTCTTGTCGTCTTGTGACCGCTCATGTCCCTGAGCCAAGGTGCATTTGAAGCTATCGGCACCGTAAGGACAGCAAAGCATTTTGGTAAGCAGGGGTGCTGCTGCTTATTCTCATTTCTTAAATCTTACTTTAGAGATTTGTCTAAGGACTGGATCCTTGGAAGCCACAGGCCGGGCGTCCAGGGAAGCTATGGGTTTCTAGATACTCGGTACCTGGCCTTGTTAGAAGCCTGAGGGAGAGGAACATTCCATCAAAGCATGCCTGAGATTAAGACGTTGAGCCCCGGTAGAGCAGCAGATCAGTGTTAACACACTCGGTCAAGGGGAAACAAATGGCTTCCCCACCTGCCCCATTAACCGCAAGTCCTCAGGCCAACCCAGGGGTAAACGACAGGCGAGAGAGGGGCTCCCGTGAACACTAGAAGCAGCTGTGAGTTGAACCATTAATCTTTATGTGAGCCATAAAGGAAAACCAGGTCTCCAGCTGATGGGCTTCACCCTAGGAAAGTTCTTCTGATTAGCAGGGTGGCTCTCTCCTGGGGGAGCTCTGGGGATGGGTTTGGAGCATGGCAAGTCCCCCGGCAGCACCTGGGCATTTTATTATAATCATAAAGGAGAGGGAATTGCACTTTCTTCACCACACTTCCCCGGAATTTGCAAAATGTTTGTGTCAGTGATTTGTTTTTCTCAGAAGCACCCGATGAGAAGGAACCTGCTTCTGCCACGAGAATGTTCTTCGTGTTGAAGCCTAGGGAAGGGATTGGGAGTCCTGTCACAGAAAAGGTGACATATCACGCAGTCTGAGGGCTGCGGCTCCTGGGTCGCGGTCTGCCTGGGTTGGAAAGCACATTGCTTCCCCTCTCTCACAGCTAAGGTTACCGTGCATGCTGTGGGAAGGGCTGCTGAATACAGGGTCGTAGCTGGGGGCTTCAAGGCATCCCACAGATGGCTCTGCCTCTTTGGAGTGGAAGGAACTGTCTGGGGGTCTGAGGTCTGTTTCAGAAGGTACTTGGTACATATAATAATCTCTAACAATGACCACCTGCTCTAGATCCTAGGTGGTGTTCCACATGCTTTATCTGCACTCAGTCCTGTAAGTCTTCAAAACCTCTCTCTTTGGTAGTGAACAGTGACTGAAGCAGAGAGTTTAAGTTAGCTGCCCAAGGTCACTCAGCTAGTTACGAGCAGAACTAGCCTTTGAACCAGGCAGCGGGCTCTTCACGGGCAGGATGTACTACTTCTCACGATGCACGCTCAGTCGATAGACTGCTGATGAGAGGGACTCTCCTCCTCTCCGTCGAGATTTCCCAGTTGCAGCTGGGCTGACTGCATTTAGATTTCTGCACAGTACGTACTCCTGGCCTCCTCCAGGCTGGCCTCCGCTCACCAGCCTGGACACCTTGTTGCTCTGTGTAGTTGCTTTACTGGCATGTTCTGATTGTCACAGCCTCGGGTCCAGTATTCTGCGCTCAGGCTTGGGCTGCTCCCAGTGCAGAGGGAGGACGAAGCATGAGCTCGTGCACGCCACGGTCAGCCCGTCCCTTCCAGGTAGCCGTGTCTGCAGCCTGGCTACCCAACCTGCCTCTGGCTCACGAAGCACCAGGGCTGCCCCGTGGTGGAGGGGGAAGAAGGTGGTTTAGGAACCTGCTGAAGTGGGTTCGAACCCCACCTCCACTGCGGATCAGCTGTGTGACCTTTAGAAAGTCATCTTTAAACTGGGGGGGAAATAGAGGAGATGACCTTTGTGAAAGCGCTTAACCTCGAACTCAGCACACAGGAGGCCATCGACTGTGTTCTCTTTCCCCGCCTTTGCATAGGAAATACAGCTACTCAGAATAAAGAAGGGCCTATTTTGGCCCTAGGCCCTAGGAATTCCAGGTGTTTGCTTAGACCCCCAGAGGAGGAACTGTGGGTATATGTGGGTTAGCCGTGTGAGCAGGTAAGATCCTGCAGTGTATACCCTGGCCCTTAATAACCATGTAGCTTGTATGTTTGGAAGCCAAAGATATGTTCATCCGAGGCCTGAGTATGTTTTTTTTCTTTTTTTCCTAGGCAAAGAACTTTATTAACCTTGTTTCAAACTTTATTCCCAGGCTTCTTCAGCTTAATTAGCTGCAAAGAATGAATTGTGTATAAGCAAAAACTGAAAAGAGCTGCAGTGTCCAAGGGGCTTGGGCTTAAAAATATTAGAGATCTAGATTTTATCAGATCCATGAACAAAATTTTAAAACGCAGTCATAATATAAAATAGCAGCTCCCAGTAACTTCTTCAAGTTTTATGTTCTTCAGAAGTTGACTCAATTCAGTTTGCTTCATTCTTGGAAGCTTCATCAAAATTCTCCACAAGATCTGGAACTTCATCATCCTCCTCCTCTCCGGTAGCAAGTGGTGCTTTTCCATCCACAGATTGTTTGGGCAGAGCTTCAGCCAGTCTCCTTAAATGAGTCAGACTGTCTGCACCAAGTTGGTTTAAGATACTGGGCAGCATTTCTGTCAGCGGCTTTGTCTCAGCATGGCCTGTAATGGTGAAAGTGTTCGCTGCCAGTGATGCCTGACCTTTGGGGTTGTTAAAATGGATCACTGTTCCTTGGTTTGTGAACATATTCCCTTCTTCAATACCAGAGATATTGTTTACCCCTAACTTCTTTAAGGAGAACTGAAGTTTTTTATCATCTGCTGTAGCCCTTCTATGAACCACCTTCTTCTTTCGGCGAGCAGTTCCTTTCCCACCAATGCGCACTTGTGCTTGCAGCTTGGCGAGTTTCTCCTGGTTCATGATAGTTTCTTTCATCTTGTTGGAGCGGAAATGGGATCGCGCGGGGGAATACGGTTGGCGCTCAGGGGGTCTCGGGCGGGCCAGCTGAGATTAGGTGCACACACGCGGGGACGCAAGATGGCAGCTCGAGGCCTGAGGATGTTTTTACAGCTCCACACACAGTTCACCCATTTCAGCAGGATTTTTTTTAAAGGCCAGTTTTAGAATTTTTGGTGTTTCTCTTTTATCCTAAAAAAGTGATTTATATTGCAAAGCAATTTCTGGCCTTGGCAGCCTGCAGAATTGGGGCCTGGGCATTTTCTTTAACTGTTTATTAAGGATGGAGGACCCAGTTTGGAGAGATCGTGAATCCTATGAATTTTGTTAAAAAAGTCAGCTCTAACTACTTTTTGAACATGAAAAGAGTTGGTTTAAAAATATGTACATAAATGTATTTATCCCTCCCTGCAGAGGCCTGGGGGAACTGTGCTGATGTGGGAAGCCAGGAGTACCAGGAAGGTGGTCCGGGTAGGAACTCAGCACCTGCTGGCTCAGGGATTTCCTGGCAGTGAGGGCTCTTAGTGCTGTCCTTGGCTGCCCCAAAAAGGTACATTTTATTTATCTCATGACTAACTTCTATCTGAACATGAGTACACCAGGGGAGAAAATTGTGGCTTTGTATTTTTTTTTTCAAAGTGATTTCAATTCCATCCAGTTTTGTTATAATAAAAACTATTCTCCTTAATTGGATTGAGGGGTACATTTAACATGCTCACCACTTACAGAATAGGAGCTGCCAAGTTCAAGTCCTATTACTGTGATGTTGGGCACTACTGATTTCCCATTTTCCAAAAAAACCCCCCAAAAAACAAAAAAACCCCACATTCTTAATAATGCCTTGCGCTATCTATAGATAAGAAGCTGACCTAGAACATAGAGCTTTTTACCTGTCAGTGTTTGTGAGACTGTTTATCTATTCCACTATTTTGCTCTCTGCAGCCCATCTGCTGCCTATTTGAACAGAAAAGCCAGTGGCTTTCCCACGGAGAACCAGCAGGACAAGCTTCATGGGTATGTGACCCGTGTAGTCACACAGGGCCCTGCTCTTGGGAAGGGCCCCATACTTAGTTTTTGCTCTGCTGTGGTGGTCTTGAAATTCTTGATGCTTTTTGGAAGGGGGGCCCTGCATTTTCATTTTGTACTGAGCTCTGCAAATTGTGTAGGTAGTCTGGATGGCCAGACTGAATCCCATTCATTTGTCTAGCTGGGTGGTAGGTCCTCTCTTCCTACCCTCCCTCCTTATCCATATGTCACCTTGGTGGCCCTCCCTCTGAGGATGTGGGTGTTTCGTGTCTCACCACCTCTCTGGGTTACCGTGGAGGTTTGGCCAACATGGAAAGAGCTGAGGGCTGTGAGTGCACAATCCAGATCTGGCCCGGCAGCAGAATGCTCTGATACACGTGGAACTTCTAGAGGGGAACTGTGTGCCCTTTAGGGGGACTGAAAGCAACAGTGTTGCTCAAAGCCGTGAGGATTTGTGTGGCCATTTAGGAGGGTGTCAGTACTGTTCTGGGGGCAGCTGGGTAGGGGCATGATTTTGGAAATAAAAAGTGATATGATCGGATGTTGAGGTTTTGAGGCCTGGAAGCTGCAGGGAGTAAAGGTCCGTCTAACTAAGCTGCAGGTATAGAAAGGGGACAGAAAACAGGTATTTTCTCCTTATTTGTCCCTAGAGCCATACCCTTTATTTATTTAGTGAAGCTCTATCTGGTATTCCTGCATGCTGAAACATAAATTGCTCTGTTTCTCAGGATATAAGTGTCTGGGGTGCCTTCTTTAGGCAGGATTTTTGAGTGAAACATAAGGCTGGGTTAGATTTCACAGCGCCTGTTATCAAATTCCTGGTCAGCCTGTGAGGACTGAGGACCCTCGGTGAGTCCCACGGTTCACACACAGGTGCGAGTGAGAGCAGAAGCAGAACTTGATGGAATAGAAATCTGGAGCAGACAGGACGGAGGGGGACCACACAGTCTGGAGTGCTCATCGGAGGAGTGAAGGGCTGGAATCTGAGGCGGGGGGGGGGGGGGGGGGGGGGGGGGGTTTGCCCCCAGGTGTTGCCTTTTGCTAATTCAAACAAAGGAAAGGAATGGCTTGTCTCCATCTTCAGACCATTCTTCACCTTGGATTCTATCATAGGATTTCTTTAATTTAAAGAAATAGACGTCTACTTTTTCTGATTTTAAAGGTAAAAGTTTGTCTGTGTAAAAACTTGGAACATATGGAAAAGAGTCAAGAAAAATTATTTATAATCCTGTAACTTAGTGATGATCACTGTGTCTCTTTTTAAAGGATTGTTTCCTTGCAAAGGAGTCTTCTGCTGCCTTTAAAGAAAGACTATATACAGATGTCATGTGCTCATTAGTCCCCCATGTGAGTGAACAGTCCTTAAAGGACGGACATGTTTCTGAGGGGCTCCCTGTAAAAACTGTGTGTCTCTTCCAACTAGCTTGTTATGGTTGCTTATGGAATATCTTTTCCTTCTCTTTATTGTGGTGGAAGAAGATGTTTATGCATTAAATTCGGTCTGATTGAAACTGAGAACTGACTTGGCTGAACACCCACCTTTTAGGAGGGGACTTACATTATTTAAATGCTCGAATGATTTAATTGCATAAGCAGAACCTCTTATGCCAGGAACCTTTCTGTGTTTGTCAAAGTTAAATTTGTGTGGATTGTTGAGAGTTTCCTGTGCTATTCTCATAAAAGGGTCCTATGGCTAGAGATCTCACAGAACTATCTTTGAGTGGCCAGAGTCTTAGAAGTGATTTTCATACAGCATGTTTTTTTCTCTCTTTAGTTAGAAAAAATCATTAAAACTCTTTGTGTTTGTAGGACTTGAAAGACTAATGGACTCATAGTTAACTTGAGAGTTAAATTATAAATTAGTACCTTCTGTGTAAAGATTTAGTTTAGGGGCACCTGGGTGGCTTAGTCAGTTAAGTGTCCGACTCTTGATTTCAACTCACATTATGATCTCAGGGTCGTGAGATCGAGCCCTGGCATGGGACTCCACACTGGGTGTGGGGCCTGCTTAAGATTCTCTCTTTCCTCCCTCTGCCCCTTTCCCCACTTCTCTCTCTCTCTCAAAAAAAAAAAAAAAAAAAAAAGATTTGGTTTCAAAAGAAAAAGAAAGGGAAAAATCAATGTCCAAATTGGTTTGGGGAATTTCTTTCTCACACATCTACATCTGCTCCTCCTACTTTCATCTAATATCCCTGTCAACCTTTAAAGAAAATGATTTGTTGTGTGAACCTGAATGAAATGGCTATTTGCTTTTTTGTTTTAGAGTTTTAGAAGTTCCACTGAATTTATCCAGTTTAATTCGGCCAACATTTTAGCATTATAGGCACCTACCTGGCGGGGCTGGGGAGAGGACAGGGAGAGGGAAAACAAAAGCGTGCCCCCTACCTCCTAGTAGTGTAACTGTTGCTAGCTGGCCAGACAAAAGGAATCTTATGCCCAGTCATAAATGCTGAAATGATTACTCTTATCACAAAACTGTGTTACATTTCCACGACAGGGATGATAATACTAACGCAAGGGCTGAAGCAGCCCCAGAGACCCCTGTTCCTCACCTCAGGTGTATCATAGCATCACCTCAGGTTCACTGGGGTGGCACCTTTAGGTCTTCTCTGTTATCTGGGGTTTTGGGAAGTCATCCCAAGGGCCTTGATCAGGATGGGCCTCAGGAACATCTAGGTTGGTGTCCTCTCTCTCCCTCACTTCCTCTGGAATTTCCCTAGAACTAGTTGTCAGAGGACGTGGAGGCCAGTGGTTGTTGATTCAGCCCTCTGGGATGATACGGGTCTGGGTCTGTGTGTGCAGACAGAGAGAACCCAGCGCACTGGCTGCGGGGCCAAATCTCCTGCTGGGCGACCGGAGACTTCCACAAAGAGAGGGCCAGGTGGCCCTGGCTATGGTTCTAGGTTTTGGGTGTGTTTTTGACCCTTTCAGTTTCTCTGCCTGATGTTGACCACTAAATTGTTGTAACACAGAAGCTAGACCTCTTTGGAAGTGCTATTTTGTATTGCTTACTACCCCTTTGTGTGAAAGCTGTTCATTCTAGGCAGGAAAGAAACACAAATTCGCTACCTTGCCCCCATTTAGATAATGTGGAAAGTTCATATGGATTTGGTACCTAGGCCTTTCCAGTCAGAGACCTTCGATTTTAGGCCCTGGAGCTTCCAGTAGCTCTCCTAGCTCCTAGGTCTTCTGTAACATAATCAGTGTGTATCAGAAATGTTGCACAAGAGAACTGATTTTTGTCTGAAACAATTTTATTTTTATAGGCAACAGAAGTGCTTTTCTTAAAAAAAAAAAAAAAAAAACTCAAGTTGCACGTTATTTTCTGACAAAAGCCATGAGTCTCCATTTTATCTTCTAGATTAAACCTTTAGAGAACTTATATCTTCATTAAAAATTAGGCTCACAATTATCCATAAAAATGAAACTGTATCTGCTAATTATGTGTCTTTCTAAAACCAAACCTGAGGAGTTCTTTTAAATGCCACATTTGCATCTTTAAAAGAGATTATTTATGTGCTTTTTTCTTTCCCCCCCTTGGCCCTCTGCTCTTTGACAGACCATTTTGCTATGATTGGTAGCATTTTCCTCTCATGTTCATTTTCAAATGTTAATCATTAGTCATTCCTCATGACCTCTCCACTCAGCAGCCCGGAATATAGAGCTCTTAAGGGCTGCCTACTCCAACAGCAGTGGTGGGGGGCTCCGAGGGTTACAAGTGGCCTGGGGTCACGTCCTGGGTCAAAAAAAGATGAAGGGTTAGTCTAGTGGTCACAGGCCCCAGGTCCTGGGAAAGCTAGGCCTCTCCAGGCCGTGGAAACTGAGAAGGAGGGATGTCCGTGTGTAGCCCCGGCTGTGCTCAGGGAGACAGGCCTCGCAGTCTCCCAGAAACCCCTTTGATTTGCTGCCCATTCCACATGATGTTTGGTAATAAACAGAGTTCAATGACCAGTCTAGACAAACAAATCATGGCCCTGGCAAACCCTCGTGCTCTGATGACATGTTATGTCTCTGCAGTGCAGAGAGGGAGCACCCAGCTTTGAACGGGAGGCCGTGCCTTTGTGAGCTAGGAGCAAAGCGAGGCTGAGAGGGATTCAGACGGCAGACCGTGCTCTGGCCAAATTAGAAGGTATTCCCCGCTTTGTGGTTTGTGAGTTTCCTGCTCTGTCTTCCTCCAGGCATTAGGAAGCTGCCCTGAACTTGAGTGAAATGCGAGAGGTTTTTTAAATATTAATATTTCTGAAGCCCTTGGGGTAGACTCAGCCACCTGCTTCCCCCGTAGCAGCTGTCCTACACAGTTTTCGCAGGAGAGACAACATCTTCCCCTTTAACAAAATATTTCATCAAAGTTGGATTTTAATTGAGTCAGGAAGCCTTCCAAGATGCTTCATTTTCATGTTCCCTGGCTAGCTTGATCCGTCATTCGGAGGTGAAGAGAAATCTCAGAACTTCCTCATTTAACATGGTCTTTCTTCCTCCACCTTGTCGATGGAAGTATGGCGCCAAACCTTGGCAAGTTCGTGCGTTACCAGCACGTGGCAAACAGTGAAATCTCCTTTCTGTTGGGACTAAGATAGGAAAGATGCTAAGAAAGGACTGAGCTCACTGAATTCTCTGTAAAATAATCCTGGGTGAAAACAGTTTTTTTTTTTTTTTTTTTTTAATTTGAACATGTGCTTCTCATAAATTAGTCCAGGATGATAAACTGTGTATATATACAATAGAGAATGCTTAGCAAATGTGGTTGGTAGTATTCTTCTGTGAATGTATTTGGGCTGTTTTCATTTAGAAATAATTCATTTTCAGTATTTATCAGGGGAGGTTCTTTAACAATTATTTAAATACATTTTTCGTTGCCTGCATTGGAGTATTTACTCAGTGTTAATGGTTCTTCACAAATATTTACTAAATCACTCTGTAAACTGTTCTCCAAATTAGACCAGAAGGTTCAAGACTCTGCCTAACGCCCTTCTTTTAGTCTCCAGCCTTTTAAGGTAATCTCTCCGCTGGTATCCGTGCAATTAACTGAGAGCATTTTAATAACAGGGAATAGTAATTGCTGTTTGCCTATCATTGAGAGGAATTTCCCCCCATACATTTATTTTTAGGGAGACTAGATTGTCATGGAGCACACGGTGATGTTGATAAAGACTTTAATTACTTACTGCATGAGAGATTTTGGCGGATGAGGAACAAGAAGTTTTGAGTTTTGCACAAAATATGAGCAGTACTTCCGCTCATATTTTGTGGAGAATTAAGTAAGAGTCTTAAATCCCTACGATTGCTGAAAATGTGGGAACTTCTGGAGAAACAGGTGTTTTATAGATAGTCATAAATCTATAAAAATATTCATCAAAATATGCAGAGATGAACAAATGATCAGGGAATAAAAACAAAAGCTGATGCTTTTGCTACTCCTTTTGGGGAAAAGGTTTTGTCATGGATGTAAAGTAATTCCTCTACAGACCAATCTGGGAAAAAGAAAGTGTGTTCATTCCTGCTACCTGATTTTAGTAGAATGTTATGTACATGTGTATTTTTTCTTACATGACCAGTTCCATAAATTTTATTTTTAATTGCAACATGAAAGAAGTATACCTCATCCTACCCTAACATTCACCCTGGTCTAAATTCGAACTTAGGAATTTTTAATAAAGTAAAGCCTGTGTTAATTAGATTTCAGGGATCAAGAACTGTATTAAATAAACTCGATTAATATGTATGGATAAATGTACTTGGGATACCAGATCTGCAATTCATAATGTGGAAACATATTAGCCATTTCTCAGTTACTGCAAAGATTCACCAGTTCAAACTACTTGAAATTCAAGGGGTTCTTTGTATCCTTCATCTGGGAAAGTAAATGCGACTCCGGTAGCTCAAGAATTCAAAGCCAGATTGAGACAGAAATTCACTTGTCTCATCACATTAGTTAATTTACTTTTGCATTCATTCAACAAATGGGGGCCTACTAGGTGCCAGCCCTCCCTACTAGGTGTTGGGATTACAGGTTTTCCCTTGCCCCCAGAAAGTAGAGTGTTCCTATGAAACTTTTCGTGAGCCAAGGTTGTATAAAGTGAAGAAGCCATTACCATTAATTTATATGGAAAACTTTCTGTGTGCCCAGACCCCTCAAAATAACCTCACTTAGCCTTTTGATACCTTAGGACCCATCTTGCTAACAGATGCACAGAATAAACTGGGATAAAGCACAGGTGTTGACAGACAGAGCTCAAAGTTACGGCGGCTCCATGCTGAGTGTGGTTCCCCAGCAAGGAGCAAGGGGGGCGCCACTCTTGCTTCTTGGGGCGTGCTGCCTCTACGCGGACTCGTTGCAAAATAAATGCTAAACGCTATTTTCGATTTTCACCTTTTTTCATAAAAGCAAAAATCCTCTTCTGATTTCTTTCATAAAAGCGAAACGATGTAACTTGAACTTTCAAAGGTGGAGCTATCTGTACAGTGGTGAGCAAATGCAGATCGGCTCCCGCTCTCATGAGGTGGAGATTAGGGAGAATTGACATGATCAGATAGGCATTTTGAAATGCTCAACCTCATTTGTTTAAAAATTTTAAAGATAATTATCATATTCAAGTAAACTACTGGAACAGAACCTTACAAGACCTGGAAAATTTAAAAGGTGACATGCATTCACTGATGGGACTATTGCTTAAATTACCAAGAAGCTTTCTAATACTACTGTATTTATATTATTTTGTGTGGTAGAAGTGTAAAAAGAGTGCCACAGTTATTAGGTGGCAATATCTGCGCTCCCTGCCCTCTTCCGCCTCTTCCTGCATTTATTTTGCTCCAGTGAAGGCTTAACTTTCTGCTGGCTTAATTTTATTTTTAATTTAAATTCGATTAATTAATTATAATTCAATTATATAGTGTATCATTAGTTTCAGAGGTAGAGGTCAGTGATTCATCAGTCTTATGTAACACCCAGTGCTCATTACACTTGTGCCCTCCTTAATGTCCATCACCCAGTTACCCCGTCCCCCCACCTCCTCCCCTCCAGCAACCCTCATTTTGTTTCCTATGATTAAGAGTCTCTTATGGTTTGTCTCCCTCTCTGGTTTCATCTTGTTTTATTTTTTTCCTGTCTTCCCCTGTGATCCTCTGTTTTGTTTCTTAAATTCCACATATCAGTGAGATCATACGATAATTGTTTTTTTCTGACCGACTTTTTTTGCTTTTCTGCTGGCTTAATAGTTATGTAATGGGTAAAAATTCACAAACAGTCAAACTTAATCTCTACCGCTACATCGTGTTCTCCTTGGGCCCTGAAAATTTAATCTTGCCAATTCAAGGGAAATAGTCCAGTTAGCCATGACCCAGTCATTTCCTGCCTAGATGCAGTCATGTGCAGGGTTCTGCCCCCTCCCCTGGTTCTGGTGTTGGCATCGAAGTTCACCCGTAGGGGGTGGTGGCAGCGCTTGCAGAATGGGTTGAGGGAAATCCTCTGGCTCTGGCTGGCGCTCTATGAGATGTCGTTGGCCTTATGGTTGTTTTTTTTGTTTTTGTTTTTGTTTCTGTTTTTTTTAAGATTTTATTTATTTATTTGAGAGAGAGAGAGCCCGAGTGGGGAGGGGCTGAGGGACAGAGAAGGAATCTGAAGTAGAATTTGCACTGAGCACAGAGCGAATCCTCAATCCCTCCTAGATTCTGCAGTTAGGTCCACATGGCTTCTCCCTGCCAGCCCTCTACCCCCCAACACCACTCCATACTCTGTATCTGCCATGTTCTAACCAGGAAACCCCTTCTGGTATGTTAGCCCTTCCTCTGCTCTTCCTTGCCTTGGCTTTGGGGGTGGGACTCTTCACAGACCCATCACTGGCTCTTTCAGCTTTACCCCCTGGGGCACTGGGGGGATGAACTTCCTTTAAAGAAACTTGCCCTACTGGGATTTCAAGCACAGGTTCCTCTACTCTGGAACCCCTTCAGGGTATTTAAGCACATGGGCAGGGCTTGGGGCAGAGCTTGGAGCAGGTGTGGGGCAGGACGTGTGCGTGAGGTGTGGGGGCAGGGCTTGGGGCAGGTGTGGGGCAGGGCACCTGGGCAGGGCCCGTGGGCATGGTGTGTGGAAGGGGCTTTCTACCCTTTCCAGTGGAGAGAAAGTTTTTCTCCCCCAAACTGTTATTTATGGGCAAGCTTTATATATAAGTTACTTAGGACTCTAGTACTTGATTTTTTAAAAAAGATTTAATTAATTATTTAATTTAGAGAGCCAGTGGAGAGGAGGGGCAGAGGGAGAGGGAGAGAGAGAAGAGAATGTGAAGGAGACTCTGCTGAGCACGGAGCCCCATGTGGGGCTCGAGCTCACCTATCTATCTATCTATCTATCTATATTTTAAAAGATATTATTTATTTATTTGACAGAGAGAGACACACAGCGAGAGAGGGAACACAAGCAGGGGGAGTGGGAGAGGGAGAAGCAGGCTTCCCGCCGAGCAGGGAGCCCGATGCGGGGCTTGATCCCAGGACCCTGAGATCATGACCTGAGCCCAAGGCAGACGCTCAACCAGCTGAGCCACCCAGGCGCCCCTATATATCTATATATATTAAAGAGAAAGAGAGGGAGAGGTTGGGGGAGAGGCAGAGGGAGAAGGAGAGAGAGAACTAAGGGTCAGAGGCTTAACCAACTGAGCCACCCAGGTAGCCTATTTAAAATCAAGTTTTTGAACCTCAGAAAATCTTTTATCTGTTCAAAAGCCTCGTTTCTGCAAATCAGAAGGGTCTTGGTTTTCAAGACTAGTTTCTGTTAGAAGTTTCCAACATTGATGTTAAAAAAATAAATCTAGAAATATGGTTGCTTTATTCTCACTGTATTTTGACCTCTCATGAGGTGGTAGATCTGTCTCAAATTCAGTGTTTTTTTTTTTTTTAAGTTTATTTATTTATTTTTTTTAGTAATCTCTATACCCGGTGTGGGGCTTGAACTCATGACCCTGAGGTCAAGAGTCACATACTCTTCTTAACCAACTGAGCCAGCCAGGTGCCCTTCAAACTCAGTTTTAATGGAGGAAAAGTGGGGGGGCAGGTAGGGAAGGTTATAAGGGCAGGAAAATGAAAGGTATATTGATTGGAAGAATTTACTGAGAACGAAACCCCTTTAGAAAATGTTTTAAAAATGTTATCCCTGTGTACTTAAGAATTGGAGCTTCCTAGTGGAACCTCAGGTTTTCTTTATTCAGGGCAGAGCATACTTTTCAAAACCTCAGTGGCGTGCCATTTTTCTTTTGCCTACAACTTTCTTAGCAAGGTCTTTATTAAGGCCAGTTCCGTATCTGTCCCAAATTTATGACCTAATTTGCGCTGAAAACTATTTTTATTTCTACTTTCTATGCCTCCATGGTAGTGTTTAAATTTGCTAAGTGTGAAATCTCACCCCAAAGCCTTTTCTTGAAAGTGATTCCAAACATCGAGGAGTGGATGATTTAAGGTGCTCTTCAAAAATCATTACACAAAATGCGATATGAAATGAGACATGAACTGCCAGTCACGAAGGTGGGAACACAAGGCTGGAATGTGTTTGCAAAAATGCGATTGCTTATTCAAATGATATTACCATTACCAGGTCACCACTGGGAGTCAAATACAACTGCACTTCAAGCCACTGGAGGTTTCACTCAGCTCTCTAATAGCTGCATTGTAAGGAAAAACTAAATAGTAATATAGGTCTGCAACATGCCCAGTGCACAGAAGGTGTTCAAAAGTATAGATTGAAGGGCACCTGGGTGGTTCAGTCGGTTAAGCATGTGCCTTCAGCTCAGGTCATGATCTCAGGGTCCTGGGATCAAGACCCACATCAGGTTCCCTGCTCAACGGGGAGCCTGCTTCTCCCTCTCCCTCTGCTGCTCCCCCTGCTTGTGCACTCACACGTGCACTCACTCTCTTTCAAATAAATAAATAAAATCTTAAAAATAAAAAGTATAGATTGACTGTCCGGCTTCTCAGAGGCCTATCAGCAAAGCCTGTTGAGGCAAGCTGAGCTGCCAGATCATCCATCCGCTTCATTTTCCTGGGAAGAAACTGAAGGCACATTGATTCTTCAGCATAAGGAAGGAGATGGGGCGTTAGTTCTTGTTCTGTGAAAATTGGGTATCAGTAGATCTCTGGTGCCTAGAGAATTTTTGGCTGAGTATTAGAAAGTCTTGGTCACCCCATCATGTGGGACCAAGTTTTAATGAAATCTCAAAGGATACTACAGGGCCCTTTACCATTTAGATCAATCAGGGAGGGAGAAGGACAAAGTACAAAACCAGGTAAGGTCTGGGGTTGCCATATTTGCTGCCTCTTTCATGGAGAAACAGTGTAGTAGAATAAAGACTGGCTCTGAATTCAAATTCTACCTCTGTTGTTTCCTGATTGACCCTGAAGAAGTAACTTAACCTCCCTGAACTTCAGGAGACATATTTGATTAAAGGCAGGCTTGTGAAGATAAGAAGGATTAATATGTCAAGTACCCATGAATCAAAGTTATAGTTTGTTTTAAATGTTTTTAAAATTTTTTAAAAGATTTTATTTATTGGAGAGAGCGCTCAAGGGTGAGCCCAAGGGGCAATGGTGGTGGAGGGAGTGGCAGAGGGAGAGGGAGAAGCAGGCTCCCCACTGAGCAGAGAGCCTGATGTCTGTCACGGGCCTTAACCCCAGGACCCTGAGACCATGACCTGAGCCGAAGGCAGATGCTTAACAACTGAGCCACCCAGGCGCCCCTAGTTTGTGTTTTAAATAGTGTTTTGTTTTTTTTTTTATGTTTTCCAGATATATAAAATAATATGATCATATTGAATATGTTCTTTCAAACTATAAGCCCCCCTCCCATATTTGTGAGTGGCCATCTTCCATTGATAGTCCCTGAATTGGACTTTTTAAATTGACCCTTGTGCTCATCTGGAACATACACTGCAGAATATTATAACATAATCAATCTGAATGTCATTACCATTCATTATCCCTAAAAGCATTTATGAGACAGCTATATGCTTGGGGCACTGTCTAGATGGATCGACAGCCCTTGATTTCTGGCACCTTGCAAGCCAAGACGGTTCTGCAATAATCAGGCTTGGAGGCTTGAAAATGGAAAGACTGGCAAGACTGGGTCACAATGAGGGCATTTTCAAAGCACACAAGCAAAGGGAAGGACTACCTGGGGTCATATGGCATGTAGTGAGTAACGCAGAGGAACCTGAATTGGGTGTGAAGACGGGAAGAGGTTAGTCTGGAAAAACTCAAAGGTAGAGATTGGGTCTTTGGGCACTGCTTCAGAGAAGGAAAGGATGCAGAGGGGGTTGGTCTAGACAGTTAGGGATAAATCCAGATTGGGATAGAATGACCAGATAAGTCATGTGATTTCAAAGATTAGGGGAGCTACAGGGGTCTCCTGATCCTACCAATGAATGAAATACTCTGTACTCATTGTGTCCTGGCCTAGGGTTACAAGAGAAATTTCTGCCTTCCAGGAGCTACTCCGCTAGGATCTGGGGTGTCAGGGTAAATGCAGGACAGTGTGTTGTGAGTATTTGGGAGGAAGTGACTAATTCAGCTGGGGGAGGAGTACTCACTTGGGGAAAGCTTCACAGAGATTGTGACGTTCTACAGATGAGGAAATTGAGACCCAGGGAGAAAAAAAAAAACAAATTGTCCGGCTCTCTGCGCCTCCCCGTTCAACAGACAGCCGCGTATTCTGGTGCAGTGCCAGCCGCGTCCCTGAGACACGATGGTGAAGGTCGGAGTGAATGGATTTGGCCGTATTGGGCGCCTGGTCACCAGGGCTGCTTTTAACTCTGGCAAAGTGGATATTGTCGCCATCAATGATCCCTTCATTGACCTCAACTACATGGTCTACATGTTCCAGTATGTTTCCACCCATGGCAAATTCCACGGTACAGTCAAGGCTGAGAACGGGAAGCTTGTCATCAATGGAAAGTCCATCTCCATCTTCCAGGAGCGAGATCCCGCCAACATCAAATGGGGTGATGCTGGTGCTGAGTAGGTTGTGGAGTCCACTGGGGTCTTCACCACCATGGAGAAGGCTGGGGCTCACTTGAAGGGTGGGGCCAAGAGGGTCATCATCTCTGCTCCCTCTGCCAATGCCCCCATGTTCGTGATGGGTGTGAACCATGAGAAGTATGACAACTCCCTCAAGATTGTCAGCAATGCCTCCTGCACCACCAACTGCTTGGCTCCTCTGGCCAAGGTCATCCATGACAACTTCGGCATCGTGGAGGGACTCATGACCACTGTCCATGCCATCACTGCCACCCAGAAGACCGTGGACGGTCCCTCTGGGAAGTTGTGGTGCGATGGCCGAGGGGCTGCCCAGAACATCATCCCTGCTTCCACTGGTGCTGCCAAGGCTGTGGGCAAGGTCATCCCTGAGCTGAACGGGAAGCTCACTGGCATGGCCTTCCATGTCCCCACCCCCAACGTGTCCATCGTGGATCTGACCTGCCGCCTGGAGAAAGCTGCCAAATCCGACGACATCAAGAAGGTGGTGAAGCAGGTGTCAGAGGGCCCCCTCAAGGGCATCCTGGGGTACACTGAGGACCAGGTTGTCTCCTGAGACTTCAACAGTGACACCCACTCCTCCACCTTCGATGCCGGGGTTGGCATTGCTCTCAACGACCACTTTGTCAAGCTCATTTCCTGGTATGACAATGAATTTGGCTACAGCAACCAGGTGGTGGACCTTATGGTCCACATGGCCTCCAAGGAGTAAGAGCCCCCTGGACCACCAGCCCCAGTGAGAGCAAGAGGAAGAGAGAGGCCCTCAGCTGCTGGGGAGTCCCTGCCCCAACTTATCCCGCAAAATACTGAGAATCTCCCGACCTCCACCGTTTCCATCCCAGACCCCCTGAAGAAGGGGAGGGGCTTGGGGAGTCCTACCTTGTCATGTACCATCAATAAAGTATACTGTACCCAGCCAAAAAAAAAAAAAAAAAAAAAAAACCCCACAAAAAACAAATTGTCCAAGAACACACAACAGAGAAGTAACAGAGTTAAGATTACAACCCAAGCCCTCTCCCTGAGCTATGACTCATTCCTGGCCATTGTCCTAATAGCTGTTTCTCTGCCTGAGGGAAGTGAGGAATCACGTGAGGCTGAAGGTGTCGTGGAACAGAAAGGGAGCTGGTCTTGGGTCTCCTGATAAAAAACTCTGAGACCGGGGCTTGGTTTACCATGCAAAAGACCTATATCCTGGGGATCCCTAAGATGAAGCTGAGAATGAAGACCGCACAGTGGTGAGTTGAGATTTACAAATGCTAATGACATAATTTGACCTCTAAAGTTCTACCCATAGGCTTTTGCCTCATCCAGTTGGAGTTAGGACGTGTGACTTAAGAATCTTCACTGGTGCAAGTAAGCCAGGGCTTTGACAGTGGCTCCTCCAGGTCTGTGTTGTGGGCCTACCGAAAGGACACTGTAGTGTGTTAGCAGGACGCCCGTGAAGACCATAGGTGTAGAGATGGGACAGAATGCTTGGCGAGAGGAGTGCAAGTAGTAGGAGCATTTGATGGATAACTGGGTGGATCGACAAAAGGATGAATCTCCTCTCCCCATGAAGCTCTTAGGTGTACCGCTGCTGCTGAGCTACAGGATGGTGAGGCTGTCCAAGAGCCAGCATTTTGGGGAGACTAGAGAAGCTCTCTAATTTCCTGTCTAATCTTTCTCTTCCCACCATATTTAACTTGAGTGGCTCTATCTGGATCCCCTGAGTGATAAAAAACTTGGAATGCTCAAAGCAGTGGGGACAAAAGCAGTCATTTGAATGTGGCTTTTGAAGACTTGCAGCCTACCAGGGGTAGCCTCAAAACCTTTCCCCTTAGGGAAACTTGAAAAGACTATTTCACCAGAGCAGGAAAACACCCACCCTGTGGTTCTAGGGTTTGATGTTCAAACTGGATGGCAGCTAAAGATTCAGAGAGTGAATTAGCTGGAGTTAGGCTGCTCATAAGCGCTAGTCATGTTATTAGATGATATGATATGAAGATCCTAAAAACTTCCAGCTCAGTTTCTTTCATTTATGATATTCTCATTGAATAAGTGTGACCGTTAAGAAAGCAGCTTGAGACAATGTTGAAAACATGGGGGCAACAGAAGGAAAAAACAACAAGATCTGAGACTGATTGTAGTTAACCGAATACGTGTAATTTGGGATTCTAGACAAAGAGATTCACAGCTCATTGGGTCCCCTCACCTTTCCTTGATACACTGATATAATCTGATTTCCTAGTTTCAGAATGGGAAATTGAGTGAAATATAAGAAACGTGTATGTTTAGAGAAGCTGGGATGTGGTTGAGTGTAAGCCGACTACCCTGCTAACAGCCGGAAAGAGGAACCAACGTGACTCCTGAGGCACAGGTTGGGTATGAAATGGAAGAGCCAGACTGAAGAACACGGTTTTAGGAGGTGGCCTCGTTAGATGTCACAGTAGGAAAAAATTTGCTCCAATTTTTTTTGAAAAACTCAAGATGCTTCCTTTAGTATCACAGATGTTTTTAATTAACTTCAGTAGTTTTATTATCTCATTTCCTGGGTGACCTAACAGCAGACTGTGAGTAAGCAGAACAGGATGCCATTTCTAAGAAAAGCATTATTCATGTCTTGGAGAGGTGAGCTTTAGGGAAAGGAACGCCTGGAACCACTTTCTGGAGACCATAACCCTGAAACGTTGGAGAGAGAAGTCAACGAGTCTGTTAAGTCAGGGGACCTCTCTTGTTTAGTCTAAGAGAGACTTAATTTCCAGTTTTGCCAGTGTGCTAACGGCATGGGAAGGGAAGAGTCAGTGATTCCAGCACCAGTGAACTGCTGCTTTGGACCTGAGTAGGAAATTCCATTATACTGACGAGCTTTGGAGCAAGCGACTCCTGAATAATTAACCTGGCATCCTCCTTCTTTTCTATTATTGTGAGGTACATGAAAGTGAAGATAGGAAAGTCAAGGCAAATGGTCAAAACTAAAAAGCTGGCAACCTCAGGAACGACCAGGGGAAGGCAAAATAAAACAGCAGTGAGGTACCATTCCACATCCACCGGATGGGCAAACATCAAAAGGCCAGCTCAAACCCAGTATGCTCGAGGATCTAAGAAAACAGAAACTCATACTCATCGTTGGTGGGGAGGGCAGGTTTTGTGCTGTTACTTTGTAGAGCAAATTGGTAATTCCTGGTAAAGTTGGGAGGTGCCTCTCCTCTGTGAATCAGTTATTTCACTTCTAAGTATTTACTCTAAGACTCTCCCATAAATGCTCAAGGAACATTGTTTGTAATAGCAAAGAGGTAGAAATGATCCAACCCTCTATTGACGAGAGTGGGGGCTTGACCAGTTGCAGCCCCCCAGGGTAAAATCCAGCTACCTCTCTGTTTCTGCTTAGCTGGCAAATAGTTTTTACATTTTTAGAAGCTTAAAAATATCTGTGACACATTATGTTTTATATCATGTAAAAATTTTATGAAATTTGAGTGTTAGTGTCCATGGTAAAGTTATACTGGAACACAGCCATGCTCACTCACGGAAGCATTGCACTGTGGGGCCTCCACGCGATTCTGACGTTCGCTGAAGTCTGAGGAACAGTGGAAGAAAGGAATGAATAGATTGTGGTGGATTCAGATAATGGAATAGTGAACAGTATTTAAGGTCAGTGAATTAGATCTACATATTAACAGGGCAAAACCTTAAAGGGAAAAAAACCCACAGAAGGATATGTATAATATGATGTTGCTTGGCACATTAAAAGGTAGTAAATATGGTTTATACATACATATATAAGTAACAAAAGTTCTACAGCATGCATATAAATAATATTAATCACAGAATGGTGGTTACCTCTAAAAAAGGGGGGAGGATGAAGGGATTAGATTTTAGCCATATTTTATTCCTTAAAAATACAGACCTGAATTAAATATAACAAATCTTAATTCCATATGTGATGTGATAGTTTTCCTATGCTTGAAAATTTAAAGCCATACTTTCTCATTAAAAAACTAGGAATATAAAGAATAATATTAAATAATTAGATACTAAAAGTGATCTCACATAATTAATAATATTTTGGTATTTTTCCTTTTACTACTCTTTTTTGTGTATGCATGATAAAAAGACTTTTTGTTTTATGATATTTACCATTTCATACTCTTTTACTTCCTATTTAATATTGGCGCTTAGGAATTCTCCATGTTGGTATTCTAATTTGTATAATAACCACATTTACTCCATATATGTGTAACACTTTTTCTGAGTTTTTAAAAAAATATTTCATTTATTTGAGAGAAAGAGAGCGCGAGAGAGCACAAGCATGAAGTGGGGAGGGGCAAAAAGGGAAGGAGAGGGGGAGAGAGAGAGAGAATCTTTCAAGCAGACTCTGCGCTGAGCACGGAGCCCAATGTGTGGCTTGATCATGCCCTGAGCTGAAACCAGGAGCTGGACACTTAACCGACTGAGCCACCCAGGTGCCCCAACACTTTCTGATTTTTAACATATGTTTGCTATAAAAATTTGGAAAATAAAGTATAAAGAAAATAAAAACTGCCTGTTATCACAGCATTTTGATGCAGTAATATTTTGTGTAATTTCTCCAGTCTTGCTCATTGTTTTGCATCTTTAATTTTTTTTACTTAACCATGTATCATGAGAATTTCGCTGTGATATTAGTATTCTACAACACAATTTTAAAGGACTCCATCTTATTCTATTACATATGGATTAAGAAGCGCAAATACTCATTTAACCCGCCTTCCTTTCTTACTCTCTGTCCGCATTTGTTTGTATGAGATAGAAAACTGAATAATCTGTTGCTGATTGTGGGACCAGGGAGGGAGGAGCAGGTGCTGGGGAATGTTGAAGGCAAGTCTCCTGAGCTTGAGGAGGGGGCAGGATGAGCGGTCACTCGGGATTCTCTCCCCAAATGGGCTCTGAGTTGAAAGAGTCGGCTTATAATCTTTCACCTCTACCTCTACTGCTGGTGTTTGACTGGCTGATTGGCAGTGCAAACTTTTTGGGGGATAATGTACTGTATGGTTCTCACCTTCTATATTATGGAGACAAGCAATAAATGTTGGGTGCAAATAGAAAATAATCAAACCACAAGGCCTTATATAAAAAAAAAATACTTTTGAGGTCATTTTACTTTGTTTGTTTTATATAATTGAGTAGCCCAAGAGCATGTCTTACTTTTCTGCATCTTATGTGGCGAACTCTCTTTTAATGATTCTAAAATGTACATTTGTTCATATTTTAACATCCCTGGAACTGCGATGGGTCCTACAATTCCTGGTGTCTTGATATCATTTTCAACTATTATTCCTATTTTAACATCTCGGAAATCAGGATGTGATTTACGATCTATGACTTCCTAGGTTCAATATGATATTGTATTTTAAAGCTGTGGTTTTCAATCTTGGCTACACATTAGAATCATCTGGAGCACTTTAAAAGTATATAAAGATGCCTGGTCCTCACCCTAGATGTTCTATTAAGTTGGCTGGAGTGGGGGCCTACACATCTGTATTAAAAAGCTCCCCAGAGTTGGAACCATTGTCATAGACTTTAATGGAGTTAAAAATAATATATCATCATCGCAATCAAAGACCAAGTAAGGGTGACTCTTAATAAAGTTTCTACAAGAGTTGGTTCCAACTTTTAGAGAAGTTCAGTTAGGTATCCAAGTGCTAGAAGAATTGGAAAGAACAACTGAAAGAATTGGCTTGGAATCAAAAGATGGATCCTGGTTCTAGCAATTTTTAGTTTTATGGCCTTAAGCAGACGAGTTAGCTTCTCCCAGCCTTGGTTTCTCTGTACAATAACAACATATCTACTTCATAGGGTTGTTGTGAGGATTACTCAAGGTAATGTGCTAAAATGTCTACCACAGGGTAGGACTCATTGTAAGTACCTGTAAATGGAGGTTTTATTGCAAATGCTGTTAATTTAAATTGAAAATCGATTTCTTAAGCCTGGATGAAGAAAGAAATAGAGCTCTGTGTGATTTATTTAAACCTTTTGAATGAATTCCTAATCTTAGGGTCGCCCACTCATTTAGCATAGTAAAAAGAGAAAGCAACAAAAGTTTAAAGGTCAATGTCAGCTTATTTTCTCATTTTTTGTAAAATAATTAAAGGAATCGAGTTGAAAGGACTTATACTAACAAACTTAAATTTATATATCCAAAACAACTCTAAAATCACCTAGCCACACTTGTAGAAAAGGGACCACTTTTCACAATAGCCAGTAATCACAAACGGTAGTGTGAAATGTGGTAAGTTCACTTGATAGTAGCAACATGGCCTTTATTTCCTGTGTGAGGCTTGGTAAATCGTGTGCTTTACATTGCATTTAAGTCAATTTCTATATGTATCATAACAATTTCCTGTGTGTGTTGAAGAGATACATAACAGTGTAGGCTTTTTCCACTATGAAAAAAAATATTTTCCAGCTGCATTGCATTTCTGGAAATGGAATCAACCGTAACCACTGGCACCAAATATTTAGCAGTCTGGACGCTGGTGGAGAGAAGAAAGGAGGAGTTTGCACTGCTCTCAAATCACTTTTGCCACAGGGTGGATATTATAATGTGGTATTTCTGTGCTCTGAATGGTTGAGCTTGTGGGGAAAGCTAGCATTGCCGGTGCTCAGTGTCAAACCACAGCCTGGAATTATCGTGCCCACCGGGGCCTTTATCTTGGATGCATGGGGGAAGCTCTTTTCCATGTATAGCCAATGCTTGGTGATCTCCTTGTATGGATATCCCACTTTATGGATAATTCACAGAAATTTTGAGGCCAAGCCTGGATCCTTTTCTCTGAACTGTCTTGCCACACACTAGGATTCTCCAAATAGTCTCCATTCAGTTGGTGTGTGCTGAGGAAATCCGTTATAATGCCTCCATGCGAGCATTTACGGAATGCCTATCATGTGCCAAACTTTTCGTTAGACCCAATCTTCATACAATTTTGTGACATAAGTGGTATCATCTTATTTTCCAGAGGAGGGAATAAAGATTTAGAGTTCAAGATACTTGTCTAGGGTCACAAGCACATTTCAAAGCTAAGTATGAGTTCTAGGTTAACCATTGCTTTTGAAAACTTGAGCCATGGAAACTTCTCTATGAGCTTGAGGAATCTGAAATGATTTCCACCAAGTTAGCACGGCAGATTTTAAACCAATCTCCCCCACCCCCCTTTTTTTGTTAAAGTAAACTCTACCCCCAACGTGGGGCTCAAACTCACAACCCAGAGATCAAGAGTTACAAGCTCTTCCAACTGAGCCAGCCAGGTGCCCCTAAACCAATCTCTCTCTCTCTCTCTCTATATATATATATATAGATAGATAGATAGATATAAACCCTAAAGGTCTCAACACTTGAGAGGGCAAGAAAGTGAATAGAAATCAAGCTGTAACATAATACCATGTTATTCAGGTTTAAAAAATGAAATCAGTTGAACAAAGATGGCTAAAGTGTCTTTATTGCTAGATAATTATTCTTTTAGGGCAGATTATAAATGTAGGTAATTTTTTCAATACATTTTTTGCCTGAGAGAGAGCAATTTCCACATTCTTTCTAGATGATTCCTTTGTTAATATTTCTGCTTAAAGCCTTGTTACCTTTGCTCTGTGTCCTGTACATCATTGTTTCCATAGCAACGAGATAGACCGAGGAGGGGGTAGCAACTAGCTCTGGAGAGAATGAAAATGCAATGGAAAGTTCCACCTGAAATAACAACATGCAAATCACTTCAGCATATGATAAACAACAAAGAAAGTGATGCTTTTTTGGGGAGACAGCTTATTTGGTTTTTGGAATGTGCTCATTTTTCTGACAGCTTCTCTTTCTTGTGCTATCTTTCTTGCCTTATTTTTTCTTTTTTAGAGACCAAAATAAAATCATTAAAAAACAAAAATTCAACCTGACATTGCATGTGATTCAATGGCAGATGTAGCGATTTGTGCTTCCAGAGATAGTTCTGGAGCAGAACATTTATAAAGGCTTTTACTTCTAAAATGAATTTGACTCTTGATGAAGCTACCTTTAGTTGCCAGGATATAGCTGAAGTGTGAGATATTCCTCTGAAGTGAGATTTCCCCAACCATTCCACTGTCAAGGACTTCTGCTGTTATTTTTGCTTACATCTTTCCAGAAGTTTTTCAACGTACTCAAATAATTGAAAGTATTTAATATTGAACTATTTGGTCTTAGGGAAATATAAGATTTCCTTTTTGGAATATTGAAAATAGTTTTCAAAATTGAGTTCCCCTAACACAAATTCATTGCTGAAATGCCATCTTGAGATGGCAGAATAGGGTGGACAATAGAGATATTTATTTTATATTAACAGAAATTGTGGGGCTGTTTTAAGTATCCCTTCCTTGTACAACACCAAGCACACTATAAACACTGCTTATATTTGCGGGAGTAAATAAAAATATGGAAATGATGTTCCTATAAAATTGGGGGAGATGTCTGTATCATTTCACTTGGGGGCCAGTTAAAGTCATCCTTCACAGCTGTTCATTGCTCTCATTTGTGGGTATTGCTCTTTGACATCTTTCCTTAGGTTTTCAAGCAATCAAGGATCATAGAGTACATTTTTAAAACCCTGGAAAGGTAGTGATTAAGCACTATAATGCCTCCTTTTATGCAGCTATGTAGTGTGCCTATCCCGTGTCAGCTGAACTCTCTCAAGCTACACCCTTCTCTTCAAGGATCTTCACACACACCTTCCCCTGGGATCATGCCTACATGGTGGGGGTGGGGGGGAGACGAAATTCATAATTCATAAAGCCCAGTGCCTTCATTTCAAAGTTGCTCATTTATATTTTGCTCTATTTCATTAAATAATGAAGTCAGTAGCTAGAAGATCTCAAGGTAAGGTCCTCTGACCACCTGCTTCAGAATAACCTTTGCTATCTGTTTTAAAAAAAAGTAGCCCTCAATCCAGACCTGCGGATCCATTTCTGGAGGTGAGATGTATGATCTGAATTTTGAATAGGCTCCCCATTATTTATTTATTGATGCTCAATAAAGCCCTCCGCTGAGGAAGATTCAGAGTGGGGGACTGTCCCTGGTGCTTAAAAAGCTATCAAGACCTCATATGCAGGAGCAGCCCCAATACCTATTCTTCTCTTGGTCCCTATACCAACCCCTCCTTAGCCCCTGAAACTGACCCCGTCATCTGCCTCCTCACCAGGCCCCAAACCGTTCAGTTTACTCCTTGTAATATTTTCCTTAATTCTTTTGCAAAATACAGATTAGGAATGATGTCGTTTGCAAAATACGGATTAGGAATGTGTGGGTAAAGAATGGTTGAAGTGAGGGAGTTGGAGAGTTGCGTATTTTTGTCCCAAGAGCTCTGCCCTCCTAGGATGACCTTGATTGCACTGGTTCTTCCTGGGGGGTGCAGGGTGGAGGGATAAGAGTACAGTAGCCCTGGATATTCCATGCGGGGCCTTATATGAAAACATTTTAATTTAGTCAGATGGATACTTGCCTTGATATGATTTGGGGGTACCATGGTTATCTAATACTTTGGTTCAGATGAACCCTATTTTGCATTTCCTGAGAGGAAACCAAATTGTGGCTGCAGGAAAGTGACCCAGAAACACTGATAGATATGTGGAGAACTCTATTGGGTTTTTAAAAGTATATATTCATTAATAATCCAGCAGTGGATAGTTTTGAGCTAGCTTAAGAGAGTCTTCGATTCCAATTTAACCATCTGACATATCTGAGGTAATATAAGAGGAGAAGAGGGGATAACAGTAGAGGGAATGACGTCCCATTTGGCCCTGGGAAGAAGTTCTAAACTAAGGCCTGTCTTAGAATCACAGGTGAGCTATATCATCTACAGGGTTCCTTATGGTTTGGGGATGTAGAAAAGTCACATGAGTTTGGGATACGGAGGTACAGTAGCTGTCTTTATTTCCTTCAGGCTGGCCCTGGATTTCCCGGGCCTGGTGCCCAGCAGGATACCGACCGAGTCACCATGCCCTCCTCTAGGTTTGAAAATTGATAAAAGTTCTGTCTTTACCACTGTGAGTTCCTAATCATCCTGTGTCAGTATTGAAATTGCTCTGGAAAATTCAGGGCCCCTAATAAGTGTTGGGTGTGGCAGCACTTTTCCCCGGATAGCACAGGAAGTCGCAGGTTCTCTGCTAGACTATTTGGCGTCTAGCAGAGATCACAGCTCGTGGGAAGGGGGAACCCACTGGGATAGAGGGGTTGGTAAAGGCTCAGGATGTAGGATTTATAACAGCCTGGTCTGGGGAGAAGCAGAAGTAATAGGAAGGCACTAGGCTTCTGTAAATGGGGGAGGGCATGTGGAAAATATAAGTACAAATGAGGAAAAATGAGGGCACAAAATGATAGTCGTAGTCATCCTGTCATTTGCAAATAATTTATAGCCTTCATAGCCACGAGCTCTTTTGATCCCCCAAGAGCACTCTAGATGGAGGGGTGGTTATTATCCGTATTTTACAGACAAAGGTAATGAACCACAGAAAAGTCGTGACGTGCTCAAGCCCAGCTGGGGCTAGGACACAGGTCTTTTGTCCCTTCTTCCACTCTTCTATTTCTTTCATTCTACACCACTGGCTAACAGAAAAAAGAGTCACCCCATCTAACTCTGCCTATGTCATGATTTTGCCAAGGGTCAGCCCGAGCAGGGAATAAGTGATCAATGATGGAGGCATGGCGAGGAGACTGGACTTTTCTCCGAGGTTGACTTGTACTAAATGGATGCCCATGACCAATGGTGTGTCTTTAGGCTAAACTGCATAATGGGTCTCTAATGTGGGTAAAAGAAGATCACCCAACTCACTTTTAACTGATGAGGCTGAAACCAGATCTCTAGAGGTGAAATGCCTGTGCATTAGCCCTGTGATAATAGATTTCCAGATGGCTGGAATTGGACCTCCGTCTCTGCCCTTGGCCGGTGATATTGACCAATAAACTGCTTTATGTCAATTGATCACGTGATACGATGCAAGTGAATGTTACATGTGGATAATAGCCTTTATTCCGGGTCTTTTATACAACCATTTAATGTACAATCTTTCCTTAAGACTCTCAGAGGGGAAATTTCTGAGGAACCTCTTTAGAATGAAAGTTATCCACATGATACATTGTTATTGAGGGGTAATGTATACTAAAATTAAGCAAGGTGTACTCATGAGAAGGAAAACGGTGAAGGCACTTGTGAGTGATTTGAAAAGTGCTTGTAACAAATAGCCTTTCCAAGTGTCCTTTCCACAGACGTAATTTTAAAAGCAGTGTTACAGCTGACACACAAAAAGGGAGAAGACAATCTTTTTTCTCAGAGACACACAATTATTCTCCACTCTACTCTATGTAAATGTAAATGTGTATCTCTGAGAAGGTTACTCTCCCCTGTGAATTAATGTAGTACATCTGAAAAGGGGAGATGAGTGGGCTACATGTAAATTATGACTTCCCCGGATGTTTCTTTGACATTCAATTTACGGAGATTGATCTGGCTGAGGCTGGTAATTGTGCCTCTTTCCATGTGGGCGGCGTGCGTATTTGCCGGGAAGGGAAAGGAATGTAAAGGCGTATTCGAGGGCGCCCTCTGTACTTGGGAGCTGGCTCTTCTAGTGACTGTTTCTAAAGAGTCGCTCTGAGTGGTCTGGGGAGTAAATGATTTAAAGATCTTTGGTGGAGTTTAGACTCGGAATGTAATTTCTTATTCACGCTCAGCATACAGCATACTACTGTGAAAAATAAAAGCCCACGGAGAACAGGGTGGGGAGCGGAGGTGGTTCTCTGAGGAAGAAGCCAGCTGGCCGAAGGGTGAGGCAACTACCGAAGAGACCAGGAAACGCAGAGGCCGTCCCAGATATTTGTGTCTGTCACCCGGGTGCTCATGAGGCCGCAGAGGTAGAAGGGACTCTGTACCGGCCGCTCTGTGTACAGCAAGAATCAGAATCAAGGGGAAAAGTGAGCAGTCATGCACAGCTTGTGGGTTTCTCAGAAAGATACGGGGGGGGGGGGGCGGGGGAGGGAACAAAACTGCCTGTCTCATCTCAGTGTTTGCTCCCCTGCTCTGAAGAATCACATAATTGATCTAAAATTAGGGCAAAATGAAAGGCTTCAGTATAAGTGGTTCTTGATTTCAGGGTTTTTCCTCTTGCAGTTTGCAGCCAGAACCACATGGTAGAGTTTTCTGGTTATAAAAAGTAATGGTGCTAAAATATTACAGTAACTCTGCCTACTCTTTTTAATCGTGTTCTCAAGTTAGACATAGGTAAGTTTATGCGGTATGTTCTCTTAAGTGCTCTTGTTTTATATTTCTATTTAGAAAATGGACAAACATGGTTCATTTTGTGAACTCAACAAATACCCATTGAATTGCTTCCTGGGAGCCATGCTCTTTTCTGAGTGCTTTACATGGCTTATCTCCTTGAATCCTTACAAGTCTACGCGACTATGCCTTAGGTCGATTCTCCAGGAATCAGACTTTGAGATGGAGAGGTATTGCAGGAAGTTTATGGGGGAATGCTCTTGGGACCCACATTTGTGGGGAGTGGAGGCCATGGGGCCAGGACAGAGGGAGGGGGAGGGGTTGCAAAGCCAGGTAGCTGCAGCAAAGGTCTCTACGGATCCCCAGGGGAGCTCTGGAGTTGGGAAGGCATTTCACAGTGGTCCCCTTTGAGGCAAGGGGACAAGGTTTTTGCATCCCCCGGGCCCCTCAATGGTCAGTGAATGTCAGATGCCCCCAGGAGGGGGTGTGATTCTGGGCAAGGCCAGCTCTCAGCAGCTGAAGAGCCATCAGCTGTCAGTGTTCCTCAGAGCTGGGTACGGATGCAAAAAACAGACTCCAAGAGTTAAACAACCTGCCCAAGGTCACACAGGATAGACCCCATGCAGTCTGATCCAGAGCCCACCCTCTGAACCATCATTTTGCCTCCGTCCTGCGAACCAGATAAGTAAACTATTAAATGAATAAGATAATTTTGAAGAGAAGTAAATGCTCTGAAGCAAATGAAAGGGGGCATACTAATGTGAAGGTCAAATATGGATGGTGCTTCTGCTTTCTGGGAACATCAGGTATTATACTGTGTGTGTGGCTGAGACCACTAGCCATCCTGTGCTGCCTGCGCACACAGCCAGATGGCATTCTCCAGTTTCCCTTGTGGTGGCGTGGGCTCCTCCCCAGCCTGGCCAGTAGGGCTGCGGTAGACCGTGCTGCTTCTCCAGGCCCGCGGGCTTCAGTGGCTAGAGCAGCCCTGGAAGCTGGGGCGTCAGACAGCAGAGCTGCCATGGGCCTGGGGCTCTCAGTGATGTCATACAGCAGGCGGCAGTAGGCCTGGAGCCCTCCCGCGGGGCTTTGTGTTACGAGAGAGCAATAAACTTATTCTTCTAAGCCCTGGATTTTAGGGGGTCAGTATTTGTTATGTGAGCTTAATCTGATCTCAGGAATACAGTGTAGAGATATATTTAAAATACTTTAGTATAGGAGAACCCAGATGGCTCAGTCGCTTAAGTGTCTGACTCTTGAGTTTTTTAAAAAAAAGATTTTATTTATTTATTTGAGAGAGAAAGAGAGTGAGAGAGAGGGCACGAGAGTGGGGTAGGGTTAGAGGGAGAAGCCAACTGCCTGCTGAGCAGGGAGGCCGATGCGGGGACTTGATCCTGGGACTCTGAGATCATGACCTGAGCTGAAGGCAGTCACGTAACCAACTGAGCCAGCCAGGCGCCCTGACTCTTGATTTTGGCTCAAGTCATGATCTCTGAGTCTTGGGATTGAGCTCTGCATTGTACTCTCCAAGATCAGCGGGGAGTCTGCTGGAGATTCTCTCTCTCCCTCTGCTTCTGCCCCTCCCCCGGCTTGTGCACACTCTCTCTCTCTCTCTCTCAATAAATAAAATCTTTATAAAAATACTTCAGTATAAATAGTATAATGTATGGGTAGTTATTATTGGGGTGGTATGATGGTTAATTTTATTTGTCAGCTTGGCTGGGACACAGTGCCCAGATACTTGGTCAAGCGTTATTCTGGATGTTTCTCTGAAGGTATTTTTTCAAATGAGATTATCATTTAAATAGGTGGAATTTGAGTAAAGCTGAATACCTTTCGTGATGTGGGTGGGCCTTATCCAATTAGTTGAATGCCTTCATAGAACAGAGATTGACCTCTCTCAAGCAGTAAGGAACTCTGCCCACAGTCTGCCTTACAGCTTCTAATGCAAAATCTGTTCTTCCTGGTTCCCCAGCAGACTGCCTTTGGACTGAAACTCAACTCTTTCCTGAGTCTCCAGCCTGCCAGACTCCCCCATCAGACTTGGGACTCCTCAAGCCTCCACCATCATTCCTTAGAATAAGTCTCTATATAGACATATCCTGTTGGTTCTGTTTGGACAAGCCTGACTCATACAAGTAGCTATCAGCATTTGAGGCACCAAATGAGGAACCCCAGCTTCAGAGATGGCAATCGTATCTTCACATGTCACTATAGAGATCTACTCTAGAAAGTTTGTCAATTGGGATGAAGAATGGTAGAAATATATGTATATAATTGGTGGTATGGATTGTATTCAAGATGTATGGCTGGCCGGGGGCGCCTGGGTGGCTCAGTCGTTAAGCGGCTGCTTCGGCTCAGGTCCTGATCCCAGGGTCCTGGGATCGAGCCCCACATCAGGCTCCCTGCTCAGCGGGAAGCCTGCTTCTCCCTCTCCCACTCCCCCTGCTTCTGTTCCCTCTCTCGCTGTCTCTTGTCGAATAAATAAATAAAATCTTTAAAAAAAAAAACAAACAGCTGTACGGCTGGCCAATTTCTGTCCCCATTACCCTTGCCAGAATGAGATGTAAGAACACTACTGGGCCTGGTCACATGTCCCACAGAGAACTCGGCGGCCGGATCCAACCAGGGGTCTAGCTGAGTCTGCTGCTAGAGTCTCCTGTGTCTGCCCCCAAGTGAACCTCTCCTGCCAAGTGTTTGCTCATGAGCTGGTGAGCCCGAGAACAGAGGAAAGGGATTCATCCAGCTTCCAGTGACAGGTTGTGAGACTGTATGTTTGTTTGTTTAATCAATAATATACAGGTGACACAATTGGATAGGTGAATATCACGTTTAATCTCCAAAGGCTGTCACTATTTACCAAAAGAGCCGACTCTCGTCGAGTGACCAGTTCAACTTAGATCAGTTCCCCAAGAGAGGAAAGAAGGCAATGGAGGGTAGTATGTGGGTGAGCATGGATGGTGTCTTCAGAGGGCCTGGATTTATTTATTTGTGTATTTATTGATTGATTGATTGATTGATTTTTAGAAAGACAGAGCAAACAAGCGAGTGGGGAGGGGTGGAGGGGCAGAGAGAGAGAGAGAGAGAGAGAATCTTAAGCAGTCCCCATGCCCAGTGCAGAGCCTGCCCTGGGGCTCGATCTCATGACCTGATCCAAAATCAAGAGGCAGATACTCAACCGCCTGAGCTATCCAGGCGCCCTGAAGACCTGGATTTATATCCCATATCTGCCACTTGTTAGTTGTGTGGCCTTGGTCAACATACTCTTCTTTTATGGTCTTTTACGAAGTAGGTACCAGTCACTAGGGGCTGGGGCTGTTGGGACGAGCACATGACTAATGTCTGTGCTGTGCTTCATTCAGGGTCTCAGTGAGTGTCTGGAATAAGTGCTAACAAATATCACCATCGATGATGAACAGTGCTGTGTCATGGAAGCTTGCAGACAGGGGAAGGTTAATCTTTTAGGCATTGTTGCAGATGCACCCAATTTTGACAGATACAGTTCTTACTTGCCTTCTTGACAAAGAGAGTAAACAAGAAGAAAAAATAGAGGTATCCCCCTGATTTGGAAAGTTTGTGTTATGCCACTTTGCTTTTACAAAAGGCCGACGTGAGGACTTGCCCTGTTGTTGTTTACTAAGAAATCCAAAGGGAATTTTCACTTTTATGAGAAAAGGTGAAAAGCAAAAAGAGCATTTGCTTTGCAGCCAGCCGGTATAGAGGCAGCGCGCACCCCCAGCAGCAAGAGTGGCACCCCTGAGCTCCTTCCTTGGGAACTGCACTCAGCATCTGAGCGTTGGGCCGCCGTTCCTTGGACCTGTGTATGTGAGGATCTGTGCTTTCTCTCTATTGATTTTGTGCAGCGTCAGCAAAATGTGGCCTAAGGTATCAGAAAAGCCTAAGAGGTGTTATCTTTTGGGTCTGGGATGCTCAAAACATTTTCTGTGTAAATTAATGGTAATTGCTTCCTCGCTTTACGCCGTTTCTGCTTAGCAAAGTTTTTGGAGGACTGTTCTACTTTTGGAGAGCGGGGGAAACCTGTACTCTTCTATGCTGTTGAACTGTGAAGGCTCAAGTGTTTCCTACCCAGGTGTGTGGAGATAGCTATAATTTAATTCTTTGAGTTACACTGGGCGATGTTTTCTGAACCGTTTTGAGAGATGGTGCTATTGAATGCTGGGACCTGAGTGTTCTGTGTTCAAGTAAGTGTGGGAAATACTGGTGTATTTGTCTGTTTGGGCTGCCATACAGAATACCGCAGGCTGGATGACTTCAGCGATGAAACATCTTCTCACGGTTCTGCAAGTTGAAAATCTAAATGCTGGCTAGGTTGGTTTTTAGTGAGGCCTCTCTTCCTGGCTTGCAGATGGTTTCCCTTGTGCTGTGTCCTCACCATGACCTTTCCTCTGGGTGTGGGCGCTGCTGGTATCTCCTCCTCTTCTTGCAGGGACACCAGTCTTCAGGGATGAGGGCCTCACCCTCATAATCTCATTTAACCTTGATTATCGTCTTAATTCCCTATCTCCAAACACCCCGAAGGTTTCACTGGAAGTTAAGGCTTTAACATAGGAATTTCGGGGGAACACAATTCAGTCCACAACAATGGAGTCTGAAATGTTAACTATGTTTCTTTGTTCTAGGACTTTATTATCCTCAAGAGACACTCCACAAGGACATATAATGATACAGTGTTTCCCCAACTGATTATTCTAGGAGATCCCATTTTGATGTTTAAGCCGTCACTTATTAAGGATTTGGGAAAAGCCATTCAGAATAAACTATGGTGCTAATCTGCGTGTGCCTCGGTGCGGACTCTGGGAAAGTGGAGACAGGGAGGACTGTTGATTTTTATATTAAATATTCTAGTTTGTTCTAACCTTTTGTTAACTGGTTTTGGTGCCGGTTTTCATAACCATCCCAGCCCGGCCAGCGCGAGGGCTCCTTTGTAGCCGTGAGCTTGTTGAGCTCAGGAGGCCTTCTGTCATAGACGCTCATATGATTGCTACTCATGCTTTCTCTCAGTTTCCCTGGAAAGCAGAGGGTGGTTAGAAAAGCAGTTACTCTCTCCCGAAAAAAATGGAAATAATAGAATATGATGCTCTTGGATGGACATTGCTGTAATGCGATGTGCTCATTTGTATTCATGCAGAGCTTCAAAACACGTATCCTCGTCTGCAGATTTTTCTAATTAAATAGCTGGAAAAACCATTTACCATTATCTCATTTGAACTCTGTAATAGCTTATTTCCTCTTCTTCTTTTTAATGTAAAAATAAAGCCTTCAGATTTTAATTTCCCTGAGACTTTCCTTTACTCATAAATACTACCTTTCTGGACATTCTTTTCCAGCAGTTTCTTTAACATAAAAATTTATTACATTATCTTTCTGATGTAATGTTAAAAGGCACATTGCTGTAATTCCTCATTATTAAGGAACTATTAATAAATATTGTGATTCATTGCTACAAAACATTAAAGCATATAATTTTCTTCTCTGTGTTAAGCTCATTATTTAACAAATATGAAGCTGCGTTAGTACTTGGTGATTGTGTTTAAGAACAGCATTCTCTCAAAGGCAGGATAATGTTGCAGGAAGGTGGCCTCCAGTGTCATAGAAGCCATTTATTGGCTGTCAAACCCTGGGAAGGGGGTGGGGGGTGGGCCTCATTTTTAAAATTTGTAAAATGAGGCTATCTTTTTTTTTTTAATTTGTGTGATTGCAGGGATGATAAACCCATTCAAGGGAGCTAGAAAAAAAAGGGGAGTTTTCTCTAAAAACATTATCAATTAATCATTAATTGACTTACTGATTGATTAAAAAATCTTCGGCACCCATCATAACCCACACAGGCAGGCATGCACATCTGGACACACTAACACATCTAGAGCTGACTGCCCTGAATTTAGTTACCCATTCTTCTATTTTGGGTGTTTAAATTGTTTTCAATTTTTACAATTACAAATAATGTTACAATGAACTATTTTTGGTGCTTAAATTCTCCCGAGTATGTGATTATTTCGTTAGAGAAGATTCCTGGAAGTAAAAATTAACTGGGTCAAAGTGTATATACTTAAAATGTTTATGCATATATTTAAAAACTGCTTTCCTGAAAAGTAACCCGATTTACATTCCTAACTACGAGCTTATGAGAGCATCACCTCTCCACACTCGTACCAGTACTTAAAAGTAGTAGCTCATTGTTGTTTTAATTTGCATACCTGTGGTTATTAGTACTTCGTAACCAGTAAGACTAACCATTTTCTAATGTTTTCATTAGCCAGTTCCATTTTCCTGAGCCTTGTCTAATTGCACCAGCCTATCTTTATATTAGATGTTACTGTTTTTCTTATTCATTTATGGCAATTCTTTACATATTAAAAATATTAAACCTTCATATTATTTGCAAATACATTTTCCTATTTATCATTTAATATTAATTTTGTTTATACCATTTTTTGGTGGGGACAGTTATTTAAATTGAAATTGTTTTATGTGGACAAATACAAATGTCTATTAAATATGGGTGGTGGAAATATGAGCATTTATATATTTTTTTCTAATTGAAAATGATTCATAGATAAAACAAATATAAAGTCATACTTGCTCATTAAAGATTTCTTCCATTTTATTTATACTTAGGAAGCTCTTCTATTTTTTTCCTGGCATTATTTCATAAAGAATTCAGTTCTTCCCCCTTAGCTTGCTTCATAGAGTGCTGTCATTATTAACTTTCTATTTTGCTGCTTGACTGTGACCAAGAACCTTGTATTTCTGAGTCTACCATGTCTGTTTGGAAAGAACAATGTCTGGGGGAGAAAGGACCATGAGAAGACAATGTGAGGTTGCACCCTGAGCGGTGGCTACATTGTCATCCTGAGACTGTGGGAATGATAGGTCTTCAAACTAGGAAGCTCTCAACAGACATCATTTGACACAGACTTTATGGGATAGACTCAGTGAATCAATCAGAATGTTTGAGACCCCGTTGTGAATACGTGCCAACCTCCTCCACAAACACATCCCTCTCCCAGGCTTTAAGTACCACGTGCGCCTTTGTCCACGATGCTGCCCAGACGGATCAATAGTACAGTAGGGACATTGCACACTGGACACTCCTCCCGTCACCACACACCCATGGCACTGAAGAGCAGGAGCTAAACTCTGATGTAACCACTACCTTGTATCAAGGAAGGCTTGGCGGCTAGTCTTGACTTAAAAAGAAGGCAGACTTTGTAAGGGACCTGGCCATGTTACTTGTACCTTATTTCCTGCAGTGCCCAGAAAATTGCTCAGTGGATAGCAGATGTTCAGGGAATACCTTAGCGATGATCATTTTTCTTTTCTTTTGCAGATTGCTATGTTTAGCAATTTTGTATACAACAGGAGGATTTTTATTTATTTATTCATTTGGTCTTCAACGATTTTTGTTTTCAACCAAATGCTTTTCTACATTCAGGGCTGAGAATAAGTATTCTAAATACTCTGTGAAATCTCAACTGAATACACACACAGGCTAATTTTCAAAGCCTGATTTTGGATTCTTGTTCCGGCTCATGATTACCTTGTTACTTTGCATCATATTAAGATAGGAGTTGTCCAAAAGCTGCTTCTCTCATCTCAATGCAGCCCTGGTTCTCCTTTAAATCTGTAAAGCAACTTGTTGGAAAAGTATGCGTCTTGCTGTCTTTTTCTGCTCTGGACTGGAGGCAGATAGTGGAGCATCTAGGACAGCCTAGAACAAACTAGGCAACACAGCATGAATAAAGCAATTTGGTGAAGAGTAGTAAAATCGCAGGGAAGTTCCTGGGGCGGGGGGGTGGGGGGCAGGGGGGGGTCTGCCGTGTGGAGGCATCAGTAGGTGCACGGGTCAGGTGTTACTGCAGCACAATGTAACTGAAAAGCAGCTTTGACTAGGAAGTCATCAACCGGCTATGTTGGCTGCGGCATGAAAAAAGGCAAAGTGGAAAATCACATGCTAGAACATGAGGCCCCAGAGGAGACCTCGGAGTTATTGCTACTTTTTCACATCCCGTGCAGCCATTTGCTCCTTCTAACCACTGGTTTTGGCTTCTCTACATTCAGCTTCAGGGATAACTTTTCAGGAGTTTGCTGGAATTTTTTTCCTAATTTCTAAAAATCGTGGTAAGATACACATCACATAAAATTTATACTGTCTTGACCATTTGTAGGTGTACAGTTTAATGGTAGTAAGTACATTCATGGTTTTGCTGTATTTTGGACACCAAAGTGTTTCTCTTCTAGATTTCCTGCCTCAGGCCCGCGAGGGCAAACAGATCGGTACTCAGCATTGAACGAATTAGCCTGAAGTTTGTATTTACGTTTTGAAAATTCAGACTAACTTAATTGGGATTTTTATTTTTATTTTTTAAAAAGATTTTATTTATTTATTTGACAGAGAGACACAGCGAGAGAGGGAACACAAGCAGGGGGAGTGGGAGAGGGAGAAGCAGGCTTCCCGCTGAGCAGGGAGCCTGATGTGGGGCTCGATCCCAGGACCCTGGGATCATGATCTGAGCCGAAGGCAGACGTTTAACGACTGAGCCACCCAGGCACCCCGGATTTTTATTTTTAAAGGGATTATCATTGTTGTTAGTGGTGGGAGTTACGTGTGAGACTGAAAATAAAACCTGGGTTTGTTATCAAATAGGACATTAAAGGGAACACTTCACTGGTGTGATAAATCAGATGGAAAAGTCAAGAATCAATTATTTGTTGTCACACACCAGAGCTGGTTTTCCAGACTGGTGTTCATTCCGGTGCTGGGTTCAAATGGCCGCTCATCTGAAGAGTCTTCTTAAGGCAGAGAGTGAAAGAAAACACATTGTTGCAATATACCCTCCATGATGCTCGATTTTAGCAAAGTCACCCTTCTGTTCTGTGGTTCATCCTGCAGATAATGGCAGAATTTTGTACGTTACCTAAGCCCTGGAAGTTGTAACGAGATCTGTTTGAGCAGTGTGATAGAGTCACACCGTCTTCAGGGGCACTGTCATGCGGGCCAGCCGGGCTTTGTTCTTACAAAGCATCTTGTGTACCAGGTGTTGTCCATACTTTGTGGATGGTGTGTGTGTGTGTGTGTGTGTGTGTGTGTGTGTGTGTGTGTGTGTGTGTGTGTGTGTGTGTGTGTGTGTGTGTGTGTAGGAGGTCATTGTGAATGTATGTTGTTGCTTCCACTAGTTTTTCAACTGCTAACCCAGCAGATGTAGTACAATGAACGATGCTAACGGTCTTCAGTGCTCACTTGGCAGGAAGTCTGCCTCACCCTGTGTGATTATTTGCTAATTGAGAAATAAAAAGAACAGCCAGCTAAAGGCCTGGACAGAGTTGTATAGTGTTTCAATGAAGTATCTTGGGAGGTGTAGGTTTCTAGATCCTTATTCCCATTCTTATTAATTTTCTCTTTCCTCGCTTCCTTCTTCCTTTCTTTCTCAGGCATAGAGTATACTACTTACTTATTCATTATTGTCTTTCTAGGGTAGATATTCACTGCCTTTTTGATCACACCAATCAAACATGTAACTTTTTCTTTGCAGGTGCATTTATTGATAAGACCTGGAGAGGGCTACTCTAAAGTTGCTCTGTTTATTATATTTAGTGTGCTGTAGCTAGGAAAAAGAATTCTGGTTTTTCCATCTTTTTTTAATATTGCGGTTTGTGCTTCATAATATCCTGCACTTAAAGAACATGATTACTGTTAATTATCATTTAGAAAATTGTTTTTTGCTTGATTAGAGATTTTAGCTATGTGTACTCAAATCTAGTGGGTCTTCATTATGTGCATTACTTTCTATTCTATACTGGCTTAAATATTAATATATGGAAATTTAGCTTCATCTGCCATACCTTTTGATGTCAGAAGCATAATCAGTGTAATTGGCTTAGATTGTTTTTTCTCCTGTTTGTATTTCATATTATCTAATGTCATTAGTGAGTTGACTGCTGAGTGGGTAATCTGCATTTCAGAACTGCTGCTTGAGCACATTATTACCATTGATTTTGATTATTTTAATTTCCATTCACCCTAGGCAGGCCCTCAAGCTGTGTCGTATTATTCGAAGAACTGCTTTCTTCCATTCACTGAGCAAATCTTTCTGTTTCTGAAACCCCATCAGCGTTCTGATAAATCCTGATGTTTTTACTTAGTCTGGGGGCAACTTGATTTTGGTAGCATATGGGTGGGGGTAGGTAGCTCAAGACTTGTGTGTGCTCGTTCTGAGTGGTGGTTAGCCTAGTAGCCTCTGGTGCCCAGAGGGAAGCCGGGTGCCGGGTTTGGTCTGCTTTCAGAGACTCAGCTGGGTAATTGTCGGGCTTCTCTGAGCCTGGAGCCAGGGCTCCCTACCCACAGGACTCATGGGCAGTTTACTGCTGGAACACTGCAGCCATACACCTCTCCTCACTCTCCCCAGGGCTTGCAGGTTTATCTTTTGCCCTTGGAGAATGATTGCTGGCCTCACTGAGGGATTGGAATCCAACTTCCTTTTGGTTTTTGAGTGTATTCCAAAACTAACTGTACAAAGAACCCCACATTAAGGCCTAGGTTTGGCTACGGGCAGCCGCAGATGCTGCTTAGCCCCTGGCTCGGATGCATGCGCTCTGTTCAGCGGCTGCTGGTTGTTAAGTCATTTGTAGTTGCACGGAACCTGGAATGTTAAGGCTGTGAAAGAAATGACCAGAACCAGTATTCTGCTTCTGGCTTTTTATAGATAAGAAAACAGAGGTAAATGACTGGCTGGAGGTCGCGCAGCTACCGAGCGTCAGAGCTGAGTGGGAGAGTCCCCTTTTTACAGGCGGCCCGTGCTCTTCACTTCTCAGCGGCACCTTGTTACTGGATGAGCGAGTGCAGCGGCATATTGCGCACACCTGCGGACCACCAGGCGGGGTGGCTGATCGGCAGCTTTCTACATACACGTGTAGTTCGATGTGGTTTTTAGGGGCAGAGGCTTTTATAAGAGAAATGGGACTACACAAGGAACGTGATTAAAAGCATGTGTGTAATGTGTCTACACCCATGTACATGTTAGAGGTCTAGCAGGGTGATTCTGCCTGGATGTGACCTAAATCAGCTTGGATTAAAGAGTCTCCCTCTCTTTTCTCCCATCCGGGCAGGCTCCTTGCTCCTGTAGTGTGGGGGGAAACACAGGAGTTTGGAGCTCAAAGTTCTGTCCTCCTTGGAGGGCACTGCCTGAGTGGGACTCCGACCCCCTTAGCACTTTGCTTCATGGTCTGGTTTGACCTGAGGAGGTGGAAGCAGAGGTAGCTTTCTTTGGGAGACTGGAGGTGGATGATTGGGTAGGACTCTCTGTTTGAAGTTTCTACAATAATTAGTTTAGGACATACCAAACTATAATTTGTAATGCATTTAATTATTGCAGGAATTCGTAATTATCGAAAGGGTTTTTAAATGTTTTCACCAATAAGCCCCAAGGGTGAATACTTTAGAATGTGTGACATTAGGGCCCATGACTGGCAGTTCTTTTAACAGTTGGTTAACGTTAATTTGGCCTCATCAAAGGAGGCAAATAAAATTGACCCAGGCAATATTTTACCATACATGTCTAGAAATGAGAATCTTAATCCTAAATAATCAGTGCCTGCTGTTTCCTCCTCGGGCCAGGCCTCTCCTTGTTTCAATCTGTTGCTTTCTGTTGTAGGAATGTCAGCTAATGGCCTCCCTTCTCAATCCTGTGCGAGAACCCGGTCATCCGAGGTCCCTAGAATGTGCCTGTATCGTACCACCTTTCTTTGCCGTTCAGTTACAAACACCGGGGAGGTGGGGTACTTGGCACTGAGGAAAGCTTGCACTAGCCAGAACATCTGGAGACTGACTGTCTGTCTGGGTTGCCAGGGAACTTTCAAATTGAATGGACCTGGATACTTAGATGATTTTACTTAATGAAAGGGATAAAAGGATGGACAAGGCCAGTGACTTCTACACTCTTGGCTTTCACGGACCATTAAAATTTCTAAAATGATTTTAAAGACTGACATAGAATTATCATTTCTTTTTGTTAGGTAAAGCCATTAAAAAAGTATCAATATATCACCCACTATGACACCGTGTGTGTGTGTGTGTGTGTGTGTGTGTGTGTGTGTGAGAGAGAGAGAGAGAGAGAGAGAGAGAGAGAAAGAGAGGGATTAACACTAAAGGACAGTCCTTGCATTCAATTTAAAAAACTCTATGAAAAACTTAATGTGGTATTTATTTTTTTCATTTTACCGAAGACGCATAAAAACTGGCATTTAACAGCTACTGAGCCAAGTGACCTTTTAGACTCCCTTTCAGATATCACACTGACTTATATTTAACTTATATCACTATGACCCAAAGATCTTTTCATCCTTACTCATTTTTTTCCCTTCTCAGGAACTCTTTCCTTGCTTGTGATTAGCTTTCTTCCCCCACTGCCCGTCTCCTGCTGGCCCGCACTTGGTCCTCCTCTCTCCCAGTCTCCAGTGTTTCCCAGGTGATCTCTCAAGGGCAGAAAGGCTCAGTGTCACCACTCTGGGGTACCCCTTACGAAGGGGTTGGTTTCTTTTTAGAATGGGGTGGTGTTCTCAAACCTGAGCAGAGTGCCATCATACAAAGCACTCATGCCATAGGTTAAAATGTAAAACATCGTTGTTTGGCTGACATCCATCTGTTCTTAGCTACTTCATGGCTATAATAATCACCCAACTAGCTGTGCCCCTACCAAGTAGTTTTGTGTTCTGAATATTTTTCTCATTAGTTAGTCTTTGTGGTAGGGGACTTAAAAAAAAAGGACCTTTCTTAAATCAAGATATATTATGTTGTTTGCTTCTCTTCAATCTACTGGGCCTATTACTCTGTCATAGAAATAGATTAATGGGCTGAAAATTTCACCAGAGCTTGTTTTCTCATGAATTTTGCTGATCTTAACTGCTTTTGTTTGGGCCAGAATTTACAGTAACTGCAGGTCTGGTTGTTTTTCAATATTTGCATTTCTAGTTTCAGTAAAATATTTCCCAAGTTTGCAAGAGTGGAGGGCAATGAAAACTTTTCTATAAATTTTACAAATAAGCCTGTTTTTGATACCCATAAAATCAGCTGGTTTGACTTTTCGATAATAATTAGGTTAATGTTCCTCATTCAGAAGGACTTCTGGGGAACTATTTTATCAGTTAATTTGAAACAAAACACTTTCGTGGATTATACTTTTGTATTCTAACTATCACGAAATAAAGTTTAGCAGCTGGATAGTGGGATCTCATTTTATTGAGGGTTTGAATTCAAGGACTAGATCATATCTTTTGATTCTAATGAAAGACAATACTGCACACATTCCTTAAAACTTCAGATAACTATTTCTTTTGTTCTGTCTGTAAAAAATGCAATAAAGTCTCAGTTTTAATCAGGTACCACGATTCATTAAAGCATCTTGGCAGATTTTTTGTCAGAGATGGTTTTGCTATCGATGGAATATTTTGGATCTTCTATGGTAGAAAATAGAGTTAAAACATTTAGGAGCTTCTAAGTTCTTCACATAAAAACATTGTGGTCCATATAGTCCAAGAGTTAAAATACCACCCATTTCCTGGTGATGCTGAGCTGCTGGCTTAGCAGTGTAAATCTGAGCAGCAGAGTTCCAGGAGAGCATGGGGTCTTTTAAGCTTCTAGAAGTTCTGTGGTTAAAGCACTGGATATGCATGAAGGTCACCTATCACCTTTGGAGTCTTTTGAATGGCTCCACCCTACCTCAGCGGTGGTATTGTGGATAGAGCCCTGAATTTGGACAGAGAACCCCTGGACTCTGGTCCTGATGAGCCCCTCTCTTGCCGCTGGCTGAGTCATGGTCTTCTCATCTGAGAATAGCTACGCTCCACTCAGAGGGCTGTTTTGAAGATGATAAGACATCATGTGGAGAAAAATATTTTATAAAGTGTGGAGCTCTTTCAAGTATTTGCCATGGTGTTAACCCTATCAGAAGCCAGTGTGGTTAAGGATTGATAGGGGTCGACCACATACATTCCTATCCTCTCCATTTTCCCCTGCTGGTGGGTAGCATGTCTGCTCTGGTATGTTGATTTGATAGCAGTTACGGGTCATCCGTCTAATCACATAATTATATTCTATCTCGTAATGTCACCAAAGGGACTCCACGACAGGATATGTCCAAACCTAGAGTTCTAGAGGCTTGATGGTCATCATTTCAACCTCAAAGTGTGGGCTGATATACCCTTAAAGAACTAGAGGTAAGAAACTAAGTATTAAAAGCAAGTGAGACTTCTGCCTAAACATGTCATCTGGTCGGAGGTGGAGGGGAGAAAATTCTGCCCTGATGGCATCTGAGCCCTGACAGAATGGGAGGCATGTGGAGACCCATGCTTTGTTCTTGGCATAAAGAGCCAGCCTACGGGGCTCCTTGGCAGGAATGAACTGTAGCATCTGCTGGGAGTAGAGAGTATATTTAAATGGAGTTAGTTTCAATATTTCAGTTTCTTGTCACTAGGGATGAGCAAACCCAGCAGTGCTCTATGTTTTCAGAAAGTCTGACTTATTTTTCAAGCATTTTGGGTTTGGTAAATTCTACATGTGTTTTGCCAGCTCATCTCCTTTAATTATTAGTATTAAACCCATGTGTATGAATTTGAACGAGAATTTCATAGCCATTTTAATATTTATTTACACTTTAATTTATCCAGAAGCTGTGTTGAGTAAGAGCTGTTATATCTTGTAGAGTCTTTGAAGATAGTTTATAAACATTTCTCCTCATAAGATGTAACGCCAATTGCAAGCTTTCATTTCTCACAAAGAAATTTGGATCTGGGGATGGTCAGTATGGGATCCCGAGTCCAAATCTGCGACGCCTATGGCATGGTTTGAACAACACAAAGGAAGTTCTCACTGTCTTACTTGCATTTGACTTGGAGGCAATCGTTTTGGTAAAGACCCCAAAAGGATTTTCCAGAAAGGACATGCTCCTTAGAAAACGTTATTCTCCATCCCTAGGTCTTACCTCCAGTTGCCAGAGCCATGGAAAAGCAATTTCCGTGGCCCATCTTTTCTTGTTCTTTCTTTTTGCCAAGTACGACACACAGATTGGCTCCAGGCAGTAGATGAGTACAAAGAGAAACGGTAATTTCCCAGTACTTATCTTCTCATTGCCCGCTAGCCCATCTATGTCTGTCCCGGGCTGTGCGCAGTACTAACTACATCAGTGATACTGATTTAAGGGAAAAGGCATTGTTTGTTAATGGCAAAATAATGGTGTTATTTTGCTCTGATCACAAGGTACTATTCTATTCCTGACAGTTTGTTCTGAGATAACAGCAAGGGTGGGAACTGTAGTTACAAGTATTAGAGCTTGGGGTGGGGTGGGGGGATTTCGTGACCATTCGGTCAAACCCCCCTGTTAGCAAAGGGTTTGAAATATTAAATGAACAAATATAAACCTAGGCGCATGGCAGGCATACAATAAATGCTTTTGAATTAATGCATCAAGTAATCTTAAAGACTAAGCTCTTTTTATGTGTAAAGAATTGTAAGTGTTAAATTGAACTGAATATCCAGACAAGAAGTGCAGCTGTTTATTCTTACGTCTTCCTCTTTGGTCCTTTGTCTACAGAACCGAGCTGCATTTCCTTGAATAGAGAAGGAATTTTGAACTCCATTGTCAGGTACTGCAATTTCCTAACAGTAAATGTATTTTAATGAGTATTCGATTGGAGGGTGGGAAATGGATCCAAAATCACTGGATTTTGGTCATAATTTATGAACTTGTTTATTTAAGAAGCTGCACTGTTCACATTTTTTGCATTCAACTTTGTATTTTGAGATAATTATAGATTTACATGCAGTTGTAAGAAATACTACAAAGATATGTCACGTACCCTTTACCCAGTGCTAACATCTTGGAAAACTATAGTACAATATCATAGCTAGGATATTGGCATTAACACAGTCAAGTGATAGAACATTTTTTTAAATTGATGTATAACTGACATATAACATTATATTAGTTTCAGGTGTACAACATAATGATCCGTTATTGGCATACAGGAGAGAATGATCACCTCGTGAAGTCTAGTTAGCATCCATCACCATGCGTGGTTGTCAAATTTTTTTTCTTGTGATGAGGACTTTTATGACTTACTTTCTTACCAGCTTTCAAATACACAGTACAGTATTAACTAGTGTCCACCATGCTGTCCATTCCATCCCCAGGACTTATTTATTTTATAAATGGAAGTTTGTACCTTTTGACTCCCTTCACCCATTTCGCCAACCTCCCATCCCCCACCTCTGACAACCACCCATCTGTTTTCTCTGAGTGAGGATTTTTGTTTTGTTTTTAAGATTTCACATAGAAGTGAAATCATACAGGATTTGTCCTTCTCTGACTTCACTTAGCAGAATGCCTTCAAGGTCCATCCGTGTTGTCCTTAATGGCAAGATTTATTCTCTTCTATGGCGGAATAGTTTTCCATGGGATGTATATATAGTACATCTTTTTTTATCCCTTTATCCATCGATAGACACTTAGGTCGTATCCATGTTGGCTATTATAAATAATGTTGCAATGAACATGGGAGTGCATGTATCTTTTTAAATTAGTATTTTCATTTTCTTTGGATAAATACCTGAAGTGGAATTTCTAGATCATATGGTAGTTCTATTTTTAATTTTTCAAGGAACCTCCATACTGTTTGACATAGTGGCTGCACCAATTTACTTTTTCAGCAGCAGTACACAAGGTTTCCTTTTCTCTAAATCCTCACCAAGGTTGTTATTTCTTGTCTTTTCATAATAACTATTCTAGCAGTTGTGAAGTGTTAGCTCGTTGTGGTTTTGATTTGCATTTCCCTGTTGATGAGTGGGTCATATTGAGCATCTTTTCTTGTACCTTTTGGCCATCTGTATGTCTTTTTGGGAAAATGTCTCTTCAGAGCCTCTGCCCCTTTTTTAAATTGGATTTTTTTTTTTTTTTTTTTTTTTTTTTGGTATTGAGTTGTAGGGGTTCTTTATACATTTTGGATATTAACCCTGTACCAGATATAGGACTTGCAAATATTTTATCCCATTTGGTAGATTGCCTTTTCATTTTATTGATGATTTTCTTTGCTGTGCAGAAGCTGTTTAATTTGATGTAGTCCTACTTGTTTATTTTTGGTTTTATTGCCTTTGCAGTCAGATCCCAGAAATCACCAAGCATTAGGTGAAGGCTTACTGCCTGTGTTTTCTTCTAGGAGTTTGATGGTTTCAGGTGTTACTTTCAAGTCTTCAATCCCTTGAGTTAATTTTTATGTGTGGTCTAAGACAGGGGTCTAATTTCAAGATAGTGAACATTTCTAACACCACAAGGATCCCTCAAGCTGCCCTTTTGGAGCCACTCCCACATCCCTCCTACCCTCACCCTTTCCTTAACACTTGACAACCACTAATCTGGCCTCCATTTCCGTAATTTTTTCATCCCAAGAATGTTATAAAAATGGAATCATATAGGATTTAACATTTTGGGATTGGTTTTTTTTTTTCATTCAGCGTAATTCTGCAGAGATTCTTCCAGGTTGCTGCACGTATCAATAGTATATCTCTGGGGCGCCTGGGTGGCTCAGTCCATTGAGCGTCTGACTCTTGATTTTGACTCATGGCATGATCTCGGGGCTGTGAAGCCCAGCCCCATGTTGGACTCCACACTTAGCAGACTCTACGTCTCTCCCTCTCCTCCTCCACCCCGTCCGTGCTGTCTCTCTCAAATAAATGAATAAATCTTTTTTAAAAAAGTACATTCTTTTTTTATTAGTAAGTAATATTCCACATTGTGGATACAACACAATTTGAAGGACATCTGGGTGTCTAAATTGTGGTTTATCCTGATATCTTCTATTTCTTTAATGAGCCTTTCTCTTTCTTTGTTGAGACTTATTTTTCATTTGTTTCAAGCATGTTTATAATTGCTTATTGAAACATTTCAGGATGGGTTGCTTTACAATCTTTGTCGGTTCAAACATCTCTGTCATCTCAGTGTTGGTATCTGTTGATAGTCTTTTTTTTTTTAAATATATTTTTTTAAGTAATCTCTACACCCAACATGGGGCTTAAACTCACCGCCCAGAGATCAAGAGTCACATGCTCTTCTGACTGAGCCAGCCAGGAGCCCCCTGTTGATGTCTTTTTTCATTCAATTTGAAACCTTCCTGGTTCTTGGTATGAGGAGTGATTTTTTATGGAAACCTGGACATCTTAGATATTGTGTCATCAGATTCTGAATCTTATTTAAACCTTCTGTTTTAGCTGGTTTCCTCTGTCATCACTCCAGCAGGGGGAGAGGAGGAAGCAACTCATCATTAGCGCGTAGAAGTCCTGGTTCTCTACTATGCCTCTTTTGACACTCAAGGGCTCTCCATATAGAACTGCTGGGCAGGCATGGGAGCTCTGACATCCTGCCTTCACGCATAACCTCCCTGGCTGGTAGGGGTAGTGGGGATGCCTTGTTACTGCTCCCCACATGGTCTCCACTGACAGCATGAGGGGAGAAATTGTCTTCTTACTGCTAATGACATTGGTAATGATGAACTTCCTGGCTCTCAACTAGGTCCCCTTGCCATCACTCTAGCAAGGGAGGGAGGAATGCCTTGTTACTGCTGGGTGAGGGTGGAAGTCCAGGCTCTGCATGTGGTCTCTCTGGGAGTGAGGAGGGACTTGTTATCATTCAGCAGGGATGAAAAGTCCTGGCTTCCTGCTTGGCACCTTATTACACCCTCCAAGAAGGTGAAAGTCTAGGCTCACCTTAGCCTTTGTTGGTGGGGGTAGGGGGAGGGCCATAAATTTTTCTCTGGTGTTTGGTTGGATTACTGTCTCAAAGTTTTCTGTCTTACTAGGCTACTCCTTTCCTGGTCCTTTGGCTAAAGAGAGCATGCTTTGATGTTGTTGTTTTTGGCCTGCGCTAGTTGGTGTTTCTGGGTGGCTGCTTCTTTAGCTCCCAGTCTGAGATATAGGAGGCAAAAAGACAACCAAGGAAACTTACTGCCATTTTGTGTCTTGGATCTCCAGCTCCCTAATGGTTTTCCTTTCTCCTTTCTTTTCAAAGTCTTGCATGTTTATTTTATATACAATGTCTAGGCTTTTTTTTTTTTTTCTTTCTTGTTATAGTTAGTGGGGAGAATAAGGAAACATAAATCTATGCCACCTTCCCCTGTTTTTGTTTTAAACAGAAGGGGAAGAGATGAAACTGAGGTCAGAGAAAAGAAGTTGTGGGTTTTTTTTTTGTTTGTTTGTTTTTTAATGATTCCTGTTGATTGGGAAAAGCATCTTTTGTTCTTAGCTGTTGTGCTTACCATGAGTCAAACATTTGGTATAGCTGTTATTGCTTTCTAACCCCCGTCCATAGCTACAAAGCTCATCATGTTTCCCTTTTCATTAAAGCCAGTCATTTGCAGCTTGGCACATCGCAGCCAGCCTTCTATGGGGAAATGTTGGGAGGTGAAGTCACTTTGGGAAGGCTCCTATGTTCTGACATTTCCAATCTCTTCTGCTGTCCATGTCTTCACTCCACATAGACATTGTGGTTAGTCAGCAGTTTTATTTTATCACTCAACTCAGGAAAGGGTTTTGTGTGGCAACATGCTATTAGGAATAACATTTTGGACCCATTAAACATGATTATTATCACCAACACTTTATTTGGAAGACCAGTTTTTTAACTCTGCCAGTAACTTTGTCTTGAAAAACCATATTTACCCACACATACACACGTGCAGAGACTCCCGCCTAAAAATTGGCTGTTAGCATTCAGATTTTATTGAACCAATAAATTATGAGTTTAACATTTTAGTCAAATTGAATGCCAAGTGTTTCATTTCAGACCCTAGTGTCCATATTGACAGGACTTTAAATCTACTACTTGTGCATCTGGAGCTTGTTAGATGTTTATAGTTCGAAGGGAGCCAAATGTCAATGGCACCTTTGGTCTGTGCAGAGATCCAATGGAGCAAGCAGTTACTGTGCCTCTCAAGCAGAAACAGGCACCTGAGGGCCAGGTCCCCACTGATGTGCATTGTGTAAGAAAGGTCTGGGCCGGTGGGGAGACTGGTTGGGCTTAGAGTTACAAGCTTTCTCATAATTCATCTCCAAGAAACAAGCCTATGTTCACAGAGACATGCCTAAGTGCTATAATGGGAGGACCAGTACAGTCTCTCTGGAGTAGTGCTGTCCAGTAGAACTTTCTGTGATGATGGCATGTTTTGTGTCTGTGCCATCTAATGTGTAGCCACTCACCACATGGGGCTACTGAGCAGTCCAAATGTGGCTAGTGCAATGGAGAAACTGGATTTTTCTTTGATTTAATATTAATTAAACATTTTCATTTTAATAGGCATATGTAGCTAATGATTACTGTTTTGAACAGCCCAGCTCTAAAGCCAAGCCAGATGTGAAGGAATACTGGGAATTGGTTCCTTTTTTGCAGCCATGATTAGCCAGTGATGATTTTTTACTTCATCCATCCATCCACTCACCCACCCACTGACCTCTAAAGTGTATGTTAAGCATTTCTATGGCTAGGCACCATGATTACTCTGGAAGATGCATAGACACATGCTGTTCCCAGCCCTTCTCTTGCTTCACATTGTCTGTTCAAATGCATTTCTCTACAGACCCAGCACAAAACCGTATAAGGAGATAGGGACCGTGGATTCAGACAGACCTGGTTTCAGTTCTACCTCAGCTGTTCCATCTCCTTAGGCATGTTACTTAATCGCTCTGAGCCTCGATTGCTTCATCTATAAACTAAAATTAAAATCTGCCTGTGATGGTTAATTGTGTGTTCCACCTTGGCTGGACCATAATACTCAGATATTTGGTCAAACACTATTCCAGTTGTTTCCGTCAGAGTGCTTTTGGGTGAAATTCATATTTAAATTGGTAGACTATTGAGTAAAACAGATTTCTCTCCATAATGTGGGTGGGACCCGTTCAGTTGAAGGTCTAAACAGAGCATAGGGCTGATCACCCCTGGGCAAGAGGAATTCTGCAGCAGACTGCCTTTGGATTTTATCTGTGACATTGACTTTTCCTGCTTTTCTAGCCGACTGCCTCTGGACTGGAACTGCACCTTCTTCCTGAGTCTCCAGGCTGTGGGCCTCCTCCATCACCTTTTAGGCTCACCAGGCTTCCACAATTGTGCGAGCCAATTCCTAAAATAAATCTCCTCATATCTATCCATCTGTCTTTCTATCCATCTATCTAACTTTCCATCCATCTAACTTTGCATCCATCTAACTTTCTATCCATCTATCTCCACATACACACATACACATACTTATGTATGGAATGTTTGTGTATCCCCCAAATTCATATGTTGAAGCTCTAATCCCATGTGGTAGTATTTGGAGATGAGGCCCTCGGAAGGTAATTAGGGCTAGATTAGATAGTGAGGGTAGGGCCCTCATGATGGGATTATTGGCCCTATTAAAAGAAGAAAAACGAGCGGGAGAAAGATGTTGATCTCGCTCTCTCTCTCTGCCATGTGAGGACAGTTGGGAGGCAGTCCAGGAAGACTTCTCACCAGAATTCAATCATGCTGCCACCCTCATCTCAGGCTTTTAGTCGCCAGAACTGAGAGACATAAACTTGTATTGTTTGAGCCACCCAGTTAATGGCATTTTGTTAGGTCAGCCTGAGCTGACTAATAAATGCCCTATTGGTTCTGTTCTTTGGAGAGCCCTAACCAACTCACCCCCTTCACAAGGTTGTTGAGGAGCTTGGATAAGGCAAAGCACTGGCATGAAGTGAGTTCTTGCTGGCTGTCGGTACCTCTGTCCCTCCCACGGCATGAACACTGCCCTCTGCTCCGGCCGTCTCGTCCCCTTCATGCTGTTTGATCTCCTCCGGTGACTTCCTTCTCTTCCTCGCAGTTCCGATTCTAGCCATCCTTCCACGCCAGCTTGCATCCTGCCTCCGCAGAGCAGCTTTTTCCCAAGACTGCAATGGACAACAGGGTCTTCCTTTCCTAAACTCTAGTATGCTCCAAAATCTAGGCCTTCGGTATTTAATACTTTTGAATATGCTTCCTTGTTTTCAATTTTAAAACATAGCCACTTTTGAGTGACTACTTACTATAGACCATGTCCTGTAACAAGTACTTGCCACATAGTATCTGGTTTAATTCTCAAAATAACCGTATGTTGTAGGCATTAGCATAGTCAGTGTTCAGTTCACAGATGAAGGAATGAAAGTCTGGAGAGGTTAAATATGTGTGTGATGATGCTCAAACAGAAAAGATACTTGGAATACTTCCCAATGCATTCCCTTCTCAGTATTCGGATATACCCCTGCCCCTGCAGCTCTTCTGTTATCAAAACTGAGCAAAGAATTTTGTTGGTCTCGGAAGGAGAGGGAGGGGACAGCCTGGAACACAGGGTGACAGTGTGTCCCTTTGGTTTCTCTCTGGCAGCACCACCTTCCGTGATCATGGTGGATAATGCTGGGAACTCACTTTGCCAGCCTCCTTCGTTGCTAGTCATGGGCAGGAGAGTCTGTTCAGACCAAATCAACTAAGGAGGCATTGCCACGAGCTGCTGGGAAATAGTTCCTCCTTGATTAAAAGAGAGTCTCTCTGCTCATGAGAGCAGCACATCCTGTCTTCTTATCCTTCTGTGGATACCGCCAAGCGAGGTGTTGCCACGGCAGCCATCTTACAACCAGGAAGGGAGGATGGCCAGCCCTCTGGGAATGGCTGAGTAGAATGGGTTCCTGACACCATGACACTGGATCCTTGATGCCACCATTGAGCTACTCAACCAACTCTCAAACTTACCTACACTTTTAACTTCTCCTTATGAGAGAGAATAAAAATGTTTAAGCTGGTTGCCTATTCTTTTACTGAGAGGTAAAAGTGTTCTAACACATACAGGTACATGGCACCTGGGTGGCTCAGTCGTTAAGCGTCTGCCTTCGGCTCAGGTCATGATCCCAGGGTCCTGGGATCGAGCCCCACATCGGGCTCCCTGCTCCACAGGAAGCCTGCTTCTCCCTCTCCCACTCCCCCTGCTTGTGTTCCCCCTCTCGCTGTGTCTCTGTCAAATACATAAATAAAAATCTTAAAAAAAAAAAAAACCCACATACAGGTGCATGATGAATCTCAAAGTACACTTTTTAAACCTTTGAGTCTCTACGGAGGTGATAATAACCTTGAAAGTTAGAATTCCGTCACTTGAAGAAGCATCAGCCCATCCTGATGTGGAGAAGCAAGTGGAGGGAAGTTGTTTATATGGCCTGGGGGTCCCTAGGAAAATGGGCCTCCCTCCTGTAGGAAGGGAAGGGAATACATCTCCACGAGTAGACCATGGAGGTGCCATAGGCATGGTAATAGGTAGAAACAAAGGAGCTGCAGAGGTCAAGATGGAGAAAACCAAGACAAGAGCCTTATACCAGCACATGTTTGGGTTGGACACAATGCTGGCATGGAATAGCCCAGGTATAGGAGGTGAGTGTCCAGGGCCTAGATGGGGAGAGCTGAGCCTGGCTGATGGTCTTGCTAGACTGTATGCAGCGGGGGATGAATTGCTCATGAGGAAACTGGGGTGCTATTAGGTGGGAATGGATTTGAAGAAGACCATCAACCAATGTCCTCTACAACAGTGCTACTCAAAGTGCAGTCTGCAGATGGAGATTGGTCTACAAAACTCTGTAGTTTGTGAGTAAGTTCAGAACTTGAGAATCAGTGTTTAGAAATGACACTGACAAAAGAAATTTTATGTTCGTTGACTCTAATAATCATGAATTTGGACTTGTATTATGTAGGTCTTTTTTAAAATCATTTTTTCTAGAAATTAATTTTATTGTATTTTATAATACTCTGTCTGTGAAGGATTTTTCCCACCGTTTTAAGAATTTAAGTATAATCTACATACAATAAATTGCCTTTTTTAGTGTGAGTTTTGGCAAATATACACAGTGTGGCAGCCATCACCACAGTGAAGTTATAAAGGTTCTCTCACCTCCCAAATTCCCTCTTGTTCCTCTGTAGTCAACCCTTCCCCAAACTCTCAGCTCCTGGCAACCACTGGTCTGTTCTCTGTCCCCAGAGTTTGCCTTTGTAAAAATACTGTATCGATGGCATCATCCATCATGCAGTCTTTTACAAAAATCGATTTTATTGTATTTAAAAAATTTATTTTTGGGGGCACCTGGGTGGCTCAGTCATTAAGCGTCTGCCTTCGGCTCGGGTCATGATCCCAGGGTCCTGGGATCGAGCCCCACATCGGGCTCCCTGCTCCGCGGGAAGCCTGCTTCTCCCTCTCCCACTCCCCCTGCTTGTGTTCCCTCTCTCGCTGTGTCTCTCTCTGTCAAATAAATAAATAAAATCTTTTTAAAAAAATGTATTTTTTGAATGGAGATATAGTGGACATGGAACATATTTTCAGGTGTACAGTGTAGTGATGTGAATATCTGCATACATTATGTGGTCTTTTGAGTCTGGCCTATCATACTTGGCATAAAACATGTGAGATTCATCCATGTTATTGTGCATACTATTCTTTGGTTGTTGAGTAGTATTCCATGGATACCTATAGTTTATCAATTCTCCAGTTGAGATACAAGTTTTTTCTAGTTTTTGGCAATTTTGAAAAAAGCCACTATAAACATTTGCATGTGGTTCTTGGTGTAAACATAGGTTTTTATTTCATTGAGTAAATATGTAAGAGGAGATTGCTGGCTCATATAGCAAGTCTATGTTTAAACTCCTAAGAAACTGCAGAACAGTTGTTCAAGGCCCCTGTGCCACCTCACCCTCCCATTAGCAATGTACCAGAGTTCTAGTTGCTCTTTAGCCTTATGAGTGTGGGGTCCTGTCAGTGTATAAAATTTCAGCCTTTGTAATAGGATCTCATTATGGTTTTAATTTGTATTTGACTAATGATGTTGAGCATCTTTTAATGTGATTATTTGCCATCTGTATCTCTTCTTTAGTGAAATGTCTGTCCAAATCTTTTGCCAATGGAAAAAAATAGTTTTTTTCCCCCTAGTATTGAGTTGTGAGAGTTCTTTATATATTCTGGATACGAGTTCTTTATCATGTAAGTGCTTTGCAAACATTTTCTCCTAGACTGTCTGGTCTTTTCATTCTCTTAGCCGTGTCTTTTGAAGAAATGTTCTTATTTTCGATGATTTCCAATTTATCAGTTTTTCTCTTTACACATCATGCTTTCGGTATCATAGTCAATTTTCTGAAAGTATTTTAGTTTTAGATTTTGTATTTAGATTGAGGATTCATTTTGATTTAATTTCTGTAAAGGCTGGGAACTGTGGATGTTTCTTTTCTTTTTTTTTTTTTTGGTATATGTGTATCCAATTGAGCACTATTTGTTGAAAAGATTCTGTGAAAAAGTTTTAAATTGGCAAACAGAGTGGTCCTTCAACAAAGATGGGTTGAGGAGCACTGACTACATAACAGTTTCATTTGCGGCTGCCCTAAGATCCATTCTCAGATTATTGTCAAGATGTCCAAATGTCCTTCCTGTGAGCCACAGCTACTCACCTTTCATTACAGTTATTCACAGGCTGGATTAGGGAGGCAGAATGAGCTCATACCTGATTAATCAAAGAATAGTTTTTTAGCATTCTCAAATGTTTGGTAAATAAAAGGCATTCTCAGAAATTTAATACAAAGCGTCCTTTCTTCTTCTTTTTAATCTTTGAACAATTGAGCTTGCAATTTTTCTTCTCAATATAATCCAAAGCTCTATGGCTGCTGGAGAAGTTGGATAAAGATCCCCCTCTATCCTCATTTTATCACACAGTGCTCTGTTCCAAATAGTTGGAAACAGCTGGATTTTTCATGAATCTTTGGGAAACTTGGAAATTGCCAAAGGCTGGCAAAGAGCTCAAGTCTATGTGTGAAATCCTACATCAGATTCCGGAAGGGAAAGCAGTACGGTTCAGATGGCATCGGTTAGCCGTCTCCTGTGGAGGGATGTTTGGCAGTGAGAGGCATCCTGTTTATCAGGGTGATCATGCTCTCACTTCTGGAAGAGAAACTGAGGACCGTGCTCTCATGTTGGCACTTGAATAATTAGGTCAACCTTCATGTTGGCGTGAGAATAAGTAAGCCATGTTGACATCGTAACCCAGTACTGGTGGGAAAGACTCAACATTGCTGGAAAGTACATTTCATCACAGGGGAATAATCAGTTATTCTTGGCACTACGAAGTTAGTTCTGAAATGGAGGCAAACTCAAAAGGGAGATAAGCCTATTTCTCTACCTCCTCTCTCATCTGCAGTGGTTTAGGCTCAATGAATTTATCAGTTCATGACACGGTGCAGTAACAGTTACTAGATATGTTGATTTGAGAGTCTATGTGACCCTGTTGAGTTGTCTGGAAAATCAGGAATGCTGTTATCTAATCCAAGAGTATTTCCTAAGATGACAAGATGCTACAAAATCTATTTTAAATGTGGGGGACCTTTTTCCAGATCTACAAAGAGAGGATAAAAGGATAATGCTGAGAAATTAGAAAAATCACTGGTTAACAGAATGTTCCCTTATCTTGGAGGTGGTATTCAAAAAACTAAAACCAAGTCCCAATACTTTCCTGTTCCAATCTTATGATTTTTTTTCTTTTTTTCTTCTCTGGAACCAAACTTGCTCAACTCACCTAATCAAAGAAGGGAATTTGTCAGAAGGATATGGAGTGTGTCACAGAACCTGAGGGCAGACATTTTATCCAGACACATGGAGAGACTGGTACAACTAGATGACTACTCTGACTGAGGCCACTTTCTTGCTCCTCTCTGCCTCTCTCTGCATGCTTCTTTCCTTTCTCCATCACCAGCACACTCCCTTCATCTTCTTGTGGGCTAACGCGGTTGCCCCAGCTTCACCTTTACATCACTTCTCAGTTCAAGCACCCACCAGAGATGAACTAGAGCCCCAAGATCCACCCCCATATTTCCAAGTACTGTTTGCTGGCCTAGGCCTGTCTTGGCTGGGGTCCTCAATTCTGATTTAACTGGCATGGCCTGGGTCCAGAATCTGGGGCCTGCTGTCCAACCACACAGGTGGAGGAATCACACTTTCTAAAAAGAGACATGACCAACGGGCCACCTGTCTACACTTCTCTATAAACGCCACCATTACAAATATAAAGTGGAGGAAGAGCTAGATGAGAGAAATACCGAACACTGTTCAGAAAGAAACATAGATTCCAGTATAGCTTTGCTTTCTACCCTTGGAGCCAAAATGGACAGAGGATCCAGAAAGATCTGCAGGACTGTATCAGGTGACCCTAAGAGAGAATGGATCCCATAGCTATCTCCATCCATGATGACTTTGCAGTGACTTACCAAGCCGAATTAATCAAATAGCCTTCTAAGCCACCATCTGCCTGGAGATGAGGGCCACTACTGCTCAGGAAAAATTATCATCCAAGTTCAGGTGACTAAGTGGCAGCCATGGTGCTGCCTTCAACATAGTGTGGACCTTCTACAAACTGACCAGGAGAGGTTCCTTGTAGAGACAGAGGACAGGGACAGGTTAAGAAAGTCATTTTATAACTTGGCGTTTGTCTAAGTAGATTTACCTTTCTCAGTAAATAAGGGTTGGAACAGCCTTAGCACAAGAAGGTTCTTGTTCCATAACATGAGCCTCTCCATTTGTACCTTTTCTTTCCCATTTGTACCTTCTCCCTGTTTGGAAGCTTTATCCTGCATCTGACACAACAGGGGTCCGCTGCCTTTCCTTAACAGGTGCGCTGTCTGCCTGGTACCTGCTCATGGAGGTGGGCGTGCCACCTGAGAGCTACAGCTTATTCTCCTGCCTTTTGCTAGAGACTGAATGGGGTAAAGGTTCAGCCCGTCCTGACAGGCTGGGTCCATCAAATGAGCCACAGAGGTTTGCTGGTGGTAGGAAAGGAGATTACGGGCAGGAGGAGAAGTTAAAGTTCAGGGGTGGCAATGTGTGTGTAGGAAGCAGCAAGGGATGGGGCTTGGGGGAGAGTAACCAGAAATGGAGAGTGGGTGTGACTCAGAGAGGAGACTGGGGAGAGACCGAACATGGGCAGGACCCGTGTTCGCTGATGAGGGAAGGGATAGTGTTGAGCTTGCATTTCTAGGAAATGGGACAGTCTCTCCATGGATCTCCTGACACAGAATCCGTCATTTTCTCCTAACTTGCTTTTCCCTTATGTGTTACTAGCTCATTAAGGAGGTGTTCCCAGAATAAACTGGCGTGGGAGTGGTAGAAGCATGATAGGGGAGAAGGGTGTGATTTCCAGAAGGTCCCTCAGATAGCACCTTTAGCCTGATCCCCAAAGGAGCTCTGGAGGGAAGTAGTTCTGTCCTCAGAAGGTGTCTCAATTCCAGACAAGGAATTTGGGCTTTCACACTCCTAAGCCCCTTATAGTCATTGGCTAAGAGCTTCCCCCATGGGTTCCTAGCTGCTTTTTAATTCAGTCCTCAGATCAGCCTGTCTATGAAAAGACCTCCTTGTACAAGTAAGTGCTTAGGCCTTAAAAAACGTTGACACACATCACACCGTTATTTCCTATGATATATTCATTCATTCATTCACCAGACTTTTGCTGAATGCCTTCTACGCATGAGAATCGTGCCAGGCACTGGGGATGCGAAAAGAACCCAACAGAGTCCTGTTTGCCAAGGAGTCCGGGAGACGAGGAAATCTTAGAAATTCTTAGAATAATAGAGCTGTAAGGGGATGCTGCCCATCTAATGATGGAAGGTACAGCTTTGGTGCCCACAGATTAAATTTCCATATATCATTATCAAGGAGCTGAAATGTCTCTTTCCTAGATTCTTTTCATGACCTGTTGTCATGTCTCCTTAGCTATTGTTGAATACACTAATACACTCTTACGCTAAATAGTATATTTAAGAAATCTAAAGTATATTCTCTTTTGATTTTTTAAGGCTGGCATCTTTCTGCTGGGTACTTCTTCATTGGACTGGTGTCTCATTCAAAGAGGCAGAGAGATAAAGGCAGAGATATTTAGCCACAGGTACTCTGCTGGAACACCCCACTAGAGAGTTCTTACTAAGATTAGATTTGGAAAATGTAAAAACTTTTCAGGCTGATTAAAAGAAATGAAGTGTGTAAGTGTGTGCGTGCACGCGCATGCGCACGCATGTACATGTGAAAAAACTATCACTGAAGCTGCTTCTGATGCCCGGGCGGTGCTTTGCCTGCAGATGGCTGCTGGAGGGCCAGAAAGCTGGGCCAGCAGGGGTCTGCATCTGACCAGCACGCGACGCACAGGGGATGCCAGCCGTCCTCCAGCAGGACTCCAATCTTCACTCAGCAGTGAGGACTCCGAGAACCCAACTAACTGATGGAGCAGTCTACTCCTCCTTGCTTCTGGGCTCCACAGGAACATTTTGGGTCACATTGGATGAAGCACTAGGGTGGTAAAGGGAGGAATTGCTGAAAATCCTGACAGGGTGATAAAAAATAGAGAAAGCAGAAACTTTGCTTTGGATAAGAGACAAATTAGGTCACCAAAAGCTAGTCGGCCCTCTCCCGCCAACCCCCCTGCCCCGTGCCACTGTATTTTGGGGTTGCAAGAGATATTGTGAAAGACTGTTGCTAAGTGACTTTAATTTTTATATGTGTAACCAGCCCTTCAATTTTTATAAAAAGTTCAATAGTCACAGCCATGCCAAGAACAGCCATGAAGAAAATGCTGACCAATAGGCCCCGTGTCTTTCGTCCCTTTTAAACCAAGCCCGAGAGAACCGGATAGGGTTGAATGGGGGGGGAGGGGCACCTGAAACTATTATCCTGGACTTGGTGCCCTCAGATCAAATAAAGTTGAGTACAGCAAGGGAATAAACAATTGGATTAGTCATGCGGCCTAAATAAGTCTTTGCCTCTGTCTAGGAGACACGGGAACCTCCGTGTATTGTGGATGAAATCAATCAGAGTCTGGTGGCATTGTCAGCTGGAGTCAGCTCTGTGTCCAAACTTAGACTGTAGGTCTAGAGTCTGTGTCTTCATGTAAATTGGCTTATGGCTATGTCTTCCCTGGGGCATAAGCTTCCACCGTCCAGATGGCAGAGTGACCCTGGTGGAAAGAAACATATGGTGGGTTCTATCTGTTGTGCACAGACGAAGAATAAGCACACTGTTCTAAGAGCCAGTATGGTGGATGCCACAAACAGTGGACATCTCGGACAACAGATTGCTGGGAAAAAATGCAACTTTGGGGGAAGAGCTGTTGAGAAGTAGGGAAGAAGGGGTTATTGTCGGCATCCCGGACATTGACAGAAGATGGAGAAAGGGGAGCAATATAAGGGGAGGTAGGGAAAAATGAAGGCCTGGGTTCATACATATTGTGCTTTGAAGTTCTTCTATGGGAGAGGCAACAGCAACAGGGACAGCAGGGCAGCTGTTTGTCCCATGGCTTTTGGTCAACTTCCATATTCTTTGGAGAGTGATTGCCTTAGTTTGGATTTCCTCAGGAGAAGACACTAAGGCAAGGATTAAAGTGCATGTAGTTAATGTAGGCAACACCAGTAGGGAACTGGGGAAGTGCTACAGGAATGTGAGAAGGCAACCAGTTCAGGGTGTTTATCAAGCCAGCCACCACTGTGCTGGACTGGAATTCAGTTCCTCTGGGGCAGCAAGTGTTGAAAATACTCCCTTAAAGTCATTCTACCCAAGGGGCAAGGGAGCTGGGGTATTTATGCACCAAGGGTTTCACTGCTCCTGTGGACCCTCCTTCTAGAATACTTTGTCTGCAGAGCTGCACAGCAGGTTCGGGCAATGTGAAAGCCCTTTTTGGCAAAGGAAGCCTAGGGCTGCAGTTGAAAGCTGGGTAGGTGGACTGCGTGGTAAGGTTCAGGGGATGCAAGACGTGCACTGATCAAATCGCAACTATGATTCCACACCTGCAAGAAATTTTTGGTGGCAAAGGGATAGTGGAGAACATGTACACGTGTGCGTGCACTCACACACACACACGCACACGTGCACACAGATTTACATAAATACATAAATGTAAGTTTTATTTATTGAGGAAATAATGCCTGTTGATGGTTGGAGATTGGCACAGAGAAGTACAGGGAAAGATCACAGTTCTATTATAGAAAAATAAATAGCACTTAAGATTAAATAAAAGCTTGCTTTCTTCCTGTTATCTCTGGTGTTTTCACCCCTGTGGAAATGGGGCATAACAAATGAGAGATCTTGTTCTTATGACTAAACATTATTTGAAGATAAAAATACTAAAAATGATGATGTGGCAATGTGGAAGTTGCTCTAAACCTACCTGAAGCTTATGATACATTTTTGTGATAACACCGTAAGCTACAAAAAGAGTCCAATCATTCTCATGAAATAGAACTCACTGTTATGTCTATTCTAGTTTTATTAGGGAACTTGCTGCACCAAATTATAAAGAAAAGTATGTATTTATTGGAGTTTTTGTGAACCATTTGCTATAAAGGGGCATCTAATGGATGGTGCACCTTGGTGTTGACAGAGCTCCTGTCCCTAGACAATAAATGAACATAAAACAACATATTTTCACATTTCACAGGAGAGAGAAAGTAAGGCGGAGAAGGCTATATGGGGCAGAGTATCTTCAGCTTTTTCCATAGGGACTGTAGAAATATCCATTCCATTAAGAGACACATTTGATTTGATGCCTCATTGCCCTCCTGTGAGGGAGGGCAATAGGACAGTGAGGAGTCATCATGTAGGGGCCTTGGTCAGTGGCTAATGGGGCTTTCCTTGCCATATGGACAATCAGCTGTACCATGATATATCCAGATAGATCTACTCCGTGTTAAAATCCTCATGCACACATAAGAGAAAGGGAAATGCATAGCAGATAAAAACCTAACAAATTTGGGCCACATAAGCCGTGGTTAAGATAATTAAGAACAGGGCGCCTGGGTGGCTCAGTTGGTTAAGCGACTGCCTTCAGTTCAGGTCATGATCCTGGAGTCCCAGGATCGAGTCCCACATCGGGCTCCCCGCTCGGCGGGAAGTCTGCTTCTCCCTCTGACCTTCCCGCCTCTCGTGCTCTCTATCTCATTCTCTCTCTCAAATAAATAAATAAAATCTTAAAAAAAAGATAATTAAGAACCAAAGGTCTACTTGAGTGACCAAAATTTATGTGAAGATCAAAGCTGGTGGACCAGCACTGCCCACAAAAATGAATGCCCGGCTCTGGAATTAGCGTCTCTTGGGTACGTGCTATGCATTATGCAAGAAAGAACAGGACATAACCTTGTGAATCTACAATATACAAAAAATACAGCTGGATAGTTGAGAACTGAGTATTTTGAATGGGGAAGATCTTTAAATTTTCTGCAGGTGGGATCTTGAAGAGGCATCACAATAAAGTGGCTAAGAGCAGGAACTCTGGAGACTTACTGCCTGGGTTCACCTCCTAGTTGCACTGCTCGTTAGCTGTGTGACTTTGGGCAGGACACATAACCTCTCTGTCCTTCAGTTCCCTTTTCCGTAAAATGCGAACGTTCATAGTACCTATCTCATAGAGCTTTCTGCTAAATATTTACAATAATGTATGGCCTACAATAAGCCCCGTGTTTTAAAAATAAATACATAAACCTTAGCGAAAGCACTTTCATTGTGTTCCTTCTGTATCTCAGAGAGTTTTCTGAACACATAAGTTCAGAAAATATGTATTGAGCACTCACCTGGACTGGGCATGTTCAGGTATGGGGTAAAAATGAATTTCCAAAGTCTCTGTCCTTCCAGGTGCTCATGAGAGAATGCTTTTTTTTTTTTTTAAAAGCTAAATTTTAAAAATACTTTGAAGCAACGATAAATAGTTGGAAATGTAATATAAATAATTTGTCCCCCTACCTATGTGGGAATAAGTTTGTCACCCATCACCCCTGATTACTTTAGAGTTTCCTACAAAAATAAAGACACTCTTCTCCATAAGCACAATCCAACCACCCAAATAAGGAAGTAACAGTGACCTATTGCTACCATCTGATCCTCAGACCCCACTTAAGTTCTGTCATTTACTCTAGTAATGTTTCCCAGGTTGAAACTCCATGTTGAATTTGGTCACAACTCTTCTTCCCCCTCACTTTTCATGACCCTTCCAAGATGACTTTTGAAGATTACCAGCCAGTTATTTTATAGAATGTCCTTCAATTTGGATTTGTCTGACGATCATTCATGATTAGATTCAGGCTTTCTGTCAGACATTGGCACTGGAACTCAGGGCAGATTTTCAAAGGCTCCTCTTGGGTACATTGAACTGAATTTAAGAAACCAAGCTCAAACAAACAAAACAAAAACCAAAAATACCTCCTTGTAATCACATTACATTTAAAAATATGTAGCTAAGAGTACTAAGATGAAACTTGATTTTTTTTTTTAAAGAAAAGGAAAGAGCGAGAGCGAGAGCGAGAGAGAGAGAGAATCTTAGGTAGGCTCCACACTGAGCTTGGAGCCTGACGTGGGCTGGATCTCATGACCCTGAGATCATTACCTGAGCTGAAATCAAGAGTCAGACGCTTAACCAATTAAGCCACCCAAGCGCCCCCGCTCTTCCTTTTTTTTTTTTTTTTTAAGATTTTATTTATTTATTTGACAGAGAGAGACACAGTGAGAGAGGGAACACAAGCAGGGAGAGTGGGAGAGGGAGAAGCAGGCTTCCCACGGAGCAGGGAGCCCGACGCGGGGCTCGATCCCAGGACCCCGGGATCATGACCTGAGCCAAAGGCAGACGCTTAACGACTGAGCCACCTAGGTGCCCCTTCTCTCTTCCATTTTTAAACTTTAAATTAAAACGACTGATAGGATTCAGCTGTGAGGTCTCAGTAGCTGACTGGTGGCGAAGGGAATGAAGGCCAGTCTAGCCAGGTTCACGCCTGACTCAAGTGAATGCAAACCCAGGAGACGAGGAGGTGACCGGACCAGGATGAAAGGGCAGACTTTCTCTGCTTTTATTTTCTGAGTTTTGATCTTGACTCCAGAGCCAGATGTCCTGATTAGGGGATAAATGAAGACTGGGAGATAGCCAGGTTCAGAAAGAGGGAACTGACGGAAAAGGCTTCTGGTAGACAAGGAGCCTTGGGGGGGGGAAAAAATTTAATCCAGTTTTTTTAAAGTGAATTTCCTCTCAACCCAGAACAGCAGGAAATGTAATCTTCCTGGAAAGATGGTGTTGAAGATCTCATTTTCTAGTTATCACTTCTTCCATGCTAGAGAAACAATTTTACTTGAAAGACATAGACTAGAGGATGTTCCCTGTGTGTGTGTGTGTGACTGGATTTGAACAACTGGCCGGTGCTCTGCTCCTTTCCAGTAGAACACCCTTGGGGGGTGGAGGGCAGCCCTTTTAGGGAGCAAAGATTCCCTGGGCCCCTGCCTGCTGGGCTGGAAGGCCTTGTGATGGGGGAAGAGAGGGGTGTTCTCCACTATAGGAAGCAAATTGTTCTGGTTTTATCTTCCTCCTAAATGTGCATATGCCTGGGCAGGAAGGCAAGGGAAGCAGACACTCCCTCCTCCCTACCCCTCGCTTCCTCAATCTGAAATTCTAAGAGATTCCTTCAAACCAAGTCATGTCCCAGGTATTTGTTGGAGTTCCAGCTAAGGAAGAAAGATTCTCCAATTTACTCCAGCCCTTGTCAGTACAGCAAACTCTAACGATCCACAAGCAATCAGGGAAATGCTACTTTGAGGAGAAGTGCTAATTTTTATCGGGCATGACTTAACTCAAATTGCATCCCTGTTTTTTTTTTCCTTTTTAAGAAGAATCACTTCAAAATGATTAATGATGCCTGAAGCCACCAGTCTTGCTTCCTGTGGTGAAATGCAGAACTTTTGTGCATGTCTGGGTTTGTAGGAGGGTGTGCTCCAAACCCCAGCAACAGATAGTTTCCCATACCGCACAGACAGTTGGGTCTTTGTTCAGAAAAGCTGACTCTCTGGAGGAAATGTGCTACAGAATGGGACCATATCCCCTGCAGGGAGGGAAGGCTTTGCTCCAGTTACGGAAGGGAAGTGAAATCCTCTACTTCTTAAGGTGCCAGAACAAGACTGTTGCTGGGTTAGCTGGAGCCTAATCCCACCTCCCCTGCCCCCCCCCCCCCCGCCTTTTTCTTTTTTTTTTCCGGTGGGAGCTAAGAACAATGAGGAGGGTGTCTTTGAAAACAGGCGGGATTACTGAAGGATTACAGTAGAGGAATAGGTAAAACCAAAAGTCACCACCCCACTGGGAGGCAGCCGCCTTACCGCACCTCAAGGCTGAGCTGGGGGAACGAATTCCCAGGGGAGCATCCTGTGCCTCCAGCCCATTTCCCAAGGAGCAGCTTCCCCCAGGCTCTTGGACCCAAACAGGGCAGGTGTGCCACCACCACATTTGCCATTTTTGTGAATCCTGTCTGGAAAAGAGTATGGATGATCCTTGTTTCTGAAAACTAAAAGTAAATAGAGAATACTGTTGACAGGTTCTTTCACAGAATTTTGGAAGTCTAACATTTTGTCACGCAAGTTCCCCCACCCCTACGCTAGCCTTTATAGCACTGTTCTGGAAAATGCAATTTGGGTGAAATGAAAAAAAAAAAAAATCCCCTTTCTGGAGCCGAGAGCAACCTCTACCATGGTCCCTGGTCCTCCAATGAAGCAATTTATAGAGGAGCTGAACTTTCCATTCAGAAGGGCAGCCTGCGAGGGCTAAAGGACGAGCTTAGGAGCTACAAGGTAAGGAGGCGGGAAGGGGTCCCAGGGGAGCTCTGAATGTTAAGGGAGGGCTCAGCGGGAGCCTGTGTGTGCATGTGTGAATGCACACACGCATGTGCAAGCCTTCTCCCTTCTGAACACACTAATGCTAGTAGGTCTGTTTCCTGGGGCTCCACAACATTTCCTCACGGACAGGGGGAGTCGGAAGAACAACAGAGCAAGGAAATGTGAAGGCAGGAAGTATTGCTATATGGTTATCTCCTATTAGAAAAGTCAGATGTAAGAAAACGCAACAAAGCCAAAAAAAACCCCCCAAAAAACAAAACAAAAACCTCCCTTAAACTAAAATCTCATTCTGGCTCCTCCTGAGTCGAACGGTTCTTAGGTTACATGGTGTAAACCAGGCTCTCATTTTGCAGAACTATCTTAGCATCAGCTGTGTTAGAAATTGTAAGTAATGTTGGGCAGTGTGCCCAAAGGGTTGGAGCCAGGAAGACTGATCTTTATGTTAACAGGCAGAGCACCTGCCTGAGAAATCTGGGACCGCAGGTTTTCTTCCCACGACGCCTTCTCCATGTGAATTAATCTATTAGCTGGTATGTGTGTCGGTTTATTTAGGAGCATGTGTGCTGACAATTGGCTTCTGACTGTAAAATATGGTCTTCGGGGAGAAAATGATTAATGCCTGCTTTAACTTGTGTGTGTGTGTGTGTGTGTGTGTGTGTGTGTGTGTGTGTGTGTGTGATGACAGTCACTATTAGTATGTTTGTGTCTACAAAACTAAAAGGCAAACTAAAGTCAAATAATCCTTAAGAAAGCAGAAGGTGTGAATAAAAAAGACTGTTGGCGTTGTTTGGATATTTATGCCCTCTTGATGGACACAAGAGTCCAGGAAATCTCATTTCTTAATGCATTATTTCCAAATATACAACAGGAGGCAATTCACGGCAGAAAAAAATTCCAACCCTTGAGTTTTCAATATTGTGGTGAAATAGACCTTCTTGAGAAGAAACTGAGGGTTGTAGACCTCTCAAGTAGGTGTTTACTGTAATAAACATCTTTTTGTTTCTGCCTGTGTTTGACTTTTAAAATGCTGTTAAGTGATCGTAAACTCTTCAACATGGTAAGAATGCAGAGGCCACTTGTAGAAATCCAGAGTAACAGACTAGATCATCTAATTTCCAAAAACAGAAAATCTAGGCCAATTACAGTTTATGAGCTCTTTATTTTCCCAAATAAGGGTAGTGAAATAAAGGAAAGTGACCACAGTTTCATTATAGACAAGGCATTTTAACAGAGAATGTAGGATTCTATTCTATTAACATAGAATGTAGCAGGAATGTAGGATTTCCTAAGTTGAAGAAACAGAATGTGGTCAAAAGCTCCCTGCACTGCCTTCTTCTTTCTCATTTTGCCTTGATGGACATGTGGGAAACCTTTATTTTTAATTAGGTTTTATTTTTATTTTTACTTATTTTTATAACTTTTTTTTTTTTATAACTGTGGGAGGCAGCACATTGGAGGCTTTTAACACTGCATTAGAAATACCTAGAAATAGAGCAGTGCTGCTCAGAGGGAATTAAAGGGAAGAGAAGTGGGAGTGGGGCGGCCAGTTTGGAGGCCAGCTTGCCCAGGAGGGAGGACAAAGCTCACTGAGTATGGCCCTCTGCTAAGTGCTTAGGCAATTACCTCCTGTAATTACTAGTTTCCAGAAGCTGGTGAGGAGGAGCCTTGTTTCAATTCACATATGTTCCCGGGCTGTCTACACCGAGGTTCCGGAGAGTGGCTGGGGGTGAACCTTTGTGAAGCTGGCAGTGGGAGACTTGGAAAGGTGAACGATGCTCAGACAAAGGGGGTGTATGGGAGGCTGGAAAGGCGGGGAAGAAATTAAAGACTTAAAAATAAACTCGGAGAAGGTGGGGGACACAAAAGGCAGGAACGGAAAGGCATCAGCCGTGCTCACTGTCCCTGCTGATGAGGGGCAGGTAACCGGAATGTGGAGCAGCCCGTATTGACTGTGTGTATTGACTAGATGATGGGGAACTCACCCAGCATCAGTAAAACCATCCAGTTGGCACCAGAAATCTGCTTGCAGAGGGGGAGGGGTGGGGACTGGGTGATGAGAGGTCTAGGGAGCAGGGACGCTGAGATGCAGGGGTAGATAGCAGTTCCAGAAGGTAGCAGAGGGATAGCTGCGTTCTCTTTTTTTAATGGAAAAGACTTGAGCATTCTTTCAGTTGCTCAACAAACATTCATTGGGTGTCTACTAAGTACCAAGGATTGTGGTAAGTGCTGGAGACTTAGAGATAAAAGGAACAGTCTCTGCTCTTAAAGAGCTCTCAGTCTGGGAACTTTGTGAGAGTGACAGAAAGGTAGACAGATAATGCTAATGTTGTGTGCTAAGAGCTCTGGGGGAGGAAAGGTCGAGGCCCTTGCCACACAGGGCAAGAAGTGTTCATCTTTACTGGGGAGGGGCAGTGGTTGGCAAGAGTGTCACAGGGGTCAAGGCTGAGCTGGGCTTTGAAGGATGATTAGGAGTTCTCTAGGCAAGGAATGGAGGAATGCATTGCAGGCAGAGGAAACCGTGCATGCAAAGGAATGAGCAATCTTAGTGAGTTGTACGGCTGGAGTGGAGAGCACAGGAGTGTAGTGTTGAGGCAGGAGGCACCTTATGAGTTTCCTACTATGCTGAAGACTTTGGATTTTAATGTTGTCAGTAGATCAAGGGGAAGCAGCCCACTGAAGAAAGATGAAGGGATGGTCACTGAGGGAGAAGGAAGAGAAGCTGAGTGAAGGTAAGAGTGATTATGAGGTGGTGAGGAGGAACGTCAAAGTTGTGGGTGGGGGCTGGCCTTGATTTCCTCCACGTGGTAGTTGGTCTGGCCATCTGGCTCTGCGGGGAAGCCTGGGCTGGGGAGGGGAGCCTGGCAGAGCTGCTCTGGGGAATTCTAGAGAGAAAAAAGGATTGCCATATTGTCATTATTTGAGATTCACAGACTTTCATCAGATATGTAACTGATTCTAGCTGACACCATCGCCCCTACATCTGTTGTTCTGCTTTTAAATGAAGTGTGTGATCTTCCTTTCCAATATCCATTTTCTGCAAAGATATCAAGTGCCGGACGCATGGCCGTTCTCAACGGGAGCCAAGGTATATTGATTACATATTCTCTGTCTTCTTGTTGCAACTTGTTTGTATTTTACAGAGTCAAACATCAACCAACAGGAAGGACTCTTTATGGAACCCCAATTATTACTATTGGTGGGAAGTTTTCAGTGAAGAGGAAAATCAGAACAAGAATGTAAACTCAGTGTTTATTTAAAAGTGAATTCCCACCAAGCTTTTTATCTCAAAGGGGAAAAGGACATAGAAGAGATAGTGTGGCTACCACGAAGAGCGCTGGGTCTGGAGTCCAGAGGCTGAGGTTTTTGTCCAGATGATACTGTAAATAACTGACTGTGGGCAAAGTTTATTCTTGGTACAATTTTTCTCCCCTTACCCCTCAGCACCATCACAGAAATATATTAGAAACATAAGACTTTCAATTTATGATTTTATAGATGCAAATCAACTGTAGGAAATCATTCTAAATTCTACTCTTGTGTCTAATTTATAAAACAAAATTGACTAACGTGTGTTGTACCAGTTCATGAAAAGTGAAGTCTGCCCTGGGGATTCACTAGTTTCTAGCTTAAGGGAAAAGGCGAGAGGAGAGCCAAAAATGACAAATCCAGAATGCGGAGAATCAGAGTGACTCACCATAGGAGCAGGTTGGAGAAACTTTATGTGGTAAAAGCAGCATAGGCTTTACCAGATGTCTGATGTTTGCTGATGTTATCCACAATGGTTTTAACACGTCATTTACATAATTTGTGGCAAGTTTTCCAAATAGAAGAGAACTTGTGAGTTCTTTTGGTCAAGAAAAAAAGGAGGGTAGTCTTTTCACAAGGATAACGCTGATAGGACCTGCTCCTGCAAAGGACTTTTTGTTTTTTTAGGACTGCGTGGTAGGCAGAATCAGATCCCCTGCCCTCCAGAAGAGATCAGGTCCTAATCTCTGGAACCTGTGAATGTGTGGGCTGAGGGACTTCGCAGAGGTGATTGAGTTAAGGATCTGAGATTAGAGATTATCCTGGATTGCCCAGGTGTGCTCACTGTCCTCACAGGTCCTTATCAGAGAAAGGCGGGAGTGTCAGTCAGAGGGGAGGAGATGTGAGGACAGAAGCGCCGGGCAGAGTGATGCCATTGTTGGAAGTGGGCCTGAGCCCCAGAGCCAGAGAAGCAGATGGCCTCCAGAAGCTGAGAAAGGCAAGGAAGGGCTTCTCCCCTAGAAGCCTCCAGAAAGATGAGAGCCCTGCCGACACCTGGATTTTAGCCCCTCAAGCCCCTTTTTGGACTTCCGATGTCTGGTGTGCTGAGACAATCAAGCTGCATTGTTTTAAGCTGCTAAGTTGTGGTAACTTGTTACCGCAGCGATAGGGAACTAATACAAAGTTGGTGAGTGGTCCTGGTCCTCTGGGTGCTAACCTCCTGGGTTATAAACTCCCTCTGCGTGCCTTGCTTTCACCCCAAATTTCTTTCCCTCATAGCCCTGGTCACTCTCTTGTAATTGCCCTTTTAATTATTTGTCTCCTCACCAGAGGGGAGCTTTCTGAGGGCAGGGAACTGTCCTACTCACTTTGTGTCTCAGCTGTTGGGTACAGCGCCTACCATGGAGTAAGAACACAACCACTAGTTGAGTGAACTGGTGAAATCAGTGCTGGGCAGGGAATTTTCAAATGGATCCAAAGGGTGGGATGGATCAAAGGAAGTAGATCTGCCCTTTCTGGCTTGGTAAGGTATGGGTGTCGCCCTTTGGTGGTACCAACCGAAGGTGAAAATGGGTTGTGAAGGAATGTGGGGAAGTGGCTTTTTATCACCAGACTCCTTGATTCTGGCCATTTTCTTGCCTCACACTGTGGTCTGCTCAGGTCCGGCATGAAGAGTTGACTTGTGTGGGTGATTGAACCTGAGTGGGCTGTGAGGCCTTCTGAGGTGACCCATCCAAGAAAGATCTTTGTTACGTCTTGTTTAACTCACATGGCCTGATTATTTGTTGGAAGCAGTGTGTAATCCCTCCATGTATGTGTTCCTCTTTGATGCTCTGTGCTGGGTCTCTTAGACCCTCTGGAGACTGCCTTTAACTTCTGCTCTTTGGCCTGGGCCTTGGCACAGCCCTCAGACCTTCTTTGACCTCTGGAGCAAGGAGAGTCTTTTCTGTTCGGACCGCAGTTGCACCTTCCCTGAGCTTTTGGCTGAGCTCCTGTGAGAGTTGTCTTCTCCATTGCTGGGGTCTCACTGGGGATTTTGCTTCCTATCTTCTTCCTCTGCACTGGACAATGCTTGAGAGGCTGCATGTAAATGCCATACTTTTGGTGATTCTAAATCTGCCATTCTTGGATTCCTGTGCCTCCAGATGCTGCAGAGGGCCTGTTCCTCACTCCTGCCCTAATCCTGTTTCTCTTCCATCTGGGACCCACTGTCTTTGCTCCTCTCTCTTTTTCCCTCTTGTCCTGGATGACGTTATCAAAGAAACTCCCTCCATTCAGCTTTTTCTAGCATTTTCCCTTTCGGCACCAACCACCCAGCCCACCTGAGACCTACTGGTCTACCCAGCCTGGTCTTCTTTTCTCTTGCTACCTAGTGACTGTTTAGGAGGTCACACTGTATGCACACTTTCATGGTGAAGACAGTTTCAATCTTCCCCAAAGAAGTCCTGAGGGGGTGAAAAATTCATCACATTTACAAGTACTCAAGAAAGAACACGGGGGTGTTTTGGCTGCCACTCCTGTCACTCTGCTGATTGCCTGGGTAGACTTAGCTGATGGTGAGGAGGGGCTGACCACCTCCTCTCTTACCAGGCTAAGGGCAACGCTTTCAAAGACACACGCTAGATTGAAAGAATGGCCTTCTCTGATAGAGGAAGACATTTCTGGTAAAGATAATTAAAATCAAATGGAGGGCATATAACCCTAAGAATGGAAAATAGGGACTTGAACAGATACTTGTAAACCCATGTTCATGGCAGTATTCTTCACAACTGCCAAACATGAAACCAACCAAAATCTCTATCGATGGGTGAACATATAAACAAAATGCGGGATATACACACAACGTAATATTATTCTTCCTTAAAAAATGAATTCTGATACATGCTATAATGTGCTTCAACCTTGGAGACGTGATGCTAAGTGAAATAAGCCAGACACCAAAGGATAATTATTGTCGGATTCCACATCTATGAGATACCTAGAAGACTCAAAGTCATGGACAGAAAGTAGAATGGTGGTTACCAGGGGTTGGGGGGCGGTGAGGGGGAGTGGGGAGCTGTTGTTTCAAGGGTACAGAGTTTGGGAAGATGGAACAGTTCTGGAGATAGAAGGTGGTGATGGTTGCACAACAATATGAATGTACTTCATGCCACTCAACTGTACACTTAAAAATGGTTAAAACGGTAAAATTAAGGTATATTTGACTACAGTGAAAAATATTTTTAAAATAATATGGGAAATCATGGCCTGGTGGTTTTTCTGTAAATCACATTCATTTTTTTGGTCAAGGGTACACATAAAAATGTCAAACGGTGCACAAAAATTGTTGAAAGAGATCACCTATCCATGTGGTTCCCATTCTGTGTACTTTCCTCCTCCCGAGTACTGGCGAGAAATCTTTAACCAGCACTCAAGTACACCCTCCTACTAAGTAATTTTTTCCTGTGACTTTAGGACACTAATCTAGGATAGGAAACATGCTGAATGAGTCGAATGTGTATTTGCAAAAGTTATCAAACTTGGCGCCCGTGGCAACTCCTTGGAGATGTGCTGGGTAACCCGGATTTGGCAATTCATGCTCACGCATTATAGAACACTTCTGTTCCAGGCTCCCTTACTTCACATTGCAAGTATGTGACCTCCAGGTAGTCGGCACTCTGAAAGAGAGCCTGACTGAAACAAAGCAAACAGTCTGATGCCTCTTGGTTTAGGTAATTTTTGCGGCCGATTGTCATGTGGAAGGAACTCCTGAAAGAGAAATACCATCTGCTTACCCCAGGAATAGGAGCTTGATGTTTGGGAGGCATAAACACAGATTCTATGGCCAGATGCCCCGAGGACCCAGTGGGCTTGTCGGGTGATGGCCAGCGAGTCTGTGCCAGCATGCGGTGGGGCGGTTGCACTGTGCAGGGGTTGCCATCATACCTGCTCAGCCTTCCCGGGGCAACCGGCTTGCATTTCTTTTCATAAATTAGGGTACAGGCATGGTGAGAATGGAAGCACCTCTTTAATGCAGTTTAAAATAAAAATATCATAAAATATGTTTCAGGAACCCCAACAAAATTCTACATTTTGCCCTAGTGATTAACTCAGAACTGTTTTGAAGTATCCAATAGTAACTATTTCATACTATTCTTCCTTCCTTTCTCCCTCCCTCCTCCTTCCACCCTTCCCTTCTTGTTCTTTCTTTTCTCTTTGCTTTGTTTTGTAACGCATGCACTCTGAGTACTGCTTTGTCTGCCTTTCACGTCATCCAACACTGCCAAAACACAATGGCAAATACAACTATCTGTCCTACTTTGCTATCGTGTCTTTAGGTGAGGATTAGAGGTGGCTACAATAACATGGAATGGGAGATATAGAGGGTGCTGGAAGGAGTTGGCCTAATGGTTGGTAAGACTTATTTGAAGATAGAGAAGACAGGGAGGGGGTGGAAGCATCCTCCCTGAGCAGCGTTTTCTTTCCTGTCAACGCTTCCCCTCCACTCCTGCACACCAAACCGTTCCTAGCAGGAAATGGATGGGACCCAACGGAGAACGGGAAGTAATGTAGTGCTTACTCTGTCTCCTTGAGATGGCGGGTGGCCCAGGTGGGAACTGGGCATCGTGCTTCTACCTGGCGGATACCTGGCCTCTGAAGAGCCAGTGGATCCAACGAGGCCAGAAGTCTAGGACAAAGGGAGCTCCCTCTCCAGGGTTTTTGTTACCACTTCTGGGAGAGACAGGAATAAGGCTGTCCGGTTTCTTTCTAGGTTGTCCATATGACTCAGCCTGGCAAAACAGCAAAAGGGGTAGACATGCCATCCCTCAGTGAAGATGATGTATTCGACTGGCCCTTTCTTAGTGACCCAAGAGGTTTTGGTTTGGGTGATGAAAAACTCTTCTAGCAGCATTTGAAATGTTGCTCAATATCAGCAGGAGTAATCATCATTACAGCTAATAGGCCAGCTAAGTGCTCTTTCTGCATCATCTCATTTCAGCAGTAGGACGCATTCCTGTTGTCTTTTCAAACATGTAAGATAGGTACTGTCATTATCCACGATATACATGGTATCTCCATTTTACGTATTGAAACTAAAATAAGTTGTTGGCCTAAGGACAGGGTGACTAAGAGGCAGACTTTTCATTATAAGTCTCTTTATTGCCTCCTTCTTTTACTCTTTTCAACACTGTTGATTCTTCTATTTTGCTAAGAAATAATGAGATCTACCACGTACGTCAAGAAACAAAGTGAAGTCTTGTTTGAAAGCTATCTCTGGGAATTTGCTGCAGGTGGGAGAGGGGAGCTAGCTTGTCTGAGTCAAACTTATTGCCAGTTAGAGCAGGAAGTACTTCCCATAGTCTGGCATAAAACAGGCTTAATTTTATTGGGATGTGGGGTGGCTGTGAAAAAAAAACAATCTGAGGTGTGGTTTTCTGGAGGTGGTAGGGAGATAATAAAGTTTTTTTCTGAATGATGTTTTAGCTTGGGCAATAACAGAAATTGTACAGTTTTGAGTTCTGAATAAAAGGAAAAGCCAATATTACAGTGTTAACTAAGGACACAGACCTACCAGTGAGGCAGACAATGGCAGATGGTAGCCACCAGCTGGGGAGCAACCAGCTTAGAGCCCCAGGGGGAAGTGAACCCCACCGTAAGCACTCTTTGGCTGTGCTGGTGATCCTCGGCCGCCTTCCCTCATTCTCTGCTCTGTGTCCTGGGAGCCTGGTCTTGAAGACGGCCCCTTCTGGGCTCTCATTGCACTCTATCTTCTGCTTGGGTTTGGTCAAGAGCAGGAGGCGAGGCTGGGGTATTTCTTCTTTGCTCTCTCCCTGCTTCAGGGAGGTCTCCAGAAGTTGCTACTTCCTCTTGGAAGTTGTCTCCACCAGGAAGTTTCACCTCAATGGTTCTAGCCCAAAATGGCCTCAAGTATCATGACTTCACCTTCATGTTCCCTCAGCCACCGGGGTTGTAATAGCAACAGCTGTTGCTGGTCCAAGGGTTCTTCTTCATCCCTGAGAGTTCTCTGTCTGGCCACACCTGCCTAGGAGGCCCCTTCATCGCACCTTTCCTTTTGCTCCACCTGTGGTGGTTGATGTCTACTTATTGGCAGGACATTGACTAATACATCACAAACAATAGTGCTTCTAAAATGGAATGTTCATATGAGTCACCTGGGATCTGGCTCAGATGATTCTGATTCAGTAGATCTGAGGTGAGGCCCAAGAGTGGGCATCTCTAACAAGTTCCCAGATGATGCTGAAGCTGTTGGTCTGGGGACCATGCTCTCAGGAGGAGGAAACAATAGCACTTCCTTCATTAACCATGCTGTCATAGCTGTTGGCAAATATGGCCCAGGAGAGCAAAATACTGACTCTCACTACAAAACCCAGTCAACAAAAATGTAGGCTTCCACTTATCCTGAGAGTCAGACATGGGTTGAAGTAAAAGTAAAACCAAAGACATTCTGCTTTTCAGGTTTGGCTCCCTGCCACCCCTCTCCCTATGTGCGTGTGTGTGTGTGTGTGTGTGTGTGTGTTTGTATGTGTGTGTGTGATATACATAGGCAAGTGAAGGATTTCTAGAGTCCCCTGATGACTGAATTGTTGTGGGTTATTTCATAAAATCTGAGCCTGGATGCTGGGACAGTTAGGGTGGCATGGAGATAGAGAATAATAGCTTGTTTTCTCAGACCTGACATTGGCAAACTATGGCTGAAACACCAAATCCAGCACACCACCTAGATTTGTAGATGAAGCTTTATTGGAACACAGCCACATTCATTTACTGCTGTATTGTCTATGGCTGCTTTACCCAACAATGGCACTGTTGAGTTGTTACTACAGAGACCCTATGGCCACAGAGCCGAAAATGTTGACTGTCTGGCTGTTCACAGAAAAATTTGCTGATTCCTGCTTTAGACGATTATGCAGAGTTTCTCAAGAATTTAGTTCCTTGAGCAAAATGATCCTTAAGAATCATCTTGTCTCATTTTACAGATGGGGAAATGAATACCCACATTCTCATTCATATTCTAAATGGATACCCATCTAGCTTAAATCTGCAGTTTTAAAAAGACACATGGGAAAAACTGGAAGGAATTTGGAGGAGAAAAAACTATTAGATGTCCTTTGAGGAAAGTCGAACTCTAAAGTTAGAATTTGAAAGGTTAAAGATGTGACAATTATCTGTAGGTTACCAGAAAGTAAGCTCAATTGTTACTCTCTATTTCCACATAGGAAAGGCTTTCCCACCTGTAAATGGGGCAGATGTTGGAATTACATTTCCATGGGAGGTCAGGGCCTGGATCTTTAAAACGAGGTTGGGATAGCTGCTTCAAATGACGTGGGATGAGATTGAAGAGCTTTCTGAGGCAGCACCTGAACTTGTCATTCATTTATTCACTATCAAATAGTGAGGAGGAAGGCAGGGACCCAAGGCAGGGGTAGGGCAATTTGGTATGCTGTCCTTGGTGTGTGTGTGTGTGCGCGCACGCGCACACTCGCACTCACCCCCACCCCAGGCTCATGCACATGTGCGCACACCGTATTCTGTTCTATATCTGGCCATGCTGAAAATCATCTCGAGGCTAGTCAACTGCCAAACATTGCTATAAGCCTTTGTCATCTGGGTTCAAGGATCCCTTCAAGCTTACTGACTCAGAGCAGAGTGACGGAGCGATCATTTTAGTCCCTTTAAGAATGTCTTCAGTGATAATTTGGAGCACTTGTAGATTCAAATAGCACTGATATCCTTTTGATTTGAGAACAAAATATGCAAAATTTGGATTTGTCACAGTACATGTCATTGCCTAATATAATCATTGCTCATTGAGGATTTTTCTTTGGGATGTGCTAAGCTTCTGGCAGACTCACCTCTCTCTAGACTATATAGAGAATGCACAGGTCTCCTTTTGTAGGTCTGAGCTCTGAAGGGGTAAGAACTATGTATTACTTCACTTCTGTATTTCCAGTGCCTCAGGCGGTCTTGAGCACATTGTGGGTGCAGGATAAATGTTTATTTCTTGCTGGGGGTGGGGAGAGTAGTGTGCATTAAATTGTAGGATTCGATCTTTGTGGTGAGCCACCCAGTATGGACAATTAAGCAGTATGATAACAAGGATTGGCTCTGAGATAATGTGCTTCTCCGTCGAGGCACTCCTGCCCTTCCCTCTGCATAGCAAGGTCATCCTAGTTTAGATCTGCTGACAGGTGGGAATTGCGTAAGCAGCACATACTGTCCATTCACACTGAGGTCTTGACAATAAGGCTGGAATATATACTGAGCCTTTAATCTTTGAAGTTCAATGTTCTAACTCTAATCTTTATAACTTCCTTGTGAAGTTGGAGAGTTTAATTTCATTTTTTCTGGTAGTGGGGGAATGTGATGGAGACATAAGTTGAAGGACCTGCTCAGGAACTCTGAATGGGTCAAGGCCAAGGTGGGAATGGAGCTGGACATTTTGTAGCTCATTTTGTAGCAGGACATTTAGTAGTCTTTATTTTCTTTTTCCCGGTGAAAAATTGGGTAAATGCAGCATGCCTTTTAAAAAAATTATTTTTTAGCTTTAATTCCAGTATACTTAACATAATGTTATAGTAGGACAGAGAGGCTTGTGATGCTTTTTTTCTACTGTGTTCCAAATATGTTTAGAGTCACAGAGACAGAAATCAACAAAATTGCAAAGTCTATATTTTTAAAAGTCTCTTCTAAAGTGCTTATAAGGTCTTTTGTCCAACTGCTGGATTTAATTTGGAGCTTAGAGTATAGTCATCATCCCTACTTTCCCTTCAGCCTGGCTTTTCTTCCCAGCTTCCCATCTGATCTTCTTTCCTTAAGGTAACTATTAAAATGTCTCTGTTACAACTCATAGGCTTATGATGCCTTGGTGATTACTAGCCAAACTCAAAGCTTTAGGCAGATTACCTTCTCTCTGATCCTAACACAGACCCTAAAGTTTGACTCAGCAGCTACTGCTGATAACTCAAGACTTTATAATTAAAACAGATGATTGTTTGGAGGGCATTGTAGAATTGCAATACAATGTAAAGATTGGTCTCTGTAAATAATGAGACCTAAGGTGGTCTCGTTACAGAGCGGATGTAGTAACACATGTAAGGTGAACAAATACTACCAGCTTCTCAACGTCTCAACGTGACACTTAATCCATAGAGCATCTTTTGTAGATAATAAAATATTCGGACTTGAGCTTTGCAGAAGGGACACACAGGAAGCTACAGGACTTGGCCGGAAGCCGTGGTTGAACTGGCCATTCCGTGAAAGGCTGTTCCTTCAGACACATGTCTCATTGCACTGCTGCTCAAACTTTGCCCTCTTGTACAGTTACAAAATAAAACATAAGAAAATTGATTTTAACTTTAACAAGATGCCAAATAAAAATGCCGTTAATTTACATCAGAACGAATCCTTGCCTTTTGCCAGTTTTTGTGACCACAGAGCAGAATGTCGCGGACACTGGGTGATTGCTGAGGTACAGCAGCTTCTCTGCTCCTGTCCCTCTCGATCCTTACCATTCCTCTAACAGCGGAAGGCAGTGATTTGAGGTGAGGCTTTGCTACCAAAATGCAGCTTGTTAAATTGCCTAGAGTAACAATATGACCTGAAAATATAGTACGTGACTCACCAAAGCCAGTCTTGTCTAACAGACATGATTTCCTTCTCTCATGGCCTCGGTGCTGTGTTGTAGCTGGGAACTGTAAGCATTTTAAGATGAAGCCAATTATTATTACCCTTTGCTAACTCATTGAATGGCATTCCTTCCCTTCAAAAAACTTCCCATTCAACAGCATTTAAATTAATAGAAATATTGAAACAGATTCTGTAGAAACTAAGGCATGTATTGATTGAATCAAGATATACTAAGTATGGGCCACCTGGGTGGCTCATCTGGGTAAGCATCCGACTCTTGGTTTCTGCTCAGGTCATGATCTCCGGGTCATGGGATGGAGCCTCAGGCTCCATGCTCAGCGGGGAGTCTGCTTAAGATTCTTGCTCTCCCTCTGCTCCTCCCCCTGCTCACTCACTGGCTCTCTCTCTAAAAATCAATAGATAAGTAAAAGCTTTAAAGAATATACTAAGTATGCTAAGGTTTTAGATTAGTAAGAATAGGTGATTATTGCCTATATTGGAAAAAAGATGAAAATTTGAGACTTTATATGTATTTCTACCTAAAGATTCTTCAAAATCCAATTTTTAAAAAATGTGACTAATATGATCTTACATGGCATAAAATGATCATGAAGACAGAATTCTGTAAAAAGATGCTGACCTTAATAAAATATTTCTTAAATTATTCATTATTTTATGCTGAGCCAGTTGCTTTAAATTTTCATTTCTTTAATATCAAGGAAAATGGGTTCACATTAATAATTTGACCATACGATGAAAGTAATAATACCAGCTAATCCCCAAAGTGTTAGGCATTGTTGGAAGAACTTTACATTTACCACAGTTACTCTCCATGATAATCCCATGAAGGAGGATGTGCTGCCATCCTAATTTTGCAGATAAGGCAACTGAGGCTCAGACTAAAAAACATTGATAAGCTCATCAACTAGTGCGTGGGGAAGTCAGGATTAGAAGCTGGACACCCCAGCTCCAGAGCGTTGACTGACATTCATACTGATCACCTCAGTAAACCTCAGGAGGTGGCATTTGGTCCAGGGGTGAGGTGGGGAGTATTGAAGGTATGTTACACAGTAACTGGAAAACGTACGGAAGAAATTCTCAGTGAGAAAAATCAAACGCAACGGACTTTGAGGGCAAAGTATTTATGATAATAATGACTTACAGTCAGAGATCATGTTTTGACTTAAGTTTCTTACTAGCTATCCAGGACTGGTTTTAGATTCTACCATGAAACCTGCATTTGATAAGGGGAGAGGGAAGAAGGAAGAAGAATGGGCACTGGGAGAATGATGAAGGCAGTACCGCCATGGTTTCCCATCACTGTAAAATCTTTTCTAGACCCGGGCCTGAGGCTCTGTTTTAATACACCTAAGATGCATCTAAGTGCGTGTTTCTATCTCTAACATAATGTGCGCTATATACACACATGTGCAATATAGGTGAAGAGGATTTCAAATTCTCACATACATCTCTAATGTAATGATTATAGCATCTGAGGTGAGTTGTAATCAGTAAGAGCTTATTTTAATCATCCCTTTTTAAAAATGCACAGAGATTCTTCAAAGGGAAAAACTACCCTGGAGTAGAAGCTGGGTAAAATTTGAAACTGAGCCCAGTTGACTTCCCGCTGCTTAGGTCTTATCTCTCAGAGCCAGGGATGAAAGAAAGACCAGGCTCCTCCCTGTTTGTTTATTTCTTGGCCTTCTTGTACTGTCTGATGCTTTGCCCCCAGCTCTGCAACTGTATTTATTTCCCATCTGCTTCCTGTTCTCTAGACGGTCCGAGACAGGCTGTTCACCACCAGCCAGAAGTCACAGAGAAATAAATATTGGAGTGTGCATAAAACCCATGGTAGCAGGCGAGGACCATAAGCAGAAATAAAGACCCTGGCCTCACAGACAGATTGTTTGGGAGGGGAATAAGAAACAACGTTCTTTGGAGTTAGGTGCCCTGGCTAACTCTTTGGAGTTAGGCCTGCTGGCTTTTCAGGAGGAGTTTTTTAAAATCAGGTCTATTTTTCTGTCGCTTTGTCAGACATTGGTTAGCATCTTTGGCAGTAGATGGTTGCATCTGAACCATTGCTTAAGTTTTTTTTTTTTTTGGTCATTTCAACTAGTGTTTCCAGATCTCTGGGCATCACAGCCTCATGAAGAAAAGAGTTAAAGTAAGTGATGTGTTTGTGGAAAGGAAAAGGGGCAGAGCTCTTTAGGATTGCTAGTTAGTTTTGCTAAGGATGGACACTGAAAATCTCATCATTGTTTCATATATGAAAGCACAATTTAATCCCAAAGAGCAGGGAGCAGGCCCATCCTTCCTGAGAGGTGCAGTCAGCAACTCTAAACTTGTACGTGTGTTTAGAAAAATGGATTTAAAATTTTGCAATGTAGAATGATGAAGGAACATTTTAGTTAATCATAACTTTTAGATACCTGTTTACTTGTTACAAGTTTGTCTACTTGAAGATTTATGTTCCACAATATGAAATGGAGTCCCAATGCCCAGTTTCTGGGAGCTACATTTCAAAACCATATTCAGTGCCAAAATCCAGTTTCTCAAAACGATGTCAGTGCAAATGGAAACCTCGTTCCTGGTGTTATTTCATTGAACTTGGAATATCCTGGGCAGGGTGAGACTTGTGGGTGCCTGAGGTCATGACATGATTTGGAACTACCTTCCCCCTGTAAGATTTACACACACCCTTTTTTTAAGGTGGGGGGGGGGCAGGACAGGGGTGCTCATTGAGTAGAGGAAGGACAGAGAAGGAAGATTTGTGGCAGAACTCAGTCTTGCTCTGATTGATTTGAGCAGTTAAATCCTGCCCCCAACCTTGAAAATCCTACTCAACAAACCAAATCCTTCAGGTAGCAGGATCGGTTATTCTCCTATGAAGACAATCAGGAAGAGATCTGTTGGGATTTGAGCATGCTCTCGGAGGGCTGCACCAGCCTATTCATTCTGGTAAATACAATTTTCTTTGTATTGTTTCACTTTAAGTGATTTTAAGAGCTCCTGTGCTACAAGAGGTTGTCCCTCAGGAAGGATGTTCTGTTGGCCCACTCCTTAACAGGGTCCAAATCCTGTGTGAGCTCAAAGAAATCAAGAAACAAGAGCCACTTGACCAGCTGCTTCTGCCCTCTCTCTGGGTTGGGGGGGAGAGCAGGCAGTTGCAGACCAAGTGCCTGGCCAGTGTAAATATGTGCAGGGACGCAGGGAGGCAGGTAACTCTCTGCAAGAGGCAAGGTGACATATTGAAGCCTAGAACATAGTAGACAAGACTATCTGGGAGAAATTTATCTGACACGGAGGTTGGATTTTTCATCTATCTCAGTCCTGGACCAGGATTCAGGAATCACTGATCTGGATATCGTTATGAATTGAATTGTCCTCTCCCCACCCCAGTTTCACGTGTTGAAATCTTTACCCCCACTGGCTAGCTCAGAATGTGACCTTGATTTGATAGAGAATCATTGCAGATGTTTTTTGTTAAGATGAGGTCATGTCCTTGACTTGGTTTCTGGGCAATCCATGGCCACGCTCTTCATTCTCCATTACCTCTAGGTGCTCTGCTGGCCTAGCTATAAAATGCCTTTATACCAGAGATACTTGGGGAATTGGCATGAAAGATGACCACATCTCCTTGTACTTTCCATCAGAATTCCCCTAACCCCCACAGCTGTGCCAAAAGGCACTTTGCTCGGACGAAGGCTGACCCAGGCCAAATGTAGAATGCTGGAAATGGGCTTTGAGGTATCTTGGTAGTAGATCCTGGGAGAATATTCTGAGCATGGCATGATTAATTGGAGTCAAGTTCTCACGAGTCTAACAACAGAGATTTGAATGAATGGGAAGAAAAAAGCATGCCCAGAGTTGCACCTTTCTCCCAGGAAAGGGTTTCCTATGGATGCCTTAATTGGATTTAACACAGATGCAGAGCTTATAAACATCAAAGAGTGGGGCGAGCGTTTGTTGACTTCCCGAATATGCTTGGGATAGGTATCCCTGTCACCCTTGTTCTCCAGAAGGGCACCTCGGGCAGAGAGGTGGAGGTTTTATAACTGCAGTGTGGGATGCTACCAGAGTCAAGTTTCCTAAGCTTCCATTCTTCCATTCTTTAGGCTTTCGGCCATTTTTCTCAGTGCCTCTGGTGGAAGACACAGCAAGTACAGAGATGGGAATAGTGAAGGGAAGAGGGGTTAAGATAGTACACTGTCAGACTGGGATGCAGGCTTTTGAAATGTCCAGAGGGTTACTGACAACGTCCCTCTGTCTCTCTCTGAGGCTAGCATCTTCAATTATTAAGGATAGAAGCTCATCAACATTTGGACTCCTTGGAGACAAGTAGCAATTACCTCAAATTCTGTTCCCACTGCCCACCCCTCCCCAACTTCAAAGGAAACTCATTACCAGTCTCCGAATTCTTGAAATTACTTTCCCATCATCTCAAACGATGTATGTAAATAGTTCATAATGAGGGTCTAACCTCATCCTTTAGATTACTCCAGAAGCTCACAAAGATGGACTGTGATAAAATTATTCCAAGGCAAGGTGATTATCTCTGGATTATTATTCCCAAGAAGATTCTATTGCTGGTTTGCTAAAATTTTAGAAGATATTTTACATACATACATTTACAGAAATCATTTACACAAACTTTTTTCCTGACCTTTATTTGCAAATTAACACCCAAACGAGACCTCTTCTCATAATGAACTATTTTGGGTCTTGCAGATGAATAGTTAAGAAACACATATTAAGCAGGAATGAATTTGATGAGCATGTCTCTGAGGTTGCCAGTAACATCTAGTTGCCTTTGTTTTCCAGAAGATTGTATTTTATAGGAGAGAGATCAGGATGTGCCTGAGACTGCAAGCCTGTACAGAAAGGAGGCAGACAGCCTAGTTCATTAATTTGAGCAGGGTTCCTGTTTAGATTTACCCTCAACATCAACAAAAGAAGAAAAAGAAGTAAACAGAGAAGAGGCATGTAGAAACGGGTGCCAAGCTGTCAGGTATCTAAAATGAGATGGTTAAAGTTGATGGTAAGATTTTTCTGGAGATCATCTTTATATGGAAGAAAACACAAGTGCATCAGATTGTCCCTGTCCTCTTGAGGACCTTATTCTTCTCCATCTCTTGGGTCACTTCCTCACAGTCGCCTGTGTTCTCAGACAGGCTCTCCCCTGTCACACTGGGGGATCCGTGGGCAGTACTCATTGTGTCCTTTGAGGTTACAAGGCTAGGGGAAGAGGTTGGAGTGCAGGGGGGTGGGAGAGAGAGCAAAAGTCTGCCTTGGAGAATTTTAAGCTCTGTAGGGACAGTGGCTCCTGAGTGACAATTACAATACAGAAGGACAGGGAGCACTTTGAGCTGCAGAGGCAGCAGGGAGAAGAAGAGTCTGACCCAACCCCAGAGGGCCAAGAAAATTCAACTGTGTCCATCAGGCAGACAAAGGACAGGAATCCCATTCTATGTGCAACAGAAATAGAGAGATGGATAAATGGACCAAGAGATGGATCAGTGGAGAGATGGAATCTGTAGCCCGGCTTTTTGTAGAGCCCATCCTCAGGGGATTCTTGGATCTTGACCAGATTCCTTTTTGCTCATAGTGAAGCACTCATGTTGTAGTTCTTGTTCCCATTTGTATTAAAGCTGGAAAGTCATCTGGGGAAACAGAATTGAAGAGCGATTATATTTCACACAACTGTGGAAGAACTGGGATTAAAAAAAAGTTAAAGTTGCAAGGCTACCTAGGATGGCTTTGTGCATTTCTGAATAGATCTTAGTACCTGTCGAGGAACAGACAACATAATAAAAATGGAAATGTTGCCACATGAGCGCATTAATTTTTAACCTCGGACTCATGGTGCTAAAGGTTAACTCACTGGATACAGATAAGGAAGGTGGAAGTGCTTTGAAAACATAAAACACTCTTCCCTGGGAGGGAGAGACATAAAAAAGGGAGGGAGCAAGTTCAGGCAAAGGAGTCAAAAGGCAGGTGGAAGGTTCTTATCGGTTCTTCCTTTCCTCTGCCCGTTAGCATGGAGGCAGCTTGTAGTGGGTTCTGGGCAGCCCAACAAAAAGAATGACTATCATAAACCGAGAAATGAGGCCCAAACAGATGGAAATGAACTAGGAAGTGGAAGGAAAGAAAAATCCTATTTGGCACATAAAGCGTTTGTAAAATAGTTGATTTGCTTCTCAACACTGAAGTTAACACATTTAATTGAGGTAATCCTACTGTGGTTCCTGCCATGCAGGGGTCCCCATTCTCCAACAGTGGCCATCACAGACCACTGCATAGACCCTGCAAAGAACGCAGCCAGAGGGTCCCAAGTTATATAGATGTAAGCAAGAAGAATAAGGTGCATTTGCATTGAGCATAAACTGTATCCTCATCATGAACATTATTGTTCTTGGAAAACCAAACTGGGCAAGAGGAGGCTATCTATTTTCCGAGTGCTTTGCTCTCTACACACACATACATGCACAGTCCCTTTAGCTCTTAGGAGGTTCCATTTTGTTTGGATCATATCGGTTTCCTGACCTGTTACAGAAACATCTTGCAGTCTGCATTCAGCCAAAGCATCACCTCCCTAACTGGTCCTGATGGTTGGAAGGAGCTGTTTGGATCCCCACGAGATAGAAGAAATAGGATTCTAGTCCGTTAAAGCCTAACTTAACTCAACTAATGGCTCTAAAGTGTTGTCAACAGAGGACCTATAGGGCCTTGGAATTACCGTTTTGTCAAAAAGGAGTAGTAGGTGTTTATATGTAGGAGATTAAAAGAAAAAATCTAGTACATGGTCCAATTATATATATATACACAAGAATTATTTGTCAATAAGCACATTGGTTGAATGGGAGAATAAATTATGCAAATGGTTATATACTGTGTGTTCCTATATGAAATTTAAAAATCCCTCTCCCACCCGGATCTTTAAAACATTTCTTTTTTTTTTTTTTAAAGATTTTATTTATTTATTTGAGAGAGAGAATGAGAGATAGCATGAGAGGGAAGAGGGTCAGAGGGAGAAGCAGACTCGCCGCTGAGCCGGGAGTCCGATGTGGGACTCGATCCCGGGACTCCAGGATCATGACCTGAGCCGAAGGCAGTCGCTTAACCAACTGAGCCACCCAGGCGCCCCTCTTTAAAACATTTCTAATATTTTTCTTAGCAAGCCCTGTCAGGGATCTTCAAGGTTTGCAAACTCTGCTTTTCTCCTTAGTGCAGAACCTAAAATCTTAGCCTGTTACCCTTTTCCATCAACAATTGACTGCATTCCTTTGTTCTGCTCCTCCCAATAGGGTTTGTGAAGCGAGTCTTGGTCTTATCAGCTCCTCATATTCTCTCAGGACAAATACGCAATCCCTTGTCATTTATTGGTTGTAAAACAGATGATAATGAAAATGGCAAATGTGGAGAAGTTATAAATGTTCAGAAATACAGTTATTTGAATCTGAACCCCAAATACTTTATTTTCTCAAACAGCTTTCATGAGTACTCTAATAATGTTCCATTTTTTCCCTCAAGTAATTCTGGGGGTCCCCAGGGAGATGTTAACTCCCAGGGCTGCATCTCTTCTGCCCTGTTCTCCCAGGCTCTGGGGTCCCTCAGGCTGAAACTGGCAGGCATAGCCATACTCGAAGGGTGCAAAGATCTATGGTAGAATGGGAGAGAATGCTCCCTCTCCTTGGGCTGCACTGTGCTGAATGTGAGGCCTGGGCGCTGCTGAGCGAAAGCCTTTATTGAAATACCTGTTTTAGAGTTTGGTCCTATCATGCTCTTTCCCTGGAGCTATCTAAACACGTGGCCTGCGGGGTTGGGCCAGGCGTGGATAATGGCCGCACTGCCGGAAAGTGGACTCCTCCCATATCCTTTCTGAATCCTAAGACTCTGTTATTTTCTTGGGCCCTCTTCCTGGCTCCTTCCTTGCAGAATGAGCGGCTTTCCGGAGCTCCTGGGTCTTCCTCTAGAGCCTCTGGAGCGAAATTTTGCCTGCTACTCCGCCAGGTTGCAGTGTGCCCAGACTCTCTACCCTCCAGCCCCGTTCCCAGGAGGCTGCTCAGCCCTCAGGCAATAGACACTCACTAGGCAAGAGCCGCCAGCCCAGATCCGAGAGCTCTGAACGCCGGCAGCCGGTGGCCGCCGGTCTCAGGCTAAAGCTCAGGTCCTTCGGTACGGCCATGGTCTCTGGTTCCTCGTTCTGAAAAGGTCACTGGAAGGCTCGTCTGTGGGCTCTCTGCCCTCCGGTTTATTTCTGAACTTTGGGTTCACCACACTCTCCCCAGAAGAGGTCAGGTGTGAGTACCTTCTCCGTGAAGGTCTATAGAGGCAACAGTGAGGCTCTGAAGCCCAGGACCCCCTAAACGGCTGCTCCCCACCGCCTTCAGTCTTTGCCACATCACAGGCACGGCCGCCTTTGACCATCACCTTCCACCGATTCCTGCTTATCGTCAAGCGAATTTGGAATATAGTAAGATCGGAGTTGATGAGGCTTTATAGATTTCCATTTTTCACACCAACAGGGTGTGTAGCCAATTATAGGTAATTATTTAGGATGAAGCAGATTTCAACTGCGTGACTATCAAAATACAATCTAGGCTATAAATTTCTAAAAGGAATTAAGATTTTTTTTCTATGCAGAAAAAAACAGCTTCAGATGTCATGAATGTGTTAGACACAGATAAGGGCCAAGTTTAAGATAAGTAAAACATTTACTCTGACTGCCGCTAAGTATGCATTTGATTTAGAATCCAGGGCTATGTGTCGGTTGTCTATGAAATTCATTGCTTTAGCTTTCAGTTCCCTCATTTCTCTTCTATTTGTTACCTTTCCCCCCTGTTTTTCTTCAAAACTCTCTTAGCATCTTTCTTAAGCCCACCCCCACTTTGGTTTCACGTCTCCTCAGAGACCGAGTGAGGTAGTTATACAGCGCTTGTAGAATGGAGGTTCCGTAATGTTGACCTATAAATTTAAAGCAACATTTGCATAGTACCTGAAGGAAGTTGATTTATGAGTCAGTGTTTGGTAAATACTCTGAGATCTTCATATTAGACGCAAGATCTAAGCGCACTGTATTATTGCTTCACTTTGTCTTTTGTAAAGCACCTGGTACCATGACACTATTCACTAGGTAAATAACAAATGAAATGAAATACACTTCCTTCTCTATTTTAATAATGTACTATTCATGCATTTTTTCCCCCTGGAACAAAGAATCATTGTAGTAGTTTGCTCTGCCAATATTAGGCTGATATCTTATTGCAAACAAAGACAGAAAATGGCATGCCACAGGAAAAGAGTTTCTTTTCAAAATAAAGGAGAACAAGGCAATAACACAAAATATGAAAAGCCCGGAAATGGTTCAATGGAATTATTACAAATATGAACACAGGTCCCTTGATTTTCTATTACTATCTCTGTTATAAAGGAATACCTACATGTCCAGAGCAAAGTTCAAATTAGTTTCTTGATCAATTCTATTTTTTTAAAACAAATTCATTGTTCTCTGAATGATCTTGTCCCTAAGAGAGCTGACAGAGGTGTTTAACAGAGCAGAACCAGGGGTGCCTGGGTGGCTCAGATGGTTAAGCGTCTCTCGGCTCAGGTCATGATCCCGGGGTCCTAGGATCGAGCCCTGCATCGGGCTCCCTGCTCCGTGGGGTGTCTGCTTCTCCCCCTCCTTCCTGCTCAAGCTCTCTCTCTCAGGTGGATAAAAAAAAATATTAACAGAGCAGAACCATTGTGAGACATTTCTAGTGGGCACTGAGCTACCAAATATTTTCCTCAAATGATAGAAAATTGCCATTTGTAGAGTCCACGTTATATTTAGCTTAATTTAGGATTAAACATCTGTAACTCATTGTTAGGACATCCAGGAAGTGTGCAAAACTCTACACTATAAATATTGTCTCTCTCTTTAGTCCCCATGGTAGCTCTCAAGAAAGTTGTTTTGGTCCCATTTGTAAAGATTTGCTGATGGCCAAATGAACTGGTATATAATGAGAATGAAAAAATTGAGGTCTTCTGTCATGCAATGTTGATGTGTTTTCACCCAAATGTGACACCAGTTGACCAAAGATCCAGATGACCAAAGATCCAGATGATTACCTTTCTGACTGCTTCACATACCCCAAGTGGGATCCAATGGGACAGAGAGAAAGGGCAATTTCGTCTCTGACTCCTCTGGCTTTGGCTAAAGATCAAGAGGCTGTAATAACACAAGCCTTGGAAGAAGTCCGGAATGGCCATAATTCTCCCCACTAGGCTTCCCCGGTAACACTCACGTAGCATACAGTGTCTTATGTTTTTTTTTTTTTCTTTAAAGATTTTATTTATTTTACAGAGAGAGACACAGCTAGAGAAGGAACACAAGCAGGGGGAGTGGGAGAGGGAGAAGCAGGCTTCCCGCCGAGCAGGGAGCCCGATGTGGGGCTAGATCCCAGGACCCTGGGATCATGACCTGAGCTGAAGGCAGACGCTTAACGACTGAGCCACCCAGGCGCCCCTATAGTGTCTTATGTTTAAAACAGTAAAAAAACGGACATAGCGGACATTGCGATCTTCTAATGCCTAAATATAACTGAGGAGCCTAGGGTTTCTGAAAGATCAAGGGAATGTAATAGAACTTGAATTCTAAACTTGTGTTTAGAATCTTAAGTTAAATCTTATTTTAAGAAACAGAAATGAAACTAAGAAGGCTTGCTAGCAAAGGCAACAGTTGAGCCTTGAGAGATGAGAAAGAGGACACTGGAATCAAATTGAAGAGAAGGCATTTTGCCTAAGGGAATCATGTGGGGAAAACAGAGAAGTGAGAAAGGACATGGCGTGCTTATATGGTGGCCAGTATTCTCCAGTGGTCCTAGAGGTAAGACAAAGCTAGAAAAGTTCCCCCAGATCCTATTCTCCCAAATTGCTGGTACTGTTGTTCTTCCTCCCGGAAACCTTTCCACCACTACTGAACTGAATGCCCTTTTTTCTGTGCTTTCAGAATCCTCTGCCCTTGTCCTGATGTAGTTCTTTGTGCAAAATATGCATTTACCTGTTCCCATTTGACTTCCTCTCTGTTTTAAGCTCCTTATAGAAGGAAGGGACCTTATCTTGACCACTTTGGTCTCTTCTTAATGCCCTGGGCAGTGCTTGGTAGGCACTTAATAGTTATTTTTGGAACTTCATGAGTAATGCAAGCTTTTCATTAAATAAAGACTTCCAAATGTTTTAAATTTTTTCAAATGCCTTTGACGGGACCTGTTATTGTTCTAAAGGCTAAACATTAATAATAAATGCGGCTATATTTTATAATTAAACTTCTAAAAATAAAGCTTACTCTAGACCATTATAGAGAGAACAGAATACAATACCAAATGAGTACCTTTTAGATCCACCCAAAGGATTTATTGAACACATTGTTAAAAGGTCCTCTTTATAAAGGAGTTTCACGTGTAAGGGGGACTCGCCGGTGTAAGGGACCTTTTGAGCAGTACAGGAACGGGCAGAGCCCTTACGGTCTGCTAGGGAAAGACCATGTTGGAATGAATCCTGGTCCTGAAGTCGAAAACCTTAGGACCCAGCTCTAGAAATTGCTAGGTGAACCTCAGCAAGCTACTCAGAGTCTGATCTTCAATTTCATATCTGTACACCCAGAACCATTACACCAGTTCTGTTTACCTCAGAGTTGCAAAGATAATGTAGAAATGAGATGATAAACTACAAAGAATTATCCTCCTTCTTATCATAATGGTGTAAGAAAGAAGTCGAACTGACCTCCTGAATACTAGGATGTCTTTTGTCCACCGGTTAAATAGATACCCGACCTTAGGACTTTGATTTGACATTCAATCTGCCGATTGTACCCTGCCGCCTCTTTCTAATCTAACAAGGAAAAGAATACAAATCGCTAGGAGAGGAATGCAGGGTTGTAAAAGTTTGTCCTTGGCAGGATACTTTATACCCTCTGGTATTTAACACCAAATCCCAGAGTCAGGGTCAGCCTCCAGGTAGTTCTCGTGTACAGTTTATCGACAGCTGCGTGAAAATCTCCAACGACAGATTCTGGCCACAGTGATGTTGAGTGTTGGCAGGACAGGAGCACGGTTTTCCAGACATCTCTCCCCTTCTCTGCTCGTTTCCAGGCTGTCAGGGGTTGGCTCTGGCCAACGTGTTGAAAGGCCTGGCCAGTTTTCCTTCAAGCCTGTTCGGCCTAGGTTAGAGGGAGGATTGGCGTGTTTACCAATCTTGTATCTCCACTGACCTTTCTGACAACATTTAAACCTGAGAGGCGTTTGTCATTCCCTGGTGGCCCTTTGTCTTGGCTTATGACAGATTTATTATCTTTGACCTATGAAACCCAGAGAGTAGAGGATGGGTGTTTGATTTCACATGCCAGGTACTGTTGGCTTTAATTATCTTCTTGCAATCAGTCCAGTGCTCAGGGATGAGGGACTGAAGTCTCAAATCACCCCATAGTTTGGACACTCTTGAAAACCCACACTGTGTACATATTACTTATTCAGTATTTGTCAGGAAAAAGACACATTTTGCTGAGCTGCGCTTTTCTGATAGGCTTCATTTCAGATTAATTTTTTTGTAGATTTATAATTTTGACAGGGAAATAGCTGTAAGATGTAAAACGTATAACCAGTCAGGGCTGGAACACATGCCATCTAATTTCCTCAAGCACCGTGCTGAGCCTGGGGATGTGTGAGTCCTCCTCTTGGTGATAGGGGACAGAGAGACTGAAAACAACGGAGGGCGTTGTCAGTCATAGCGCAGATCATAGGACCGAGAGTCGAATGTTTTTTTCAATTTCAAATCTTTCTGCCTAAAATTCTGTCCCATTGATTGGGTCCTGTCTAGTGTCATTTAGTTTGCGTAATAGTTCAGTCCATTGTGGAACAAGAGCTTTACAAAAAGCTTAGAGCCATGCATGCAAGCATCCATCCAGTATAGGAAAAGGAAAGGTCCAGCAGTAAGAGTGGGCCCAACAATCTTGATGAGCTTACAGAGCAGAGCAGGGATTTTTAACCTCGCTCATCGTCCTTTCAGAGTAGGAGTTAAATCTCATGAAAACTGTGGACCTCCTCTCTGAGGAAAAAAAAATTCAATTGCAAGGGATTACGTCAAGTATTAATGGACAGGTTTAAGGACTTCTATTCCCTTGAGGAGCACAGATAAGTAAATATAAGTCACTGTGGAGTAGTAGATTCTAGCTCTGAGAGGTGTCCAGGTGCTATGGGATCACAGAAGTGCCCCACTTTTCATCCAGAGGGAGGACCCGATGGCCTCACCAATAGTCCAGCATGCGCTTGGAGCTGTGTTTGTCAATGGTGATGGATTTTCCTTGGCTTTAGCGGAGTTTTCGTGGTGGGTGTGGGAGAGGGCAACAAAGTCAACAGGCAGACTGGCAAGAGTCCAGGATTTGGGATTAGAAGCTTAGGATTTAGTTCCTGGCTCACCACTTTCTAGTTGTAGTAAATGGACACATTACTCAGTCTCCCCATGTTCCGGGTCTCAATCTGTAAAATTAAAATAGTGACACGTGCTCTGTCAACCTCATGGCCAGGGAGGGAACCTTGTGCGGAGAGGGAGCAGGGGGTAGGGCATGTGCAACAGTAAAGCTCTTCATCAACTGTAATGTCCTATAAACATAATGTGTTGTCATCACTATGCCCACAAGTACAGATATTGGAGAAACAGATAAAACTCAGTTAAAAAGGAGACAACCAGTTGCATCCAGGGACTTCCTGTGGCTCATGGGGACAGAAGGGCAATATGGGCCGCCACATAGAACTAAGCTTATAGGCCCCCATTGGACAGAAACTGTGCTCTCCATTCTGAAGATTGACCCACTGAAGGAACCACGTTCAAAATTCCTGAATGTATTGGCAAGAAAGCCAAATTTATAAATTCAGAGAAAATGATGAGTAAAAGTTATAAGCCAGTGGTTGGATTAGTAGACATCCACTTATTTATTTTACTCTAATGTGGGTTTTATTTATTATTTTTTAAAGATTTTATTTATTCATTTGACAGAGAGAGAGAGAGAGAGAGAGAGAGAGAGACAGAGACAGAGACAGCGGGAGCAGGAACACAAGCAGGGGGAGTGGCAGAGGGAGAAGCAGGCCTCCCGCGGCTCAGGGAGCCTGATGCGGGGCTCAATCCCAGGACCCTCAGATCATGACCTGAGCCGAAGGCAGAAGCTTAACGACTGAGCCACCCAGGTGCCCCTAATGTGGGGTTTTAAAAAACCAGGAGGCTATAAAAACTTTGTCACCATGCCCACCCCTCCTCAAACCATCCATTCTCTTTCTTCATCCCTTGCACTCTGGTCGAGAAGTGGCCTGTGGCTTAGCTGGCAGCCAGGCATGGCATGAGGTAGAGGATGTGGGGATCCCAGTCTTGGAAACTCAAGTGCTGGGTGTGAATCTTGGTCCTACCATCACTTAGGAGCTCTGGGACAATGAACTATCTAATCAGTGCCTCAGATTCTTTGTCAGGAAACAAGATAATATCCAGTTTGCCTAGCTCACTGGGTTGTTGAAAGCTCTAAGCAAAAAATTTTATAAACTCTAAGGAGCCAGCCTTATAAAGTACTATTGTTATTGTGTTCATAAATGTACAGGTCTATCAATGAAACGATCAAAAGGGAGGAAAAGATACCACATTACATGTTTACAGATTGGCTGCCTAATTTGCCTTAATTAAGCACTTATTAGAATGCATGGCTGCCTAGTTATGTTTGTGGAGAATGTGTCTAGAAGTTTCTGATCAGCATATATCCCGGAGCTCTGCGCTGGCTGTAGAAAGGAAGGCAATCTTCCATTGGTGATTTTCGCATTTGGCAAGAGGGACTAAAGTTTGATTTTCAAGAAGCTATCAAACACATTTTATCTTCTGTAGGAACAGATACCAAACCCTCTTCCCTCCACACTTTCGCCCCTATGCTCCCTCTCAATTCTCCCTGCCCTCCTCCTACTTGCCCTTTCTATGCCCCCCCCACCCCGCCTACTCGCTGTGTATGTGCAGCCCAGCCATGGCAGCTGCCCACCCAGAGGAATCCTAGTGGATCCTCGTGGCACTGTATCCATAGGGACCTGCAAAGAACCAAGCAGCCTCTGCTTTCCAACCCACGTATTTGTGGTGTGGCCAGACCCACTGATGGGAGTTTCACCACTGTTATGACCCTTAGGAATAGACAGTGCAGCGATTATGAGCTTTGATGCAGATACTGGGATGCAAAACTATGCCCAGCAGGGGCCATTATGGGCAGTTATAACTCTCTCCCTGTTCATCCGCTCCTGGGATCCTGCCTCTTCCTCCCAGCTGAACACCCCCAGCTCCCAGCCACACGAGGTATGTTCGGTTAACTAGAAAGAGAATCTTTGAACTAGAAGCCTCTACTTTCATTCAAGGCTCAAACATGTACTATAGACTAGATACTACGCTAAGGATGAGAAGAAAACCCAAATAAATGATACGGTTCCTAATTTTAAGAAGTTGACGGTCTAGTGAGACAAAAAGGCATAGAAATAATTATGTGACAAGTGCTATTTCATGGCCAAGCACTATGGGGACCATGGGAGGAAGTAGGTAATGAGTTCTGCTTAGGTTCGGCAAGGCCTAGGAGAGGAGGTGAGGTTGACTTGCACCATGAGAGGGGACTCATATCCCACCACATGGAAGAGACAAGAATGGCATTGCAGGTGTAGGAACTGGCAAGAAAGCAGGCCCAGGGTAGCATGAGGATGTTCCAGGAACGGTGAGGGTCTATTATGGCTGGAGGATTCAGTGGGGGCAAGTAGGGGCAAATGAGGGGTCAGGTGGGCATGGCCTAATTTGTAAAAGGGCTGGAGAACATGGCCAAGGAGATTGGGTGCCAAAAGGAGCCAAGGAAGATATTTTTAAAATACTATTTATTGTGAAAAACGTACAAATTCCACTGCAGGTGTTTATGCTGGTGAGTGACACCATTTAAATGTCTTTTGGGGCAGTGAGAAATGGCTTGGTGGTGAGGACGGGGAGGCTCTGGGAGGCAGGGAGGCCAGTTCAACAGCTGTTGCAAAGCTACACGCAGGGAGTGAGGAGGATTCCAGAGGGCCAGGCAGGACGACAAGAGAGCAGGTCAGTTGGATATTAGATTTGGTGGGGCACCCGGGACCGGTTGGGTAGAATGGTTTGGGGTGGCGGGGATGATGCCCACTCAGTGGGGATGGGGAGACAGTGATATGGACAACCAATATGGGGGTCCCAGGGTGATGGGAGAGCAAAGGACTCCGCTTTTCCACTTAAGACAGCAGCTCTTAGCCAGAATTTGAGTTCAAGCACTCGGAGTTGGGAAGGGCTGGGACCAGAGGTGAGCGGGCCTGCGTCCTGGGACCAACCTTTAAAATGTTTGAAAGCAGCTATGTAGCCCTCCCTTAGTTTTCTCATCACCAGAATAAACCATCTCCACTCCTTTAATCTTCCCTCAAGGGTCTGACATAACTCGTGTTGATCTGTCCTCTCTGCTGCTTTCCCACATCGCACTTAGAACGCAAAGCCCAGGCCAAGACAACACAGGGCTCTTTCTCAAGTTATACATATAATTATATATTTATGTGTGCGGTGCACACTTTATTAAAGCTTACTGCAATTCCCACATTTAATACCTTATAGTTATTAAATGCCTACTTTTCCTGAAAAAACTTTGATTTTTTACTTCATTATTTTTCATCTCCCCACTATGTCTCTACTTCTGACGATCTATTTGCCAGCCCTGTCCACAGTTATCAGGGCCTCTCTCAGGAGTCTCAGTAGCAAGTCTCCTCTTCTCATGAGCCTCAGCGCAGAATTGCTGTTTGGGTAAAGTTCCAGAATCTGATTACATTAAGGGAAGAGATTCCTCTGGCGAAACATAAAACGAAGGAACAACCACATCCTGTCAGGAGGACGCTGGTGGTCCGGCAAGGACTTCTAGAAGGTCCAAACACTGATTTTGTACTTGAAGGATTGTGCTAGTATCTTGGAGAGGTTCTCTGTCAACACAGAGAATATGGCCTGGGGAAGAGGCTGTTTCCTCACAAGACTTTGCCATTAAGAAGCACTGACTGAACGAGTACCTCACTTAACCATTTGAGGCCTTTGGAATACCTGGTCTGACAGGCAAATGGAAAAGACATGTGAATTTTAGGAAGTGCTGGAGTTGTCGTCAAAGGTACTCACAGAGATGTTCATTGTTTCAGAGAATCCTTGAATGGTCCTGCAGGTTATGGCTTGGAAGACCCTCTTTCACCAGCCTCAACCCTTCAAGAAGGGCTCTCTCGCTGCCTCAGAGCCCTCGAGGGCCAGGGTCTGTGAAGGCGCCTGTGACTTATGCTGCTACTCGTCTGCTGCATCCCACTGCCTCCTCGGGCTCTAGCCACTCAGCAAGGCCGGGTTCCCTTGCTGCATCTCCCTGGCATTCTGCAGGCTCCCTGGCAATTTTCTCTGCTTGCTAGGACCCTTCAATGCCTCTACTCTTTACTCCCCCATCCTTCCCTCTAGCCAACCTTTACCTTTCTTAAGCGGAATTCCTCATCTAAACCACACTACTCAGGGGCAATTTTTTTTTTTAATTTTTTATTGTTATGTTAATCACCATATATTACATCATTAGTTTTTGGTGCAGTGTTCCATGATTCATTGTTTGTTCATAACACCCAGTGCTCCATGCAGAACGTGCCCTCCTCAATACCCATCACCAGGCTAACCCATCCCCCTACCCCCCTCCCCTCTAGAACCCTCAGTTTGTTTTTCAGAGTCCATCATCTCTCATGGTTCGTCTCCCCCTCTGACATACTCCCCTTTTCTTCCTCTCCTGTTATCTTCTTCTTTTTCTTTTTTCTTAAAATATGTTGCGTTATTTGTTTCAGAAGTACAGAACTGTGATTCAACAGTCTTGCACAATTCACAGCGCTCACCGTAGCACATACCCTCCCCAATGTCTATCACCCAGCCACCCCATCCCTCCCACCCCCAACCACTCCAGCAACACTCAGTTTCTTTCCTGAGATTAAGAATTCCTCATATCAGTGAGGTCATGTGATACATGTCTTTCTCTGATTGACTTATTTCACTCAGCATAACACCCTCCAGTTCCATCCACGTCGTTGCAAATGGCAAGATCTCATTCCTTTTGATGGCTGCATAATATTCCATTGTGTATATATACCACATCTTCTTTATCCATTCATCTGTTGATGGGCATCTTGGCTCTTTCCACAGTTTGGCTATGGTGGACATTGCTGCTATAAACATTGGGGTACACGTACCCCTTCGGGTCCCTACATTTGTATCTTTGTGGTAAATACCCAGTAGTGCAATTGCTGGATCGAACGGTAGCTCTAATTTCAACTGTTTGAGGAACCTCCATACTGTTTTCCAGAGGGGTTGCACCAGCTTGCATTCCCACCAACAGTGTAGGAGGGTTCCCCTTTCTCCACATCCCCGCCAACATCTGTCGTTCCCTGACTTGTTAATTTTAGCCATTCTGACAGGTGTGAGGTGGTATCTCATTGAGGTTTTGATTTGGATTTCCCTGATGCCGAGCGATGTTGAGCACTTTTTCATGTGCCTGTTGGCCATTTGGATGTCTTCTTTGGAGAAATGTCTGTTCATGTCTTCTGCCCATTTCTTGATTGGATTATTTGTTCTTTGGATGTTGAGTTTGATAAGTTCTTTATAGATTTTGGATACTAGCCCTTTATCTGATATGTCATTTGCAAATATTTTCTCCCATTCTGTCGGTTGTCTTTTGGTTTTGTGGACTGTTTCTTTTGCTGTGCAAAAGCTTTTTATCTTGAGGAAATCCCAATAGTTCATTTTTGCCCTGGCTTCCCGTGCCTTTGGCGATGTTTCTAGGAAGAAGTTGCTGCGGCTAAGGTCGAAAAGGTTGCTACCTGTGTTCTCCTTTAGGATTTTGATGGACTCCTGTCTCACGTTTAGGTCTTTCAACCATTTGGAGTCTATTTTTGTGTGTGGTGTAAGGAAATGGTCCAGTTTCATTCTTCTGCATGTGGCTGTCCAATTTTCCCAACACCATTTGTTGAAGAGACTGTCTCTTTTCCATTGGACATTCTTTCCTGCTTTGTCAAAGATAAGTTGACCATAGAGTTGAGGGTCCATTTCTGGGCTCTCGATTCTGTTCCATTGATCGATGTGTCTGTTTTTGTGCCAGTACCATACTGTCTTGATGATGACAGCTTTGTAATAGAGCTGGAAGTCCGGAATTGTGATGCCGCCAGCTTTGCTTTTCTTTTTCAGTATTCCTCTGGCTATTCTGGGTCTCTTCTGGTTCCATACAAATTTTAGGATTATTTGTTCCATTTCTTTGAAAAAAGTGGATGGTATTTTGATGGGGATTGCATTGAATGTGTTCAGGGGCAATTTTTAAAATTCTCTCAAGAGCAATAAATAACTAGTATTCCAGATGCATAGGAGAGAAGTTAATGCATTAGACACAGTGCATCTCTTAGGGCACTGAGGCTTAATTCTGCTGTGGAACTCTAGTCGAGGGAGACTTTGGGGCTTGTGGAATATTTTTCCAGCTTGGGGGTGGAGAAGCTCTAGTTCTCTCCATCACCCCCCCCCATCACCGATGACATTGCTCCCAACATTGCTGATTGCAATCAACATTGCTGATTAGGTTGGGGATCTTCTGTGACGTACCAAGAGCTTAGATTTTTTAGAAACTTTAGCCAGAAAAAGATTATCCCTGAGTTCTTCCATGCAAAACCCAGTCCTGATGCAACGTGTTCAGGACAGAGTATTAAGGAATTGCTCACACCAGGGAAAGTCAAGAGGAGGAACATATTGAAGGAGAAGATAGAATTGTCATTCTGTGACCTTTCAAGGAGAGCTATCCTCCCATATTTCAGGGTCTGGCAAGTAGGCAAGGAGTAGGTTTGTCGTGTACTTTAAAGGATGCGTGTATTAAAGAAAGTAATGCTAGCTGCTGAAGCAGACAATGCCCAAACCCCAGTGACAGAAACAGAACACACATTTTATTTCTTGCCCGTATCACAGGCCAGTGTGGATACAGGTAGGGGTATGTCTCTGTCACATGCATTGAAGTCAGGGACCTAGGCTCCCTCATTGTGGGCCCAGCCCTCCACTCTGGCTCTAGAGTCCTTTCCATTCTGCTGGACTATGAGGAAGGAAGAAGGATCACATATGGGAGGTTTTCATGAACCAGGCCTGGGAAAGACACAAAGCACCTGGCTCACATTCCATTGGCCAGAACTCCGTTCTCTGGCTGCAGATGACCGTAGGGAGGCTGGAAAATGTCGTCTTGCTGTATTTCTGGGAAGAGGAAGAGAACATGGGTGTCAATGGTAACCGCAGTTTGGATGTTTGGGGCCTTAGGTTGTGGCTCACAATGATACAAAGTACTTGTGTGAATTAGCATGGCTCATGATGGGCGAACTTATGAGGTAATGAGTTCGTTGTCACTGGAATGTTGGTTGGAGAACAAATTCCTGTCATTTCTACTCCGGAGCTCTAGAATTACAGTTCCCAAACAACAGAGGAATTCCTCCCACATTCCTGCTCCTAATTTCCCTGTGGTGCAAAATGCTTTGTTCCTATTACTGAGAAAAGAGGGGGTCACATGGTGCTACCTCTTCTACAGAGCATCTTCTGTCATCTTGTTTTCTTTTCTCGGATAGCAAGGTGGATGTTGAGGTGACCTTGGTGGTCAGCAAGCAGGATCTGAGGACCCCTCTGCGGGGAGCTCTGCGTGTGGAGAAGGCAAGACTGCCCACTGCTGGAAATATGCATCTGGGGCAAGAATTATCACGGTTCTTTTGTACAAATGGAGTAATTCTGCTCATCTTTTTCCTCTAAGCGTGACATTCTAGAATCCTAGGAGTCTGGCACTGGAAAAGACATTAAAGCCCCCGAGTCTGGGCCTGTTGCGTTGCACGTGAAGAGGAACGGAGAATCAAGCCCTTTGTCCGTAGGGTCGGCTAGCCAGTACTGGGCCTCCTGAATCCTACACCTGGACTCCAGGCTGCTCCTCCCACTGATAAAGGATGAGTTTCCATGTCCTAATGATATTATTCAAATGGTCTTGGCCAATTCCACTGATGTTCTGACCTGATAGAGCCGTGCAGAGAGAAGGAACTGCGGGAGGCAGGAGACACGGGACCCGGTCCTGCTCTGCTCTCAGCGCCATGTGGCCTCGGCCATGTGGGTGGGCCTTAGGTTTCTCATGTATAGATACACTGAAGAATTGAGATTCGATCATGGTCTTCAAATCCTATTTCACACAGGGAGGCCCAGTATCTTAACTTTTGTTAGAAGTTTCTATGGCTTAAAATGGTTTGAAAACCATTCTTTCCACTGGCAGAAATAGTCTGAGGTTCTTTTGGTCTTTAAACATTTTTTATCTCTTTGAAATGTACTTTACAAATTTCATTTTTAAGTCACTTTATCTATGGGTTAATTGACAAAATAAGACACAAAGCTATGACAAGTTAGATAAACCGAAGTTTGCCACTGCTTCTCACAGTTGCAGATTCAAAGGCCTTGGAAGTCAAGTAGGTAATATAAAAAGAGGCAGAAGTTATCGGTTGTGTCCCCCTGCTCCCTACCACCCCAAATTCCTACACTGAAGTACTAATCCCTAGTACCTCAGAATGTGACTATTTAGAATAGGGTCTTTAAAGAGGAACCCTTTAAAGAGGGGTGCCTGGGTGGCACAGTCGTTAAATGTCTGCCTTCGGCTCAGGTCGTGATCCCAGGGTCCTGGGATCGAGCCCCACATCGGGCTCCCTGCTCCGCGGGAAGCCTGCTTCTCCCTCTCCTACTCCTCCTGCTTGTGTTCCTTCTCTCGCTGTGTCTCTCTGTCAAATAAATAAAATCTTTAAAAAAAAAAAAAAAGAGGAAATGGAGTTAATAAGAGGTCATCAGGGTGGAACCTAATCCAAGAAGACTGGTGTCCTTGTAAGAAGTGGGAATTTGCTTGCAGACATATCTAGATGAGACACCATGCGAAGACAAAGGGAGAAGGCAGCCATCCCTAAACCTAAGAGAGAGGTCCTGGAAGAAACCAGCCCTGCTGACACCTTGATCTTGGACTCCTAGCCTTTGGAACTGTGAGAACACAAATTTGTGTTGTTGAAGCCCCCTGGCCTGTGTAATTTGGTTATGGCAGCCTTAGCAGACTAGTATAGAATATGTGTGCTTCTATGTGGGCAGGTGTGTGTGTGTGTGTGTGTAAAAACAAGAGGGAGTGGCAGTTTTGAGTGTGTTTGTCCTGGCTGAAAGGAAAAGGTGCTCTTGAGTTCCTGCTGATTTTTCCTGGATCTGTGTGGGGATATTAGCTCTGTGTTACCAGATGTTCTAAATTTTTAAGAGAAGCTAGACTTTTTAAATGTGAAATTTCCCAGTTTTTAAGATACTACATGGGCAAACAAAACACATCTGTGGGCTGAATTTGACCTATAGACCACCAGTTTTGACCAGTGACCCCATGTCTGAGGAAACGATTTAGAAGTGACCTCATAAGGCAGGGTGTGACTACAGAGCACACATGAAGAGACAGAATCCTGGTGAGGTGCCAGGACACCTGGCAGGCTTTCATGGCCAGACTGTCTTGCTGTTAGACCTAGAGCCAGATCTCTGTTCCCATTCTTGTCAGATGAGGAGACTGAGCTCGTCTCTGCCAGCAAAGGTGATTGGAAATTTCAAGTCTGAGTGCCATACTCTGTAAACATCAGAGAATTATGGTCAAGATAATTACTTTCTGCTTGGCTGTTTCCAAGAACAAGTGCCTGATCTTCTAAAGTCACAAAGAAAGAGACCAAATGTAATTAAGGATTTAAGTGCACAGAAGTAGATAAAATAGCCCCATGTCTTAGAAAAAGCTGCTCAAACTGGAAGAAAAGGAAAGCAGAGGAGTTGCTCCAAATGAATGTCATTAAAAAGATTGGCCAAGTTCTCCCCCAAGGAGGGGGAGAACTTCATTTCATCATCAAAATTATCATGGTGCTCTTTCGCTTTGCATCCAAATGGTCACTGCCAGGTTTTCTTGGCTCCTTTTTGGTCAGCATTTCAAGGACAAAGTATGGTAGACATGGACTAATGAGTTATCGAACCCTTACCATGTGCCAGAGACTTGACACATACAGGCATTTCTGCTGTAACACAAAGTAACCCTTCCCGGACAAGTTTGTCATCTGCAAAACCCAGTACAAAAATAGGATTTATGGGGAGAATAGGACCAAAGCAGACCTTTCAAATCTCAGGCAACTCTGATGAACCAAAACAATCCCTGAGGAGGTCCCTTGGACCACCTTGGCAGCTGGGGAGTGGCTAGAAGCTGCCACAGGAATATTAAAATGCACAAAAGCAATGGAGATGGGAGGCTGGGAAGTCTTGGATCCGCCCAGTGCTGGCATGGGTGGAGATAGGGAAATGTAAATGAGCTCTGAGTCAGTGGGGCTATTTACTGTCAAGGTGGGCACAGGAGGCAGGACAACCTCACACGAGCTAAGAGCCCCTGAGGCTGGGGTGTGCCTACCGGAGAAGGGAGAGCCCTGGATGCAGGTGCTCATTTTAAAACTTCCCTGGCTATAGCAAAATAGTTGCTGCTAATGGGGCAGCAGCGGGGCCTCAGTCCTTTTCCGTTCCCACTGAAGGTTATGGCTCTGCTCCTTCTCTTCCAGCTCCTCTTGCTTAGGAAAGCCCGCCTGTGATATGGTGAAAACCCATGTGCCATTTTCACGTTGCAATGTGAGATTCTAATGTGCAATAATGTGTGGTATAATGTGCAGTTTTCACATTAGAGTGACACCATTCCTCAATAACCAATCACTGATGGGGGGTTTCACGCTACAGAAACACACGGGGCAGGAACAGGATGTCACTCAGTTAATTCTCACAACTCCAGGAGGTGCTGCAGCAGGGGTTCTCACATTCACACGCATCAGAATTACCCGGAGGGCTTGTTAAAACAGATTGTTGGGTTTCATCCCCTGGGTTTTCTGATTCAGTAGATCTGGGGTGGAATAGAGAGTTGGCGTTTCTAAGAAGATCCCAGGTGATGCTGACGTTGCTGGCCTGGGAACCACGTCTGAAATCCACTAAACTAGAGGAAATGGATACTTGGCAAGATTTTGTGATTTACCCAAGATTTCTGCAAGAATGGACCAAAGTGGGGTGGGGGGGGCGGTGCTAAATCTTGGGCCTAGTGAGACTGGTATGCTGGAGAAATTGACCTTCGATGATCTACAAACACTTAAGAATGTGCTGGGGTTGGTTTTTGTACTTAGCGGGCGGGCAGGGAGCTCAGGCAGTCAGTGGGGAGGGTTTTGTACTTGGTAGCTGCTCTGCATTGTTGTGGGGACCTGAGGAGTCTGTGCCTCCAGCTGAGGGCATGCTGTGTGGTCTCCTGTTTTAAGACACCTCCCCAAATTTTGGTATCATCTGCTCTTTAAGAATTTACATCTACTGTGTGTCTGTTACAGTCCCACTGCCCCATATACAACCTTCCTGCTAAGGCAGACGATAGGCAACAGCCTAGGATTCCAACCCAGGCACTCTCATTCCAGCATCCATGTCCATCCCCATCCCACTGCACCACCCCCTAAAGAGTTTCCTGATGGGAGCCAAGGGAGTGGGGTGGTCTACCTGTGACTTGCTTATGTTCCTATTTGCTGTGGCTTGTTTCAGGGAGATGCAAGACAAGGTCTTAAAGTTGTGGCTGAATAGAAAGCCCAAGTGTGAGAACCACTATCCATTATTCCTTAATAATGGACTTTACTTGCTTTGTTTTTGAGGCTTTACAATTTGCAGCGTCAAGGTGCTGGGGTATAATTATAGAAATGAGAACTTCGTCCATTTTCATTATGAAAAACTAATTGCAGAAAGTTACAGTCGATGACTACATTAGGATTCTGAGGTTATCCTGAATTAAGAATGGGGAAAATGTGTTTATTATTAAATGCCTCTAAATATTTCGGATGTCCCCCACCCAGAGAGCATGACATGACAGAAGGAGCTTTGGAGTCAGGCAAATTGGAATTCGAATCCACGCTCTGTTATTGTGTGACATTGGGGGAAGTTATTGATCTAGTCAAAGCCTCTGTTCCCTCTTCCATTAAACCTTCAGTAGGTTATCGTGAGGCCAAAATGGCCACCAGTAATGCAGACATTCTTCTGATATCCACAACGTCCTGAGGTATAGACTAGCTCCCTCTTTGGTTTCCCTGTGGCATCACAGTGGATCCAAGAAGCTTCCTATCAGGTGGGTTGCATTCAACCTTGCACCTGCTCGGTAAGGGCCAGAAACCAGGCAGCAATGCCGTCTCAAGAAGACAGAAGTGGATGCCTGCTGGAAATTGGCTTGGCGGAGAGGTCTGGTTCAAAGCAGCCATGAAGCTGGCAGTTTCCCCTAACTTTGTACTAACATATACACAAAGACATGAAAAAAGAAAAAAAAGGACAATACTGAAAAGATAACATTGGAACCACCAAATTCCAGAATTTTGAAGGAACTGAAGATAATTACAAGGCAGATAGAGACGACCAAGAATAGCCAGTATCACTTTTAGCTTATGTCACAGGTCTACTTTGCCTCCATGGTGTGGAGCCACAGTGCCTCTACCAAACAGAAAACTTCCCAGTGCCAGGAAGGAAGCAGAGTGCCTCTTTCTGTTTCTCCCTCTCCTTCTCCCACTACCACCTGTCCCTCTGCCTCTTGTCCCCACTTAGGTTTCCACCTTGTTATAATTTAGGCCAACATCCCACATTTCAGAAATGAAGTGCCCAGGAAATAATGGCATGCTGGCAATGGTCCAAGACCTGTGGAAGACATACTCTACGGTGACCCCCCAAAAGTCACACTCTTGAACAATCCTGTCCCCTTGAGTGTAGGCAGTACCCCTGACTGACTTCTAGCCAACAGAGTACGGTGAAGGTGATGGATGTCACCCCTGGGATCATAGTACAGAGGGAGGGTCTCCTGCTGGCCTTGAAAAGGAAGTTGCCATGTTGTGGGAAAGCCTGAGAGGGGCCACCAGGAAGGACCTGCAGAGCAGCCCCCAGTGGACACCCAGAGAGAAAACCGGGCCTCCGTCCCACAGCTACTCCGAGCCCAATGCAGCCCACAACCATGTGAGCTTGGAAAAGGGCCCCGAGATCCAGAAAGAAATGCAGCCCACTGACAGCCTGATTCCAGCCCTGTGAGACCCTGAGCACCGGAAACAGGTGAGCCGGGCCCAGACTCCCAACCCATGGAAGCTGTGAACAAATGTATGTTGTTTTAAGTTGCTAAGTTTGTGGTTGTTGTGTAGTGAAAGAGGAGTAATAGAGGGAGTTACAGGGTATGAAGTAGGCATTGTGTGGGGAAGAAAGAAGAAATCTGGGAGCAGAGCATGCTGGGAATTAGAGTGACTAATTGGGTCATCAGATAGTGGAGGTCAGAGGAAGGTGCCACCTCAAGAAGACCGAGGTAAAGTCTGTGGGAAGTGGAGCTTTGCCTGGGAGCTGTAAATATGAAAACCTGTCTTACAACTGTAAATCTGATAAGGAGATTCCATTACGGTGCCTGTGACCCGATGTGAGGGGAGGGAAAGAAAATCCACTTTTCAAAAACCTACCAGGAAATATCCAGGAACAATATGAATCCTCTATAAAATCTTAATGGGAAACTAAAAAGAAGGCTTCCCACTGAAAATATTAAGTTCTTCTATAAATTAATCTGTTAAATTTTATTTCAATAAAAATCTTAATGGAAACATTGATTTTGACAAAATAGTTGTAAATTTTTCAGAACCATCATCACTTTGGAGAAGTTAATATACTTTTGAAAAAGGGAGGCTTTGTCTTATTAGAAAATTAAACATCTTAAAACTATAATAATTGTAATTATATAACATTAGTTTACAAATAGGCAGATGATGGAACAGAAGTCCAGAACAGACCCAAGGATGAGTATGTGTAAGCCCTTGTGCATTTGTTTTATTATAGGAGAAACATTTTATTTCTAATCACTGGGGAAGGGCTGAGTAGTTTATAAATGCTATTGGGGAAAATGGCCAACCCATCGGGGCAAATTATCACCACCTCATACATGTCTCACACAAAAATAAATTCTGATTAATTCACATTTAATTGTAAAAGATGAAAATTTTGGGGTGCCTGGGTGGCTCAGTCGGTTGAGCGCCAGACTCTTGATTTTGGCTCAGGTCATGGTCTCCGGGTTGTGAGATTGAGCCCCACATTGGGCTCCATGCTGGGCTTGGAGCCTGCTTGGGATTCTTGCTCTCTCCCTCTCCCTCTACTCCTCCCCTCCTCTTAAAAAAACAAAAACGAAAATTTATAGGTGAAATAAAATATGGGTGAATATTTTGGGTGTCTTTGGGGGGTAGAAAAGGCATTTCCAAGTGTGATATCAAAGCCAAGAATCGTAAAAGGATTGTTACAGTTGATCACACAATGAGAAGTTCCGTATGGTATAAGATTACACACAAAAAACTTGAAATGCAAACAAATGGAGAAAAAAAATGTAACATAAATGCCAGGTGTTAAACTTTCTGCTTTTATAGATCGATTAGAAAAAGATAAACAGCCAATTGAAAAAGTAGGGCAAGGCTATAAAGAGGCAACCACAAAACACACCAGCCTTGTTTACTTTGCCCCATGTGCTTTTTTTCTTTCAGAAATCTCCATTTCTAGGACTTCCAGGAGCAGCGACGGTGGGGTACCATAGTGCTGGTCAGTGTGGCATGTTTTTGGGGAGATGTACAGTACTAATCTTTTGTCAAGGTTCGTTTTCTTCCACAGTACCCAGGAATTTCCAGTAAGGGATCAGACCTTCCTTTTATTCAATACTATCACTAGGTAGAGATTTTATGCCCTGTCTACAATTTCACTCTAAAGAACACATTACTAAAGCCTGTTTTATTAAAAAATTTTTTTCAAAATGAGTATGGATTTTTTTATGATTCTGAAAGCAGTTCATGCTTTTTGTAAAAACATTCATACTGTTAAGATGTAAAGACAGTAAAAATACCCTTATCTTGCCATCCAAAGGTAACTTGTATTTTCTCCACGTGAGTGTGTGCATGCATGAAAGCACATTCAAACAAGCATGTGTTGATTTATATTTTTACAAAAATGAGATCATACTTTTTCCCAGTTCAACAATATATCATGACATCTTCCAATGTTAATAAATGTAGATCTACCTCATTTTAAGTTTTTATTGTTATGTTAATCACCATATATTACATTAGTTTTTGATGTAGTGTTCCATGATTCATTGTTTGTGCATAACACCCAGTGCTCCGTTCGATACGTGCCCTCTTTAATACCCATCACCAGGCTAACCCATCCCCCACCCCCTCCCCTCTAGAACCCTCAGTTTCTCAGAGTCCGTAGTCTCTCATGGTTCGTCTCCCCCTCCGACTTACTCCCCTTCATTCTTCCCCTCCTGCTATCTTGTTCTTTTTTTTTCTTAACGTATATTGCATTGTTTCAGAGGTACAGATCTGTGATTCAACAGTCTTGCACAATTCACAGCGCTCACCATAGCACATACCCTCCCCAAGGTCTATCACGCAGCCACTCCATCCCTCCTACCCCCCCCACCACTCCAGCAACCCTCTGTTTCCTAAGAATTCCTCATATCAGTGAGGTCATATGATACATGTCTTTCTCTGATTGACTTATTTCACTCAGCATAACACCCTCCAGTTCCATCCATGTTGTTGCAAATGGCAAGATCTCATTCCTTTTGATGGCTGCATAATATTCCATAGTATATATATATACCACTTCTTTATCCATTCATCTGTCGATGGACATCTTGGCTCTTTCCACAGTTTGACTATTGTGGACATTGCTGCTATAAACATTGGGGTGCACGTACCCCTTCGGATCCCTACATTTGTATCTTTGTGGTAAATACCCAGTAGTGCAATTGCTGGATCGTAGGGTAGCTCTATTTTCAACTGTTTGAGGAATCTCCATACTGTTTCCCAGAGCGGCTGCACCAGCTTGCATTCCCACCAACAGTGTAGGAGGGTTCCCCTTTCTCCACATCCCCGCCAACATCGTCATTTCCTGACTTGTTCATTTTAGCCATTCTGACTGGTGTGAGGTGGTATCTCATTGAGGTTTTGATTTGGATTTCCCTAATGCTGAGCGATGTTGAGCACTTTTTCACGTGTCTGTTGGCCATTTGGATGTCTTCTTTGGAAAAATGTCTGTTCATGTCTTCTGCCCATTTCTTGATTGGATTATTTGTTCTTTGGGAGTTGAGTTGGATAAGTTCTTTATAGAGTTTGGATACTAGCCCTTTATCTGATATGTCATTTGCAAATATTTTCTCCCATTCTGTCGGTTGTCTTTTGGTTTTGTGGACTGTTTCTTTTGCTGTGCAAAAGCTTTTTATCTTGAGGAAATCCCAATAGTTCATTTTTCCCTGGCTTCCCTTGCCTTTGGTGATCTTTCTAGGAAGAAGTTGCTGCAGCTGAGGTCGAAGAGGTTGCTACCTGTGTTCTCCTTTAGGATTCTGATGGACTCCTGTCTCACATTTAGGTCTTTCAACTATTTGGAGTCTATTTTTGTGTGTGGTGTAAGGAAATGGTCCAGTTTCATTCTTCTGCATGTGGCTGTCCAATTTTCCCAGCACCATTTGTTGAAGAGACTGTCTTTTTTCCATTGGACATTCTTTCCTGTTTTGTCAAAGATTAGTTGACCATAGAGTGGAGGGTCCATTTCTGGGCTCTTGATTCTGTTCCATTGATCTTCGTGTGTGTTTTTGTGCCAGTACCATACTGTCTTGATGATGACAGCTTTGTAATAGAGCTTGAAGTCCGGAATTGTGATGCCACCAGCTTTGCTTTTATTTTTCAAGATTCCTCTGGCTATTCGGGGTCTCTTCTGGTTCCATACAAGTTTTAGGATTCTTTGTTCCATTTCTTTGAAAAAAGTGGATTGTATTTTGATGGGGATTGCATTGAATGTGTAGATTGCTCTAGGTAGCATTGACATCTTCACAATGTTTGTTCTTCTGATCCATGAGCATGGAACGTTTTTCCATTTCTTTATGTCCTCTTCAATTTCTTTCACGAGTATTTTATAGTTTTCTGAGTACAGATCCTTTGCCTCTTTGGTTAAATTTATTCTAGGTATCTTATGGTTTTGGGTGCAATTGTAAATGGGATCAACTCCTTGATTTCTCTCTCTTCTGTCTTGTTGTTGGTGTGTAGGAATGCCACTGATTTCTGTGCATTGATTTTATATCCTGCCACTTTACTGAATTCCTGTATGAGTTCTGGCAGTTTTGGGGTGGAGTCTTTTGGTTTTTCCACATAAAGTATCATATCATCTGCAGAGAGTGAGAGTTTGACTTCCTCTTTGCCGATTTGGATGCCTTTGATTTCTTTTTGTTGTCTGATTGCTGTGGCTAGGACTTCTAATACTATGTTGAATAGCAGTGGTGATAGTGGACATCCCTGCCGCGTTCCTGACCTTAGGGGAAAAGCTCTCAGCCTTTCCCCATTGAGAATGATATTCGCTGTAGGTTTTCTTCATAGATGGCTTTTATGATATTGAGATATGTACCCTCTACCCCTATGCTCTGAAGAGTTTTGATCAAGAAAGGATGCTGTACTTTGTCAAATGCTTTTTCTGCATCTATCGAGAGGATCATATGATTCTTGTTCTTTCTTTTGTTAATGTATTGTATCACGTTGATTGATTTGCGGATGTTGAACCAGCCTTGCAGCCCAGGGATAAATCCCACTTGGTCGTGGTGAATAATCCTTTTAATGTACTGTTGGATCCTATTGGCTAGTATTTTGGTGAGAATTTTTGCATCCATGTTCATCAAGGATATTGGTGTGTAATTCTCCTTTTGGATGGGGTCTTGGGTTTTGGGATCAAGGTAATGGCCTCATAAAATGAGTTTGGAAGTTTTCCTTCCATTTCTATTTTTTGGAACAGTTTCAGGAGAATAGGTATTAATTCTTCTTTAAATGTTTGGTAGAATTCCCCTGGGAAGCCATCTGGCCCTGGGCTTTTGTTTGTTGGGAGATTTTTGATGACTGCTTCAATTTCCTTAGTGGTTATAGGTCTGTTCAGGTTTTCTATTTCTTCCTGGTTCAATTTTGGTAGTTGATACATCTCTAGGAATGCATCCATTTCCTCCAGGTTATCTAATTTGCTGGCATAGAGTTGCTCATAATATGTTCTTATAATTGTTTGTATTTCTTTGGTGTTGATTGTGGTCTCTCCTCTTTCATTCATGATTTTGTTGATTTCGGTCATTTCTCTTTTCTTTTGGATAAGTCTGGCCAGGGGTTTATCAATCTTGTTAATTCTTTCAAAGAACCAGCTCCTAGTTTCGTTGATCTGTTCTACTGTTCTTTTGGTTTCTATTTCATTGATGTCTGCTCTGATCTTTATTATTTCTCTTCTCCTGCTGGGTTTAGGCTTTATTTGCTGTTTTTTCTCTAGCTCCTTTAGGTGTAGGGTTAGGTTGTGTATTTGAGACCTTTCTTGTTTCTTGAGAAAGGCTTCTATTGCTATATACTTTGCTCTCAGGACTGCCTTTGCTGTATCCCAATGATTTTGAACAGTTGTGTTTTCATTTTCATTGGTTTCCATGAATTTTTTTAATTCTTCTTTAATTTCCTGGTTGACCCATTCATTCTTTAGTAGGAGGCTCTTTAGCCTCCATGTATTTGAGTTCTTTCCGACTTTCCTCTTGTTTTTGAGTTCTAGTTTCAAAGCACTGTGGTCTGAAAATATGCAGGGAATAATCCCAATCTTTTGGTACCGGTTGAGACCTGAGTTGTGACCTAGGATGTGACCAATTCTGGAGAATGTTCCATGGGCACTAGAGAAGAATGTGTATTCCATTGCTTTGGGATGGAATGTTCTGAATATGTCTGTGAAGTCCATTTGGTCCAGTGTGTCATTTAAAGTCTTTATTTCCTTGTTGATCTTTTGCTTAGATGATCTGTCCATTTCAGTCAGGGGCATGTTAAAGTCCCCCACTATTATTGTATTGTTGTCAATGTGTTCCTTTGCTTTTGTTATTAATTTCCTTATAAAATTGGCTGCTCCCATGTTAGGGGCATAGATATTTACAATTGTTAGATCTTCTTGTTGGATAGACCCTTTAAGTAGGATATAGTGTCCTTCTTCATCTCTTATTACAGTCTGTTTTAAAATCTAATTTGTCTGATATAAGGATTGCCACCCCAGCTTTCTTTTGGTGTCCATTAGCATGGTAAATGGTTTTCCACCCCCTCACTTTCAATGTGGGGTGTCTTTGGGTCTAAAATGAGTCTCTTGCAGACAGCATATCTATGGCTCTTGTTTTCTAATCCAATCTGATAGCCTGTGTCTTTTGATTGGGGCATTTAGCCCATTTACATTCAGCGTCACTATTGAAAGGTATGAATTTAGTGCCATTGTATTGCCTGTAAGGTGACTGTTACTGTATATTGTCTGTGTTCCTTTCTGGTCTATGCTGCTTTTAGGCTCTCTCTTTGCTTAGAGGACCCCTTTCAATATTTCTTGGAGGGCTGGTTTCGTGTTTGCAAATTCCTTTAGTGTTTGTCCTGGAAGCTTTTTATCTCTCCTTCTATTTTCAGTGACAGCCTAGCTGGATATAGTATTCTTGGCTGCATATTTTTCTCGTTTAGTTCTCTGAAGATATCATGCCAGTCCTTTCTGGCCTGCCAGGTCTCTGTGGATAGGTCTGTTGCCAATCTAATGTTTCTACCATTATAGGTTACATATCTCTTCTCCCGAGCTGCTTTCAAGATTTTCTCTTTGTCTCTGAGACTCGTAAGTTTTACTATTAGATGTTGGGGTGTTGACCTATTTTTATTGATTTTGAGAGGGGTTCTCTGTGCCTCCTGGATTTCGATGCCTGTTTCCTTCCCCACATTAGGGAAGTTCTCCGCTATAATTTGCTCCAATATACCTTCTGCCCCCCCCTTTCTTCTTCTTCTGGGATCCCAATTATTCTAATGTTGTTTTGTCTTATGGTATCGCTTATCTCTCGAATTCTGCCCTCGTGATCCAGTAGTTGTTTCTTTTTCTCAGCTTCTTTATTTTCCATCATTTGGTCTTCTATATCGCTGATTCTCTCTTCTGCCTCATTTATCCTAGCAGTTAGTGCCCCCATTTTTGATTGCATCTCATTAATAGCCTTTTTGATTTTGACTTGGTTAGATTTTAGTTCTTTTATTTCTCCAGGAAGGGTTTCTCTAATAACCTCCATGCTTTTTTCAAGCCCAGCTAGTATCTTTAAAGTCATGATTCTGAACTCTAGGTCTGACATCGTACTAATGTCCGTATTGAGTAGGTCCCAGGCAGACAGTACAACCTCTTGTTCTTTTTGCTGAGGTGATTTTTTTTCATCTTGTCATTTTGTCCAGAGAATAGATGAATGAGAGAACAAAATGCTAACAGGTTAACCACGTCCCCAGCAAATATACTGTATACAAATCAGAAAAGACCTGAAACCAGGGTAAAAGAAAGGGAAGGAAAAGAGAGGAAAAAAAGAAAAAGATAAAAAAAAAACAGAATATGATCAAATATGATCAGGCTAGTGCATAGATCAGTGCCACACACTAGATTTTGGGCATATTTTGATCCGTTAGAAGAAAGTGCCTCCTAAAATTTTAAAGGAAGATTTATATATGTACAAAATAAGGGTTGATACAATGAAGGGATGGCAGATGACTGTAAAGATGAAAATTATAAAAGATTTTATAAAAGGAATAAGAAGTTGTTTGAAAAAAGATAAAAAAAAGAATAAGGGAGAGAATGGGATCAGGCAGGAGACTAGAACAAAGCCATACACTAGTGATTTAGGGTATATTTTGATCTGTTAGAAGAAATGATCTCAAAATTTTAAAGAGAGAACTTATATATATATGCCAAAAATAAGGGTAACTACTATGAAGGGATAAAAGATGACTAAAAATGAAAAAATTTTTTAAAAGGGATTGATAAGATGTTGGTTGAAAAAGGGAAAAAGAAAAATTCAAAAAAAAGTTAAAAAAATTAACTTTGAAAAACTAATGAATCATGGTAAAAAAGCCATGAATTCTATGTGCAGTATTCCCCCAGCGCTGGAATTCTCCCGTTCTCCTTGATCGGTAAACTTGGTCTTGGCTTGCTGGCTGTTTGTGCTGATCTTCTGGGGGAGGGGCCTGTTGCCGTGGTTCCCGAATGTCTTTGCCGGAGGCGGAATTGCCCCGCCTTGTCGGTCCAGGCTAAGCAAGCTGCTCGGGTTTGCTCTCAGGAGCTTTTGTTCCCTGCAAGCTCTCGGTACAGCTTTGGAGGACGAGAGTGAAAATGGCGGCCTCCCAGTCTCCACCGGGAGGAGCTGAGAACTCGGGGCCCGGCTCCTCAGTGCACCCCCAGAGAAAAGCAGTCACTCCCGTGTCCCCGGCCGCACTCCGTGCTCACCCGGCCTGTGACCGAGCGTTTCTATCTCTGGCCCCCGACCCCGTGTGGTCTCCAAACCCAGCAGATCCCTGCGATGTACTCCCGCGCCGCTCCTCCAAGGGGAGGAAGGGGAGTCTCCCCAGATCTGCCGCTTGTTGGGTCCCTGCTGGAAGAGCAGTGGCCTGTGTCGCCGATCACAGTTTATGGCAACCCCGAGCTCAGAGCCCGTGCCTCGGCTCCGTCTCTGCAGCCGGCTTCCCCGCTCCGATACCTGGGAGCTCTGCCGCACTCAGGCACCCCCGGTCTTTCCGTGACCCCGAGGGTCCTGAGACCACACTGTCCCGCGAGGGTTCCACCCCCTGCTTAGCCACTGGAGTGATGTCCCTCAGCGGAGCCAACTTGTAAGAGTTCCGATTTTGTGCTCCGCGGCTCTATCACTTGCCAGAAGTGGCCGACGGAGGCCCCCTCCCCCGCCGTCTATCCTCCCGAATATCGCCTCGGATTCACTTCTCCGCACGTCCTACCTTCCAGTAAATGGTCGCTTTTCTGTTCAGAGTTGTTGCTATTCTTCTCTTCGATCTCCTGTTGAGTTCGTAGGTGTTCAGAATGGTTTGATTCCTATTCAGCTGAATTCCTGAGACCAAAGGAAATCCAGGTCTCATACTCCTCTGCCATCTTGCTCCGCCCTCTACCTCATCATTTTAAATGGATGCATATTATTCTTCAAAATGAATGCGGTATAATTAACTTAACCAGTCTCCTACTGATAAGATTTTTTTCCTTTACCAGTATAAAGAACTCTGTATTTGATTCCTTACACATATATTTGGCCGTGGGTCTGGTTATTTCCTAAGAATGAATTCCTAGAACAGAGACAATTAGTCGGCTGTCCTAAGGGAAGAAAGAGCCAGACAAGGTGATCTGATGCAATAACAAGCTATAATATTTGGGGAAAAGAAAAGATTGTGAGTTTATCATAGTCACTATCACTTGAGCCTGTGCCCAGCCCAACCCTATGAATATGTTTGGGTTCCAGGAGAGAGAAGCTCCAAGCAGTACTTTTTCTAAACCCTTCAACAGTGGGGTCAAGGAAGGAGGAGAGGAGAAAGAGCTGCTTCCCCACTGCTCAGCTTCAGACGGAGATGCAGCACCGTGGAGGTCCCAGGGTTGACGATCTGAGCAGGGGGCACCCCCAAAGGAATTGAGCCTGTCTGTAGGCACGTGTGAGAACCCCACTGGCACCGCCACAAACACAGAACAGGGGCATTTTCGGGGGCTGGTATGGGCAGGGGCCAGGGAGGTGTGAGTCATTAGGATTGCCCGATCCTATCTATACCCGGCGGCAGGAAAGACAAAGTGAAACACGTGGGTGTGAACCAACTTTGTGTGCTGAATACCTCAAAAATACTGAATACATACTCAGTTTTTAAAGCACATACGCACGCCTTGCCCTGTCTGTAGTTTTATAGTCTATGAATGGTACCTTGGGGCTTGTTCTTTCCTACCTGCTGTGTATTCGTAGTGAGGTTAAGCCCTCTTGGATTCTATTGGCAGCCATTTGCCAACTCAGCCATATAGGATTTAAATTTTTTCACCTCTTTATTTAAAAATCCAAGGAGATTGGTTCTCTCAAGTGAAGGCTTTAAGTAACTGATAATTATACAGATGTCTTTTATTGTTCTCCCCATTTCTTGGAGGAGTGCCTTCCCACAGGCCAAATAAGTATTAAACAATGAGGAGCAACCACAACTCCGAAGTAGGAGAGTTTGGCCAGCAGGGTTTGTTGTCACGCAGCACCCATCCCCCTTCTGGATCGTTCCTTCCGCCCTGAAGGCAGGCCAGTTTATACAGGAGCTAGCTAGAGAGCCATTGGTTCAGCCCCTTTCCCAGCCCCAAAATCTAAATCACGATTAGTAAAACCAGCCACAATAATCTCATTTTGCTGGGCCTTTGGTTGAAGGGTGGCGAGCGATCCTGTTTTGACTAGTGAGATATAAGGGGAAGTCTACTGAAGCTCAGTTTTCCAAACGAAAAGACAAAGTCTCCTAAGATGTTTTTCTCCTACCCCTTCTACTTCCCCATGATGGGGAGGTGATGCCTTAAAGAGTGAGGACCATGAAATATAAGTATGAGGGTGCTAAGATGATGGATCAACAAAACACAGAGTGCCTGGGTCCCTGAGGGCATTGGGAGCAAATGAACCCCTCTCACAATTGCTTATCTTCATACTTGCTGTTAAGAAAAATGAATTCCGGGGCGCCTGGGTGGCTCAGTTGGTTAGGCGACTGCCTTCGGCTCAGGTCATGATCCTGGAGTCCTGGGATCGAGTCCCACATCGGGCTCCCTGCTCAGCAGGGGGTCTGCTTCTCCCTCTGACCCTCTTCCCTCTCATGCTCTCTGTCTCTCATTCTCTCTCTCACAAATAAATAAATAAAATCTTTAAAAAAAAAAAAAAAAAAAAAGAAAAATGAATTCCTAGGTTTTAAGGCTATGCTAAGTTTGGTTTTTGGTTACACCACCAAAAGCATTCTTAAGTGGTACATGGAATAAATAAAACCAGAGTGACTTGATTATCCAGGAGTATGAACTCTGGAGCCAGACTGCCTGGATTCAAGTTCTATGTGCTAGTTTTGTAACTTTGCCTGGGTGAAACCTTCTGTACCTCAGTTTCTCTGTTTGTAAGATAAAGATAATAATAGTGCCTACTTCAAATTGTGCAGTGTAGTCCAGAATAACAAAACAGCAGCTTGATTTTTTGGGATCAATATATAGGTGTCCAGAGTCAGAAAATTGTGCCTAGATTATTTTTAATAAAAGAATGCAAAATCTCTGATAATACATTTTAAGTAAACGGATTGAGAAATCGTTTGTAATTTCTTTTCAGCTCTTCTCATATTTAATTGTTATGGCCAAACGTAAAATCATTGTTCTCTGGGATGGTCTAGCATGAATGTTAGGGATTTTCCACTCTCATAAAACAAAAAAGCAGAGTTATTCCACATGTAAGTCTTAGCCTTAATCTGTTCTAAATAGCAGAGCCTGTTTTATAGCTATAGTTCTGAACAAGTTTATATTTACATGGCCACCTTTTTTCCCCTCAATATGGTATTCCTTTCTAAGTTTTTTTTTTCCAGAAGTTTCTTTAATTCTGAAAAATTTTGCATTCTTGTCTGTTTCTTCCGGCTAGAGCTTTTAAAAGATTCATCAACAAACAACTTATGTTAATGAGGTGTCATGAGAATTGCAAAGAAGCAGGGAGACCATCTTTGCTCTCCTGTTTTTCGTCTTGTACATCAGTACATGAGAGCATCTGATGTTCTGCTTTTACAGGTGGGTTTATTAAGCATGAGGCATTGGACAATCATATCTTGGTTGACCAAAACTCGGAGGTCTTTCCATGCCGTTTCTGATGAGCAGGTGGGTACTTGAAAAGAACAAGGCAAAGACCCATTTGAATTCGGTGCTCATGAATACACTTGGATTGTCTCTTATGGGGTGTCCAGGCTTCTGACTCCTAGTGAGTGGTGCTTATCTGCTAAGTCATCTTATGGTAAAAGAGCATCAAGAGGTAAATCCAACATTTTCTCTGGGATTCCTGCCTTTCTAACTCAAAGGAGAAAGGTAGTTCGGGGTTTTGGCACAGTTGGTAATATGGGAGGAACCACAGGCCAACTCCTCCAGCTGCTAATCACAGCTTGGATGTCATTTGCCTCAGGCAGCAACAAGGGTTCATGAAGTCCCCATGTGGTGCTTGCCTTTGGATTCTAAACTCCGATTATGCTGAGGCTCTGAGTATGGACTTCAATCTTATCCTTTTGCTTGAGGTAACAAAACATTCACAATAACATTCCATTTAGATTCATGACTCCCTTCTGCCTTCTAATTTCATAATGCTGTCATGATGACTCAGGAAACAATCCTTCCAGTGAGCCAACATTAGGTATCCCATCCCCTGGCAACAGAGGCCCAAGTGTCTAATGAATCAGGGAAGAATTTAAATACAGTAAAGCCACCTCAGTTTTAAATCCAACGACCTGAAATCAGACATTCATAAATAGAATCATAGAAGGTCAGAATCAGAAGGTAATTTAATGATCCCTTTGGCCCAGTGTTCTCAAACTTTAGTGGCCCCTGGGATCACTCAGAAGGCATGTCAGAACGAAGGTGAAGGCTCAGTAAGTCTGGGGTGGGGCCCAGGAATTTGCATTGCTAACAAGTTCCCAGGTGAGGTTGCTACTGCTGGTCCCCTGTACCATGCCTCGAGAAACACTGATTTAGACAACTCCTGCCCTTTACAATGAAGGAGGTTGGAATGCAGAAATTGGTAGAGTGTCTGAAATCATTGCGGAAATGAAGGAGATAAAACCAAATTCACTTCTTTTGAGTTCAGGTTAATTGCTCTTCTTTCCATTTCACCATTAATGCCACAAATTAACTGTGTATCCTCAATAATACGTATTTGCTTGGGAACAACGGGACATTAGAGCTCACCAAACTTGGCTTTCCCACTAGGTAACGATTGACTTTGGGAAGTCATGTAACCTCTTTATTGTCTCAGTTTCTGTAAAATGAGATAATAGTACTAGAACTGCAGGACCTGCCTAATAGAGTGGTTGTGAGGATTAAGATATACTACTTTATGAAATCCTTAGAATCATGCCTTGGAAACTACTATAATTACTATTAAATACTAGTTATTTCCAATTAATTGGAAAATACTTTATATTACCAAAGTTTCATTTTCTCTAATCAAACTGGTGGTACAAGAACAGAAAAGGTGACAAGGAAAACTTCAGAAGGTGGCTAATCCTAAAGCTGGAGATTTAAAATAATTAGATTTTGGTTTTAGGTCTTCTAGAGCATCTGCTCTATCCCTCTCTTCCTACGTGGGGAACAGAGAAGCTAGAGAAAAATGAAGGGACTTGTCTAAGCTTTTAGACCTAATTACCAGCACTACCAGTTCTAGAGCTTTTAATTCATTACTTTCTTGATCTATGCAGTAGTTTTGCTTGTAGCATTATTGTGTCGGTTTACAGATCCGTCTCCATTGCCAGGAATGTATCTGAATCATAGAGCTGACAACGGACCACCATTTCAATCTCAGTTTTTCTTTGCTCCGAATGCCTTTTTCTTAAACCCTTTGTGATTGTTCCTGCATGCAGTAAAATGGGAAGACTGTTTCCATTAAGTTCTAAAAATACTCAGAAGAGTGTTTGAACCTACCCCAGTTGTTCCACACTTTCTCCCCGGTCTTGTGTTGAGTCAAAGCCATGGAAATCAAGTACTACTTTAAATGAGTCCCTATTTTTAAACCGAGTATCTAAATTGTAATTTGGACAGCAAAAGGTTAATAGTGTACAGAAAAAAATTCCAGCAGTCCACAAATCTAAGCATAATTATGTATGAACATGAGGCTTTTATTGCTGTCAAAATTAATCACTTTTCAACTTCCAGCTGTTAAAACCCTTCTGGCAGCTCTCCAAGCAATTCCCCTACAGTTACTTTTCTTTCAATTAAATTCTGGTGCAGTTCACAGGCTCCTGTTACATAAGCAGCAATTTAAAAATGGACTTCTTGGTTTTGTTTTTTTTTTTTTTGTCTTTGCTTGAAACTAGAAAATGACAGAAAGTGAAGTTTGCTTCTCTCACTCTTTCAGTTCAACTTGCACTTAAGCTTCAAGCCTACCAAACAAGCAATATGGGATTAAAGTATTAGTGTTTATTATAAAGCACTTTATGTGTGTGTAGTGATTTGTAATAATTTTTATTAGCCATTTCTCTCAACTGTCCTCAGGTAAGCGAACGCTGTCGTGTTGGCTCTCTGCAGTGCCACCCACTTTTCTTTCCCCACCTCAGAAACTTCATGGGAAATGTGGTTTACAAATCTTCAGGGGTAGGGTTAGTCCCTATGTCAGGCTACTGCTGATTTCTAGGATAGGGCTTACACTTGCCCCTCCTGGAAGTGTACAGGTTTGTCGTGGTGGGAATAATCCTGGGAAGAGAAGCCATCTGCAGTGTCAAAGCTGCCCGGCTTTCTGGAAGCTTCCTGTGGCAGATGGTACCCCCCGATTCCGGAAGCAGCTTCAGAGGAGCTGGTGGAGCATCGATGGGCAGAGGTTCGGGGCAAACTCTGGCCACTGTGCTGAGTAGGAATCCTCAGTGACATTCAGAAATGGTCTCAGTTCACTAGATTTTGGTTTATGAATGGAAAGGAGTCCACATCTTTGCATTCGCGTGACACAGAACTGAGGGCTTGCACACACGGATATTGTATTGGCATTGCTGTCTTTCCACATATCCTTCCTGGGATTCCCAAAGAATAGCCCTTCTATCCTTTTTCAGAGCTGTCCAGGGATGAAGAAGGACTGAAGCTTTGCTCTGCAGGGATTGGAGATTCTGATCACTCTTCTCTTCCCTGTGCTATCAAGGCACGTGCCCTTCGGCATTTGAGTTCATTTAGTTCATTTCCCTGGCTTGTCTCTCCCAATTCCCTCTGAAGGTGCCTGCCGTCTTTTGAGTCTGGAGTGGAGAGCACCTTCCCTGGTCACTCCAGTGGATCTTTGCACCTCCTTCCTCACTCGTGCTATATCATAATGTTGTGTGTTAAATGCTGTAATGAGCAGGGGTCTCCAGTTTGCAGCCTCTAATTTCTGCTCTCATCCCCTACTTTCATGCAAAATTAACACATTTCCTGATGCTGATTGCTTCCTGAGGTTTTCTACCTGATAGTAGCAGCTGGCAGGAGATCAGAGACTGGGCAGGGAGTATGGAGAGGGCTTTGTGGCAGAGATAAGAGTATGGAGGTCTTGGATGTCAAAGAAAAATAATGCAGCCAACACCTCGTAAAGCTTGTCCCTTTTATCATGAATATACAGTTCTATGCTACTCTGTATTATGTGGTTGGGAAGACAGACTGCATGTGCAGGGGAAATCTTCATTCTGTTCTCATCATCCAGACTCTCAAGTGGCTTGTCATTAAAAACTTGGGTTTTTGACAACCTGAGCCAGTCATCGTTTAGGACATTGAGCAAGATTCCTTGTCCAAATAGAAGTCTCGCTGGTTGGTGGCCTGGGGAGTCATCTGTGCAACTTTACTGTAGCACTATTCCCTTGAGGCTGCCCTGGTTGATGATAGCTGCAGGTCAAATCCTATCCACGCTCAAAAAAAATGGCTCCAGGCCTGGGCACCTTGGCAGGAATTTGGAGAAGGGGCATAATCATTGAGAAGTAATCAGATCCTCTGCATTGCAGTGAAAAATTTGTGTCAATCCCTCCCCCATTCCTTCATAAATTAATTACCTGGTTAGTTTGCTCTACTATGACTTAGTTGATTTACTCCAGTCAGGGTAATTTTGACCAGTGTTCCTGAGCCTGGCTTGATGGCCTAGGGTGGACCAAATCAGGATTAAGATCAGCTCTGATTTAACTCCCAGAGGCTAAGACTCTTCCATTGGGAAGCTGCCAAGATGTCCAAGATGGAAGTCATGTTGAGAGGGCCAAGGCCAGGAAGCACTGCTCATGAAGTTTTTCCCTTCTCTTCAGTGTTAATATACCTGGTCTTTGCAGGGCAGTTCCTAAAAACTGCCACATGCATAATTTTTGTTAATTGACTTATAAAACATATGCATGTGTGTTATTTACAATGCAAATACTTCGCATGTATTTTGTTTTCTTAGTTTGATATTCCATGGGTGGTTTGGCCAGACTTGGTGTCCCCTAGACCTTTAGATTCCATGACTCTAACTCCAAACATCTCACCAAATTCTACCCAGTGGTAATTAAAAACAAATACATATGCAATCAACAAGTCGGGGAGAAAAAGTTCTGTTTGGAGTTAGAGTCATTTTGCATTTGGCAAAATACAGTTACTCTAATTTCTATTGCCCTTATTTCATCTGCTTTCTGGTTTAAAATGTCCTGGATTGCTTCAGACTCTGTATATGCAATATTTTCCATTTACAAAATTTTCCTGCCTAATCCATTTTATTTTCCTGAGAGCTTTTAAAAAACGATATTGGTTTGTTTCAAATTTGCAGAGTTCAGTTTCATGTGATTGGATTCCTGATTTTTTTTTAATTTTATTATGTTAATCACCATACATCATTAGTTTTTGATGTGGTGATCCACGATCCATTGTTTTCGTATAACACCCAGTGCTCCATGCAGCACGTGCCCTCCTTAATACCCATCACCGGGCTAACCCATCCTCTCACCCCCCTCAAACCCTGTTTGTTTCTCAGAGTCCATAGTCGATTCCTGATCTTTTAAATGGGTGATAAAGCCTAAAGATATAACCAAAGGAAACTTTTAGAGCTAAAATGTTTGTGCCAGGGACTCGGTGCAAGTTATGCCAACCAATGGATGGCTTGGAGCAGCTAGTCTTTGTAGAGGCAGAACTCACACATTCAAGTTCTTCTAATGCCTATAGCTTTGTATCCCCACTCTCTGGTTGTGCTTATATGCATGCTGCCTACATACCTTTGTGGAACCGATTTTTTTTTTCAGACCCATTGAGGCATGAATGTTTATACATTTTTTCCTTACGACTCAATTACGGAAGATGAGAAATGAGTAAAAATGTTGAAGATCACAGGAAGACAGTACTGCATTTAAAAATTGTGTTTGATGGCTTGATACTGCTTCATAAAGCAAGTTACAGAAATGTCGGATTCTGGGCCTGGGGGAGGTGCGGGGGTTGGTGAGAGGATGGAGCTGCCTACCAGAACCTGGCACTTCTTTCCATTCATTTGCCAGCAGTTACGCTTACCCACTTCTGTTTGCAGCATAGGGGAGGGAAGGTAGGGATGGGAACCCCAGAGTAAAGGGACTCATCAGTTCCAGCCTTACTGCCTGAGATTCAGATAAGGTAAATACGATTGTTTTGAAGATAAGTTAGCAGGCTCTTTTCATGGTAGTAGGCATGGTTTAAGAGAAACAGTTTGCAGTTGTTTTGTCTAGAAACATTAAAAAGGATTGTTTTGCTTCTTTGAGCATATGACACCATTTAGTTTTTATCGTACAAAACTGCCTTTAGATAAATTGTAACAATGCCTTCCATTTGAATTCTACTTTCCTTTGGCCACATAATTTTCACAGGTGTTACCTCATTCAATACTGGACTACTCCTGTGTGCAAGACTTAATTGGAACTGGAAAGGAAGGTGTGATTTTATTGATGTAAATTAAGAGAAAAGTAACCAGAGTCATATGGCAAGTTGGTGGCAAAGTGGGTACTAGAGCCAAAAATCTCCCGACTCCCACTACAGTGCTCTTTCTACCAGAGAAGGCAGTATTAAGTGATGCTCATTATCTGTTGGTGTTGTTCATAAAGACAGTTCCATCTGTGGCCCATGCAGGAGGTACATAGAGCTTTCCTAAGTAGACACTCCGTGTGTAGCTCGTTCCTCAGTTTGTCAGAATAGCATGTGTTTGCAACAGCATGTCATGACAGGCTATTCCTACCTTGTCTTTTGGGGTTTCTGGATCATCCACAGCATTTGATAAAAAGGAGCTTATCCATGACCTATTTCTGGAGCTTTGTACTAGTTTGCCAGTGGCACTCAGGTTCCAGAGGTATCTGGCTACTTTGAATTGCATGAAGCGGTGCTTCCAGGAACCTGGGAAGGGCACCTTTGGCTTTGCCACATGCACCTGCCCTAACGCTCCACTCTGGATCCTGCTGCTCCTCAGCTCAGCTCTTGCGGGGGAGTTCAGGGATGGACATTGTTCTTCCACTAATCGTTTGGCTTCATTCAGGAACTTTTGGTGTTGCTTTCTTACTTGCTGACATTCTGAACGCTTCAGAGAGAAGGCTGGTTTAACTGGTCAAGGGTGACTGTGGAACATCTCAGTTTTGCTCATGTGTAAAGACAGGGTAGTTTCTCTACTTTTGACTGATGAGGAGCTTGAGGCCGGATTGACCCTACAACCACCCAGAGGATGTGCTGGCTTTCTTAAAATGTGCAGAGATAGAAGATGCCAGCCTAAGTTTTTGGACCGCTTGTATATTTTATTCTTCCCTGCTTCCCAATTTGCCAGAGCTTCGTAAGAATGTCCAAGGACTTATACTCTTTCCTTGCAATTAAAGCTGGTTAATTGACATACATGCCTTTCTGGAAAGAGCTCATCTTCCTGGTTTTTAGAAATGTGACCTAGTTCTTGGCTCAGGTAGGGGATCACCTTTGTTCCCTCTGTGTATTTCCCAAGCTTCAGGCAGAATTTGCAAACAGGTAGGACTGGTCTTCAGCTCTGTTCACTCTCCACTTCAGAGCCTTCTCTGCTCTCTAGACTCCCGCCCCCCTCCCCACCACGGGTACAGGACTTCCCACCCGCTCGCTAGTATTGCTGTGCAGTCCCAGCTTGGCCTGCTTTTGATAGCATCTCTGGGTTATTGCTGGACTTACTCCCCCCTCAAATTTCACCTGACTCCTCTTGGAAGCCCTCCCCTTTCTGTTAATGACAAACAATAACCTCCCTTAAAAAATAGCCATTACAATTATTACTATAACTACTGCCACATCACCATTTTCCCCTAACATGTATTGAGCACTTATTCTTTGCCAAGCCCTGAGGACACACAAAAAGATAAAAAGAATTTCTGCCCTGGGAAAGTTTATAGTCTGATAGTAGAAATATAAGTGTTTTTGATAACTCAGATTCCTTCTAGAATACAACACTTCTGCATTCCCACGGGGGAAATTATGGAAATAGGATGACTTAGCCCAATGGTACTTTCGGTTGGCCAACAGGGAACTTCAGAAGAGGTAGGAACCCTTAAAAGTCACAGGACGTCAATGGGGGTCTAGCAAAAGCCTACCTTGTCCCTCTTCTCGCTCACACCTTTCCAGCTAAAGGCCCTGTGGTCATGATAGACAATAAACCGCATGGCATCAGCTTGTGAGCGGGCTTGTCTGTTGCTGGGGGGATTCTATGGGTGCTGCTGATACTCATTCTAAATTACCTTTGTTGAGCCCAGAGCAGTGGAAGTGATGTACAGGACTGTCAGACCAGAGCTCCTGCCAAACGGAGGCAGGATACAACAAGACACACCAAAGCATTTTTCCTGTTTCTGTAACATTTCCAGCTGGAAAACAAATCAGAGCCACACATTCCAGCTATGCTTAGGAAACACTGAAATATCCAAGTAGTAATCATCTAGGTATGCTAACTGCAACTCAATAATTCTGGGGTTGCCAGTGCCATGTGCCTTGTAGGCTTCCAATTAACTCTGCTTACTTCTTTCTTTTCTCCCAGGGCCAATTACTGGGGAAATTTAGCCTTTCTACCTCCCATCCCCACCCCCAGCCCTTCAGAGAAAGGTTGTTACACACCAGAATGTCTGACAATTACATTAAGCCATGAAGCCATTAAAATGTAGACATTGGAAGAGGTTAGCCCTTGAAACATGGATTAAAGACTTAAGGTTTATTAATGTAAAATTTCAGTTAGTGCTTAAGAGTTAGAAGAAACCCAAGAACAGGGTGACCATACATGAAGATGCCCGTTGTCTAAGAGCAATTATTAGGATTGCCCCTTTTTGCTCAGTTTGGACCATAGGTTAGGTGGTTATTTTGCCCAAAATGTTATCCAGTCCAGCTTTCAGTTTGGTTCAAATTTAACGCAGAAATTACTTTTCTGCTAGTTCCTTTTTCTAGACAAGTGGTCTTCTGTTTGCTGCTCACATTGCTATTGATGGAGGACTCCCTACTTTGCACAGAACTGCTATTTAAGGAATTCTTCGTTCTCTGTGAAAATCTTCCTTCTCCTAGCCTGCACCGTTTGACTGTTCAATAGTACAGAGCAAGTTTCTTCTTTCTTCCACAGATTTTTCAGGTTGGGTAGATTTTTAAAAAAGTTTTTTCCCAATATTTGAAATTCTAAGGAGCCTGGCATGATTTTGCACTGAGGCATCTTAAAGACAAAAGCCAGAAGTTTGTTAGGTTCTATCACAAAACCCCCGGATGGAAACCACACATTTGTTTGGGGACGGTGGGTGAAAGAAAATTCACGAGTAACTAACAAAGCAACAATGCCAGCATCCTGTAGTGACAATTTCTTTATAATTATTTAAGATTTTATTTATGTATCTGACAGATAGCAAGAGCAGGAACACAAGCAGGGGGAGTGGGAGAGGGAGAACCAGGCTTCCCGTGGAGCAGGGAGCCCAACACGGGCCTCGATCCCAGGACCCCAGGATCATGACCTGAGCCGAAGGCAGACGCTTAATGACTGAGCCACCCAGGTGCCCCACGTTTTTATTATTTTCTGAATGCAGGTGAATGGCTGATATTTCCAGGAAACAAGCACATGAAGAAACAAGGCTTTCTTTAAAGGCTATTCTAAGCTAATGTCAGAAGATTCACATTACTTTAATTCTTTTATGATTGCAAAAATACAGGATTGTTGGAAATTTAGAAAACAAAATACCTACTTGTAATACCACCTTAAGAGTATCACTGTTAAATCTTTTTGGCGTATATCCTCTCACTGGTTTTTCTGTGAGTATATACTTGAAAAATACACAATTTGACAAAAGATCAGACAGATATTGTTTTCTCTACTGCTTTTATATGTATATGAGAATGATTTTCCTACATCTTTATATAGGCTTAAAATCCTGGTCTTAATGGTTGCAAAATAATATTTTGCATTTTTCTAAAAAGATTCTTCTGATATTTAGGTTGTTAACTACTCCAGTAATGCTGTAGGACGCATCCACAAGTTCTTGTTAACCTCACTGATGTCCTTACAATAGACTCCTACAAATGGAAATTCTGCTTAAAGGAATCTACGAAGGCTGCCATGATAAAATACCTTGGATTGGGACGTTTAAACAACAGAACTGTATTTTCTCACTTCTGGATGCAGGAAATCCCAGATCGAAGTGCTGATTGAATCAGTTTCTGGTGGGAGCACTCTTTTTTGCTTGTAGATGGTGGGGTTTTCGATGTGTCCTCACATGACATACTTCTTCCTCTTCTTATAAGGACACCATCCTATTGGATTAGGGCCCCACCTTTATACCCTCCTTAAGCCTTTGTCAACTCCTCACAGGCCCGGTCTCCAAATACAGCCACACGGAGGGGTGGGGGGTGGGGGGGGGTAGGGCTTCAACACGTGAAACTTTGTGGGGAACACACAGTTGAGTCCATACCAAGCATATAAACTCTTTTCATCTTTTTGATCTGTAAATATCAGCTGTAAGGTTAAACCAATTTAGAGCGCCACCAGCAAGAAGGGGAGGGCTTTCAGGGCATCTTTAGCAATGCAGAGCAGGATTGTTAAAGAACCACAGCTAGTATGTGATTAGAGAAGATTTTGCTTTAATTTGGGTTTGATTCCTAATAAGGTGGACAGTTTTTGCATGCTTAATATGCTATTTGTAGTTCTTTCATGGATTCACTCCAGATCTTTGGTCATTTACTTAACCTTGCTTATCAATTTGTAGGAGCAATTTATAGAGGGAGAATAAGCTTATTCTCTTAGTAAATGGTACTAAGCATTTACTAGGTACTGGCATTGAAGCCAGGTGCAAGACAAGCAGAATCTCCTTTTTGACTCCTAAAAACTCTGCCTTATGGTTTTCAAACCCCATTGTAGAGACAACAATCCCGAGACACAGAAATAGAGATTGCCTACAGGAGAGGTTTGCATTTGCAGCCTCCATGTTAACCTGTGCTCCCAGCTTTCGTGCTGCGGTGCGGGCGGCAGGCCTCTTAGTTGTGGATCAAATTTTTCTTCACCCTCTGCACATCCCATCTCTTTTTGTCTTAACATATCCATTTTTTGGCCTCAAAATATGAACACTTTTGCCTCCCCCTTCCACTCCTACCTTTTCCACCTGTTTTCTGGGAGAGCTTTCCAAGTTCATTCTACATATCATTGGTTCTATTTCCCAGGGTCTGGTTCATGGGCTTCGGTGATGACTTCGGGTGTCCCACTTTAATTGCAGCCTCCAGCTCTCCGGGCCTGTGGCCTCTCTACGCCCCTTCCAGTTGCCTTTTCATCCCCTCATGCTCAGTTGAGCTGTTGGGCTTTCTGCTCCTATTTCTAGGAGGCCATTCTTAGATCCTACTGGAGATATAAAGCATTTAATCATTTTTTGTTAGTAGTAAATCATTTTCAAAGGCATGTTCATCTTCTGCAGCTTTAGGGTACCATTCTCTTGAGCTTTGGCCTGTTTTTCCTAGACTTCCTGTTGAGGTTATTGTTTACTAATCCTTAGACAAGTTCCCTCCGGATTTAGGGTTTGCCAATAGATTTTGAGGCCCCGCTGTACAGAAATGGGATCTTCTCACGGTGCTGCTCGGTTTCTCCAACACTCTGAAACTAAGGGGCTTTGTGAAATGTACAACTTCAGCCTGCAGTGCTGTTCCATTAGCAAGAAAGACTGGGCGAAATCTAACTTCCGTGTCAGGGCTCCATCCCCTGGGTTACAAAGCAACAGGATAGATCCCATCAACTCCCTGATCATTGTTTTCAGTCCACAGATGGGATTGAAATTTGGGCGGGATGGAATTAGGGACCAGGGATGAGATGGGGAGGGGACGATTGGTGTTTCACTTGGGCACCTTAGAACGAGCCACCTGCTCAGGAGGGGGGATAGTCACCCAGTTGTCCTTTTGGCATGGACCTGGGCCTGTGAGAAAGGGCAGACAGGGGGAAAGGACCAGGGCCCATCTTTCTTGGCCGTATGCGAGCTTCTCAGCTTGAGGGGAGCAACCACAGCCTGGCCACTCCTTGTTTCTCATCTACCCTCAGCCACACTGGAGTCTGGAGATTCTTTGCACCTTTTGGCAATTCATTTTTCATTTTGGGGCTCTTTTTGAGTTTCATTCAACAGGTGTAGGCCTAGGTCTGTTGAGTGGGAAGTTGGGAGAGCTCAAGGCAGGGACTGCTAGCCAGGGATCCTTTTAACCTGGAAATTCACATTGCAATTTTTTGCTCAATATTGCCTCCTAGACACACTGCAGGTGTGTTGGCAGCACTCTGCAGCACAATCATTCCAGACTCATCCTCCCCCCGACCCCCCCCGGCTTAGCATTTGCCACATCTTTTTTTGCCATTTTTCCTGCCGGCACGGTCATCATTCCAACCCCAACATCTCCACCATGGATGGTTTGGATCTTCACTATTTGCTATAGTGTTCTGTGGTTCCTGGGCTCCCAGCCACCAGTCTCTCCCCTTTCCCAGCCTTCAAATTACTGTTAAGTACACTTTACCTGAGGTCAGACTGGGAGTTTCTTGGCTTCCCAAAGTGGCAAAGTGGCTCCTCTTTCCAGATGTAGCTTGACATTCTAGGTTCTCTGTGACCTGTGCTCAATCTATTTGACCAACCCCAACACCTTTACTCCTGTGCCTTTTGCTCTTGTTAACCTGGATGGCTCACCATTTCCAAATGTGTTCTGTATTTTTCTGCCTTGACCTCCTATATCATTGCTTCTTGGATTTCCCATTTAGCTGCAATTTTATCCATCTTCTAGGCCCTCATTAAAATGCAATCTTTTCTCTGAGCCCAGACATCTGGATCATCAAGTTAATATAATCCTGCGTTGTGTGGAGTTTATATGTGCGTGTGTGTACTATCTGCTCTTTAGATTATAGGTTAATCTAGCTAAGCCTTAGTTTCCTGATCAATGAGTGGAATATTAGTGCTTAACGCATACATTTGAGACATTGTGAAATAGGATAACGCAGAGTTTTAAACACAGAGCTCGACAGTGAATGCTCACTGAATATTGGAATGAACATATGGTTCTTCTGATTTCCTACCTTTCCATATTATTTCAAACAAAGACATTTTCTTCTTCTAAGCTTTGCTAAGTTTGCAAGGCTCTCAGTACCAGTTGCATTTTACATTTTTCTTGAGCACTGCCAGAAGGTTTAGGGGCAAGGAGGGAATGATCAAATGTAACGACCATTAGTGAAAACCACAGGCACTGAACAGCTGGATAATGTGAACAGACAAGTTCAGCTGAATCTCGAGAAATGCATCAATCACAGGATGATGGCAGTTTTTTGGGAAAGTTAAGAGATGTTTGAAAAGAAGCCAGAGTGCAGAACAATTCTTAGAGTTGGTTTTCAAAACCCACGTCTCCATCATGCCCAACACCCTTTGGAAAGATGGCAAATTTACGTGTAAACAGAACTCTTCATTTTCTTGAGATCCTGAGGAAATTGGAGAGTTTTGTTTTTTTTAAGCCGCTTAATAGAAACTGCCTCAGGCAGGGGGTCTGTCATTGCTTTTCCAGGCAATACTGTTCTCCCTGAGGGACTGTGCCACAGGCTTCCAGAGTGAATATTGCAAAAGCCACTAATAATGGTCCTTCTCAGGTAACATTTTCTGGTATAAAATATCTTGGATTAATATAGTCTAAATACACTGAAGTATAATGTAGTCAACATGGTCGTGTTCTGACATATAAGGCTATCCTTTTTACTGCTGTCCTGGTTTCTGTGGTGTCAAAGGTCCACAAGGAGTCAAGATGCTAAATCCTTAGCTAAGGCAACGTGGAAACCACCATGGTTCCATACAGGATGTGTAGTCTATGGTTTTTCTCGGGAGAGAAAGCACGGGGCACTGCAAAGCCTAAATTAATGTCAAGAACCCTGTATGGGGAGTCAGGATTCAGTCCTAATACTGCAGGAAGGGGAAGCCAATGGGATCTGGGCCCAGCATTTAACCACTGTGGACTTTTATCAATTAAAAGGGGGGCTCCTGGGTTGTGCAGTCAGTTAAGCACCTGACTCTTGGTTTTCGCTCAGGTCTGATCTCAGGGTCGTGATGGAGCCCCATGTTAGGCTCCACACTCAGCAGAGTCTGCTTAAGACTCTCACCCTTCCCCTTCCTCGGCCCTCCCCTTGCTCAAGTAAATCTAAAAAAATTAAAAGGAATTGAACAATAGAGTCCTTAAGGGTTCTTCCAAACATGGTCTTTTCAGGTTTAAGATTTATTCTGGCTGGAGAGTCCTCTGTCATAATGACTAGGAATCTGGAATCAGCAGGCTTGGTTTTGAATCCTGACTAAGCCCTTTGGCAGCTAAGATCTTAGACTGTTACTTACTCTGTGCCTCAGTTTCCTTATCTGTAAGATGGGAATAGTAATAACCTCCTGTATCAGTTTGGATATGCAGCTGGTATTGATTCAGGGGCTCAGACTTCTTAGGGACCCTGGCTTTTTCTGACAACTTCGCCATCCTTAATTTTCCCTTCATGTTTATTGCCTCTGCAAGACAGCAGAGGTCTCTCCAGATAGCGTTTTCATTCATAATAGGAAGCAGGGGTGGGGGTTGGGGGTGCAAGTGGAGGGTGGTGGCAAGATTTAGGGACAAATGGTATTCGTGGAGGAAAGGTCCATGTTTCAGGACTGCTTCCTCCTTTTCTCCAAAAACAAAACTTTTGCGAAAGTTCCCAAATGATCTCTCCTTCTATTTCATTGGCCAGGACAGGGCCACAAAGCCCCTCATCTGTGAGGGAAGTTGGCAAAGTCTTGTTCAGCTTCTGTGGCAGTGGTTAAAGGAGAAGGGGTTGGGAGTGCTATGGGGTCAGCCAGCAAACAGGTGCGATCCTGCCCCATAGAGACGGCAGGAGGCCCCAAGAGTATCGTAGTGAATTCCAGCCGAGTGCTTAGTACAGAGGCTGACCCAGGGCCGGCACTTGGTAACTGTTAGCTGTGACGCTAAGAACCTATTTTTCTTTCCTTTGCACCCGATTCAGCCTCAGTGATTTTCAACCATATGTAGTATGTGAGTCCAGAATCATTGGTATTGGGAAGTTATTGGACTTTTCTTATAGTTATGCCTTACTTTCATGTGTGCTTTGCTCGCGCCAGCTTTGGTATATCATGCAGGAGCATTCATAGTATACTTCTGAGAAAAATGTTGAGTAGCAGAGTAGGCAGAGATTATCCTGGACAAGGTGTTTTTGCTTACCCAGAGCCCTCTTCTGACAAAGCTGCAGGGAACTCCTCATGCATAGGTAGGTTGCTATGCTTTGCCCAATGCCCCCTTCTACCCTGGCTTCAGCAGTATGGACCAGAGGACAGTGCCTGACCCAAAGGCAGCCAAGCAAGAGGCCAGTGAGATTTCTGCCAGGTAAGAAACTTCCATACGGGGTAGTCATTAACCAACCTATCAGCCTCTCTGTCTTAGCGTGACTCCTTGAATGCAAGATTCTAGAGTTGTACAGAAACCAAGGGGCAGAGAGAGGGGACAAGCAGATGCCACAAGGAACAGAAGCCACGAGTAGGTGCAAGGCATGAGGTCGCTGGCTGAGGTCACCGCAGAAGCTATAGAAGCAGAACAGTGTGTGGTGGAGTGACCGTGATGGGAACAGCAGCCTGTATTGAGAGGGACAAGACGCCCAGATCCCTGGAGCTACCCTGTGTCCTGAGCCGTGTCCCAATCGTACCCTGAGTACCACCTTCCCTGCTCCCCCACGTCCATTAAACCGCCCCCCCTCCCCGTTCTGGGGTACCTTACTCAAGTCTCCAATCCTGGTAACTGCAGAGCCTGGTTCACAAAGGAATATAATTTAGGCATCAAAGTGCTATTCTGTTCCTAATGGAGTAAGGGGGAGGGAGACCCATGCGCAGCCCTCCACACCATCTCCCACACCAGTTGCCCTTATCGACCAGCCACTCTCAGTGGGAGAAACTTCCCCGAGGACACCGGAGAGTCTGTTTTGTGCAGTCCCAGTGGCTCATCAGCCACTGGGACCCCAGGGCCCCCGTTTACCGACTGGGAGTCTCGTTGGAAGTAAGTTCAAGAGACCCGCTTCGTCCTCTGCCTTCCTCCCTCCCCAAACACTGGCTCCATAGACCGAATCCTCCCTCAGCTGTTGCTTGTAGACCTCCATTATTTGATTGACTTGTTGTACGATGCTGGAAAAGGTGAAAAAACAAGTTTTTGGCTGTACCCTCTGGCCTGTTCTGTCTTGTTGGCTTTAAGGATTTCACGAAGCTTTGTGTTACTGCCAACTGTCTCCCCGGGTGTTTTTCACAAGCAGCATCCTGCTTCCCAGGCACCTATCTCCGAGGGATCCGTAGGAAGTGGGACTGGGACCTACCCCTGCAGTGGGGGGCCCGGGCCCCAGAAGGTTCCCGAGAAATCTCTTGCGGGGGGTGCCTCCCAGGTTGCAGAATTTAGCGCGCACGCTCGGGCCCCTTGCTGCTTCCCCGGGAGAAACGGCGGTATTTGCTTGATTGGGATGATCTCCGTCGGTCTGGCGGCTCTGACACACGTCAACGCAGCTCCAAGAACGAGCTTTCCTGACATTTTGGCTCGGCAGGTTTCTGAGTATGGAATTGTTGAGCCACATTTCAACTTCGTTTCCAGGCATGTGTCTTATTTATTAGCTAGAAGACCCTGCCGTTTCTTATCGAGCTCCTTCCCGGTTATTGACACGTTTTCTTCCCCCTGTTTGCTCAGCTTGAGCCCAACTCGAATAAAAGCCCCTAACTTGTAAGCAAGTTATGAGAGGTTTCCCCCACAGGACTGAATGGCCTGCTAGTGGGGTCCCAGGCGGGGTGGGGAGAGGGTGGGGAGTAAGCTCTCGGTCCCCGCCCCCGGCTGAGTGCGCTTTGTAGCGCGTGGGTGGGGGCTGCTGTGCGCCTGACAGCTGGAGTTAAGAGCTCAGCGCATTTTCCCTTAGAACAAGATTACCTGTGAAGGCCAGAAAGCCCCCTTTACCTTCCTAGAGCCAACCGTCGCAAGTTCTATTTCTCATTTTAGACTGCCACAACACAGTAGAATCACCTGGGGCCGCTTTTAAACCCTGCCCGAGGCCCTTCCCCAGAGTCGGATTAAACGGCCCCAAGCAGGAGCCCGGGTATAGGTGCTTTTAACAAGTTTCCCTGGAAATTCTAACGCAGACAGGGCGCAGGGCCCTGGGGTATGGGGGCCCAAGCCAGGAATGAAGTGAGGCACTCGAGGCCTCTAGGGGCACAATTTAAGGCGGTGCAGACCACCCCCGTTTTGGGGGTCGCAGTAGGAACTTTGTCAACGTGTGATTCCACGTTTTGGACAGGGAGTTTTAGTTTTAACTTGCACAAGGAAAGCCTTTCATAGGGTTCAGCCGTTTATCATTTGGGGATTTCTCGCTTCCTCACGTGTCCCTCTTAACGTCACCTTTCTTTATAATTCCTCTCCCCCCAAGCCTTTCTCCTTTTTCTCTTCCTCCTTTCTAGCCCTTTCTTCCTCTCCCCGTCACCTACTCTTCCTCCCCCCCCCCCACTCTGTTCCTCCTCTGAGGGCAGGCTCTTCACTTTCTCTGCTTGTGTGCTGTGGTCCTTTCCTTCACGCTCTTCCAGGCCTAATTCGCATTTTCCGGAGCTCTGCCTGGTTGCGCTCCCCTCCCTCCAGCCGCTCCTTCCAGCGCAGCACAGCCCGCCCCTGCCCTTGGCCCGGGAGTCAGGCCATTGGCTCCCCCCTTAAATACCTCCCAAGGTTCTTTACGTGAAGCCAGCGTCAGCTAGGGCCCGCGCTCCAGCTGCTTCTCGTGAACCACCGCTTGGTCCCAGGCGACACGGGCGGCTCTTCTCGGCATGGTGGGCAGCAGTGGGGGTGGTTTGCGAGGAGGAAATAAAGATTGGCAAGGAGAGACTTACTAAACTCTCACTCCTCCTCTCCCTGAAGCTACTTTGTGGAGTAAAGGCAAATGTCTGTAAAAATTTTAAACTCGGGATCATGGTGGCCGCCAAGGCAGGTCCCCCTCCTGCCCGCCCATCTCTGCAGCACAGCTGCCCAGTCTAATCTTGATTGTTGCGGCCCTCTGGGTTTTCTCGAACCATAAACGGTTCCATCCTCTGTCCTCAGCCCCTCCAGCACCATTGGCGCTCCTGTAGTTGGGAATAAACCTCTTTACACCGCAATCAGGCCAGATCTTCAGAGCTGGCCCAGCATCCCCTTTTCTTGTGTGGGAAAGATGAGAATAAGCAAAAACAGCCCAGAGTCCAGAAGCATCAAGTTGGAACCTTCCAAAGTTTCCTTCCTGCCAGGGGTTGTCCACACAGAAACGGCAGTGTCCTTGGGAATTTCCCCTAGGCATGGCCCGTTACAGCCTTATGGGAGAGGAATGAAGGGCCGTCTAGGCTCTGCTCCCTCATCTATATACAGTACCTGCTGCTCTGGGTGGGGGCTCGGCCTGTCCTCATGGACTTGTTTTCCACCTGCCCCCCTGGAGGCAGAACAGGGGTGGACATGAGGTGGAGGAGGCGCTCTGCCTGGCTGGTGGGAGGCCCTGCCATGGGTCCAACTGCTCACAAGTAGGGCGGCTAGGGTGCGACCAGGTGTGTGGGACCAGTCACCAGGGCCCACCCCTGAGATCACCCCATTCTCGGCTGGCCTTGGTAGGGTGTCACAAGAGGCTGAGACTGCCCGCGTCCTACCCGGGAGAGTGGGGGCAGCACGGGGTCCACCGCACCATCTCATGGGGGAGAACCCATGACTTCTTGTGCTTTGAGTGGGGTGGCCGAGAGGGGCTGGGTGTATTTGAGCTGAAAGGTCCACAGTCTCTGCAGGCAGGGGAAGAGAATACAGAAGCAGTGTGAGGAGCTGTCACCAGAATTATTATTACATGTTACATACTATCATCTATCAACTCATTTTCACATACACCTTATTTGAACCTGAGGATAAATCCATGCAGCAAGCACAGCAAATTCCCTTAATATCACAGGAATACATAGGGTTAAGGGATGTGCAGAGTTCACACTGCTAGCAAATTACAAAACTGAGTCCTCTCTTGGCCATGCCCTGGAGTATCCTATTTAAATGTCATGGTACTGAGTGGTCTAGAGGTGAGCCCAGCTACTTTGGTGGGTGGGTGTCATAAATGGAGTGACAGAAATGGGTAAACAAATTGTTCCATGCTGACTTGGAAGGGGTGAGAGAGCCAAGGCCAGCGCAAGGCTGGAGTGCTCAGGAAGGAATTGGCCAAAAGGACCTGCCCCCCTGGGAGGGAGCAATGACACCAGTGCCCACTCAGAGGACTTGGACAGAACTCGATGTCAGGTTAGACTGGAATGGATGTTGCAGGAAGCGTGAGGGGAGCCCAGGGAGTGGGCTCTCTCAGGGATGTTTGCCAGGTGTAGATTAGGACAACACTGTGTCTGTTGTGGTCAGTGTGGCAATCATCAGGAACATGGTTCTGCTGGGAGGGGCCGGTAGTAGTAGGCCATCAGCAGGATGACAGATGTCTCCTTCCCTACGAGATTCTTGTCATTATTTGGTCTGCCAGTTTAGGCAGAGCCATGGTTCAAAGAGACAAAGACCACCATACTCCTACCCAAAGCCCTATCTTACACCACTAATAATTCAGAACTTAGAGTTTCCAAGTGATACCATTATTTCGTCCAACTTATACTGAAGTAGGCAAGCAGATATTCTTCATAGCCCCAATTTCCAGATGAAGCCTCGAATATTCACTGACATCTAAAAAGCTTACAATAATAAGTAGCCGGATAAGAACTGAAATCCGGGTGCTCCGATTCCTGATAAGTTCTATTTTCTCTGTGCCCGCCTGTGTGCTGAGGTACTAGGCTAATGTCCTTAACTCCCTCTTGACCAGAGACCAGAGTGGGATTGAGTCAGGCCAGGTGGTCCCAGCTATGGAGGAAGAAGAGGGCTGCTGCTTCTTATGGGAAGAAGGGGCCAGGGAGGCTGGGGACTGGGCGGAAGTGATGTCACTAGGAGGAAGTGAGGACATTCCAGGGTGGGGGACGGTAGTTCTAAGGAGTGTTGCGATGTGACGGCAGTGATCTTCCAACTGGGGGCCTCGGGACATCACCAGGCTCTTCGAGTTGAAAGAAACAGTAGATTTCTCTCCCAGAGTCTTTGCGGAGTTTCCTTTAGCAGGGACTTGATGTCTCCTTCTTCACTGTAGACACATTTCCATAAATCTATTTCTGTCACAGAATAGAGTCTGGTTTTCAAGCTGCCCATCTGTGAACCATGCTTTCTTTCTTTCCCCACCTCACACAGTGTTAAAATGTGGGCGTGCAAAACACTCCTGCTTAACTGAAAATCCATGTCACATTAGTACTATGTGCCTGTCTATTCGGTAACCTGATGGAGCTGGCTGCCTCAGGACTGTGGCTAAAGCCCTAACGCCGAGGAGAGGAGGCAAAAAGTGGTCTCTATCGTCTGATGAAAGCAGCCAAGTTGCTGCAGAACAGCTCCCTCCGGGCGCCTGGGTGGCTTAGTTGGTTAGACTGCCTTCGGCTCAGGTCATGATCCTGGAGTCCCGGGATCGAGTCCCACATCGGGCTCCCTGCTCAGCAGGGAGTCTGCTTCTCCCTGTGACCCTCTTCCCTCTCGTGCTCTCCATCTCTCATTCTCTCTCTCTCTCAAATAAATAAATAAATAAAATCTTAAAAAAAAAAAAAAAAAGAACAGCTCCCTCCAGGCTTTTATCAGAGGTGGCCAGAGGGGCCTTTTGCCCTTCGCCTGCACCATCCCATGCAGTCCCCACGAGCAGGTTCATAGAAAGGGGAGTCCTTGAGGAGTGGGCTGAAGGCCTTGGGGGATAGGGCTGTGGTCTTTGCCCTCCCCTTCCCATGGTGTGCCCTCCAGTCTGGTGAGGGAAGGCTGAGAAAAGCTCGTTGGAACCACCCTAACGTGGGGTCCCTGCCCTGACCTCTCCGTTTTAGAGAGAGTATCTCAGGAATTCCTCCAGCATACTCCTCACGGAGCAGGCGATCTGCTGCATTAGGAGACATGTCCTCCTGGAGCCCCTCCCCACCACATTCCAGGTATCCACTTCTCCCAGAATGCCTTTCAGGGCCTGTTGGGGTCCACTGAGCCAAGGTGGACTGTGCTCAGCCCTGAGCCTGAGCATGGCCATGGGGCAGCATTTTTTTTGGGGGGGGGATGGGGGCTGATCCTGGATGTGCAGCCTGAGTGTCCGCATGCATGTGCTTGAGACTGTTCTGGTGAAGGATGGAGGTGAGGGTAGGAAGAGAAGCAGAGCAGGCTGTTGGCCAGGGGCAGGGTCTGAGGATGGGAGGAACATGTCTCATAGATTTAAATTCTAAGGAGACTGAGGGGCACCTGGGTGGCTCAGTCGGTTAAGCATCTGCCTTCAGCCCAGGTCATGATCCCAGGGTCCTGGGATTGAGCCCTGCATCGGGCTCCTTGCTCGGCGGGAAGTCTGCTTCTCCCTCTCCCTCTGCCTGCCACTCTTCCTGCTTGTACTTTCTCTCTCTGTCAAATAAATAAACAAATAATCTTATAAATAAATAAATAAATAAATTCTAAGGAGACTGAGAATTCTAAATTCACACTGATTTTGCAGGCCATCAGGAAGGTGTATTTGTCAAGGTAGGAGGCTAGTATTGTTAGCTAGAGTTCTAACTTTTAAATATTTGGATATTTGGCATGTGGGCCCCCATCTGGACTCCTGCCTTGGGCCCTCCAGTGTTAGGGGTGGGCCTGCCTCAAGGAGATCAGGGCCCTGCAGGAAGAGAGGATGGGTCCTTGCCCTCTGCCTATCTGCCTTTGAGCTACAGAAAAGCAGAGGTTCACCCAACACCCTGGGAGAGGTTTGTACTTCCCCATGAAAGTTTGGGGCGGGGCAGGGAGGGCGGGAGATATGAACCGAAAGCCTGGAGCTTGCCTGGGGTACTCTGAAGTCAGGAGGCTAGCTGAAATAACCTAGGACAGCAAGCAAGCACAGTAAGGAGACAAGATGGCTGTGGGCAGCCCGCTCAGCCGCCATTTGGTGTGGCCAGCATGTGTGAGCTTCCTTCGGGCCATATGGATACATCTGTGCCTTCAGGGGACTCTGAGCCAGAGGTCTTCCTGTGAGGGTGTGGGACAAAAATGGGAAGCTGGGGGCCAGGAAGGGGCTGGGGTGCTCCTCAAAGTTTGGCCGGAGTGTTCTTTAGTCAGAGCCCCAAAGTGTGTAGGGAGGAGGCCTCCTGGATGGGTTCTCATAAATACCATTTGAAAGCCTGTGGCCCAGAGAACACTCAGAGTCAAGAAATCACTGCTGACAGTACCACCAAGCAGAAACGCCTGAGCACCTTGTAGCCCCCCCCACCCCCATTCTACTCTGACCCAGAAAGACCCAGAAGTGGGGAGGAAAAATGATGTGGTTAAAAAAGGGGAAGGACATTCTCCTGTCCCTTGCCATTTCTGACCCACGGGGAGTCAGCCCGCAGCTACAGGAAGAGAAAAGCTTCAATCTGGAGGGAGAGAGAAGTTTTGACTTAGACAAGACTTTTTTTTTAATACCTGAAAAGCTGTCAAGTACCACCGTGCGACTTGTTCCCATAGGTGGAAGCAGCCCAGAAAGCTCTAAGGTGAACCCAGGATGCTGTACGGGGGTGAGGAGGGGACTTCAGAGAGCTTGAGCTGGGGTAAGGATAAACTGGTTTCCTTCGGTATCTCAACAAGTTCCCTGGGCTGGCTCTGTGCCAGAGATTCTGGGCTCACAATCCCCTAACACCAAGCTCCTTACCCTTTGCCTTGGCTTTGAATCCGACTTGAACATCCTTTTGCAAGGAAAATGGATGTTCACTTGATACCTAGTCTTTGAGTATAAGTCACTTCTCTTCTCTTAATGTCATCCGTAAGATGAGAATGATGGTACCTGCTCCTGGAGTGAGGAAATGTACATGAGCACGTGCCCAGCACACACTTATTTCCCTGCCCATCCTCTACCAGGCAACGAATGTAAAAACATGGCACAGGCTGAGAAATGTGAAAGTTCTCAGTTTTGCATGGGTGATGCCTGTGACTCAGTCTCCCCAGCCTTTCCTGGAGTGGCTCCTTCAGTGGCTGCTGGGCTGCGCTCTCAGGTCTGTGTCTGGATGGTGAGCCTGGCCCTCACTGCTGTGTCTTCAGCGATGTTTTATGCTCACGCTGAAAGGGGCAAAGGGAAGAAGTTGGCTGGCTCAACTTCTTCCTTCAAATCTCACATGTGGGGATAATGACCTCACAGTATTTGGATAATTAATACCCTAATCAATGTATGATGATGTAGTACTTATTCTGGCAGGATGATTGTGTGGCCAAAGATTACCTTTGGTACTGACTCCTCTTTCGTTTTGTACATAGTATTTCTCAGCTCACGCTTGAGAACAGTGGGCTCATTGATTCCATCCAAGTTATTGGGAAGGATGAACTTTCCAAGGCCCACTGGGTGCCAACCTGGAAGTTTGTGAATCTGCTGTCAGGAGTAGACTGTACCTTTGGCAGGCGAGAATTCTACCACTGAACCACCCATGCTAGACTGTACCTTTGGGCCTGAGTTTAGTGGGAGGGCGATGTGCCTCTATTTTCCTTGCTATTTATGGCTCTGTATTAAAAAATGCCTCTTCGCTTCTTTGACGAGAAAGATGGTGGGTCATTCAGGAAGGGCCAGCTCGTTAATTAGGCCAGCAACCAGCTTAGGCCACATGAAATTGCCGTACTTCCATTCCCTCTGGATATTCTCTCCCGGCCTTTACTCACCACTTCTGCTTCTGTCCCCGTTGGCTTGTTTGGTTCCCACTTAGGGGAGACACAATAGTGAGGACCGTGGAGGCGCTCAGGGAGCTCACAATTACGGGGTGGCAATTGGCACAGGGAGGCAGTGACAGCAGAGTGGCCTGGGACCCCACACGGAGACTGAGGGGTGAGGAAAGCTGAAATAAGTCTTGAGGTCCTTCCTTAGCTGAACTCTTGTCCTGTGATGTGAGGGTGACCGTGAGTCTCTGGGGGGCATCCAAAGGCCCATGGAGGAGGTTCCCTGGTATTTCTTGCCCACTGCCACAGATGATACCTCAGTTTTTGGTGTGCATCTGCTAAGCAGTCCTTATAGAGGGGACGCTCTCTTCGGTGGCCAGATGGCAACAAGGCACTGGTGTATCAGACATGTGGTCCTCCTCTTGCCCAGCTCAGAAGGGCTGAAGGAAAGCAGCTCCCCGAGGGTCTACACTGCTCTGATTCCCTAAGGGTGTGTGGTGGCTCAGACCCAGTCCTCCAGGAGCCAGAAGTTCTGAATGAGGGTATTGTTGCATTTGAATACCTCTGAGGAGCTGTCTGAAAGAAAAGAAGAGATAAAGCTGAAATGTTAAACGTTTCCAACACAAGCTATTAGGGGAGAATTTCCTGACTCAGCACTTGTTGACATTTTTTGAGGCTTTTCACAGACAACCTAAAAAGTTACTCTTTTTTTGTATGTGTTTTTTTGTTGTTGTTGTTTAGGGTTTGTTTTTTTTTTTAAACCTTATTGGCTTTCATTGATTAGAGGGTTGTGCAAGGAATGCCTGAGGCGCTGACAGGAAAAGCTGGTAACCAATCCGAGAGCACTCTTTCTTGGTGCCAGAGAAAACCTGAACCTGCCCTTTCCTGCCCTGGCCTCTGCTGAAGTTTGACCCATTCTCATCTGGAGACACTAAGCTGTTCTCCAGGGAGGTGAGTCTCATCCCTCAGGGATTGGCTCCCTCCCCACTCCTGTGGAGTTCTGGCTTATTAGCCTACATGCCACGTGGCCCTTAGCTTGTGTCATGGGTTGAACTGTGCACCCCCTGCCCACATTCATATGTTGAAGTCCTAACCGCCAGTACCTCAGAATGTGCCTTTATTTGGAGATAGGGTTGTTGGAAAAGAAAACAATTTTCTCTGTCCTTCAGGGTTTCCCTGGCAGGTCCGAGAATGCAATGGACATCAAACAGATTAATAGGAGAAAAATAAAATTTCATTATGTATGTACGGGGTCTCCATTAGAACATAAGGCCCAGAGGCAGTCCGGCAGAGGCTGGTATGCCATTCAGAGCTAGGGAGAGAGGGGTGTAGGGGTTTGGGAAGGAAGACAATCCACAGGAAGATGAAAAAGAGTAAATGTTTGGTAACCAAATGTTTGCTGGGCCATCCAGAAACAATGGGATCTAGAGAGGAATTTTCACAAACAGACTTTTCTCAGTTCCTCCCTGTCTCCTGTTCACATGGTACTGTACTTATATCTCTGGTGAGAGCTCCCTTCCTGAGCAGCAACTCCATCGAAATTCTTTCAAGCAGTTAGGAGGAAAGTCCAAGTTTCTTTCTGAGCTTTTTGTTTCTTAAAAATAACCAGCATAAAATAGTCCACATGACAAAGACACACAGTTGGGGGTGGCAAATTTTGCTCTTCTATGGGGTCTTTATAGAGGTAATCCAGTTAAAATAAGCTCTTAAGGGCGGGGCCCTAATCCAGTATGACTGGTAGCCTTATAAAAGGGGAAGTTTGGAGGCAGACCCACACACAGGAAGGCATCTATGTGGAAGATAAAGGCGGAGATCAGGGTGATGTTTGCACATGCCAAGGAACGCCCAAGATTTCCAGCACACTGCCAGAAGTGGGTGAGAGGCCTGGAAGAGATTCTTCCTCACAGCCTGTGAAGAAAGGACTCTGCCAACTTTGACCCTGCAAGGTCAAAGGACCTTGATCTTGGGCCTCCGGTCTCCAGATCTGTGAGACATAAATTTCTGTGGTTTAAGCCACCCAATCTATGGTATTTGGATAGAGCAGTCCTAGAAAACTACTTTATCTTGGAATTCTCTTGTTTTTCTCCATCTCCCTGTTTATGGTTTCTCCCTCTCTCCCTCCCCCCTTCCCCCACCCTCCTATGATATCACAGTAAATGAGACCATGCTCTGGAGTCAGGCTGTGTTCAATTCAAAGCTCTGCCATTGACTAGCCGAGTGTCCCTAGCCTCTTCTCTGCCTGGGTTTCCTCATCCATAGAATGGAAGTAAGAATAGTAATACTGACTTCATAGGATAAATGGAAGAACTGATGTAAAGCCTGCCTTGAACATGGAAGTGTGCCATCGCTGTGCACAATCCGAGTCAGAAGCCCATGTGTACTGCGTATCTACTCTGTATACGTCCCGTGGGGCTAGTACTGAAGAACAGATTCTCAGTTATTATAAGATCTTGTTCCTGTTCGACCTTATCACTCCTGGAATCATGCTCTGATTACAGACTTAAAACTTTTGTGGGAACAGCTCAGGACACAAGGCCTTACGTGTTGACAGGCTCACAAGATCATTGTGCTGGCTCGGTCATGTAGTTTTTTTTTTTAAGATTTTATTTATTTATTTGGGAGAGAGACAGAGAGCGCTAGCAGGGCAGAGGGCGAGGGAGAAGCAGGCTTCCCGGCAGAGCAGGGAGCCCGATGCGGGTCTCGATCCCAGGAAGCCGGGATGCTGACCTGAGCCGAAGGCAGACGCTTAACCCACCGAGCCCCCCAGGCGCCCAGTCAAGTAGCTCTTGATCGCGGCAGCGCAGCGGACCGCGGGGGCGGTGCTTTGAACGTAGACTGCCGCCGCCCCAGGCCTTACCCCAGACCACCTACACGGTTGGTTTCTGAACCGTCGGTGAACTGGTGAACCTGTCTCTGCCTCACTTTCCTCCTCTGCAAAAGCAGGGCAATGGGCGCGTCCCCGTCTGGCAGGCCGGCAGCAGCCAGGTGTCGGCAGGGCTGCCGCCGGGCGGCCGCGGCGCAAGGGCCTGTGGGTGAGTGAACGTTCGCACGGGCGACCCCGCGGCCCGCGCCCCATTTTCACAGCGTGTTTGTTGATTCCTGTTGGCTTGACACACTCCGGCGTCTGTGTCACGTAAAGGCTGTGGCCTTTCAGAGGGCTTGGCACCAGAGCGCGTGGGTAAGGAGGGCCGTCTGGCCAGAGGGCTTGCGCTCGGAGCAGAAGTCGGGGGACGGCGTGCGGCTCACCGTGGACGCCCTCCGTACTGGAGCCGATGTCAGGGCGGCGCGCCGTATGGCACCTTCAGTTCAGGTCTTGCTCTCCTTCCGTTTCCTCACTTCCTGGGCCTCCCTTTGCTCTCTCCTCCTTCTCAAGCCACATCGTTAGGGTCTGAGACAAAGGCCTGGGCTCCGTTTCTCGCTCTGCCACTTACCAGCTGTACCGTTGAAGGGGAGGCTCGCAGTGTCTCTGCTTCCCCGTCCTTGTAAGGGAGAAATTTCAAGTCCCCTTTGAAAGGCCTCTCTTTTGATATTTAAATGAAAGGCTCAGAAGCCCTTTTAACCCCGGGGAAAGTGCTCAATCAGTGTCATTCGTGATCACTCTGATGGCCTCACTGTGGTGGTGACATTTGAGACCAAAGGGTGCTCTTGGTGGCACGCCTCTCATAAGGTGGGTTAGCCCTGCGGAGTGGCAAGGATGGACTGAGCCTGGAGGAGCCTGGCCTTGGAGAGACTCCAGCTGAGGTATCTTTCCTTTCCCAAGAATCTGAAGGGCTCAGGCCAGCACAGCCTGTGCATTCATGCTTTGGGGGGGGGGGGGGGGGGGGGGGGGTGGGGAAGAACAACAAAAACCCAACCCAAAATGCAGCAACAATAGCTGTTTGGGCCCACGTGGTACCCCCTTATCTCCCACTGTTGGCCTGTGCCAGTACAATCAATTGTTCCTCTGTCTCATTTGGTAACTTGGAAACTGCTGGGGATCTCTGATAACCATTTTGGCTGGAACTAATGTCCTTTCGGAGGTGAGGAGGGAAAGAAGGAAAGCAATGTGACACAGACAAGGGACAGGCGATTCTGTAAATTTTGGCAGAAGGGCACTGAGTTTTTTAAAAGCAAGCAACTAGAAAGAGAATATTGTTTGACTTCGTTCTTTTTTCTTCATTCTCCGGGCTCACATTCCTAAGAGGTTTAATTTCCAAAACTTGAACAAGAAAGTGTATTATCTTAAATGTCTCCCATTAATCACCAAGTCCAGCCCAGTGGCGAGAGAAAGATGACTCATTTCCACAGTTGATTTCTTGGTAATGGTGGGTCAAGGCTTGCCCTTACACTTCCCCTCCTGTCTAGCTAATGGAGAAAGCTTCCCCTTAGGAAGTACCCATCCTGGAGCAATTTTTCAAGGGAAAATTGCAGACAGGAATAGCCACTGACATGAAAATATTTCTCATAGGGAAACAAGGTGAGAAGGATAGCACAGTGATTATAAATACAGGCCTTACCTTTGAGAGTTGTACCATGAAATTAGAGGACCAAATAAAGTGCATAATCCCGTGCAAGATACGTTGAGTAGGTCTCAATGAGCAGTAAATATCGACTGTTCCCCTTCTATGTGCCAGACCCTGTGCTCAACATGTAACTTTTGGCATTGTTTGATCCTTCTTTACTCATATTTTATGTGACGGTGCCATTTCCCCCTGGTTTACAGATAGGGAAGGCAGGATGCTCAAGTGAGTTGCCTAAAGTCACATAGCTAGTAAGCGATGGAACCAGCATTTTTTGCCCATATTGTCAACGATACATTATTATAGAATTATGTACCTTTTTCTACTCCAATGGCCCTGGCAGGAATTCCTGCAAGCAAATCAGGGGTGGTGGAGCCGTGAAGAAATGAAATCGACCCTCTCCTCCTCCACCCTGCTTTTGCGAACCAATATTGAGTTCTCCTCTAGAAACTCGGAATTCTACAGCATTAGTGAGTCAGAGTACAGTGGTGGCTTTTAGCCCCCCAGGAGGCATTGCAGGGGTTAAGATGCCCTTTAAAGGATTTTAAAGGGATGCACTTTTGGGCCCTGGCAAATTTCATCTCATAAATGTCAGATCAGCTGTTTTGTCACCCAGCAGGCAGTCTGTCCGGTTGGCCTGTCCATGCTGGGTCCTGGGCGGGGGTGGGGGGATTGGGGGGGGTGGGCAGGAGGATGTGGTGGGGCTTCTACAGAGTGGCCAGTCCGGATGTGCATGCCCTGGGGCCTTGGGCCAGGGCTTCCTGAATGTGGAGGTGGGAGGTAGTGCTGAAGGACTGCTTCAAACTCTGGGAATACCATGAGCAGGGGAAAGGCAAGTTCATTTTTATACGGTTGAGGAGAGCCATGCCTCCAAAAAGGTTGCGAGTCTAGCAGTTTCTATAAAGTGCCTGTGTTTCCAACTGGCGGAATGTAGAAAAACCCCATGGGGTCGGAATGACCCAATTTGGTGACTCCTAAGCTGGGCTCTGGTCACCCTACAAGCCACTTTGTCTTCATGCGGTTGCATGGGGGCGAGGCTGAGCAGAGAGCATGTTCGGGAACACCTTAATGATGTCAGGATGCTTTTCATTGCTCATTTATCACTTAACAGCTCAGATTTGTAATGTGCTACCCGCGTTCTCCCTTTAGCCCAGACAATGCATTCTTTCAACAGTGTGTGGCTCAGTGGAAAGAGCGCTGCTGAAAGCAGAGCGCTGGTGCCTGCAGCCTGCCCCTTTGGGGAGGAGGGGCGTGTGTGCTGGGCAGCTGGGGACCAGATGCCTGGCTGCAGCCGGGCTGGGGGATGAGCACATGCAATAGCCACTTCTGGTTCCACTTATTCATTTCTCTGTGCTGAAAGGTGTCATATAAATGCTAAACAGAACAGAGAGAGATGGGGCCTATCTATTTGCATTTTGTCTAATGTGAGCAGATGCAGATAGAAAAGCAGCTTAGCCACGGCTGTTCACCTGCCCCGCCAGGCCAGACATCTCCAGTTCATTTCAATGCAGCCCACGTCAGTTCCGCTCCAGTGCTGCGGCGGGCGTGGTGTGGGGTACAAAGGGACGCACCCCCTCTGTCCTCAGTGGGTTTACAAAACTTGTTGAGGAGACAAGTTTAACCACAGGAACCATCTGAGGACAATACAACCCAGCATATGGTTAAGTGGGAAGTCATGGGAAACAGATGAAGTGCTGGAGGAGGCCGAAGAGGAGACAGTACCATGCGTGCTGGCTGGGCAGGAAGCCTTCTTGAGGACAGAAGGCCTGGACTGGCCCTGCAAGGCTGGCCAGGGGGTAGAGGAGCTGAGATGGCAGAAGAGATGGCCTAAGCACTCTGCAGGACCTTCTCATCTGCTGTTCTTCTCCCAACAGGTTTCCCCCGCCCCCTCTTCCCTTGGGAATGGTGGGTCCTCCTCATCTTTTAGGACTTGGTTTAAATGTCCCACTTCCAAGAAGTCTACTTCAGCTTTTCTAGCAAAGGAGCAGTCCTCTCCAATGCATTATTCTATATCTATCTATTCCCTGACTTAACACCATGGGCGATTAGATATTTGCTTGTCACTGTCTCCCCCATGGGATCGTACCCACCACATAGGCAGGGACTCTGTACAGCCATTTCCTCCACTGTGATGTTCACAGAGAAGCACGGTGCCTGGAGCCCGAGGTGCTCAGTAAATACCTGTTGAATGAAAGAGTGACATTTGAGGAAAGTCTCATTTAGCAAATGTATTGGTTGGCCAGTTGAATCAGAGCTCTTATTTTCTGTACCAGGAAGAAAATCTATAGATTCCATAGGTTTGGCAGGGAGCTGGATGTCTTTCAGGAGGAAGGGTTTTCATTAAAACATACAACCACAACAAAGCAAGAAAAACAGAATAATTGATGTAAGCATGCCAGTCGAGTCTGCATGTGAAGAAACAGAATAAAAAGAAATAAAAATTTATGAACAGTTGCAGTAGGGCCCTGCATAAACATGACCCACTATTATGCATAATTCAATGCATGGCATTTTAGTGTTGGACCCTGTCCAACATGGTTCATTACTGGATGAAGCAGGAGAATCTTTTTAAAACACAGCTTTACCTAAAACATGGTCCCAGACAGGGATCCAGAGAACAATGTCTCAGGGAGTCTCCAATATAGTTGTAAGACAGGGACAGAGTTCTCATTTCATTCTCTGTTCAGCTTCTTGCTTTGAACAAATGAGTAGCCTGGATTATTCTCCTTTTTAAAAATAATTGTTTTGTTTGGTAAAGATGAAAAGAGGCATGTCAGTTCTAATACAGGAGAAAAAGAATTTTTAAGGTAAATATCCTTGGGTATACAATGTTGTTTTTTTTTTAATTTAAATTTAAACTGAGAAATACATCATTTTAGTTGTAGAAATAAGAGGCTACAAATCAGAAATATCCTCAAATTTCCTTAAATGATTAAAAATGATCTTTCTTCACTTTGGCAGAATTTTATATGAGAAAAGACAGGTGGGAAAGGGAAGAGGGGGAGGGTGGAGGGAGGTATAATCAGAAAATACAGAATGAATTTCAAATGTTGGCTCATGCAGTTAGTATCCTGCCATTTCTTATGCAACTTCACCAGCAGAACCAGAAAGTTAGCACATCTTTAGAAATTGCTTCTTCCCGCTCCCCCCCGACAACCTTCCACTGGCCCATGAAAGTCAAATTGTCTGGAAAAATATATTCTAGTATTCAAAACAATATTCTGGTTGGACTATGGCTTATTCTTGAAGCTACCATGCAGGAGTCTTTTGCAGGAGCTTTAAAATTCTACAGATCAGGTACTTTGTGGTTTATAGAATATGAAAAATAAAGCTGGTGGTTTGAGTTTAAAAACGTTTTTATCAGGCCTGCCTCTGATCTTAACATTAACTAAGAATATGTTCGTATTTTTGACCATTATGGTTGGGTTGAGGTGATGGCTGAGCGCTGGGCTCCATGAGATGCCAGTTCCCTCCCACTCCCACCTCCGCTCCCCACCCCAGGCCTGAGTCGGGTTTCTCAGGCAGAGGAGAGATGCTGCTATAGCCAGTCTTGGGATTGCCACGCAGGATCTATTTCTTTTCGACTCTTTTTACTTCAGTGTTGTGTGCAGGACATCGATCCATCCTCACATTCTGTCTACAGTGTTTGTAACTGTGCTAGAGGGGAACTTTTCCCAAGTCAAATTATATACTATAAATATATACAGACAGCCGAGCCCTGGAAAATAAGCTACAGATCATTATGTAATTTGGATAGTCATTTACAAAAAGCAATGCAATTTAAAAATTTGTTCTTTAAGCTCTGGAAATGATTTTTTTTTCCCAGTCTTCTTTATATATTTGTCCTTTCAAAAACTGGGATATCTGGTCAACCTAAATTAATGAGAATGATAATTATGAATGATGTGTGGTCACTGAGATTTACTTGGAAGATGTTAGAGGATGGTATCAACAGTGGGGTATCTCTGAGGATGCAGAAATCAAGACTCATTCCTTTTTACTCACTACCCTTAGAATTTACTTTTCCTTCTTCTGTACTCCCAAATACCTAGATCCTTCAGAAGGGCAAGTGGAATCTCCAACATGGGAAACCAAAGAGACCATATGCCTTCTAGCCTACCTTCCTAAAGAACTGTAAGGCACTTTCCAAATTTTTAGGCTTGTGTTCAGCATCAGGACCATAAAAATTACAAGAGTAGATAGAATGTATTAGTCTCAGTCATGCAATATTTTTAAGCCAGAGAATTAAACTGAAAGGAAGTTGAGAATAGAGAAATTGGTTAGTGAAATAGTATAGAAAACTGAGAAACAGATTGTGTATATACAGACATTGGTCATTTATGCTAGAAGTGGTACTCAAAAGTCAGTGGGGAAAAGGTAACTTAATAAATTAATGGTGTTGGAATGATTTCCAAGTAGAAAAAAGTTCAACTAGATTCCTTCCTCATACCATACAGAAAAATAAATTCAAGAAACATAGTTATAAAACAATTAGAAGAAAACAGAATTTCTTCACTACCTCAAAAGTGAGAAGGGTTTCTTTAAAGTAGCAAAAGTGTATCTTAATAAAGAAAAAGATGTATAGAGTTGACTATATTGAATTAAAAACTATACGACAGAAGACAGAGATGGGCCCAGAGGTAAGAAGTGGTGTGGAGAATCTGTACCGGATATAATGGCCAGAAGATGAATGTCTAAACCATATTTTTAAAAAGAAAATACTTAAAATAGAAGCTACTTTAAAAATGAGCAAAGAGAAGAGAAAGGTAATTCAAATCAGACCAAATCTAAATGGCTAATAAACTTATAAAAAAAAACCTTCTCTACCTTATAAGTAATCAGCAAAATGCAAACAAAGACAAGGAGATACCACTTCACATGCAACAATCTGGCAAAATTAAGAAGACTGAATGTATATAATATTCATGAAGAATACACAAATTACATTAGTGTATTAATATAGTTTATTAGTTCATTAGTATAACCAATGATCAAGAGCAATCAGTAGTTTTTAGTAAAACCTTCGATGCATATAATCTATGACTCAGCATGTCTATTTCTAGGTTCTCTTGTTTGTAGGGGTGAAGAATTGAAAACAACCTAAGTGTCTAGCCAATTAAGAATGGGCATGCTTTTCAAAATACTTAGCCATAAAGTAGGTGCTGGCACCAATCAGTCAGAACACATGCTGGCCAGAGACTCAAGCAGAGTCCTACCAGGGGATGGCAGGGCTCTGGGGACAACAGGGATGGCTGTACTGGTAAAGATGCCTGAGCAGTAGGCTCAAGTAATGTAGACTAGAAGACAAGGGTAGGGGCTCTGGATTCAACTCCTCTGGAGTTGAATTCTGGATCTGTTGCTTATTGGCTCTGAAACCTGGGGCAAATTCCTTGTCTGTTCCTTTAGTTTCGTCATTGTGTACAGCAGGGGTTATAACAACCCTTCCACATGGATTTGTTATGAAGATTAAGGAAGCTAATACATAAAAACTCCTAGAACACTTCCCCATATGCTTATTGAGTAAGCACTAAATATCTATAGTAGGAAAATGGAAATGAATAAATAGAATGCACTGTATGTTTATATAACAGAATATCACATAGCAATTAAAATGACTGAACTTTATGCATTAACCTAATAGAGCTCAAAAAACATGTTGGTGAAACCCTGCAAAAACAACTCACTTATGGATGCATATCCGAAGTTAAAATGGAAAGGTATGCACCAGGAGGATACCCACCAAATTGATATTGATCATCTCTGGGGAGCCCTCGGGGTACAAAATGGATTTCAGCTAATTTTTTTTTTTAATCTAAAAAAAATTCTCAAGCAAAATGACAAAAATTCAACATTTGTTAATTCTGAGTTGTGGCTAAACATTTGTAATATTCTCTGAACTTTTCTGTACTTTAAATTTCTGTTTAAAAAGACATGGAAAAATATGGGCCCAGGTATCAGAGATCTGAGTGCTAGTACCGATGTCCCTCTAATTAGCTACATGACTTTGAGCCCATCACTTAAATCTTTCAAGATCTTCATTTCCTCCTCTGAAAAATCAAGTTAATAGTTTTTACCTCGGCGGGGGGGGGGGGGGTGTTTTTGAGAAATAAATGATATTTGTGGGAAGTTCTATAAATGCCAAAGCTCTATTCCCATGTTCATTAAAATAAAATTGGGTTGTTGGCTTGATAATTCCTAAGACTTCCCTGACTCTGCTGGCATAAGTCTGGTAGAGGTGTTTTGAGGAAGAAGCAGGGTAATGTATACAAAGCTATTAGGTTGGGAGCTAGCACCTGGCTTGTAGCAGAGACTGCTAGATGCCAACTCAACACTGAGTCTCCCCTTCTCCTCCTCACCAGTAGAGCTTTGAATTTTTTCTGGATGTGATGTGCCTAGATAAAGAGATAAATTTCCTCGTCTCCTGTGAGTAGGAGTTGTTGATTGGGCTTCTAGAAATGTTTAAGAATGCTGCCTCAGCTGGGAGTGGTTTCCTTTTGCCCTTTTTCTAACCTCCCTTTTCTGTCTCAGAAAGTAAAGATGGTGGCTGGCATTCCGACAGCCATCTTGAATCATGAGGTCACCTTGAAGATGCAAGGCATGTGCTAAGTCTGATGGCAAAGAAAGGTAGAAAGTGTCTGGGTCCCTGATGACCATGGAGCTGCCATTACAGCCCCTTGGGCTGCCCACTTCAGGATCTCTTTTACTTGTGGAAAATAAACGTGTATATTGATGTCACTTATTTGGGCTTCTGCTCTATGCAGTTGAACCTAATCCGACCTGATATGCTTTCGTTATTCTGAAGATGTTTGCTTCCCTCCAATACGTTTTGGTTTTGTTTTAAAGATTTTATTTATTTATTTGACAGAGAGAGCACAAGCAGGGGGAATAGTAGAGGAAAAGGGAGAAGCAGGCTCCCCGCCAAGGAGGGAGCCCGATGCATGGCTCGATCCCAGGACCCTGGGATCATGACCTGAGCCGAAGGCAGATGCTTAACCATCTGAGCCACCCAGGTGACCCCAATGCGTTTTGAATAGGTAAGCCAGTAAAGAGGAAAATAATGGTACAACACCCATCCTTCTGGTATATGGATGGAGAGGAAGCCCTCCATTACTCTCCCCATTCCTTACTCACCTGTCTCTTTGCTATGAAATCTCTCAAGGGTGTGCCTCCGGAGGAGACAAAGCTCAGGGAAGGCTCTGCCCTGTGCCAGGCCCCGTGTACTCTCCCACTAGACCATCCTTGTCCTTTTAGTGAGTGGAGAGGAGCCCTTCTCCCAGAAGTCTGAGGTGGCCCGTGTTTTATTTGTTGCTCCTGGTCAGACTCAAGAGTAAGACAATAGGAGACAAAATAGCGCTCCCTGGAAGTGGAAAGGAGAAGAGAGACTATGATTACAGGTTCATTTTTGTCAACTCTTAGACTCCTGTGATCCAAAGCTTTCTGTGACCTGATTTTGGAAATTGAAAGATGCACCCTCTAGGGAGAATATTATGCCAGCTATAAAGGAATACTAATCAATACTAACCAATAGGCAAGACCTCAGCCATCCTCAGGACTTATGGAGAGCTAGATTATCATTTTTTAATGTAGGAGGAAGAAGAAAGAGATGCAGGATGTTCCCCTAAGCGTTAGTAATAAAGCTATTAGGTTGGGAGCCAGCACCTGTCTTGTAGCAGAGACTGCTAGATGCCAACTCAACACTGAGTCCATCAGCTCTTTGGAGCTATGTGTAACATGCAAGGTCCCCAGTGAGAAATTCTCTGGAACTTAATATGATAGCTCCAGCAGTTTTACCCAAGATACAGAGCTTGGTGAGGAAGTACATTTAAAAAAGTAAGAAAAAAGGAAAGAGAGAAAGATAGAGGTGGAGAGAAACAATGAGGAAGAAAGAAAGGAAGAAGGAAAGAAAAGAGAAGAGACAAGAAGAAAAGAAAAAAGGAGATCCAGAAATTTGGATAAATTTTCTCTACCTCCTTGAATCAAATGGAAGCCCTTTGCTGGCATAGGTTTAGTGGTTCAATGATGTTCAAGCGTGACTTCCTTAAATTCGGGAGAGAGCGCAGGAGAGGTGAGTTTATTCTAACTAGAGCAGTGGGACCCTGAGCATGTCTTCTCTGCATCTGTGCATGGTCAGGGAATTCTAAGTCATGTCCTTAGGGGTGCCACAGAATCTATGGTGCTCACCTTCAGGAGGTAACCTGAGCCTTGTCCCTAGCCTCATCTGGGTTCTAATCCATTTTCTGCCATTTGTGCCATGAGCAAGCCACTGAGCTTCATGTTGTCTGTTTTTCATTTCCAGATACTGGGATCAGAACCCCTCGTGTGAACAGTTGTTGGGAAGCAGGAAGGAGCCATTGTGAGTGGAAATGCCTGGTGGTGGGCTTCACACAGAGCATCGCCTCCATAATGTGACTCCTGCCCGCTACCTTTCCTCCTTACTCTGGTCATGTATTATTGCAGATGCCTGGAGCTGCCCCCACTGAGATGATCCCCGAGGCTGGGGTCATGGGTCATGGGGCCATGGAGTCATGGCAGAGGCATATAAGGGTGGGGCCGTGCAAGAGGTCCACCCCGATGCCAGCAACGGGGTGTAAATGCCTGAAGAATTTAAAAACGATTATAAAACCAGCTAAAATGAGATTTGCTTTTCATTACCACCATGTGCTCCTGATTCTAAATAATGTCATGATAACATATCTTCCCTGGAAACAGTTTTTAATGATCTAAATTTGAAGCAATAGCTGTGGTTATTGTTGGGTTTCAGTGCTATGTGTAAGCTTCAAATCAGCACATTTTTATTATGTTTCCTTCAATACACATTGTATTTTATATGAAAGTGAATTCAGAGAATTCCTAGTTTTGTGGGAATAAGCTACACGCTTTTATTTCATGAACAAGTTCATAAAGGTTTGGAATCATTCGAGCTTACGTCACACGGGGACTGTTTCCCCGACGCCATTGTACGGCACATTCCTGCATTTAAACACTAGATTTGAGGTAAACAATCATTGCAAAAGATAAAGAAACGGAATTTGGGTTACATCCTTTCTGTCATTCTTTGTGAGCATTTTGAGTATTTATCTCTGTTTGAAATGTGAAACAATGACATTAGTAAACCTGGGGTAGCATGTTGTTGTTAAGTGTAAATTTTAGTTCATATGTGAAACATCTTACTGAATGTGTGCTCTTCTTTTACAATTATGATTGTTTTTAAATGAAAGAATGAATCCCGTAAATAAAATGTCACCACAATGATATCATTTCATAGTTATCTGACTTGTACTTTTTGCAGACATTTTGATTTTATTAAAATTTACTTAGAAGTTACTGGATGATTCTTTACAGAAAATAATATAGTGTTTTGTAAAGAAAGGATCAAAGTTCAAACTGTAAGTTGGAGATAAAATTCTTGAATAGAAAGTGCTTTTTTCCTTTTATGCACGTTTTCTTTTTTTACTGGCAAATTATACATACAAAGTGTAAAGGAACATTTTCACTGCCTCTGAAATTTTCACTGGCTTTTCTGGCCATGCTATTTTTAATTTTATTTCAAGATTTTGATGAAAATGATTTTGTTGAATAGTTGGGGGATGTTAACAATGATCTGCCTGGGGCATTAAATACACTAGATAAGCCAGTGATCCCAGTCTCCCTGTCCTGAGCGTGGAACACCAAGGTGGCAAGTGGGGGCCAAAAACACAGGGCTTCCCAGCTGCTGGAAGAGAAAACTTTTTCTTGGTTCAGGGCACTGGTTTTTCAGTCCTGTGGGCTCTAACCTTAAGGAAAATAGCAAGAGCAGTAGTCAAAACAAATAGCTTCTCCAGGCATCAGGCGGATATTTCATTTTCTTTCCCAAAAGGCCCAGACTCAGACTTCCTTTGGTCTCTTTCAGACACTCGAAGAGTCTCACCTTCAAACCCGCCCACTGGGCAATCTGTGCAGGAGGGAGTGGCCACTGCATGACCCTTTCTCAGTGAAATGCCTTGATTGCTCCCTCTTGTCCTGTGCTGGGCTTTTTTTCTAATGCCCCTTTGACACTGAATTAAACTTTAATTCTATCTGGGGCGGAAGCTCTGGGTTGGGTTGTACAGCCCTGCTGTATCATCGATGAGACCGTCTGGAAGTTAATTATGCTGTAACTCTTACTGCTCAGAGCTCATTCATTCCCTACCTCCTCAGCTCCTTCCCTTTACAGCTGTTTAGTTATTTGCAGCCGAAGCTGCTCATCGCCTGAAAGAGTCCCCTAGGACTCAACTGCGCATGAAACAATAACCGGAGCTCTTTCTGCCCCTGCTGTAAATGCTCCCTTTTCCTGGAGATGATTCTTTGGATGAGAAAAGCCTAGATTTGCACGCAGTCAGGTGAGTGCCCTCTGTCCAGCTGAACTGGGCCAGGCCAGGGCAATGCACTGAGTCACTGGTACACAGCAGCTGATCTACCGCCTGCCTGCCATTAACATAGGTGAACACAAATCCACATCAAACCTTCCTTTTTTAAAGGCCATGTTTACAGCCCGTTAGTAGTTAGGGCGAGTGAGAACAAGGCTTTCGGTGGCAAATATGCAATCCATCATAGTAATTAAATGGGTTTAAGTACAGCACTAATCTGGAGAGGCACAAAGAGTTCCATTTTGACATCCCAACTTAAAGAGATGAACAAAGGCAAGGAAAGTTCCTGTCCCCTGCCTCCTGCTGTCTCTCTCTCAGTCTATCTCTGCTTCCAGCACCTCTCTCCATCTCTGTTTTCCTCTGGGTTCTGGATCTCTTGGATTCTCACTCTCTGTATATCCCTGTCTCTCTTTGTTTTTCCAGCAGATTCCTTTCTCTTTTTACAAAATCCTTCTTCCTCAATATGACATTATAACATCTAATAACTTAAGTAAAATCTTCCAGAAATGAAAACAAAACCAAGCCAAACCTCACCCCATTGCCCCTGCTCTCAGCACCCTGCCCCTTATTTTAGGCATCCTGCCAACTCTAGCCAGAGTAATGCACTTGCTCTGTGGTTAGATTTTTCATCAAGATTTCAGAGAAGTCCTGGTACTGACCGACATCTCCCTTGCTCCCTCCTTTGGTTCAGGCTTTTAGGTTCACGGGCAAAATTTCAAGCCACTCAGCTGATTATATCAGTCCCCGCCCCACCCAACTTGAGCTTCCCCATCAACTGCTGATCTCTGGTGCTTACGAAAGAAGTGGCCCAAAGCACATCTCCAGCTCTGAGCATGTCATTTCTACCAGTACTCCGGGAGGTTTCACAGCCCCTAGAACTGATGTGCTGGGGCGCCAGGGCTACTAGACTCATTTCACACAGCCTCACGGAGCAGCTGCCTGTGGAGGGCCCCGGCTGCTGTTGAGTACCCAGAGCAGCGGTGCACGCCACTTTAGGACAGGAAACGAAGAAGGGGACCATATCCAACTGCCGCCACAGGGGGGACTGACGAAGGCAGGGTGTAATTACCTCTGATGCACCTCTCTGCCTCCCCAACATCAAGGAAGTTTATGAAGTCCTCCCGATTTAGAAAAAATAAAAAAATCGTATATGGTCCTCATGCCAGGCAAAGCTGGATTACAGAAACAGCTTTAAAATCTGCCTCTGGAGAAGGGATGATCCCAGGAAGGAGAATACAGGCACTGTGAACCACATTCCTGAAGGCCCTGCTCCAGGCAGACAAGACAAAGCAAGAATTTAGCATTTTCAAAAAAAAAAATACTGGAGCAACTTATTTTCCGTAAACATATATTTTATGTGACAGTATAAAATGGTATACCAGAGGAAGGGTATTTTTGTCGCCATTCTACTAAAGCAGCAAGTTTTGTATTGATGCAGGGAGCTTCCCTACTAATAAATGACTTCATGAGGGGCCCTTCTGCCCTTTGAAATGGACGTCTTCCTTTCACCAGGAAGACAATGTCTGCATTTTTTTAATGACATTTCTTAACCAGGAATTTCTGTGCTCATTTTTTTTCCTTTTATCTCTTTAAAAAATTATTAAATATAGCATACTTACAGAAAAGTGCATAAAATATTAATGTACAGCCTAACAAAGAATGAAGATGAAGTCGCCTCGATCCATTGCGAGGAATGGCACATCATCACAACCCAGAGGCCCTTGTGTTTCCCCCAGCCTTCTCAGCTCTCTGTGGAGGCTTCTCTGTTCTGGCTTTTAGGGTGACCACAGCTGTCCTTTTCTTTACAGTGTGACCCCCTATATATCCTTAAATACTACAGTTTGGTTTTGCCTGCTCTGAATTTTACAAAGAAAATCATATTATTTTGTGCCTTGGCCTCTTCCACTCCACACTGATGATAAGCTTCATTAATGTTAAGGATACCTCTAATTCGTTTGTTTCCACTGTCATGTAGTATCCCACTGTATGAATATACCACAATGTACCCACTCCCACTGGCTATTTTCTGCTACAAACACTGGTGTTTGTCTCCTGGTACACAGGTTTCTCTAGGGGTTTTATCTAGTCCTGATGATAATTAATCTGGAAATCTTGAAAAGATCAGGAGGAGTTTATAAGTTACCTACAAGAAAAAGGACATTCCGGGCACAGGGAATAGGGTGTGTAAAAGCAGAGAAGAGTGCAACCACGTGGTATTTTGGGGGAACCACAATCCTGCATTATCGGGGTATGAGTTCCCGATATGAACAGGGCTATGTTCCAGTGCACATTCATAATATAGGGTAACAGACATATTTTGAGTCATCACCTTCACCGTGCCGGACATGCAGCCTAATTAGAGTGGAACCACGTAGCTGGACCCAGTTGTTGTGGGGCTGAGATCAATTCTGGGCAGCCTTGTGTGCTAGGGATCATCACCTTTTAAATGGCAAATGACAGTCATCTTTTAGTCAGGTCTGAGCTGGCAAGTAGGTGCCGAGAGGACTGTCTTGAAGAATCTGAGGCTATGTCTGGTACCAGCCGGAAAGCCTTGACTGATAGTGTGGAGTTCATGTGTCACGGAGTTGCTGACTTGTACCCAAATGCCTCTCTCTCAGAGCTGGGGCACTCTGGAGGAGCCCGCCACAATCCAGCTCACACTGGTCCATATATTGATTACTTTTATTACATGTACAGTGCTGCTTTAATCACCACAGTTGCCACTATAAACGGCATAAACCTTCTGTGTGCCTGGGAACCACAGCTACTGGGGCAAACAAAATTTACCCCCCCCCCCCCCCGCCTTGGCTTTCAGATGACAGAACCAGGAGATACTGAATGTCAAGGTCTTATTTGAGGACTGATAAGGAGCTCTGAGCTTCATGTGCTGTCAGAGCCACCACATTTGTTATAGATGAAAATGAACAATAACTTATGTTTTGAGTCTCTCTCTTAAGCCAAAATGATCACAACATTCTGTCCCACGAGTTGAAAGGGTCCAGTATTTACAGCAGGCTGGTTTGATTCATGACTCTAACAGTGTCAGTTTTGTGGTATTAAAAATAAGCCCTCTGAATTAGAGCAAGGCTTTGCCTCAGGTAACCTGGGTATGGAATGTGTGTGCATCAGAGTCCGTGACCGGGAAGAAACAGGTCTATGTGCTAAACTCATATTATCAGTGGGTTATTGGTGCATGTGTGGAAGACAAAGATGAGTTTCCTCGTGAAATGGCCATATTCTGACTGTTGCTGCAGCAGTGGGAGGCAGATGGGTGGGCAGATCACAGTCACATGAGATGGTGCACAGTCAACCTAACGGATCTATGACTTGATACAGAGAGACAAGAAACTAGACACTTCCAGTGCCATATGAGCACATTTAAGAGGAGCTCCTGTTCGCCTGCGGTAGAAAAAATGACCACAAAACATTTTCACACTGACACGGAGGCTGAAAATCCCAGGAGGAACCATTCTTTGTTGTGTGAACCTGGATGGGTTCTTTGCTGTCACTGAATTTCAGGTTGCTCCTCTGTAAAATGAGAAAAATACTTCACGGTACCCTTAAATGGATCTAATCAAATGAGATTATGTATACAAAAGTCATCTGTAAATTACATAGCACTGTACAATATTAGGTATTATTATCATTATTATTATTGTTACCTCGTAAGGTTATTGCAAAGTTCCAAAGAGATCATGTACTTGAAATCACTTGGAAAAATCTGGAAGAGTACAAATATAAGGTGGTAGTTGAAGTAATAGTATCAAGGCTTTTAGTTATGGGTGGCTAGAGGTCCTGTGAGAAGTGTGTGAAGGAGGGTATAAGAGCATTGTGGACATAAAAAGTTCATAGCAATTTTTTCAAATGGGAGATGAGCCCTGGAATTTTCCAGAACAGAAGCATCAATGTCAGTGGAGCTGTGAAGAGGTTAGAAGTCATCGTTCAGCTGAGTCCATGTGGCGTTTTGTATTTAATAGGCATTTTTGGTTATAAGAAAGAGAGACTGACTCAGGTTACAAGGAAGAAATGGAGATTCCTTGATGGATACATGTAGATAGAGATGTGTACCACACCTCATGGGAAACTGCAAAGAGCCAAGTCTCAAGGAGAATGGAATGCATAGCAGGAACTGGGTTATGTAGGATGAAAAGCAACTGTAGGAACTGGATTATCTTGTTGCCCTAGAGCGACAGGGGTTTTCTAATTTTCTACTGTTCATGTCCCTACACAACCAAGTAGTGCATCCTCTCCTCGGTATATCACTTGGTTTCTGCTTTCTAGTACTCCATCTAGACTGACCTCAGCTCCTGCCTACCCATGGTTTCTCTTGCCTGTGGCTTCTGCTGTTCTACGTTCCTGCTGATGGTCTCTCAGCTTCTGTTTCTTTCCCACCTTCCAACTCATGAATCTCTCTCTTTAATTCACAGACTCTTCAGGAGAGAGAATCTGAGAAGTTCCATTTATCCCCGTTGTCTGCTGGATGTGACTTTTCTGTCAGGCCAACTCAGACTGACTACTCCTAGGTCAGGCTTCTTTTTTTTTTTTTTTTTTTAAGATTTTTTTATTTATTTGACATAGACACAGAGAGGGAACACAAGTAGGGGGAGTGGGAGAGGGAGAAGCAGGCTTCCCGCGGAGCAGGGAGCCCGATGCAGGGCTCGATCCCAGGACCCTGGGATCATGACCTGAGCCGAAGGCAGACGCTTAACGACTGAGCCACCCAGCCGCCCCTTAGGTCAGGCTTCTATACCTGGACCAGTTACCTGTGGTCTGGGAGGTAGGGTCACATGGTATGAATATAGCAATTTATGCTTCAAGAACCCCTTAGCTTGGGGCCGTTAGTTGGGATCCTCTTGGCGAGGTGTGAGGCAGGGGTCTGTTGGTGGGCACGTCTCTACAGCTTCAGGACATATGTGAGGATGCTTGGAGCTCGGCGGTTTACTTCCCAATACTAAGTCAGTAGGAGCAGTGTAAGGAACTTTCTGTTAGGACAAACAAATTAAACATCCCCATCCCCCATACAAAAATATGATGATGATGGTAGAGAAGATGAAGAAGGAGGAGGAGGAGGAAAAGAGAAAGAGGAACAGTGTGAGGATTTTGAGATATCTTGTGTGAAAGCCTTTCTCTGAAAGCCACTCTGAAAAGAGACAGGAAGTGCAAGCTCTGAAGTGTCAGGAATAGTATACTTGGCCCAATCAGCATTATTTCAGATTCTGGCTATTTTACCTAAAGTAGAGTCAAAGTAGCTTCTTCAACATGATTAAGAATCCCAGAATTTTGAAACAGAAACCTCGAGGGCAATTGTGGCGATGAAAACATGATTGTCTTGAAAAGTTACCTCTGCCATTTGGGGCAGCTGGCCTGGAATTCTTGTCAATATTGCTTATATAAAATAGAACTCTGCTTTTTCTGTAAGAGGGTGCTGTATTTTCTAAGATTTTTCTTCAGCCCTCGAGTGTTTACATGCCATTTCTGTATGTCCCATTCTCGCCTCCAATTTACCCAGCCTCAGAGTTGCTTCCAAATGTCTAGAAGAAGAAGCCATCTTGACTTCTGGGTGCCTGTGAAGGCTGTGGCCGATATCGGCAAAAACAAACCAAACAACACCAGCAAAATGCCCCGGCAGCTTAATAGAACTCTCAAATTTAATCACACAAAAAATGGCTATCCTGGGTGAGCCTTTTTATAAGTTTTGTGTTCCACCAACAAAAAAAACAAAAAAATATTGCCACTGGATTTTTAAAAAATGTCATGTATTATGGCGGTAGCCAAGATTCTCATTATTCTGAAGTCATAAACAAAATAACCAAAATATGTGTTAGGTATCTGCTGTTTTAACTGTATAGCCTTGGGTAAGTTACTTAGTCTTTGTACTTCATTTCTCATTTGAACACTGGAGTATTTATTTTCTTTGCCCTGTGCCTGGCTTATAGCAAGTGCTTAATAAACACCACCTATTAATATTGTATACCATTTTATTTAGTCATCTTAAGAACTTTATGAAGAATGAAGCTCCTACGAAGTGAAGTAATTTGCTTAATTTCTAGAAGGTACTAAGTGAGTCAGAAGAATAGGGAACTAATTTTTTTGACTTCAGTTAGGTGGCCTTTTTGCCCATCAGAGCTACTACCCACAGCCCTATAGTTGGGAGGAGGTTCAGAGAAGGTCCCAGAGCTGGAAAATATCTTCCTGCTTTTCTCTTCTTCCCAAAGAGGGCTGAGCAGGGGGAACCTGGATCTGAGTCTCCACATCCAGGATTCAGGAACCCCACTGCAGTCCCTATCTCAAGGCCCCTTTCCTACTGGGCATCTTGAAGGCTTCCTGAATGCTCACCACCTCTCTGCCCTGACAGGGGGAAGGATCCTAGACTCTGGAGGTGTTTGAGGAGAACTGTGCTTCTCCTCCACCTCTGCCTATGGTTGAGACTGTCTGCCATTCTCTAAGGGGCCTCAAGCACTTCTTGCCATAGAAGCTAGGCTCCTCGCCTCAGAAAATCAACATAATGCTCCCCAAGTTTCAATTTCTTCTTAGGGTAGCTAATCTGCATGGAGTTAATAAGATTTATCGAGGGCCCCACATAAAACTTGGCAGGTTTTCTTAGGTGATGAAAAAGGTGGCCCTTCCTGGGGAAAGGCCACCCTGTTGGCCACCCCTTCCGAAACAGTCCTGTGGACGCTTAAGTTCTGGAAAGTCCAAGGAATGGCGCAGGCAGGATTTTATTGGCACCTGTAAATAGGCCAGTTGGCAGCTCTTCATTTTGTTCTTCACGGACAGGTGTGGCAGTGGAGCTTGTCCTCAGATGCCTGCCAGAGGCTAATTTGACTACATTTGGTGCCGCAGGAGAGATTGGTGAAAACTTCAGTGAAAGGAAAATTAGGATTCAAAGAAGCCAGGTAGAGTCTGGAACAGGACTTCTGTGTAGGTCATCTGGAAAGTGTGTACCCTTAGGAGCTACGTATGCATCATAATAGCCTTAAGAAGAGAACAGGGTGGGATGAGGTGGAGAAGTGTCCATGTGCCCGGAAATGCACCCGAAGGCACGCACGGCCGCACGCAAACACCTGAAACAAATGTGGCTCCTAAGACGTAGCTTCCAGCTTATTATGTAATCACTGAATCTGTTGGCTTGCTTGTATGACTCAAGAAAGGATTTTAGACTATTTCCACTCCTTCCACAGACCACTGCTAAGTGACCAGATGGGAAAAAGTCTCTGGCCTGACCACCAGCAGCCCATGACAATTCCAGACGGTGCGGAACTCACAGCAAAGGAATTATTCTTACTATTCTTTTCTTCCCCCGTGAAGAAATGGAGGCCTCCGCTCTTGACGCTTGCATTGCCTTGTTGCTGTCTTCTCTTCCATGACACCTAGGCTTGCTTTTCTTTATCTTAGGTATTCCGGTAAATATTTGCTGAATTTTAATTTAGATTGAATGCAATTCAGAAGACTGAGGCTTTCCAAATTTCAGACCTCCTGAGGAAGGGGTGTGCGTGTGCGTGTGCCTGTGCGTGTGCGTGTGCAAGAAAGAAAAGCTCTCTGCCTGTCTCATCACCGAAAGGCCTCCTGGGATCTCTGGGCTCAACCCGAGGAAGAAAGCAGATTGGTTACCTCCGTCTGGTGGGTTTTATCAAAATGTGATAAAACAGAATAATGAAAAATGGTGGGCTGAATTTGTTATCATTCAGTGAGGGGCTCTGTGCAGGTAACCAGGCCGTAACTCACTTGCCTCGTGACAGTTTTTATTGCTCTGTTTCGGTGCAGTTTTGCGGATTGAGGGGAATTGCCCTACACAACAGATGTGGGACTCTTTTCTTTCTCCCTATCCTGTGGACAGGCCCTAAGGCTCAGCGCAGTGACTCACTGTTGTGGTATTATATGCCTCAAGATTAAGTGTGTGCTGCGGAAAGTGTGGGGCAGGATTTATCAGTGAGAGTTCTTCCTTTGAAGTATCAGGGCAGGCTACTTTGCTGATGGTTTCTGGAACCTGGCCAAGCCCCAGTATGCTGTGAAAATAGCCGTCTTAGGTTTTCTTGGCACATGAGCACATTTGCACTTGATTCTCAGACCTCCACTGCTTTCTGATGTTTTTGAGGCAAGTGTTCTTGGGAATTAGGGCCCGAGGCCAGACTGTAACCCTGCCTGTTTGTGCCCCTTCAAATGCCCCATCCAAACATGGTTTTGATGGCTCCAGATACGGGCTGTAACACAAACTTGACTAAGAATATCCCTGAGTTCCAAGTACAGGCTGGCTTTGAGCTGCTTTTAGGCATTTGTGTATAAATTTCTCTCTAACTCACATTTCCTGCTGCCCTGCCCCCACTAACAAAATGTTGACGCTTAAGGGGTTTTACTGCAACAGTGCTTTCCACCACAACGTGTCTTTGCATTTCCAGCTTGAAACTAATGCAATATGCATGCGGAGAAAAACCCCAGTGATGCCATTACAACTCTACCAGTAAATTAAGAAAAAAAAAAATCCATCATTCTCTAGTGAAAAATCCATCATCTATCTGCCTGCATCTTTCTCTTCCCACCTCTAACTCATCGTCATACTGTTATTAATTTTGAGAACAAAGGACATAAAAAGCTAATTACGTGAAATTCCCAGACACCCTTCCAGAGGTTAATATATCAGCCACATTTCTCATCACCCGGCTATGTGTAATAAATAGCTTCCTTGTAAATGCAGATTTCCCAATAGACTCCCCATTTCAGGTTTCCCTCTAGCCTGGGAACCAGACTCTGTCCTTCCTGATTTAAATCTTGCCAGCCTGTGTTGGAGAACCCATGTGTCACCCTGCTGAGGCTCTTTCTGTCTCTTAACTTGCTAAGAGGGCAGACCCTTTAATAAGGGCAACTTGATATGATGGGGCTTGAATCTGAGAGAGGGCTGTCAGGTCCGTGTCCATTGACCTGGTTGAAGACATAATTGAATGGGGTTGAAGGCTGGGTTCCGTTGTGAGTTGAGTTGTCCCCAACCTCCAAATTCATATGTTCAAGTCCTCACCCCACCACCTCGGAATGTCACCTTTTTCGGAGATGGGCTCTTTGCAGAAATAATCAAATTAAAATAGGATCACTGGGATAGGCCCACATCCAGTATGACTGGTATCTTATAAAAGGGGATATTTGGGGATGCTCACACACAGGGAGAATGCCATGTGAACATAATATAGTCACGTACAAGTCAAGGAGAGAGGTCTGGAACGGATCCTTTCCTGTAGCCCTCAGAAGGAACTGACCCTGCTGGCACCTTGATCTTGGACTTCTGGCTTCCAGAACTGTGAGACAATACACTTCTGTTTTCTAAGCCCTTCAGTCTGTGGTACTTAGTTACAGTAGCCCTAGCAAACTAATACAGGTCCCTTGGACAGCAGACTCTGAGGAAGGGGTTGGCATGAAGGGAGTTTGTAAGGGAGTACTTTTGGGATAAATTCCAGAAGAGAAGAGAAAGAAGCAGACTGGGAAGAGGGAGAAGTCAAGCTGTGCTGCGATGTAGGATCTGGGTGGCACATCACAGCGTCCACCATGAATGCATGTCATAATAGGTTAGTTGGCTGAAGGATGGCTTGTCGTATTTTGTGATTTTCAAAATGGAGTTTAGCTTTGTAAGTTGTGGTGCTCTTTTCAGTTCACCTTTTCTCATCTACCGTAGAGATGAAGCAGGCTGTGGCTCCCTGCCCTGGAGCCTCTTCTGGGAGAGAGGTAGGCTGTGGGAGGTGTATCACTCAATATCTGGACAGAAAGTCAGAAACTGCTCTGGATGCTTTACATGGAGGGGGATGAATAGAGAAAAAAAGTCTGTAAAGAAACTGGAAGGGCTGGGGGGAACACTAAAAGGAGGGAGATGTTCCCCAGAGATCAGGATGCTGGTTTTGACTGGGGTTGGAGCCTATAGGTCCATACTCTCTGCTGAGCTGCTGTTGCTGCCAATACTCCTGTTGCATCTGTGCTGTTCCTCCTGAACAGGCACCCGGGATGCCACATTCTGATGCTGGTGAGACCAGAGCTGACACTGCCAGAGCTCAGATTCATGGGACGCTTCTGCACCCCATTGTTGCTGGTCCCATTACTATTGCTGTTAGTGGTACCACCAGTAGCAGACAAAAAAGCCTCTTCTTCCCCATATCTTCTACTCTCCCCTGTAGCAAGGGGACTGGCTCCATATTTATTTCTCTGGGACATTAATAAAATCATAACATCTACCTTATCATGAATAAAATTTCTTGTGTTTATTGTCTATTAATTTTTTCAAAGTGATTTTACATTATTCTTTCAGCAGCCTTGCGATACATACTAAGTTGTCCTTCATTTATCCATTTGTTCCTTCAGAAAATATTCTCTGGGTGCCAACTATGGGCAGGTGTTTGTGTTATGTATAGCAGAAGAATACAAAGAAGAAGAAGAGGAAGGAGGAGGAGATAGGTTGGGAAAGTTCTGTTCTCCTCAGAGGGAGCAGAGGGATGTGGAGCAGGAAATGGACAGTAGTGGAAGATCAGTCAAATTCTGGAGTTGTACACTACTCTGTAGTGGGGAAGGGGAAGGAGAAGAGGAGATATCCCTATTAAAGCATTTATCTTTACAAAGAAGGGGGTCTGCTTTTACAAATAAAGCAACTAAATTTCAGAAAGAAAACTAGTCAGTAATACCAAGACTTCAGATTGGCAAACCCAAGCCATTCCAGTGAACAACTCCCTTCTCACTAAAAACTAAGATGACACGTTCAGGAGCATTCAACTCCAAAAATTCTAGTTAATGTCTCTTATTATCTCAAATGTCATCTGATTACAGATTGATATGTGTTTGGTATAAGGTTACTGTGATGCATTTTCATTTGTCCTCATGGAAGGTGACAGAGCAAGCTTGGTGTTTTCCACATTGCTTCGCTTTGTAAATACAAAATAAGCAATATATTGTATTCCTTCTGCCTAAGCATGTGGTTGGTATAATTTTTCCACAGACAGCTGAACTCAACAGCCTGTGCGTGGTGGTTCAACATGAGTACAAAATGGTAGGCGATAAAAGTTGTTAGAAAAGATCCCCGGGACTTCACTAGGCACTGCTACCAGAGCCAGTCAGATTACTTGGCAAATTCAAATGTGCTACCAACTCTTACAGACCAGATTCTTCTCACCCGGAATTTAACCCACCAACCAGACCCCATATTGCTCCTGAATTTAAGAGACTTGGTGAGAATTTTATCAAGCCAACACTGACTGCAGTTAGTAACCCTTCAGCATATTATCTTAGCCACCTAGCAATTTCTTTCAATCATGGAATATCTCAGAGTATTTCTTCAAATCATGCTTCTGATTTCAAATAATAAGCTGAACCCATTCTTCTCTCTTTTTGAGCTGTTACCATGCTCAGCAGAAGCACCGATGTCACCATGATTTCCTTAGCAATGCAGGTGTTACAAAGGGGAGAGAGAGAGTGTGGTTGGAGGAGGCAAAGAATGAGTAGCAAAGGGGACCTTGATATTCCTTGTCTATAGGGTGCCAGCAAGATTTCACTCTGCACCTCGGGGATGAGGGTCCAGCTGGTGAAAGATCACCCTGGCAATGAAAACTTTGTTCTCCTCACTTAAAAATTTGTTAAGTATATTCTGTGCGCCAGGCATTTTTCCATTTTAACTCCTAGAATAGACAACTAATTTTTCCTGATACATCTGGGATGTTTCCCTAAGACAACAAAGAAGAGAAGGCAGTTTTGTGTTGCCACAGTTGTATATGGGCTTAAATTGAAACTATTGGTTTCATTAGTCTTTATATTCTAATTATATCTCTACATTTCACCCTGTAACACTTTATTGCTCAAACAAGTTGGCTCAGAAAATAATTGCCATGTTCTTGCATAGAGAATATACAAAACAAAGGGCTATTGTGCTAGGGCTGGAAGGAGTGTTTTTTGATTGTTTGTCATCCTGTTCGGTGTTTTCAATAGAAGCCAGCCCTGAATGTTCAGGAAGGCCTCTGAGCGATTGGGAGCCATCAAGTAAGCCCTGCCAGGGTGTAGGCTTCCCTGGACAGGTTTTTGACTAGTCATCTGCTTCTGTCAGGAATTAAGGACAACATTTATTAAGGTTTTCTTAGGGTGTTAGAAAATCTGTTGTCTATTTCTGAGATGTTCTTTCCTTGCTCGAGGTACCTAAATGTTACCACAAGGTCCATGGAGTGTGAAGACCACCAGGAGATTTGACTTTCATAACAGTCCCCTTTCATCTCATAAGTCAGAGTAACTCGGCAATAATGTCATATTTTGTGTTTGCAAAGTGATGGAATTTTATAGGAGAGTTAATCTTTACAGAGCCCTAGACTGGTAGGGAACCTCCATTAGTACCACTTTGAAATGAGGAAAACATGATATGAAAAAAGGAACTAAATCTCTTGGCATTTCCCCATTCATGAATTTTTTAAAAAAAAATTTTTATTATGTTAATCACCATACATTACATCATTAGTTTTTAATGTAGTGTTCCATGATTCATTGTGCATAACATGATTTGGTTTTGATATAGAATTCCAGAACGATTGATGATCCCAGCCTATGTCAGTCATTTCTCAAGGTTGAAAAGAGAAATCCTAGGGAAGTATATGGCAGTAAAGTAGAAATGAGGTGGTTCATTGAAATGGGCCACATCACAGTGGAGACACCTTTTCTCTAGGAGGATCAACACAGGGCATCATCTCTCCATGGCCATCACGGTCTTTTGAGGGTTCTGCTTCTAGGTCAATAATCCATCATGGTATTTATTGAGCATCTGTAATGTGTCTGCTTTGTATTTGGTAATATGGTGAAAACAAGAGACAGAAAACATAGTTCCTAATCTTTAAAAATCTCTACAGTCTGGCTGGAGAGGTAAGGTTCAGACAAATGAATTATGGGAAAACATCAGATAGTATATAAACCAGTGCTAAGTGTTTATGGGTCAGAGGTTCTCTTGCCATCAGAACAAAGAAAGGGCAGAGAACACAAACCTTTGGAATAACCAGGGAAGACTTCTTGAAGGGGGAGATGCTTGAATTGAAAAGAGAAAGTTCTAACAGGCCCTTTAATTTTGTGAGCTTCCAGTTTCATCAATACCACAGTGGTACTTCATTTCTCCCACAAACCACAGTGAAGAGTGAAACACAGAGGTTTTGCCTCTGTAATGACAAGCAGAGGCCATGTTGAGATGCAGATGATGGCAGGCTCCCTCCCAGCTGAGTGACTCACATCTCCATCCCGGGGTACAGGGCTCAAATAGATGACAGAGAAGTGTAGACCATGGGCTTTCCAGGTTGCTCCCGAATAAATGAAATCAGGAGTACTGTATTTCAAGATGGGGAGATTTTCATGAGGCACAGAGGGGAGACTGATGGAGAGTCTGATCTGGCTAGAAGTTTGCTGGGAAGGGTGGTAGCCTACTGCTAAAGGGTACTGAGGTTCGATACGAGGCAGTGATTAGGGGAGATTAGTACATTTTGCTGGGCAGGCCAGTGACATGGGCAAAGAGGTCTTTTAGAAATACTTGAATGGGCACCTGGGTGGCTCAGTTGGTTAAGCGACTGCCTTCGGCTCAGGTCATGATCCTGGAGTCCCTGGATCGATTCCCGCATCGGGCTCCCTGCTCGGCAGGGAGTCTTCTTCTCCCTCTGGCCCTCCCCCCTCTCATGTACTCTCTCTCTCAAATAAATAAATAAAATCTTTAAAAAAAAAAAAAAAGAAATACTTGAATGGAAGTGTCCTACTGAAAGGATCAGAGGAAGCGAGTAAGCCTGAGTCAGGGAGATGGCTTAGAATGCAGATTGCAGGAGGGGGTGGAGACTACAAAGGCAGAAAAGAAAGGGCGAAATCAGCAAGATTTTGCAAATAATAGCCTCGATGACCAATGCATAGAGTCAATGAGGACAACTATGAGGAAAAAAGGGGAGGAGGAGGAGCCGACAGTGTCCTCAGCAGCACCCTGCAGCCTCTGAGCACTTACCTTCCAAAGTGGTTTTCCCACCTTATGTACCTGCTGGGTGACAGTTCATGTGCAACTCATAGACCCATAGTCATATTCTAAAAAAAAAAAAAATCTTTAAAAAATTGTGGAAAAATATACATAACATAAAATTTGCCATCTTAACTGTCTTTGAATGTACAGTTCAGTAAAGTTCATTCACACTGTTGAGTACCTGATCTCCAGAACTCTTTTCATCTTTCAAAACAGAAACTCTCAAGCCACTAAACAGCAACTCCCCATTTTCCTCCCTCACCAGTCCCTGGACACCAGCTTTCTACCTCCTGTCTCTATGAATTTGACCATTTTCATACAGTGTTTGTTTTGTGACTGGTGTATTTCGCTTAGCATAACGTCCTCAAGGTTCATCCATGTTGTAGTGTGTATCAGAATTCCCTTCCTTTTTAGGCTGAATATAATATTCCATTGTATGTATATGACATATTTTGTTTATCCATTCACCCACTGACGGGAACTTGGGTTACTTCTCCTTTTTGGCTCTTGTGAATAATGCTGCTATGGACATGGTGTATGAATACCTCTTCCAGACCCTGCTTTCAATCCTTTTGGATCTATACGCAGAAGGAGAATTATTGGATCATGTGGTAATCTCATTGACAAGTTCTGAGGAACCTCCATACTGTTTTCCACAGCAGCTGTACCATTAAATTCCCACCAACAGGGCACAAAGCTTCCAATTTCTGCACCTCCTTGTCAACACTTCTTCTCTGTTTGTTTGTGCTAGCCATCCTAATGAGCATGAGTGGCCCCTGGCTGTATACTGAGCAGGTGCAATTTCTCTCATGAGCTGTAACTGTCTTTCTTTGCCATTTATGAAGGCGCAGTGGAATACGTGGGCTTTTGAGTGACTTCGAATGGCTGAGAACATTGAGTCGGCTCTAATTTGTCTTTTGTAAAGGAACTCATTCCCACACTTCGGGGTTCTCTTATGAGTAACAACTTATTTATGATATTCCTCATGAGTTATTGAGATGGAGCAGTCAGTCATGGCATCACCATTGAGAGTCACTCCTCACTGAACTGGGTTTTTAATTCACAGTGGATTCTTGTCACACACCCAGTGAAAACAACACGTTCTCCCCTAGATGGGATGCTACAAAAAGGGAGGGTAAAAGCAAAAGGACAACAGGAAGCCCATCATGTAACAAGATTTTATTTCCTCCTGAGTGGTTTAATCAGAGACGCTTACTAGAAACAATGTCCCTCTTCATCTACAGAAACTCTGAAGCCCAAGGTTTGGAACCCAAGCCAGAGCATCTATCACTCCTCTCATGTCAATATTTAGTGATTATATTTTTGAGAGTGATTTCTATCTGTCCAACTTGGTCATGCAGTCGCATCCAGAAAGGAAAAGTTATAATGATAAAAAAGAGTTTTTAATTTTTTTCTGAGGTTTTATTTACTCAGACAGCCTTTGTTTAGTTGAATGGAAATTTATGGGCTTTTTTTTCAGCATGGGATTTACATCTGAAGAGTGCTGTAGACCCCTTAAATAGTGTTCCAAATGCACAGTGGCTCTTCAGGCCCTGCAAAGACCATGAAAAGCTGAGGATGCCAAATGCTAGACATAGCAAGAAGAAAAAAAAATGGAATAGCAAAAAGACAGGCGTTTGGCCAGGGCATCTGGTGACAACTTTCTCCCAGCAATTTGTCCTTAAGGCCAAGGGGAAGAAGACAAAGTATGTAGGTAGGATGATGCCAGAAAGGCCAACAAGAATACTCCAGTGTATTCTGTCTCTGAATGATTTCCAATATTGCTCTACCTGACTGCTTTATCTGCAGTCAATGAGCCCTTAGGTAACTAAGGCAGAACACTTTTTTTGTCTTCAGCTGTAGTTTGAGTTTTCAACAAAGGCTCAAGGATACTGGAAACTCAAGGCTGAGCATTTAAAGGCAGGAGATAGGGCTGTGAGATAATGACACCCCTGGGAAACCCTTCCTCTACGTACCCAATACTCAGAACCAGCTAAAGAACAGAGGGAAGTCCAGGATTCTGTGCTCAGCCTGTCCCATGCTACTGTGCGTGGAGCATCACTAACCACCCAACCATGCAGACCGGTTTCCTAGGAGAGGCGGACTCACTGGCCCTCCCACACTCAGCTCTTTGTTCAGATTATTTTCCAAGACCTGCCTGACATTTCTCTCTACCCATTTTTTCTCTTTTTAAACGCGTAACTTTGTTTTTAGGAAACGCTTCCTGAGAGTAACAGTGAACACACACTCAAGAACTACTCTCCTGGAGAAGTGGTATAGGGTAGTGGTTAGGAGGGTGGGTTTTGGGTCAGACCACGTGTGCTCAAATCCTGGGTGTGCCACTAACAAGCTGTGTGACCTTGGGCAAACCATGTGCCCCTCTGGGCCACAGGCTTCACATCTATAAAAGAAGGACAGTGATACTGTCCCCTGCCCGTTTCCTCCCTACCCCCAGGGTTGCTGTGAGCACTGAATCGTGAGAAGCACTCACAAGAGCATCTGCATATGGTATGTGCCATGTAAGTATTAGCTGTTGCCCCCCCCCGGGCCCTCCGTTCCATTTCCTCTTGCTCAGCTCGTACAGGGGAAAGTACAAACCCAGCTCTCCAGCTCTATGATCTTTACGTAATTCACATTTTTAATCTCTTTGTATTCCACTGAGGTGAAGTCTGAAGGTTTATTTGCTCTTCAAGCCCTCCAAATACTGACGGCCTGACTATGAAATGGACTTTACCTACTCTTGAGTTATTCTCCCCTTTCCTTTTTATCTATTTTCCACTTTTCTTTTCCTCTCCCTTCTTTTTTTGATTTATCTTCACACCCGAAGATGTTACAACCTTCCTCACCCCTCTATGTCCCAGGGGTCTGGAGCAAACAGAAGTTTAATTCTAGTATGTATGCTTTCCTTTACTTGAAAACTGAGAAATTAATTTAGCTTTATTTTTGTTAAATCTGCTGGGTTTTTTTGTTTTGTTTTGTTTTTTGGTGGTTTTGTTTTGTTTTCTTGTTGTTGTTGTTGTTTTTGCCTCTAGGAAAGGAGAGGAAAAAGTGGCTGCTTTATAATTAGGGCACTACACAGAGACACACACACATCATCCTTATATAGAGTTGGCCCAATCTGAGAGCCAAAGGCAACCATGGTGGCCCAAGAAGGTCTGGCAAGAGGAGACTGATGACTCTTTCTGAGGGGGGCTTTAGGGAATGGCACTACCTCTGACCTAACCTTCCAGAATCTCCAGAACATTCTCTGCTCCTCCTTGCACTGCCTCCCTTTCCCCAGCCTCCGGGGTCCTTCAGGCTCTGACTTCCCTCTCAGCACCTCCCAGGACTTCTTGGAAGTCCCACCACTCTATGTGCCCCACACAAATATCAGTCCTGTGAGGAGCCCTACTCGCTGGCACTACCTCAGTCACCGCCCACAGGCCTGGTGCCTGGTAACCGTCCTCATAAATAGACCCAGATGGCCAGATAAGTCCTGCTGACAACAGCCTGCAGTGCCGTGACTGGACCTCACCAGATGGAGGCCATACCTTGCACACCCTGTTGCCCATTCTGCCTGGGAACCTGAATCTGGAAGAAGACCTGTTTGGTTGAGTTGGGGGCACTTGAGACACGGTCCCTGAGAGCAACAGCGGGACACTCACCACCACCCTGCCCCCTGCCCCGCCCCCCAGCTCCCTGCTAAGAAAGGAATGAGGGACCGGGAGGGTTCTTTGGGGATTCCCAGGCTGGGTCAATGCAGAAGCATTCTGGTGAGTTGCTTTCCGGTTTTGAACCGGGAGCCCTGCCTGGGAAATAAGCCCTTCAGTAGTGATAGGACAATTGCTCCCTTCTGTGTAGTGGTGGTGGTGTTGCCAGCCCAGCTGGGACACAGAGCTCACGTACATTTGCACCATCTTCTGTAAAAGAGGGTGCGCTGGGGTTTTTTCTTGTTACCACTATACAATAAATTTAATCCTGCCCTGATTTTTAAGAACCAAGGACATTAGATTCTGTATTTGTACCCTCAGAATGCAAGGTGGCACTTGAAATACCGGACACATAGGATGCATCTTTTTGAAGCTTTGGTTCTAAATATATAAGTAATATAAGATATTAGCCTTGGACTAACCATCAAGCTGATGGGCTGACTTTGTTTTTGGGAGATTTGGGTGGAAGTGTGAGAAGTGTTTTTGTGACTTGGTGACTGTTGACCTTGACTGTCTCTATGGCTATTCTTGGAAGAGCAATGATTTCTTGTGGACCCCATGCCCAGCAAAACTGGGAGACAGGGATTTGGAGAAAATGCCGATGAGATTCTAATCTGATATAATTTCTGATACATGGGTATGTAATCATAGTTATTCCCCCTATGGTGCTCAGTGTTGCTTTGATGTAATAAAAGAAGGACAAATGGCCCAGAAATGGTGATGAGGTCACCTTGCCTGTACGCTGAGAACCAGTGTTCTTCTACATGGTTCTCTCCAGATTTTAATTTTCCCCACTAAGCAGAGCATATAAATTCACAAATGTGAAAAAAAATTATATTCCAAAAATGTGTCAGTTTATGATTATTTTGTGCCTGCGTGCAACCATACAACACCGAGAACTGTCTAGCACATGGAAAATTGATTACTTTGATCTTTATCTTTTTCTCAAGAGTCCAAGCAGGAAGGTTTGCACTGGGTACCAGGGAGCTGGTAACACTGGGTGGTTCACATACCCCTTGAATGTTTCTTGTTTTAATAAGCTCTAGATACTTCTTCTGGCCACCCATATCAGCCAGTTATACATCGAGGTTCAGTTGTAGATTCTCACCTGCAGAGGAAGAAAAGAAGGCCCCTGCTGTCCTTCAGTTCTCATTGGCCGGGAGGAGTGGCAGGCACTTAATTGACAAGCTGGCCCAATGTGGACACATCCTCATTTTTCGTACAGGTGGATGCCACAGACAGGTTTCTGCAGTGACACATCAAATGCGCAGTGGCAGCCTCTTCCCGGTCCTTATGCACTGGGCCGAGCTACAGTCCTGGGGAAGTAGCTCTCAGATGGAGAAAGGACATGTATCGAGCTTCCAATTTTTCAATCATTTACTACTGCTTTTGACTTTGAGCAAGAAACTTCATTTCTTGGAGTATCAGTTTGTATAATGGTAAGCTATGATATCTACTTTAAGTGACAATGATTGTCTTTAAATGAGATCATGTGTGTGTTATGGACGAAGCATGGAGCCTGGCACATAGTAGGTGAATGAGAAGCACTAAAGACCTCCGTAGTAGGTAGCTGCAAAGGTGGTAACATTATTTTCTCCCTCTCCAAACAAGCATACAAAACCCCCCACAACTCAGAAATGCAGCCACGCAGAAGCCTGGATTCCAGCATATTCCGAAGACAGGAGAGAGCCTCATCTACACAGACACCATGTGACTGGTCACCCCTCTTGTGCTATACCAATGAGACACGAGGATCAGGCATTAGCATCATCTCACTCTAAAGCTTCTGCTCACAGAGAGTATGTCCATCTTCAAGCTGGTAAATAAGCTCAAAGGAATTTAACTTACCCTATGACGTTGGCTAATACCAGTTTCTCTTTTAGAGAAGACAGGCTGATGCCTCTGTATCATCCCTAATGAGGCCATTACCATCTGTGACTCTCTTCCGAGCTCGGGCAGAGCTATATGCCACAGGGCCATGATTCATCTTGTGTTTAGTAATCTCGGCAACTCCCTCGGTTGGGTACTGCTGCCTCAGTGGAAGGAAGAGGCAGAGAAGAAGGGGACGGAGGGAGGGTGATGGGACACTGGACTCACTGCTGTATTCTGTAAAATTGTTAGTCTTCATTACCATGAGAATACCTCCATTTCTGCACGATATTTTATACTCAGTTAATTCCTGGCAACATCACCAGAGATTGATGCGTGCATGCTGAATAAGCTTGGGAATTTTTTATGTTGTTATTTGCTTAGATCACATTTTTGCAGACAGCAGTACTATAGTAATTGTTACCAGGGGCATAGAATAGCTATCCTGAAACTATCATTCTTTTTTTTTTTTCCCTGAAACGATCATTCTTTATTTGATCTGGTTCATTTGTTCTTATCACAAATGCCATTGACAATGGGGACCAAGAGCTGAGGATCCTACCTGAACAGATTTTTGTGGGTGAGACTTTGAAATGTTTACTCATCTTTAAGTTTTAACTTTTTTAGATAAAAAATAGGGATGGGAAATGATCATTGGAGAGCCTGAAACCTTTAAGATCACCTGATGTGGAGACCCTGTGGCCGTATAAAACATGGCAGTGGGCACCCAAGTCCCCAGGCCCTGACTGGTCCAGATGGGATCTGGCCATTTAAATACTTACTTGGTTTCATTGCCCAGTAATGTAGGAGTTTATATGTTTTATAAATTCATATTAGACAGCTGTTGATTGCTTATATGGAATCCATATTGCCTGTGCCAAAGGGGTAGCCCAGGCCCCAGTTGTGAGGTTCATGTTCTCCCTGGAGGGTCAGAGGTACTTCGTATGTAGATGGGCCAACCATTCTTGCTGGGTGGGCACAAGTCCCTTCCCTCTGCATCAGCCGTTGGAAGGACCGAACTGACAGATCTCGAAGTTTGCACAGGAGCCAATAACCTCCTCTCCAGCCATTCCTTGGTAAGAGGTTTTTGCTCCTTTGTTTCTTACGCGATTGCTCAAGTCACGTTTTTGTTAAAGCTCCTGAAGCGCTCCTCAGTGCCTGCAAAGCTCCAGTCAGTGCCTTCTTCCACGTCACCCTGTGCTTAGTGGGGGGATGCTTTTCTTCCTCATCTGAAGGAGTTAGAAAGCAAGCAGGTTTTCCCTCAGAGCCTCTCTCAGTGTCATTCTGGGTTCTATTAAGGTATTGGGTTAGATTTCAGAGGAACTGTTTCATCCTTTGAGCAATTAGTACCTTTTGAAAATGCAGACATCCCCCAGACCCTGTCCTGCAGATGCCCCTGAAATGCTTTTGTCAGGATGGTTCACCTGTTCTGGATCATGTTCTGCTAGCTGCTCAGGCCAGCAGCAGGGAGAAAACACTTAGGCATATGGTTCAGATGTTTGCATTTTTATCTGAGCAAACTCTATGTGAAAAGATCTCAGAATTTAAAAAGGCAATCAGTGCATACAATGTCAGAATGGTTGCTGTTTCTTTCCTGGGGACATTTTCTTGGCATCCCAGTCTGATCTAGGTGTGTCTAATTGTTCTAAAGGCACAGCTGTGTGAGTCTGATTTGCCTGCAGGGGGAAAAAAAAAAAAAAGCCCTATCTTCCAATGTCAGGGAACGGTCTTCAACTTCCCTCTCAGTTCTCACCTTTGAATTTCTATGAAGCCTCAGACTTTGAAGTCTTTTGGCGGCTAAGTACAAAGCATCATTTCCCAGTCAGCCCCAGAGACTGACTTTCAGTATCTTTGAACTTGCCCTGAAGAACAAGGACCATTCAGAATTGGCCTCACCACTTGGACTTTTAAGCATGTTCATAGCTCAGAGCTAAAAGGGAGAAAAAAGGAGGGAAGAAAGGAAATTTTTGCAGATTTTTCACTTTGTGGATGCTTATGTGACCCTTTCCTGAAGACTTTGGTGGGGGTGTTGCAGCCAGAGATAGTTTTGCCTCAGACAGCAATTCTGTTGAAACACAACAGGCTCATTTTCGTGGAGCTGAAATAAGCATTTCAACATTGATGTTCAAGGCTCCCTTGGAGCCTGATCTCAGGGAAGCAGGAAGCTACTATTTTTAGCTGGAAAAAAATATCAACATAAGATGAAGAGACTTGGGTCATGGCCAAGATTCTACTGTTTCTTCAGGTTACTCAAGGCTAAAAAGATACTGGTTACACAATGGGCATAGCCCTCTGGGCAATTTTCGGACATGATTAGGTACTCAAGAAATGTAACAAAGCCAGCAAATTCCAGCGAGGGTAGACACTTCTATGAAGAACCTCCCTTTGGAGAACTACCTTCTTGAAGTAGTAGGCCACAGCCCCATCCTGCTACCTCCCCATCCCCTGTGGGAAGTGTTAAAGGTGTGTGAGACTGGGAGGCTCTGCTCCAAGCCCTGGGACTCCTACGGCTGTCAGCTTTTCCCACAGTGGCCTGGCCCAGTCCTCCTGCTTATAGAGAAGGCCTCTCTTCTTGCTTTGGAGAGTGCCCCCCCACAGGGCTCTGACAGTGACTCAGCCACCAGTCTTCCCTTCCTGGCCCATTTGAACTGCTGTTAAAGCATTTATAAAGTAAATAGCCCATTCTCAATGATCAACACTCACAGAAGAAAGCAGTGCCATAAAACAAAAGACACGCCCAACCAGTCAAATTTCCAAACTCTTGCTTTTGAATTGTTTTCAACTGGCAGGGTATGATCTTTCTTAACATCAGCATAAATCCTGCCTAAGCAGCCCTTTCTCATAGTTTTTGCTAGATATTATTACCATTTTTGCAGATGTCAAAGTCAAAGAAGGCCCTTAAAAAGGTTTATCTCAGGGGCACTGTGTGAGTTAACAAGTAATAAAAATCTCAAAAAGGCTTAAGCAGGAAAGGGAATTCATGGATGAGATGTAGTCAGATTCCTGAACAGGAATGACAGATTTTGAGGTAATCATGACTGCTGTTGTCGTCATCATGTTTTGACTTAGTCTTTCGTTTTGTTAGCTTAAAACTCTCCATTCCATGTGACTGCATGGAGTTAGGTTCAAATCCAGCAAGCAAGAAGAATGACAGTCCCTCTGACAAACACCTCAGCAAAAATCTCAAGATACCTCATGGACCCTTAGGATCATGTGCTCTTCCTAAGCCAATTACTGAGAAATGTAATCGTCCATTTGGATGGTCTACATCACATGTCACAACGAGCTTGGGGTAGAATCATCTCTCCCAGAGCCCTGTGGACTGAAAGCAGGAGATGAGTAGATTTCCAAATGGAAATGGGGACTGTTTCCACAAGAAGGGGAAGGAAAACCCGGTGTGATGGAGAACACACAGGTCCACTATAGGTACAGGTACGTCTAAGTAGCCATGCTCAAAGGGTGCCAACTTCATGGCAGACGCTGGACTAAGTCTGGGTGAAGGGGAAAGAAGAGGCGGATAGGTGTCAAGGTGAAGAAAGCAGAATCTTTGCCACCGAGGAACACAGCACCTCAAATTTTGTTTAGGCCAGAAATAGCAAATTCATGTCCAGGTGCCAACACTTCTGCCTCTTGTGCCCACGGCAGACATCACTACTGAGCCCATCCTGTCGAGCCTGGATGCAGTTTTAGAATTCTTTGCTCACTGAGCTCCAGGCAGCCATTAAAAATCAGCAGACACTGGCACCTGAGAAGATGTTTATTTGCAACCTTAGATTGATATTTAGTGACTTGGACCAAATGAACATTCACTTTCAGTGTGGTTTGGTAAAGTGGGCTGGGTGGGAGCTGCAGTAGAATACAGCTGGTCAGCAATTGATCACCAGTTGCTAGTTGTCTGGAAAACCCTAAAGCTGTGTGAGGATAATAGCAACTTGACTGTATTTCAAGGTTAGCAGATAACTAGCTTCCTTCAAATCATACTCATTCCTTTTTAAAGTATTTTAAATAATACTACATGTGGGGTGCCTGGGTGGCTCAGCCGTTAAGCATCTGCCTTCTGCTCAGGTCATGGTCCCAGGGTCCTGGGATCGAGCCCCGCATCGGGCTCCCTGCTCCGCGGGAAGCCTGCTTCTCCCTCTACCACTCCCCCGCTTGTGTTCCCTCTCTTGCTGTGTCTCTCTCTGTCAAATAAAAAAAGTCTTTAAAAAAAATAAAAAAATAAATAATACTATGTGAAAATAACAGTGTATAACTAAGCTTTTTTTTTTTTTTACAGTTTTGTTGAGTGACATCTGTGTGTGCGTGTGGGGGGGGATGTTCTCATTTCACATAACTACAGCAGAATTAATCTAGCTCTCTACTCTCAATATTTAGAAATCACATTCAGTTAGTTTAATGGGTGAGTAAAAGGCTAAATCCATGATAGAGTGATACACGAAGCCAGGAAGAATACACTGGATGCACTGTACGAACTCATGACTGGTTGCATAAACACTCTGGAGGGGCAGGCTTTCTCAAAGCTCTGAGGACAACTATGAAAGCATGTTAACTGAAAGAATATGAAGTGATGGCTTTAAACATGTCCTAAATGTTAGAGGTAAGCACTTTTTAACTCATCTAGACAACAAATCAAATCAACAAACATTTATTGAGCTGTTACCATGTGCAAGTTATTCTTAAAGGCTTTGTGCGATATAAAGAGGATAAGCTTGTCTCTTTCCAAAGAAGAGGCAAGTAAAATTGAAGACATGAAATTTATAAATATGAAATCTTAAATAACAATAAAACATTTAAAAGTGAACAGTAATTGAAGAGATGTCATTGGCAGTGAGTGATTAATTATGAAAGGAATTATATGAATAATTATAGGAAATTTTTAGGATGGAGTGACTAGTTCAAGCTAGAGAATGAGGAACCTCATTAAGGAAGAGGGAACTGACCTTAGTCTCAGGAACCAGAATCAGGGGCGCCTGGGTGGCTCAGTTGGTTAAGCGACTGCCTTCAGCTCAGCTCATGATCCTGGAGTCCCGGGATCGAGTCCCACATCGGGCTCCCTGCTCAGGGGGGAGTCTGCTTCTCCCTCTGACCCTCTTCCCTCTCGTGCTCTCTATCTCTCATATAAATAAATAAATAAATAAAATCTTTTTAAAAAAAAGGAACCAGAATCGGGTTAGGAAGACAGTCCTGGTGGGGAAAGCAACCTATGAAAAAGCAAGATGAATGGAAGGGGCAAAGTATATTTGGAAGAGAATGAGCAAATAAATGTGTCTAGGCTTGATGTTTTGTGCAGAGGAGTAGAATGGAGGGGAGGTTGTAAATATACTGGGACCGATTGTGGAGGCCTAGCTATAGGTTTTAGGTGTAACCCAGAAAGCAATGTGGAGTCATGGAAGGTTGCTGAGTGACAGAGTGGCACTGGTCCGATCAAACTGTTTTGGGGACAAATAATTTGACATAGAGGCGGGGGATAAAATGGAGGTTAACAGAAACCAGAGCTGAGGAGACTAGGAAGGGAAGATTTTCAATAATAGTGGGAAAGGTACAAGGGTCCAATTTAGTGTGTCGGTGGTGGAACTGACTATATCGGTATTGTGAAATGAAAGCTGTGGTCACTTAACTAGATACTTTCTATAGAGGAGGGAGGATACATACAATTAAGATCTCAGGCCCAAGAGACTGAGATGATGGAGGAATCCGAAGAGAAGACCATTCTGGGCTCAGAGAGAAACTTAGGCCTAGATGCGGAGGCTTAGGTGAAGGCCCCCGTGACCAAGTAAAATGGCCAACACCTCACTGTGTTGATGGCCACAGCCAAGTTTTGGCGGGAGCTTCAGGAGTCATCTGCACAGAGCAGAGGTTTGAAATAATACTTACCATCCGGTCTCCACAACTATCATATCTGGCCAGTCTTGTTTCATCTGCCCCGCCACTTCTGTTCCCCTGACCCTTCATTTTCTTGGATGGGGGAGTATGCTGGCTACCTTTTCTTAGGTCCCACTGAGGGTCAACCCTTTTCTTTCTAGCACAGAGCATGTTGTTTAACATAAATTTGGGGTGAAAATGATGAAGGTGAGATTTGAGGAAGAAAAAAACCATTATCTCCCTTTGGAATCTTTAGACTACTCATAACTACAGCAAAATAAATTGGTTGACATATCCTCTTCTGGGGCCTTCCCCAGCTTCAGTTCAGGATGTCCCTGAGCTTGAGATGTTGCATGTGTGTGGTATGAGCTGCTTCTTGGGAACCCCTCTGCTGAGGGCAGACAGCCGTCCAGCCTTCTCCACTAGCGCTGGCATGAATGCGGGACAGGCATCTTCATGCTGACGGTCACTCAAATCAGAACTGAGGTGTGGAAAATGGGCAGGAACGAACAGCTCTGGCCTCTGTGGGAAGCAGGAGTCAGAGTTAATTGACCTCTGCTTGTGCTCCTTTTCTCTTTCTCCATTGGAGGTACCCAAAGCCACAAAGAGAGAGAGATCCGCTCACAGGCGGTCACCATCAGGAACCCATGACCGTGGTTACCGTGAGGTTTTTAGCAGAGTGGCCGAGACCTGGGCCTGCGTCACACGTCAGTTTTAATTTGTACTTCTTGCCAGGGTTTGTGCTCCGGAAAGAGGATAAATTTCTTAATAGGTCATCTTTCTTTTACCTTTTATGGAAGCATAACAAACATGAAGAAAAGTGTGGATGAATTTCCAAACTGAACACACCTGCGTCACTAGCACACAGCTCAGGAGGGAGCACATCACCTGCACCCAGGAGTGTCCCTGTGCCTTCTGCCCAGTCACTCCCCACCCGGGGTAACTGCTCTCCTCACTCCTGGCAGCACGTGTCACCAGCAGTGCTCCCTTCCCCTCCCCTCCTCTAAAAACTAAGCCCACAATCCCAGCAGTGTGGGAAGTGACCAGGTAGCAAGCAACAGGCATTGGTGAAGAGCATCACTATGATCTCTTCCTGAATCCATGGTGGAGTTTCACCTTAGTGGCTGCCTTTCTATTCGTGACTACCTCCCAGGCAACTCTTTGGAGAAGACTGCCCTACCTGATGGTAAAGAACGTATTCCTGATGCTTTGCAGCACTCCACACAACACACTGGAGTTATTCAATCCTCCATGCCTGACAGGAGAGGAGGAGACTCGGTGGGCTGAGCTGATGTATGACGACCACCCAAACCGAGGACTTTTGCTTCTGAGCTTCCCGAAGTCCCCCATCAGCAGATGCACAGTCAGCTTCTGTGTGGTCCGGGTTTCTACCCACAAGGAAATAAATACAGGCGGGGCAGACACCCGGGCATTCAGTTGTCGGTCTCGCCAGTCTAGGGTCCAAGGAGAAGGGCAGGAAGGAGTAGAGGTGAAGAGTGAGGGTGTCAGACGGTCACTGGCTTCTGTCTTCTCTTTACCCTGTGTGTAATACCGGAACATAATAGCATCCATCTCATGGGGTTGTGATGGGACTCAAGCATGATGAGGCACGTGGAGCGCTGGGCAGAGTATGTGGCACATGATGAATGCTCCATGAACATGAGCTCTCACTGTGCTACAAGAACCATTCTTCCAATAAAAGAATAAGGGTATTCTAGGTTGTCAGGATGCAACACTTCACAAGCTTTAGAATACCTGAAACAACCGACCAGGATTTAATTAGGGTGTTTTGATCCATACAAACCTCTGGGTCATGTTTCCAAAATTGAATTGTCATTTTACGGTTGGTATCTCAGAGGTACCACTCTCTGCATGAAGCTCTGGGACAATGGAAGACTTCGTCCTGCCAGAGATCTGCATTTTTAGGGGTGGAAGACAGCCGAGGATGAGAAGAGGTTTTGGCTGAAGTTAAGAAGAAGAAAACTATCCTCTTCAAGTTTGTAGTAAGGTAAGGGGAGACTGGATTGATTTTCCCTTTAGACCATTTGTAAGTTAAAATGCAGCCTCCTAACCACAGACTAGTCAAAGCTATAGTGTCTTTTGGGCACGGCTCTGGAACTCTTTTGGTTCTCTCAGAGAGCTCTTCTCCTCATCTTCCTTCCTCCTTTCTCCTTCCCACTGGCCTGGCGTGTCAAACCCTCTCTCTCATCAGCTGCTTGTGGCAAGCTTCTTTGGGGCTCTAAGTTTCCTTGCGCTCTGGGTCTCTCTCAAAAGCCCCGTGCCCACCATTTACTAGCTGTACAAAGTTGGGGCAGACTCTCATACTTTTTAAGCTTCTCGCTTCGTCTTAATGAAATGGGACCATCGACAGCACCGCATTCATGGGACTGTGGTGAGTAAATGAGACGGTGCAAGTCGATGGCCTAACGCAGAGCCTGGTACTGAGGAGGCACTGGACAAAGAGAAGCCGCATGCTGCTGCCGTCAGCAGCTTTACCATCACCATCCTCAATTCCCGAGCAGAAGTCCTCGCGCCAGTCTTTCTCACGTGTTCACGGCATAGTTCTCTCCTGAATTCCCATCTTTAAGGTCATGCAGTTGCCTACTATATTCCCAGATGCCCAGGCCTCCACAATGTCTACTCACCCACCTCAGAATTGTCATGTCTGTTTTGCATCTGAGCACCCAGATGAAAACTGAAAAACTCGATCAAATGCTCAGGTGGCCAACATATCAGGTACCAACCGCTCTTAGGTTGTTCTAACTATCTGGAGGATCAACTGAAATTTTTAGTCTGCATTTGGCTGTCTGGCATCAAACGACACTGCCTTATCTTGGACAAGGCTGGGAAGAAGCAAGCCACTTCAGTATAACCAATGTGTCACAGCTTATTGATACAAAAGACATTTTGATGAATTAAAACAATCTTTAAAACTGTTTCTACCAAGAAATGGGTAAATCACCATATATCCCTGCAAGATGAAGGATGAAATGAAGATTTGGAATGAAGTGAGACTATCTCTCTCTCTCCCTTTTTTAAAGATTTTATTTATTTGATAGAGAGAGAGGGAGAGAGGGAGAGCACAGAGGGAGAGCAGAGGGAGAAGCAGACTCCCTGCTGAGCAGGGAACCTGACATGGGACTCGATCCCGGGACATCTGAGATCATGACCTGGGCCGAAGGCAGATGCACAACTGACGGAGCCACCCGCGTACCCCTCGGTGAGACTGTCTCTTGCATGTATTGCAGTATGTAGTTCCATGAATTTTTTTTTTTTAATTTGAGGTATAGGGGCGACTAGGTGGTGCAGTCAGTTAAACGACCGACACTTGGTTTCCGCTCAGGTCCACATCTCAGGGTGGTGAGATCAAGCCCCACGTCAGGCTCTGCACTTGGCACAGAGTCTGCTTGAGATTCTTTCTCCTTCTCCCTCTGCCCTTCCTGCTCATGCTCTCTCTCTCTTTCTCTCTCTCTCTCAAATAAATAAGTCTTTAAAAAAATTTGAGGTATAATTTACATTCAGTAAAATTCACCAATTTTAAGTATACAGTTTAATGAGTCTTGAAAGATATACGCCATCACCTCAGCAAGATACAGAAAAATCTTTCCATCATCTCAGAAGAGTCCCTCATGTGCCTTTGCAGTCAGTCCCATCTACCACACACAGCCCCTTTCAGCCACTGACCTCCTTCTATCACTGTACTTCTACCTTTTCTAGAATTTCATAGGAAAGAAATCATTTGATATGTAGACTTTATTTCTGGCTTTTTTCTTTTAGCATATTTCTTTTGAGATTCAGCCATGTGGTTGTATCAGTAGTTCGTTCCCTTTTGTTACTGAGTGGTACCCCACCATACCCCAGTTTGTTTTTCCATTTACCGGTCGATGGACATTTGGGTGGTTTCCACTTTTTGGCTATTATGAACAACGCCGTTATGAGCATTCATGTACAAGTTTTTGCCCAGACATATGTTTTTATTTCACCTGAATAAATACCTAGGAGGGAGAATGCTAGTTTGTAGAGTAAGTATTTGTTTAACTTTTGAGGAAACCGTCAGTCTGTTTTGCAAAGTGGCTGAACCATTTTACATTCTCACCAGCAGAGTTTGAGAGTTCCAGCTCCCCATTCACAACAATATGGATAATCTTCCTGATTTTAGCCATCCTGGCGGGTATATAGCGGTGTCTTGAGATTTCAGTTTTCATTTCCCAAATGACTATGGTGTTGAGCATCTTTTCACATGCTTAGAGGCCATTTGTACACCTTCTCTGGGGAAAGGTCCCTTAAATCTTTTGCTCATTTTTATCAGCATGTTTGTCTTATTATTGTATAATAAGTTATTCACATATTATTAATGTCCTTTAGTAGACATATGTCTTGCAATTATTTTTCCTAGTCTGTGCCTTGCCTTTTCATTTTCTTAACAGTATCTCTTGAAGAGCAGAAGTTTTTAATTTTGATGAAGTTCAATTTATGACATTTAAAAAAATAGACTGTATTTTTTTGTATTCCACCTAAGAATCTGTTTACTCCAAGCTCATATTTTCTCTCGTGTTTTCTTGTAGAATTTTATGTTGTTTTTAACTCCTAGGCCTAAGATTATTTTGAATTAATTATGTTCTAGGGTAAGGTCAAGAATGAAATTCATTTATTTGTATTTGGATATTAATTTTTTACCCAGCACCATTTGCTGAAGACTACCCTTGAAGTACCTTGACATACCTGATAATTTTAAGAGCTGAAGTTTTCTTTTTTTCAGTTATGTCAAAGTGTCTCCTTCTAAAGGATGTGATAAATTTTTGTGTGCCATTTGTAAAAATTAGATAATTATTGAAAAGGTACCCAAAGTACAAGGAATAATTGTACAATGTTGTTTATAATAGCAAAAACAGAAAACTAAATATCTACCAATAGAAAGCAAGTTAAATAAACTAGGGCACATTCATATAGTATAATATTGCAGCCCCTAAGAACCCTAATGTTGATCTACATATATAAACAGGGAAAGATATTCACAATATGCTTTAAGGGAACACATATGGATCACAAACAGAGTGTCTTATATTCCATTTCTGCAAAAATGAAAGCAGTAGTTCTGTAGGTAGAGAAAACAAGGATATAGAATATCCTTTAATAATACTGTGTGTTCATACTTAATATATATACTGATTTTAGCAACTTTTTTGGAGGTGGGGGAGAGTCAAGGGGAGAGGAAGAGAGAGAATCTTTTTTGTTGTTGTTGCTGTTGAACTTGAATTTATTTTTGGATTCTCTGCTTTATATTGATCAATCTATTTTCTTTTTCTTTTTTAATTTGATTTTATTATGTTAATTACCGTACATTACATCATTAGTTTTTGATGTGGTGGTCCATGATTCATTGTTTGCATATAACACCCAGTGCTCCATTCAGTACACGCACGAAGAGAGGGAATCTTAAGCAGGCTCAACACCTAGCACAGAGCCTGATGCAGGGCTCAATCCCATGATCCATGAGATCAAGATTGGAGCCGAAACCAAGAGCTGGACTATTAACCAGCTGAGCCGCCCAGGTGCCCCTTTATGTTTCTCTTTCAAATAATACAGCTGACCTTTAAAATCAGGGAAAAACATTTCTTTACAAAAAAGAATCATGTACTTTTGGTGCCAAGTTTTAAGAATTCCCCATTCTTGTGGCTTAACATATCAATGTATGATATTCTCACCTGAAATGCTTTTAGGTCAAAACCCAAACACCAGCTGAAATCTGGTTTGCTCAAGCTAGAGAGACCCACAAAAGGCTTACTGAAGAAAATGAGGCATTTGAAGCTTCATTTCCATTAAAATGCAAATTAGAATTAAGGTTACCCATATGGTGATGCATCTAATTTTCCCCCAATGCACTTTCTAGCCAAATAAGAGATAATTTCTATTTTTAAATTCTTTAATGATGTAATCGCTCACAGTTATAAGTATATGTAATACACTCTATTTTTCTATCAATAGCCCAGATAGATGCATCTGATCACTCACATGGCCATATGGTGTGATGAGACACGAATCTACTTTTAAAAAAGTTTTATTTTCCCAGAATATACTCTGCCTTCAGCTGCATGTACATCATCACTCAGCTTTTTGGAAGGTGTCTCTCAGAACTTTGACTAAAGCCGGAACAGAGCTAGACCAGAATGTTCCATGAAGATAAGGATCTGTAGCACCTAGCACTATGCCTGACTCCCAGCAGCCCTGATAAAATGCCTGTTGAGAAAATGAATTGGAGAAGAACATGACTCTTGATTTAAACCAGGGGCATGTTTATACTTTGATGATCAAAGAAGAAATGTTCTAACTTCAGGGGTCCTTACTTACATCTTTTATGATGTGAAAATTAGAATTCTTAGCATTATCTTATTTACCACATGACAAAACTTTTTCCTCCTGTTTTTTTTTCCCCCAGAATATAGATAGATAGATAGATAGATAGATAGATAGATAGATAGATAGACAGATAGATAGATTGATTTAACATTGAGGTTGGTATTTCCTCCTGGTTTTTTGAATGTGAGGAAACTGACACCTGGGTAGAAAGTATCAGAATCTGGACTCTTCCTGGGTCTTCTGTTTAAAGTCCTGTACACGCATTTACCTCCTCCTCCCTGTAGGTCCACAGGCCCAGGAGCTCCCTGTCTACCACTCCAACCCTACTCCAAGAAAATAGCCAAGAAACCTCTTAACGTGAAACTGTATATACATACTGCACAATGGACCAAAATGTTTTATTCACATTTTATGAAGAATAATGTGTAGAAAAATGTGTAGAAAGACTACAGAACTAAGGGAAGTGAATCTTGTCACTGTCTAATTGTAGGCAACTCAGAAAGAGCTATGGTACTAACCAATTAACTGATTCAATGAGTACTGATTGCATACTTACCATGTATCAGGCACATGGTAAATATATCACATTTGCACTCATACTTAGTGCACAGAAATTTGTTGGTGATGGGAGACTAATTGGCATAAACACATATTGAGTTATTTGATGACAAGAAACTTTTATGTGTAGATAAGAAGGCTCAGTTACTACGTACAAAAATACATGTAAAATAAGTAATATATTTATATGGTGCTTTATAATTTTCAAATGATGTATTCATCTGGTTGGATTCACACAATATCTAGGATGAGAGAACAGGTGTTGGCCTACTTTCCAGATGAAGAAACTGAGGCTCAAAAGGCCAAGGACTGTCTCTAACTAATAAATATGTGGTCTTACATTTTCTGAATCTCAGGTGTTCCTGCAACTTATTTTAAGGCTTTGTTTGGACAAGCTCATTTTCTTGTTTTAAGAGAGGTCGAACTATATATGTTTGCCAAAACATACAGGCAAATGAATAACGAACTTGGCAGAATCTCCCTTTCTTAGAATGGGTGTAGCACACTATAACACATAGTGTTCGAGGGCCATGGCAAAGCAGCCGTGTTGTGATTACCCTGCTCAGTATTGTTGTGGCAGAGGCAGACACTGGCCTGGCACATGGGATGCACTCTTTCTTAATTTGCAAACCATATAAAAAAAACCCAAAGAATTGTGTTCAATCTGATCCTTGCAAATGCACGCTCTGCTTATGAGTAGAAAGAGAACCCAGAGGCTTCAGCCCTATTTGAGAATGGCTTTGGGGAAGTATCAGAGTGTTGTCATGCTTTGAGCCCAAGCAGTGGCTGCTAGGAATGACCAGTCAGAACAGATCCCATGGTGCACACTGTTGACCTAACTTCATGGTGCTTGTGTTCTGTCATGGATGTCACGATGCAGGGAAAAAAGCAGGCATGAGGGCATTATTTGGGAACTAGAGAGGTCAGAGAAGATGGCGCCAGGTGGACGTGCTGCTAACAGAGTTGAACAGTTTGAGGTAGGTGTGAGGAGAGCTCTCCAGGAGTCATTAATAAAGATAAAAACTGTTCCTAGAGAAATGTTAATGTCAAGATATGATGACTAAATATTAATGACATCATAACTCGATCCTGTGCCTCCTACCACCATTTTCTCTTTTTAACTTTTTGGTTATTTGCTTCTTCTCTAATGCTTAAATTCCAGAATATAGATTCACTTTGGCCAGCTGAACAAACAACCTAATTTACTAGAGTGAAATCAGGAACAGAAGCTCTCTTTTGAGAACGGCTTATTTAAGGTAGTAAGACCTGCTTGTCTTTATGACCTTGCTACCAATATTCTCCATTTGTTTACCAGTCAAGAAGAGGTAAGTGCCAGGTGCTGTGCTGGGCATCAGGGTGGATCCCAGGTGAATGAGAGCCAGCTGTCTGGCCCTCACTGGGTTTACAATTGAGCAGGACACACACGTGACATAGGCTCTCATGATGAGAGCTGTCAGGGGCCGAGCCCAGCGCAAAGACTCCGCCTATTAAGAATAAGGAAAAAAAGGTACAGTGGTGTGGAATTTGAACTGGAACCTAAAGAATGGGAAAAATATGACAGTCTAAGGAATGGGGAGGGGTTTTAGTTCAGGAAGTGGTCAAAAAGGATGGAGCCCTTTTCCCGGAGCAGTAAGTTTTCTGGTTTGAGTAAAGGTCTAAGGAAGGAAATGGCAAGACGTAAGAGTAATGGGTAAGCTGGAGCTAAATTATGGATGGTTTCAGGTGTCAGACTGAGGAAATTTTACTAAGCAGTGGGGAGTTAACAAAGGACTGTTGCTGAAGGCAGATGCAAATAAGACTGTGTTTTCTAATGATTAATCTAACTGGTATATGGGATGGATTGAAACAGAGGAATGTTGTGGTGAGAGAGACCAGTGAGGTGGGAGGCTATTGCACCAGACCAGAGGAAAGATCACGTGAGCCTGAGCTGAGAAAGGTGACGCATAGCTCCTGAGTTATTCAGGAATTAAAATCAGTGGGCCTTGAGCGCTGATTACATTTGGAGGATGAGGGAAAAGGAAGAGTCACTGATCAGCCCAAAAGAGGGGATGCCAGACGAGGAGCACGTTTAGGAAACACACAGTGGTTTCAGCTTGGGGCATGTGTTAATTTGCCAGGGCTGCCATAACAAAATAACACACAGGGCATGGCTTAAACAACAATTTTTTTTTTCCCCTGACAATTCTTAAAGCTAGAAGTCCAAGATCAAGGTGTTGGGCAGGTTTGGTTTCTCCTGAGGCCTCTCTGCTTGGCTTGTAGATGGCTGCCTTCCATCTGTGTCCTCACATGGTCTTTCCTCTGTGCATGCGCCCCTGGTGTCTCTGTGTGTGTCCAAATTTTCTCATCTTCTATGGACACCAGTTAGATTGGATTAGGGCTCATTCTAACGGCCTCATTTTAAGTCAATCACCCCTTTAAAGGCCCTATCTCTCAATACAGTCACATTCTGAGGTAGGGCTCCAACATAAGAATTTTGGGAGGACAGAACTCAACCCATAAAAGGACATGTGAAGTTTGAAGTGCCTGTGGATATTCCAGAGAAGCTGTCTAGTAGATGGTCTGCCGTATCGGTTGGAGCTCAGGGGAGAGGTCTGGGCTGGGGACATAGAGGTGAGCAACATGAACCAGGAACAGGAGCTGAGGTCAGGGGAGAAGATGAGAAGAAGAGCTTGTTCTGGGGGTCATGATAATAGAGATAATCATAAAGTAGGAATAGCTGCCACGTATTGGCTTTTTCCATATATCAGCACTGGGCTAGGCCCTCTGCAGGCTTGGAACAACAATTCTGTAAGAGAGTGATTACTGTTGTTATCATTTCCACTTATTTTACAGAAGACAAAGCTGAATCCTGGAAAGGTGAAGTGGTTTTCTAAGGTCTGAGAGCTCATAAGTAGCAAAACCAGAATAGAAACTTCAAGCAGGTCTGAATTTAAAGATGTGTGCCCGACTGTCTCCAGGGAGAGCAAATAGAAGGAAAATAGAAGAAAGTCAATATTTAGAAAGAGGAGAGCAAGGCAGAGGGACAGGGAAAGGCTAGTCAGAAGACAGCAAAGCCAGGCAGAAATGGTGGGCTGGGAGCCAATTTGGTTGTGGGGGCATAGACAACAAGGCCGAAAGTGGCAGCAAGATGAGATGCGGAAGTATGCTGGGGGTGGGGGCAGGGAGGTTGCCGGTAACCTTTGTGAGAGCTGGTTTTCTGGAGCGTTGGAGGCAGATGACAGATGGCAGTGTGTTGAGGAGAGAATGGGAAGTGAGAAGAGGAGGTGGCAAGCCTCGTCGTCACGGGAAGGAACAGGAGAGAAAGAGCTCTGTTGGGAAGGGAAAGCGGAATCAAGAGAAAGTTGTTTTTAGAATGGGACAGAGAGATTGTAAAACCTTGGGAGGTGCAGAGGAGGGAAGCATCCTTTGAAGATAGGAGAGAAGAAAGCCTTTAATGAGCAAGACTCTAGAAGAAGTTGGGCTGGTAGGGTGGGATGTAAGGTTGAAAATGGCTTTAAAAAGGAACAGGGGCTCTTCCTCTGAGACAAGAGGGATTAATTAAGGATGGGCGATGATGACATGGAGGAGCCCCAAGGTTGGCCAAGTTGGAATAAGAGACAAGTCAAAATACAATAAATAGAAGTTTCTGAAGAAAGTTACCAGCACAAATGATGGGTTCCTAAGCTACAAGCTATATTAATGGAGAAAAGTTTCTCTTTTCTAAGTCTTGGGTTGATTCTGAAATTAGGGCAAAGCTGAACTAGAGAGTGGACCCAAAGTGCTTCTGTTGAAGGAATTATTGGCCCAGGGTCAATAAATATTTGAATGTAGACACTGAGAAACATTTCCAATCAGCTAATATTGATAGAATGACCTCTCTGTGCAAAACATGATAAATTCTTGGGAGTGATTTTACAAAGGTTTCCCAACTTGGCTTCCTGTGTAAATTAATCCCATTTTAGCCTCTGACATAACACAGAAGCAAATGTGGAACCTGGATTAGGAATGGTTCCATGCTGGTTCCTGGTCTTCTCAACATTGTCTTGATAGATACTTATAATTTGTTAGAGTTGGCCTGAGTAATAAGCAAATCCTATAGTAAAGGGACTCCGCCTCTAGCAATCTGGCTTGGCAATGCGAGAGCCAATTAATTAGGAGGTAATTTAATGACCTTGCTTTTAAATCTTCCACGTGATGTAACAGAGGATTCTGGGCTTTTCAAAGTGATAGGCATTGTCTGGGGGAAATGCAGGTATGAGTATTTAACCGTGTGGGAGTGAGAAGGATGCAGATCTCAGCTGTTCTAGGAACCTTTCCCAGGCTCCCACAAGAGCAGTCACCAATGGCTGGAGGATTGTTCTGGTCATGTTTGGATGCTTGCTTTGTGGGCCATGAGAATGGCCTATTTCTTCTCAGGAAGTTTCCTGCTGGTGGGAAAGAGCTTGGCTTAAGTGTCCAGATCTGGTATGAAGTGGATGTTCAGATGGTGGAAAGCAGAGGATGGTTTGTACAGATGCCACAAAGTCATGTGTACCACATAAAAAACCAAAAGGGAGTCTGGCTAAGGCTGTCACCATTTTCCCCAGGGGCTGGCAATCGCTCACTGGCATTTGCCTCCTTGAGGGCATCTAAGAGTTGGCTTCTTAAGTACTTAGAAGCCAATTAGTGCTGCGGAACTTGGCTCAAGGATTTCTGGGTCTGGTGTCCCAGACTGCACCATAATTAACCCAGGGAAGCCTTCATGGGCCAAAACCTGAGCTTCCAGAGAAAATGTCAGACATATTTCCCTCATTTTCAGTCTCCACACATCTTTGGCATTTTTAAGTAGGCATTGGTTTTAAAAGGACAAATCATGCAACATGAATTTCAAGAAAATTCAGCATGATTCCTCTGGGAGGCAGGGTGGGGAATGCAGGTGCCTGGAGAAACATGCTCCAAAACAAGATCCTTCAAGGTCAGTTATGGAATATACAATATGTAGTTTAAGAGTAAAGTTCTGTTTTTTTAAAGGAAAGACAACAGAAACATTGGACTAGAGGAGATATTTAGAGGCCACGATTCTCGCCCCAGTGAAAAGGAAGAAGAAACACGTTGCACGCCCCTGTGACCCCTTGTTGCCAACTAGCCCAGACTTGGACAGAGGAGGAGCCCTGTCAGGGTTTGCTGAAAGAATGAGTGAATGAACTTCTCTCTCTCTCTCTCTTTCTCCCTTTCCTAATCTGCCAGTTCACCGAGTTGTCTGCATTGACTACTTAGCAAATATTTTTGAAATGCCTTACATTAACAAACAGGTTCATTTAACATTTAAATGATAATTAAAACCTTAAAGTCAATTAATATAGGGTGGGATAGGGTGGTGGCATCGGAGAGATAATTACACCAGAAACTTAAGACTAAGGACTGTTACTAATATTGAATGCAAAACACATCTGAGTCACCCTATCAGTCAAAGAAAACAAAGAAAGATGGATTCGTGAGCTCTTATTTTTAAAAAGTATGCCATTTCACAAAGAGAGACATTTCCTGAGTACCAAGAGGAATTTGGTATAAGAATTACTGTATAACAGCCAGCTATAAATAGGGCTATTTTTTACATTGCTTCTTAATAAAAATGCTGAATATGCTCTTAGGTTACAGTGATGTAAAGGAACTCTAAAGGGAACTTAGTGGTACAGTCTGGTCTGACTTGCAGGAATGACTGGCATTCCTTTGGGTGACATTTCTTCCAGGTATTAACCTGGGATGACAGGGAGGACTAAGCCTCATGATAAACAGAGAAGCGCATAATAAAGGATGCTCACTTCCTCCAAATATGGGTGTGTGTACATGTGGGGGGGGGGCAGCAGTTTGAGCTGTTTCACTGATATCTTGAAATACTACTTGTTAAAACAAACATAGATATATTATGATGTATGGTATATAACAACAACAACAAAATCACCATAATATTTGTATGATGAAATCTCTGAAGAAATTTCTTTACTTAGCAGGACAAGTCAGGCTATACCCCCAGAACTTCTGATAATTATATTTGTTCTCTGCTGATACTGGGAATGATTGGAAGGCAAAATCTGAAAACTCTCTCAAATATGTGGGGGTTTTTTGTTTTGTTTTGTTTACCTGAACTGTTAATAGGACCTATAAGGTCGACAATTCCAAAATTAGGACCCCCAATTTGAAAAGCAGACATCGTAGACTGAGAAAGGATGCCCAAGCCCTTGTCCCAAGCAGACAGGCAGGAAAGATGAGATTTTGTTGTTAAATGGATGCGTCCCTCATCATTGCTCCTAAGCAAAGAAGCTTTATTCCAACCAATGCACAAATGCTGGCAACCCTAGGCATGCCTAGATTGAGAAACAGATAAGCTGTGACTTACAGTCACTATTCTAGTTTAAAAGCTATGTGATTCTGTGAAGGGTTTTGCATTTGCTTATAATGTTCTTTGCTGTCATTTTAATTTTCACACTAAAAATGGGTCTTTAAAGTTAATTACTTTGAGCCATGGCCAGGGTTGAAGAGCAGAACTAGGGTTTCAAGCAGGGCACAGACTCCCTCTGTTTGGTATGGGAACAATTCCATTTAAATCCAGGGATGCGAGAGCAGCAGATTCTGCTGCTTTTCATTACTGGGGCCGGCCCACATTTTTACAACTCTTTGGTTCAGACTATCGCTGGGTGTCCCTGCCCCAGGCTTGCTGTTGGTAAGATCCTTGGAAAGTGCCCGTTCCACATGCAAAACTCTCCAACGGTTTCCCCTCACACACTTGGAATAAAATCTACAGTCTTGTCCATGGTCCACAAGGCCCCACAGGGCCTGGCTCATGGCCGCCTCTTTCCTCCCTTTGCCACCCACTCCTAGTTGGCTCCTCTCCAGCCACAGTGGCCAACAGCTCCTCAGATGTGCCAAGTTCCCTCCCCCTCTGGCTTGGCTCTTTATCCAGAGCACTCTTCCCAGCTATCCACATGTCTCCATCCCTCACCCGCAAGTATTGACTCAGTTTTCACCTCCTCACTGTACCTTTCCCCCGACTGCCTATCTCTTCAGCCTCACCAAGGCTTGCTTTCTCCTTCAAGGCACTGTCACTAACATATAATCCATCCATATGGATCATAAATGATGTGATTCATTTCCTATCTTTTCCCACTAGACTGTAAACTCCCCAAGGGCAGGGAACTCTTCTGTTGGGTCCATTGTTATGCTCTCATTATCTAGAGAAGTACCTGGTCCAGAGTATGTGCTCAATAATTTTGGCGGGAAAGAAAAAGTCACTACCTCCTATCCTTGTTCATCCACGGATGATAAAAGGCGGTAACAATTCGTTGGTTTTTCTCAGCTATCTTGAAGTCATAGGTAACGTCAATTAGAATATAAAGTCAAAATTAAAATAATGAGGATAATTATGTGACTCTGAGGGAATTTCTTCTGAAAGCAAAAGCAGAGCTTGTGCCTTCTCAGCTCCAACAATTAGATACTTAAAATTTTGAAAATTGCTCAAGGGCCCTCATTAGCATCTACAATACTGTGACTTAAAAAAAAAAAATACTGTGACTTGCCCAAGGTCATAGCAAGTTATTGGCAGTGTTATTAGACTGGAACCCTGGTGTCGTGGCCCCCATGTTGGCGCTCCGGAGTGGCGTGTGAACGAACAGTTTCCCATGGAGTCTACTCACAGGCCCACTCGGCTCATGTTATTTTCTTGGAGGTCAGTAGTAGTAATAGCTATTACTTATTAAACATGTACCATGTCCGTGTTGAGTGGTTTTCCTAAATGTGATAAGATTCTAAAAACAGCCTTTACAATTGGCACTGTTACCCTCATTTTACTAAAGAAAAAGCGGTACGGAGAGTTTGAGTAACTTTTTCAAGAGCTCCCGGCTAGTGGGCGCCAGGGTCAGGATTTTAGCCCAGGTTTTCCTGCTTCAAAGCCTACGTTCTTTGTTATACCTTACTGCCGCGACACCCAGTGCCTTGTCTTGACCTGGCGTGGCGGTCACTTAAAATTATTTCAGTGATGGACCCTTTCCCCTAAGTAGGCAGGTTACAAAGAGTCCTGCCTCTTTAATCCACTGCTTTCCAAACCCCGGGGGAGTCAGGAGATAATGGTAGAAAAAAATGTCTGGGAAGGTGGGCAGAGCTCCTTTAGAGCAGGATGCACTCTTAAGCTCAAGTTATTTCTACAGTCACCCAAATCCCCCTAATTTTCCACAGCTTTTCTACTTCCTTCCTTAAGTTCATCCTCCTCTTGTACCCACACTATATATTATTTATGTCACAATGATCTGGAAGTTTTCCTATCTGAGAATCACATTTTGGGCTATTTTTAAGGACTACACAATCTTCTCTTTCATATAAGTCGCCTCTCTGAGCATTGGCAGATGGAGAATATCTCAAGCAGTGGTCACAAATGTTTAGAATCTATAAAGGTCATACCTATTGCCTAAGGAATATTTGGTTTCTGATAATGGACTTGTAACAAACACGTATCATTTAAATACTAATTTCTATGATTTATATTGAATTCTCATTGGCTGCCTCACCAGCTGATGTTCCAGAAAGTCCCTGCTGAGTGAAAGACACAGAATCATGTCTGGCATTGAGATGTTAAAAGGAAAACAGTACACTTTGTTCTTTTGGCGCATTCCCATTGAACTGACAAATCTGTTGAGCTGGGGAAGCTTTGTTTAAGTAAAGGAATAAGGAATGATTTAGTTCATGTGACAGTCTAAATATGTTATTTCCAAGATGGGCCAGCGGGGAGATGTCTGACCTCTTTTCTCTAAAGGGAAGAAGTGCAGCTCGGTGAGAAAAGCATGAACTTTACGAGGAGAAGGAATTTTTAATTCCAGTGTCATTGTTCGTTATTATTATTGCTGCTGGAAGTAACAATAACAAAAATAGTATAGTTTACGTCACACATATAAGCGGTATTCTAGATGCTTGCCTGGATTACCTTATTTAATTGCCACAACAATTCTATGATGTATTATCATTAGGTATTATTAGTCATCTCCATTTTATAAGTAAGAGGATTGAGGCTTAGACTGTGAGTCAGTCAGGGTCCTGGCAGGCAGCCGAATCAAATTCGGATGGTTCCAATAAGGAACGTTTAATAAAAAGACTCATTACAGGGGTGGAGCAGGGATAAGGTAAGGGAACCAACAAAGGCAGACGAGGCCCTGAAGACCGCAGCCTCGGTAAACTATTACCACCCCTAGTGCTGAAAGGGCAAAAGGAGAAAACAGGGAGTGCTAGCGTGTGGAGGAGGTCTGTGTGGCGGGAGCTGATGTCACAGGCATGTGCTGCAACAGCCAGAAATGTGCCATCACATCAAGGAGGAAGTAGGGAGGAGCACCTCAAACTCTCTCTCTTCCCCTGATCGCTCGTCCATGCCTCGTGCCGATGAGATGTCATGGGAAGCGGAGGGCAAGGCAGGAGGATGGTTTGCAGATCAGATTTCCTGGGCACAAGCAACTTAGAGGATGAGGAAAACGAATGGAGCGTTGGACACTCTGAAGAAGCAGAATGGACCCTTTACCCAAAATTTGGTATGGATGTTGAGACTCATGATACCACCCATACGCTAAGAGGGAATGAAAAGGTTTAACTCATGTAAGGAGGCTTTCTGGGAGAGTATGGCTGCCCCATGCAGGTACAAAAATGGCTTGAGGGAGCAGGGAAAGGAGACGGGCTTGGTATTTTTATGGCGATTTGGGGGTGGGGCCAGAGTGAGGGTCCCCATGCATGGTTTAAACTTCCAGCCAGCCCCAAAGAAGGCAGCACCCAGGCCTTCTGATCAGCTTGCCCAAATGTAGGGCAGAAGGAAAAGAAGGAGGGGTGGAGTCTTAAAAGCTCAGATTCTTTGTTATAAGGCATCAGATGGTGATTTAACCAACAGAGAGAGAGAGAGAGAGAGAGACTTCGTGTTGTGCCCTAAATCACTTAACTACTAAGTGATGGAGCTGGATTTTCAACCCAAGTCAGTCTTTGGCCAGAACTCATGCTACTTACTACCACGTTAACTGGCCTTGTTTTCTTGAGCAAATGACTTCACCCCTCTGAGCCTTGGTTTTCTCATCCATAAAATGGAAATCATGTCTCTGTGTCTGGTCCACGGCAGGTAATGACAATGATTATCATTAGCCCTTTTGTTTCTGTTGGGCCTTGTTCTTGCTGACATTCCTTCCCACTCCATCAGGGTTGGGTACCCTGGTATTCTAGTGTCTCTTTAGGAAAAGTCTGGCACATATTTTGCTCCTATTTCCCCAAGGAGCACATCCTTGGGTACCAAACTATTACTTTTTTCTCAAGATAAGGCTGAGAAGAATCATCTTGCCAAGTGACTCAACAGGCCACTGTAACATCCATCTTCCTGGTAAGCTTCAGAAAGGAAGCTGCAAAGCTTCATTCAGACACCACAGCAATGGGACCGAGTTGCTGAGAAGGGAAAGGGAGCCCGGTCTGGCCTCGGCTATCAAATTTGGAATATTGTCTTTCTAAGATGTTACGTAAGAAAAAGTGTGAGATGGGCAATTTTACTGTATAGTGATCTTATAATGTCATGTGATTCTAGAATCTTCTATTTCTCTACTACTACTCCAGCTCACACATTCCATGGGTTATAAGGTGTTTTGCACATAATCTCTTCTTAATTCATCTTTGTTGAATTAAAACAAACACATTAAAGACGATTTTGAACCAATGGCACATCAACTAAGCCACCAGAGGCTTATGTGTTTTGTTTTGTTTTTGTTCTTTTTAACAATGAGGGTAACAAGATTAATTATAAAAATAAAGGGTGTTTTAGAAAGTATTTTGCTAGCAGCCATCTTTTTACATGTGGGAACTGAGACGACTTCTGAAAAATTCCAGGTCCCTCGACTTGCCTGCATATGAACAATTGATGAATCAGGCGATGACATCAACCCACAGCATGGGATCCAGTAGGTACAGGGTCTGCAAATGCCCATTCTTTCAGCCAAGGGGCTAAAGATGTAAGGCAAAGATTACTCTCAAAAAGCTGTGATAGGAACTTGACCGAGAATTTTAAAAATCATCATTAAAAAAAACCCAAAACAATCCTGGCCTTTGTCCTTCAGCCAGCCGTCCTGTTGTGGATGAGAACAGATGCTACCCTGGCTAAGTAAAAAGCACAACATGAGCCTTTTTCTTTCTGCTTTTTAAACCAGAAAACACCATCCACGGCAGGCCAAAACAACACAGGTGGCACCCATTCGAATTGGAAATGAGGCACAGAGATAATAGACTGTGGGATCCACTGTGGCCAGCCTCAAGGGGGTGGCTCCGGTCAGAGGGCTCATTGTTTTTCTCTTTTAATGAGCAGACTCTATAAAATGTACAGCTCCTGATGCCACTTTGATTCCCTAAATTTTATTAATCATTCTTTTGTGTGCTCTCATTTGCACCATTTACTATTTGATGAACCACGAGTGTTCATCATGACTGGACAGGGCTGCCTTTCACAGAGACCCTGGGCTTTCTGTGAAGCAACAAGGAAAGAAGTGGTTCTATGTGGGATGATTCCCAAGGAGTCTGGGAAGTTCTGAAAGTACCTGTGTCACCTTCTTGGCACAGTCCCTTAGAACCTTTAGAGCCTGGGGAGTTGGCATTTACAGATGAAGAAAGCTAGAGGATCCTCAGCTGTCTTCTGAATGGGAAAGGCAGAACTGTGTAGCACAGTGAGCAGGCAGTGGGCCTTTCTGACCCTCCATCAATGTCCTGTCTTCTTTCTGCCATCCTAGGATGATGTCCATAGTAGTCCCTTGCCGCTCTGCCTTCCTGGTCCCTTGCTTCATGCAAAGTAGGGTGGGGACAGTTGGGGGAACAAGGTCCATGTTTCAGATTTCCACCCTTTAACATTGTTCCTCATCTTTATATACACAACACCGACACCAATACACCCACACTTGCTGGCGCTCTGGACTCACAGAGTGGTTTCCCTGTTGAAGGAAAGCTCTCACCTAAAACATTAATGCCTCTTTATGGTGTCTCCTTTCTAGCCATGGTAAGGGTAACTTGGATATTTTCACAGCATCTTCTGTGCTCATAACCAAAGCAGGGTGAAGTGGATTTTAGTTATCAAGAAAGAACTTGTTTTGAAACTATTTGGGAATAAGGAATATCTTTCTGTTTCTCAGAGCCCCTCAAATGAAGCCACAAGGACTTGGTGTGAGGCAGTGTGGCCCCTTGAAAGAAAAATGGGAGCTGATATGTATCAAGAAGTCCAAGGTTTTCATATCTTTTGATCTAGTAGCTACAACTCTAGGTTATCTACCCCGAAGAGGAAATATTCAGAAATGCAGACAAAGCTTTATGTGTAAATATGTTTGTTGCAGTAGTGTTTTTTTAGCTGGGAAAATTATTACTCTAAGGGCTAGCAAATAATCCTTTTAAGAGAGAAAACTGCCTTGGGTTAGGGTCATAACTTCTGGGGTACTTATGGATACAGAGATGAGGCCCTCTGGTGATGGACAAGAATAGACAAAGAGGTAACGCAACTTCTTTGCCTATGATGTTTATGGGAATCCAGGGGTCAGGGAAAGTCGACAACAGAACAGAGAGGGGGAAGAAAGGTGAATTAGGAACAGAGCATCTGAAAAGGGGGTGGCCGAGGAGCTACATAGACATATCTGGGCTTGGGGCACCTGGCTGGCTTAGTCAGTGGAGCATATAACTCTTGATCTTGGGATTGTGAGTTTGAGCCCCATGTTGAATGTAGAGATTACTAAAAAAATAATAATAAATCCAAAACAATAAGGAAATATCTGGGCTTATGGGTATGTTGAGGGAGTAGGTAGCCTTTTAGGTATCGACCTGTATGAGTCTATTTGAAGGGGGGGAGAGGAGACAAGTTGGATGAGGAAGACAGGTATCTGCTTGGGTTCCTCCTGGGGCAGAGCACTGAGGCTTAAGCAGAATCATTATTTTCACAGAGGACTTCTAGAGCCTTGCTGCTCAAAGCATGTGCTGGGGTCAGCAGCGTCAGCCTCACCTGGAAACATTTAGACCCACCCAAGACCTCGTGAACCAAGATCTGCATTTGAACAAGATCCCAGGTGATTTGTGTGCACACTGAAGTTTGGGAAGTGCTGCCTCAGGAGTGCACCTCAGGAGTGAGAAAGAGCAGCATCCCCCTATATCTGCCTAGAGCATTGCTCTGGGTTGGGACCCAGTACGGGAGGGGCCAACCGGGGCCTTGGATTCTCATGAAGGGTGAGCGGCAGTTAGAGCACAGTCCTCCAGTGATTTTTCAGAAGGTGGAAATGCGTTAAAAGGACTAAGAGAAAAGTATGCAGAGATGACTTCAGAACAAGCATGAGATATGCTGGGAGGTCTCAAAAATAATACTGAGCTTTGGAGAAAGAAGGGATCTTATGTCACACACAAGCCCTCTTTGGGGTTCATACTGTCAACAGGACCACTGGAAAGGCCTTGGGAAGACTCAGTGGCAGGTGCAGCTAGCATGATCTTCGTGAGAAGCCATATGTATAGACAAAGGAATATTACATTGTCTAGAATATTGTTCTTAAAATATGCTCAGAAAAAATGCTGGAAATGAAATGCACCCCTATCTCTGTGTGATTTCAGATTTTACTTTCATATATTTTTGTACTTTGCAAATTTGCTACAATGATCATAGGTAAATATAAGTAGAAGCAATGCAGCCAAATGTAAATAGTGCCTGCTTTTGAATAGTTAATAGTGTGGATTTAGCCCTCCTTTTTCATATTTTTTTGTATTTTCCCAAGTTTGTCCATGACTGTTAACATATTTGTCATCAGAAGGGAAACAAAATGAGGCATAAGATGTGGAATCAAAAGACCGATGTTCCAGATGGACCCTTAATAGTTGTGTGTTCCATAGTCACAGGACCTTATTCCAAGTCTCCTTGCTCAGATGTAAATGGGACGTTGTCACAGATCTTAAGGGCTAAGAAGATAATGGGTGTGGAGGACTTTGTGAACTGGCAAGTGCTGTACAAATGTTAGTTCTGAGGCTGGCTTGATCCTGTAGAGCCCCTCCTCAGAGCTCTTTCAGCTCCTCCCTTTGGCCCACCCAGTGGGAGGTCAGTGGAGAGTGTCTGGCTTCAGCTCCAGCAAGGGTCTTTTCTCTCACCACTGCGTGGTTACAAAGGCCCAACATTCTTCTTCCCCTTTGACTAATTTGACTGAGATAGAATTCTCTAACATTCCTTAATAAAACGCCACCTACCATCTGTCAGGCAAGAATAGCATTTCTCATTAACGCCACCGTTAGAACTGGGCCAAGAAGCTTTCTGTTGAATCCTCATTGCCTGGTCTAACAGTGGCATTCTTTAGACAAATGGTTTGGGTTTCTATATGAAGAATTATAATTCCAGTTTTAGACAAGAGCAACCGTAATAAGAAAACCAAAAAGGATAAATCTCTAAAATCTTGAATAGCTCTCTGAAATGACACTAGTTAGAGCTAACAAATAAATAGAAGAGTCCATAAGTCCAGTTCAATATATTTGGAAAAGCTTCCTCCTACACAGACTGAAATGTTTTGTAGAGATCTTCACACATAGAGCCACCTTGGTCCTCTAAGCCCAACACATAAGTCACGTAAGGTTGCTGGGTCCAGAGGCATTTTTGACTTGCAGTCTGGAGTGCTGCAATTCAGGACAATCAGCAAGCTGAGCAGAGAGGCCTCATGTCCCTTGCTTTCTCCTAATATGAGTATAGATGTGACGGAAAAACCTGACAGGGGCTGGCTTAGATGGGTGCCTGGAGGTAGGTCACTCCCCTGGCGATCCAATGTCTGATGACCAAAGTCCCTACTGACTCTACTTCTAAATTTTGCCAGACAGAGAGATCTAGGGCAGGATTAGCTCTTCCTCAAAGTTTTAGGGAGATTTCTTCCTTTGCCAATGTGGGATGCCAGGCCTTTTGTTAAGACAGGACTGTAGCCCAGCTCTCTGATTTATTTCTTAATGGCCACAATCCTCGTCAAATACAGGCTAGGCCATTTGTTGACCTACATGCCCTTGCTTGTAGTCAATGTGGTGGTCAACAATATTGACTGGACCAGCTCTTCCTGGGGGTTGGCCAGGCAAACTCTCTTCCTACTCGATGTCTGCTGCTGTTTCATGGGGCTTGGCTGGGCAGAGACTCAGAGAGGCAGCTGGGTAGGAAGGGCCTGCCAGGTGGTGGGGAGACCAGAGACGCTTGTTGGCACACAGATAGCCCATTAACTTCCTACCCATCAAGGCGAGGAAGCAAGACAGCTTTTCTCTCGTCCCCCATCCATGACCTTCAGGCTGCACACGGTCCTGTTATTACTTGTTTTTCCCTCCGGGATGTAGCTGATGTTAATTTTCACTAGTTTGCATCTGGAATAAAAAAGGCAGTGCGTTCATAATAGAGGGGACACTGTGTATTTTGTCATTGGTGGGCCTTGAAAGCTAGACTCTGGACTTCTGCAACTTGGGGAGAAAGGTCTGGGGCACAGGAAAAGATCATACAAAAAGCAATACTAGCTATATTTTTGGTGACTCTTGTTTTCCAGCATTGAGATGGGTGCTTTATATGTAAATTTTGGAGACTCTAATGTAGTAGAATATGCAAATATGATGACCTCTTCTGCTGCTCAGAAGATGCAAGCTTTTTGTTCCTAGAGGATGGGAGGCCACTATTGCTTTTCTGAAGGCCAAGCTTTCTTTCCCTTAGGAAAGATAAACCAGCTCTTTGCTGGTGATGGGCCATTGGCTTCATAAATCATCCAGCACTTCTCCCCTAAAGCTACTAAACCATGTGAAACCAAAGGGTAGGAAGATGTGCTTTTTTTCTTTCTAAAGGTTGAGAAAGAAGGCCTCAAGGCAGAGGAGAGAAGAGTTTTCCAGGATTCAGGATAAGGAAAGAAGGGTGGTTGGTACATTCTAAGAGGTAAAATATGAGCCTATTTGTACCCAGCATTCTACAAACTGCTGGAGCTTGGAAGGAAATGGCTCAAGGCTGCTGTAATTCAGAAGCAACTAGTCCCCAAGGCCAGCTAGGCATGAAGAGAGTACAGCCCCCAGCAGGGCCAGCTGCCTGGGACAAGGCTGGGTGAGTGTAGCAAAAAGTCTCTTCCAAGGTGATCTCAGTGAACAGATAACCTGCGGCCTCTCCTCTGGATTTCCTTGATTATTCCTGGATTACCAGGTCAAGGGGTTAGGAACTGTAAAAACATGACAGATTATTAGGCTGCTCATGACACTGGTAAGGGTAGAAGGGGACCTGGATTTGACATAACTCAGAAAAAAGTAAAACAACAACAATAACAAACTGTGACAGTCCCAACAGGCAAAACGAAACTCTTCATTTCGGAATCAATACAGAGGTGGTAAAACTGCAAGGAAAAACAAAGGCATAATTATGAGGAAAGTCATACGGGAGGGAGGCTAATGTGACGGGGAGTAGCCCTCTAGATGGGACTGCAAGACAAAGTACAAGACACCACTCAAATGTGAATTTCAGATAAATAATAATATTTTAGTAAAAGTATTTCCCAAATATTGCATGGGACGAATATAGACTTAAAAATAATTTTCCATTTTTGGGCGCCTGGGTGGCTTCGTTGGTTAAGCGACTGCTCAGGTCATGATCCTGGAGTCCCAGTGTCCAGTCCCGTATTGGGCTCCCTGCTCGGCAGGGAGCCTGCTTCTCCCTCTGACCCTCCCCCCCTCTCATGTGCTCTCTCTCTCTCATTTTCTCTCTCTCAAATAAATAAATAAAATCTTTAAAAAAATTATCTATTCTTATCTGAAATTCAGTTCCTGAAGTTTTTTAAAAAATTGTTTATTTAAGGATTTATTATTTATCAATAAATAAAGATTATTTATTATTTGAGAGAGAGAGCACGAGCAGGGGGGGGAGAGTGGGAGAGGGAGCAAGAGAATCTCAAGCAGACTCCCTGCTGAGTGCAGAGCCCCACTTGGGGCCCCATCCCACGACCCTGAGACAATGACCTGAGCTGAAATCGAGAGTCAAATGCTTAACCAACTGAGCCACCCAGGCGCCCCTCAGTTCCTGAATTTTTATTTGGTAAATCCAGCTGCTATACTTCTGAGGTACTAGCAATCTTCTATTTTGTGACCATGGCTATTCTATATTTTGACTATGGGTCTTCACTTTTTTTTAAATGTACATACATGTTTTATATGCTCTTCTCTGTATATGTTATCTTTCATAATAAATTTTTGTTTAAATGTTCTCACTTCTCAAATATTGTGAAACAGTTTTTACTAATTAAAAAAAATCATCTATTTACCCTGTTCCTTCTTCACCCTCCTCTCCCCCGTAAATGTTATGATATGAGTAAAAAATGTGTTCATATTATAGATGAGGCAATTGAGGCTTAAAAGTTGAATAACTTGTCCAAGGTCACTAGAACTGGTAAGTGGTAAAACTGAGTTTGAACTGGAGTCCGTCAGACCCTAATGTCTGTGCTCCTCACCACTGTAAAATGCCTGTGTTATAAGACAAAAACAAAACACCCAGCAAAACCCCAAAAACAAAAAACATAGGCCAAAATCTGGAAACTTGCAAATATGCTCGTCCTTAGAGCAAGAAATGGTTGAATCACTCTGACAATGGGGTAATGAGTAAAAAGTTTTGTAAAAGAGAACAGAAGGAATCAATAGACACCAACACTGAGATGTCACATCTGTTGGAATTATCTGACAAGGATTTTAAAGCAGCCATCATAAAAACGCTGTGACAAGCAATCGTGAATGTGCTTGAAATAATGAAAAAAAGTCTCAGCAAGAAAAAAAAATAAAGGAACCAAGTGAAAATTTTATAAGCCAAAAATACAATTAAAAATATTGAAAATGTAATGGGGCTCAACAGCAGAATGGATAGGACAGAGAAGCAATCCATGAATTTGAAGATAGAATAGGAATTAGCTAATCTGAGCAACAGAGAAAATACAGGCTAAAAAAAGATAAAATGAGCAGAACCTTTCAGGGACCTGTGGGACTATAGCAAAGGATCTGACATCTGTGCCATCAAGGTCTCAGAAACGAGAAAGAGGGTCAGACGGAAAAAAGTACTCAGAGAAATAATGGCTGAAAACTTCCTGAATCTGACAAAAAAACGAGAAACATCCAAAGAAATCTACACCAAGACACATTATAATCAAACACCAGAAAATTAAAGGCAAAAACAAAAAAGCAGCAAGAGAGAAATGTCACTTTACCAACACAGGAAAAAAGGTTTGAATGACAGTGTGGATTCCTCGTCAGAAACTGGGGGTGGGGTGCGGGGAGGGGCAGAAAGAAGTGGCACAACACTTTTCAAGAGTTAAAGAAAAGAATTGTCAACTCTGAATTCTATATCCTGTGAAATTATCCTTCGGGAAGAGAAGGATTCTTCGATGAAGGAAAACCAAGAGAATCTGTCACTAGCAAACCTACGCTGAAAGCATGGCTAAAGAAAGTTCTTGAAACAGAAAGGAATGAATCTTAGAGCATCTGGAAGGAAGAGAGGAAAAAGGCAAGAGTAAAAATATGAATAAATAAAATGGATTTTCCTTAAGTTTTCTAATTTATACTTGTCAGTCAAAGCAAAAAGCATAACATTGTGTGATGTGGATTTCAATGTATGTAGGTGAAATATTTGAGACAATTCTACTATAAATCATGGCAGTAGGCAGGGGCGACGAGGGGACTTAAAGGGAGGTAAGACTTCTACATTTCACTCAAACTGGTAAGATACTGGTGCCAGGAGATCTTTGTGGTGATGTGTATCTTGATTGCGCTGGTGCTTACAGAAATGTATACATGTGATAAAATGGAACAGAACTATACACATACAATGTATCAGTGTCAACTTCCTGGTTTTAATATCATGTTAGAGTTATGCAAGATGTAACCACTGAGGTAATTAGGTTAAGGGTACATGGGAACTCTCTGTCATATCTTTGCAGTTTCCTGTAAATCTCCAATTATTTCAAAATAAAAAGTTGAGAGAGAGAGAGAGAGAGAGAGAGAATGAGGAGAGGACTACAATTCTCATGTTCTGTCAGCTGTAGTTGTTTGACTTTAGGGTGTGTAGGAAAAGCCCAAGTGCTCTTAAGACGTCTGAGTTCAGTTCTGGCTGGATAGAGACTACACTAACCAAACTGAGGTGTCTGTGGTCAGCCAGAAACAAGATGATTTTGTGCCTAGAACACATGTTGGTTTCCTGTGCCCTTTCAAGGGAATCAATATACTGATTTCCATTTACCTAGCCATATGTGGTCAGGACACGGTTTATTTAGAGTTGCCCCTTCTCCCTCTGCATCAAAAGACAGGGAGGGGGCTAATTGGGAGGCGCGCACACACACAGCTTTCCTAGAGAACAGGTCACAAGAGAGAGAGCCTCTTTGGAATTTCCTCTTCTTCCTCCTCTTCCACTGTGCCCACCGTCCAGCCCACCCACTGTCTCGCCTGTCCAGATAATGTGCACGGCACGTACACTCAGACCTCTGTAATCCATCTCAGCTCCGCCTCCTAATTATACTTCCCATTTTCCCACTCCTTTCTTTATCCATTGCCTTCTTCCTCATCCGAGGCACCTTCATTGCCCATGTGAACTACTTCAATACTCTCTTCTCTGTCTCCTTCTTCTGTCTTACACCCTTAAAGTCCATTCTCCACACATCAGCTTGATATTCTAACAGCATATGTCAGGTCACGCCACACCCCTGCTCAGCACCTCTAATAGCTCCCCTTGTACTTGGCATAAAGTTTGCACTTACTACGCTGGCCTGCAGGATCCTGCATGACCTGGCCCCTGCTTCTTTTCCCGACTTTATCTCAGTGATCCACTTGGTCTTAGCCGCTTTTCTGTTCCTTCACCCCACCCCCAAGCTATTCCCACGGGAAGGCCTCACTCCTCTCCTCAGAATAGGCTTCTTGCTGCTCTTTGTGCTGCTGGTCCTTTCTGAGCCTGTGCATCACAGCCGGAAAGCCCCACATCTGAGTGGCCTTCTTTGACACCCCCTGCCTACAGCAGCTCCCACCTCACTGACTGCCCACTACATCAGCCTATTCATTTTCTCCAAGCATTTATTGTGTTTTCCAGCGATCCTAGCTGTTTTCTTGTTTCTTGTCTGTCACCCTCCCAGAAAGTAAGCTACATGAGGGCAGGGAGTCTGCATTCCCAGGCACTGTAGCAGCCCCAACTCAATAAATACCGATAAAAAAAAAGTGAATGAATAACTGAATGAATGAAGAATTATAGACTGTGAGACCTGGCAGGGATCTTCTTTCCCCAAAACAAGAAGCCCCCCGGGGACACGTGGAAGATGCTGCGGAGAGAAGATAATGACAGTGATCTGTCCTGTGTCTGTAGCACCTTGGAGTTTAGAGAGAGCATTTTGAATGATCGTGCCTTCGTTCAACAAATAAGAAGAAGTGCTTCCGGGGGGTCACGCAGCTCGCAGCAGCCAGGAGCCTGGATCGGGGAGGACAGTCCAGCTTGTCAGTACGCAGAAGTCTGGCAGAGGACTGTGGAACAAGTGTCCACCGCTGCCAGCCGCCGGGCAGCCGTCCCTGCTCACCCAGCAGCAGGGGCTCCAGGCCGGCTACACCAACCGCATCACCTGAATCTCTAGCAAAGCTGAGGAAGAATTCCCCAGGGAGGGATAAGACCTCAAGAAGCAATGGAGACATACCAGTGGGATGTGGAGAGAAGAGAGACAGAAGCAGGAAGATAGATGGTAAATAAATAAATGGAAGCATTTTTTAAACTGAGCTAGGGTCCTGGAGGCTTCCATGTGTCAAACCCTCACGTGTGCTCAGTCATTCCAGGGAACGGTCAGAGCAGGGCCTGGTCTCTGTCCCCTGGAGAGCCTCACGGTGCTGAGAACACAGAGGGGGGCCCTCGCTCTGCTGCTGGATGGTGGGCTCCCGTACGGTTCTCTGTTTCCTCTGTCTGCAACGATTGGATAACGGTGAAAGAATTTCAAAAGGGACTCTTTGTTGTTGCTCTTCTCTTGTTTCCAGAGTCCTAGTATTCAAGTGACTAACAATCCCAGTCTCCAAAAAGCCTCCATTTGCGCGAGAATGTTACCACAGAAATTCCACTTGCACATACCTTTAATCATGTGGCAAATTACCTTATTAACCACCAGGGAGTCTAGTCTTATTACTTAATTAAACCATCTCTTTCTTTTTTTCTTATTAAAACCACATGGGTTGAAACTTCTGTGTGGTTTTAGATTCTTTTCCCCTTCTTTGGATGTCTGTGTAATGGCCGCATAAAAGAATTTCTGTTATTTTGTGTTGATAACTAAAGGGTTCGTAATATGAACTAAAGGGGGGGGCGCGTGGTAGAGATAGTCTGGATAGGCTCACCCTGGCCAGTGACGTAACAGCCACTTGGGTGGTATGAAGGTCTGAGATGTGTACCCGTCACTTAGTGCTTCTCTCGCCAAAACATCTGGAATACAAAATCCTGTCATTAGACAGCCCACATGTTAGAAAAACAAAAGGAGAGAGGGGGAAAAAAAAAGAGAGAAAACTCAGTCCCCCAAAATGGCTGGATAAAGCCTCATTATTACTGGTAGGAAATTAGACATTTAAGGTTATACTTCAAAGCAACTATTTTTATTACAAGAGGCTCAACATTTTGATTTATTGGGCAGCAGAACAAGATTGTGACAAATATTTCCACCTCAAAGAACAGACAAATCAGGCCTCTAAGAAGTCATATATTAAGTAGTTTAAAAATAAAGTTTGTTGCAACAATAGTCATAATGATGGAAACTGCATGCTTTTGCTCATAGCCCCTAAATAAATGACTGCTTTAGCATACTTGCCAAGAAGAAATAATTTAATCTTGTGGGAATTTTCTTCTAATCAAAGGAAAGTACTAAAATTTTGTAAAATGAAACAGCTGAAATTGTGAGTAAGTCTGCGCTACCTTTCTTCAAAGGTCACCACCGAGCAGAGCAGGGCCTGTTTACAATCCTGTATCTCAGTCTGAGCTACACCATTCAAGAGAGATGTTAAGAATGTAGGATGGGTTCTGAGGAATCTATAAAGATAATTAAAGAATAAAACATAGGGTTTTGAGACAAAGCTGAGGAATTTAGAATATTCAGCCTTGTTAAACACACACACACACACACACACACACACACACACACACACACACACCCCCCAACCTAGAGGGTTAGGTTATTATCTATTTTATATAGAAGTGGTATGCTGCCAGTGACCACCTTAACCCATCTCCCTCTGGACATGACCTTCTTTCGTAAGACGTGGACAGTTCTGATTAGGTTAGATAAAGTCAGAGGAAGGCTTCAGGGAGAGTGTACACAACTGAAACTGGAAAACGAATTTCGTAGACAGTCTGTAAAGCTGTCTCCTCTGTAGGTCTCTGAATAAAGAAGCACTTGTCTGCCCAGGTGTGGGAACAGTTTCATGGAAAGACCAGAGGCTGTTGATGTGAGGCTCATAGCTTGGGGTCTACTTTCAGCTCTGCTGTTAATGAACTCTGTGACTTCTGGCCAAATCACCGCACTTCTCTGGGCCTTGGTTTCTCATCCATAAAGTGAGATTGGACTAGGAGATCTAAAAGACTTCATGTATCAGTTTGCAATTCTAGGAGGAAGACAGAATGATCATAGGAGAGCAAGAAGGTCCTTCTTTATTTTATTCTTATGACTCTACTTGCTTGGGAGGGAAGTTTAAGCACAGGTGTGGGTGTGGGTGGGTGTGGTCACAGTGGAGGAAGGGGAATGGAGACTGTATGCAACATAAGTATGTTCATAAAACTGTAGGCATAATTTGAACTTATGTAAATTATTTTCCCCTTTAAATGCCATGTAAAGAAATTCTAAAGATGAATGCTTTATAAACTGAAAAATTAGTGCCGCATATATTTGTTTTGTAAGCACACATTATCATTGGTTGGGGGCCCACTGCAATTCTGAATACCATGATGAGTTCCATCAACGTGTGTATGAATTAGCTTCTAGGTGACGTAGCGCTGAATGCTTCCCCAATCTATCCTAAGAAGTGGGATGATGGAGCTTCAACAAAGTGGGCCTACCATGCTGCCTAATCCTAATCTATTTTTTAAATCATCCAAGGATAAGTAAATCTTGCTCAGTACCCTTTTCTCCCTTCCTTTTAAAGGTCCTTCACTGAGTACAGCATTGCTAGCACTTTGTAAAGGCTCAGAGGATCTTGGAGAGACGGGGTCCTGGGGAGTGGGGAGAGAGAAGGAAAGCCAGCCCAGGGCTATCATGCCTTCCAATGGCTCCCCCAAACTCATCAACCGACAATGACTGGGCTCCCAACCTCTGGACTTCAAGACATTTGGAAAATGTTCATAAACATGTTCAGAATCCCATGCTGTAAGTAAAACATTTTTATAAGATTATAAAATAAAGAAAACTGGCACGCATTTTGTTTGAACAAGTGTGCTGACGATTTCTTTTCCTAAGGTGAGGGACTCTTAAACAAGTCTTAGTAATTGCTCTTAGGGAATTTGGCCTCTTAATTTTTGAAAACACAATAAAATACATGCAAATCTCTAAACCTTGTAGATGACAGACCCTAAACTTCAGACCTATGTGGAAAGAATCTGAATGAAAGGGGACCCTGCTCATGTTATAGTTTGAGAAACAGAATTAAAATGGAGACAATAGGATTCTTGGCTTTGATCTTTGCTTATGGGGAAACATGAGAATTTGGGAGGATTTCTTCATCCAGAGAACTCCCACAGACTTCTCTAGGAGGTAAGTAGGCCTAATCATTCATAAACTAGTTGTTTCCAGAAGAATGAAGCATAAAATGTCATTGTTGTGGCTAATTCATATTAATTGCCACTATTAAAAGTTCAAAGCTTAAAAGCAAAAAAAAGGGTGGGAAACAGAATTACTTTTTTGTGACTAGATACAATAGAAATTATACATAATTTCCCCCTTTCCCCTTTTTAAGAAATTTCCTAAAGCCCCAGGAAATCCCACCTCTGTTGGGATTTGTGCATGGGCTGGAGAAGACAGCAGGGAGGAGGAGACCTGTGTGGCTGGAGACCCTCAGTTTTCCTCCTCTGGCTTTTGTTTACTAGTTTCAAAGGCATTCCTCTTAGAGAGGGCATCAGCCGGAGTAAATGGTCTTGGAGCTCTTCTGAGGGGAGTTGGGAGAATGGGTGTTTTTCCTTCCAGGAAAAGAGAACAATAGGAGGAGATTTATTTAAGTGAGGAATAGTGGTTCTCTGGTAACAGGCATCCCTGGGTCTCCATGTTTTCCCTTAATGACCAAGCTTGAGGAGGGGCAACAAGATCAAAGTTGCTTTAGGGCAAAATTGCTGACATTCCTGAAATAGCCCAAGATTCCTCACATCTCAGTAAGCAAGAATCAAGTTCACTCACTTGTGAAGAGGACCCTCTAGAGCCTTCAGTTCTTTTGTTACCTTGACTTTTAGCTCATTGTCCTGTCTGACCTCCTCTTAAACCAAAGAGTAATGATTGCTGATTTGACCACTGTTCTCTGCATATAGAGATGTCAGGGGTCAAGATGGGTAGCTACAGAGAATCCAACGTTCCAGAAAAAAACTAAGAGAGGGCTCTATTGATGTGGTTAAATATTTAGACATGTAAAGACAGCCTGCATGTAAAAGTAATCTGAAAGAAAAATCAAAGGAAGTGAGAATCATAATTGTCCTATTGAGGTTTGAGAGGTTTCAGGGACAACAACACACACACACATCATCGAAAAACCTAGAACTTTTTCAGGGTACTGGTGGGAAGATGTCTTATCTAGCAATACTATGTACCAATTTGGAGTCTGCGTCTCTTTTCTCATTCATTAAGGATCATAATACTTTTTAATAGTCCATAATAATACCGATGGAAGAGCTCCATTTTATGTATTCTAGGTTTCCAAAAAGATGTGAAGGGGAGAAAAAGCCCAAAAAGTCCAGAGTCGCTCAGAATATTAAAAGTAAAATTACCTAAAGAAAAATCTTAGCATTTAAAAAATAGCAAAACAAATATTAATAAGATACCCTTTCTACATTGGAAGGTGATTTTTACAAGCCTTTGTACAGATATATGTTTTCAATTCCCTCAGGTGAGCACACGGAGGCATGGGATTGGGTTATGTGTATGTGTATCACAAACTGCCAAACTGTTTTCCAAAGTGACACTACCATTTTGCATTCCCAAGAGCAATGTATGCGAAGTCCAGTTGCTCCACATCCTTGACAACCGTTGGTAATGTTAGTTTAAAATATTTAAAACAATTTTGATTTACTATTTTCTGCAGCCACAAATGAAATCACAATGGTATCAGTAATTCTGAGTTTCTTTCTCCCCACTTCCTTACAAAGTAAGTGTTTTGTATCCAGGTATTTCTTGGTACTCCTAAAGAGAATCTCCTGTTTCTTGGGAACAACGTATGAGCCATCGTCTGTCCCTCACTGTGTGCCGTGGACTCCCTCTGGGCCTCAGCCACACCCACAGCCCACTGCCCTACCATGTGCCCTGCCGTGCGGAAATGCCCCTGTTCACTTGAAGTGCTGTCTTCCTATCTCCAATGTTGTGGTCAGGTTCCGCCGTGTCAAAGGGGGCCAGTTTCCATATAGCAATGGGGACACGGCTTTCCTCTCAAATCAAGGACTCTGAGGCTTAAAGTAGCACTGCCGTTGCCTGGAGTCTCACAAAGTCTCTCAGAAATCCAGCTTTTTAACTTGCTGTTTTAACCCCACTCCTTGGGGAGCTTAACAGCAGTGAAGGGTAGGGTTGAGGAACAGATAACAGGCACTCCTCCATGTGACCTGTGTCTTCATGCTCTCTCAGGGTTGAGGACACTGAAAACCTCAAATAAATGTACAAGCCCTCTCAATGTTCTCCCTCCACTTTCAGTCCCTAAAGCAAAATATTCCATGCCTATCAACTCAAGGCTAATAATCAATATTATTTCAATAATAAACAATATTATCATTATTGTTTCTTAAAAATAGTTATCCCGGCCTACCAGTTCTGGATATTGATTGGCCATATTTGGGAACAAGTGGAGTTCTCTGCTTATCATCTTACAGTCATGAAAATGCAGACACGAAAAAAAAAACAAAACCATAGACCGGAAGTGATTTTATTTGTGGTCATGTAACAAGGAGGTGGCTGCTGGACTCAGATATGGTGATCCTGAGGTCATCACTATACAAGCTCCAATAAATTGCTGATTTCATACTTATCCTTTCAGTCAAAGGAAGAATCACCTCAGGGAGGCCATCATCAGTCCATTCTGGTATTTGCATAAAGTAAATGATCAGCTTGATCAAAATGGCCACACCAGTGGCCCCCAAAGAGGCTGTGTTGGAAGAGAAATGTTGCAAGGCTTCTAGAACGTATTTCTCATTAGTAATTTTGTGGTTTTGAGGTAAGAATTTAGCAAGAGAGGCTGTCATATAACACTGGGAGACTTCTCAAAAGGTATTTCTGGGAAGTCGCTGGGAAGGTTAACGAAAATATGTGTATTTAGTTTTTTCAAAAGGATCCTGGTGTGTGCAGTAGGGGGTGTGCAATCCATCAAATCAAAGCATAATCAAAGGCATAATGTGAAGAAATATAATTATAGCTTATACTTACTCTTAGAGTCCAGACCTCACCCTTGCAACCTCCCACTTCAAACTCAAACTCAAATGAAAGTGAATCTGCTATCCTTCAGACAAAGCAGCATCAGATTTATGAGTGAGAAAGTTGGGGGGGTGGTCTGTGGGGAAGACTTAATTGGATGACTGAAGGACTCCAAGTATTACAGAATCCAGACCCAGGCCCTGTTAGGATAATGCTCCCACTGATTTCCAGAAACATAATAATCCATACAGGGAGAAAAGGATATTCCACTCACTGAGGCTATACTCCTTATTGATTATAATTCAATAGCATTCTCACATATCTGAAGATAAAGATAGAGGACACGTTTAGGCTCTCTCCTTTAGTAAACAGTAAATACTGTATTCTTTTTTTTTTTTTTAATTTTAAGTCATCTCTATGCCCAACATGGGCTCAAACTCACAACCATGAGATCAAGAGTCACCCTTCCACTGACTGAGCCAATAAATACTCTTAAGAAAATAAATCTCCAGGGACTGAAGCTCAGGAGTGTACTTTTAGCTCAGATTCTCTTTCCGCTCTTAAGGACAGGGTGAGGGCTGTAAGAGGTATGATTTTTCACAATCCTGGGGGCCAGGTACCAAAAATCAAACTCTCAGAAACAAGTCTCAGGGGAAAGGACAAGGAGTTGTGGCCAGTAGGAGAGAACATGCTTCACTGAAATCACACTTTAGGGTCACTTGGAGGACAGACCTGCTGGGTGCTACCTAAAGTTGTCACAAAACCTGCTACAATTAAGCCTTCTGGACCCTTTTCTGCTTACTTCCTCCATAATTCTAGTAGGTCCTGGGCCTTCCACTCCAGAAAGGTAAAGATGATTTGGCATCCAAAGACCCCTATCCCATGTCCTGTAAAGGGGCTATCAGAGAATCTGCCACATGTCTGGAGCGAACATGTCTCAGCTGGACAATGATCTCCGAGGAATCATGAGAGCCAGGAACCACAAAATCTGGGTCTGAACACGAGCTGCAACTCCGCTCCCCACTGCTAGATGTTCAGGCACAAGAACAGTCTTTCTGCCAAGCAGGTGCATCCATGCGCAGGTGGGCAGTTGACACTATTGTCACAGGGCGCCTGTGGCTGTGATGGGCAGAGAGTGGAGGCAGAGGCCACTGCCAGCTAGCACGGTTACCTTCACAAGCAAAGAAGGCAAAGCTACTGACGCTACAGGACCTAGAGCCGCTTCCTGGTGGCTCCGAATTAAGACCATGTCCCTACAGTGATTTTTACTTGGCTGGCCTAGTAGAGATTTCCACCGTGACTTCTCCAGGAATGACCGAGAGGACCTTAGAGAGGCTGTAATTACTAAGAAAATCTTAAAAGGTTTTCTGAGTCCATCTCCACTCCGTACCCAGGCACCACCACCCCCACCCCACTCCAACACATGTACACACACACACACACACACACACACACACACACACACACACACCAAAACCCCACACACCAGTTAGCAAGGCCAAGGAAAACCTTCCTGAAGCCAATTCTATTTGGGAAGATTGTCACTTATATTCTTCATGCCCAAGCTCTTCTCCTTCGCCAAAGGTTGCTTTGATAACGTTAAATATGGCACCAGGAAATCATCTTGGAATTTTAAAGGGACCAGATGGTTTGAATAGGGGCTAAGAGAAAAAGCAAAGAGAAGGAAGGAATGGAGTACTGAAGAAATCCCTGACCCACACGGTCAGAGTGGGCCAGGCTGCAATTTTCTCCTCAAAAAATATGCAACACTAATTGCCTCCACCCAGGGTAATTTTCCAAGCAGCAAATTAAGAAGCTTAAGAAGAAATAAGCCTCACTCGGTGTGGATTAGTAGATGAGCAACTTTGTAGTGTAAGATCCTGATTGATGTGATAGAGAGTTACATGTGCTAGCTGGAGGCGGGGCTGATATTTTCTCAGAAATGATGAGCGAGCAGCCCCTCACCCCTGAAGTGAAAAGGAGCAATTTGAGTGTTTTCTGCAAGACTCACTAAGGAGGAAATTTATGTAAGTCAGAGGATTTTCTAGCCAGCCCAGCCAGTGCCACTTGAAAAGCACCAGGGGCTGTTCCTAGAGACATTGTCATCCTGCAGATTTAGGTCAACAGCATTTAAATAGAGAGCTTGGGATTTTGCTCATTGATCTGAAAGGAACTGATCAAGTTCTCCTCAGAGAATCATTCTTCCTCATCCTGATGCAGTGTAGTAGGCAGAGAGATAAAGAAGTTCTATAAGGACTATCTCAACGGGCGAATTCCTCCGTGCTTTTCAGTCATTCCTGCCCCTGAGCTTCTCTGTTCTTGAGTTCCCATAAATGTCGTCAGAGTAATCACGGCCAGCATTAATTACAACACTCATTTTGTGGCAGGATTTGTTTGGGCCTCACATTGACTTTTTTAATCTTTACAACCACACCGTGTAGTAAGTATTACAGTTATACCCATTTTACAGATGGGAAAACTAAGGTACAGGAGCCCTAAGTAACCCACCCAAAGCTACTAAAAGACAGAGAGGAGATTTAAGCAGACCTTCAGGTCTTGACCGTCATGCATGTTTATAAATCTGTATCTTTGACCTCCCAAGTATTCTCATCTGCCTCCAAGGAATCAAGTTGCTCTCTTTATGAACACCCATCCACATCTTTAGCACTTTCCTTGGCCTTTCTGAGCTTCTGTTCTGTAATCTGTCTGTCTGCTGCCCAGGGTGTACTGAAGCACACCATCTAAATCCAGATATCCTTTTTTCCCTTAAACTTGCTTCCTATCTTTAAAACTTTTATTTTGTGATTTTTACACGAGACTATTTGATTAAGAATAAGAGCTAGCAGGCAACGCTGCAGCCTCCGGTCAAAATGGCGAGCAGGCCTGCCGTTGCAGCATCAAGCCGGTGGCTGGAGGGTATTCGAAAATGGTACTACAATGCTGCAGGGTTCAATAAACTGGGGTTAATGAGAGATGATACAATATATGAGAATGATGATGTGAAAGAGGCCATAAGAAGGCTTCCTGAGAACCTTTATAATGACAGGATGTTTCGCATTAAGAGAGCACTGGACCTGACCATGAGGCATCAGATCTTGCCTAAAGAGCAGTGGACAAAATATGAGGAGGATAAATTCTACCTTGAACCATATCTGAAAGAAGTTATTCGGGAAAGAAAAGAGAGAGAAGAATGGGCAAAGAAATAATGATGGAGTTGAACTCTGTGGTTGCAGCTGCCCTCAAATATTTTTAAGAAGTTGAATAAACCTGAAGTGTACAATTTAGAACTATCTGAGCTGCAAATATATTACTTTAAATAAATATTGTGATTATTGTTGGAAAAAAAAAAAAAAAAAAGAATAAGAGCTAGCACCTTTGAGTGCATGTATGTGCCAGACACTGTTCCGAGCACTTCATATGTACTAACTCAGTCCATCCTCCTAACAACCTCACGGAGTAGATGCTATTATTAATTCCATTTTACAGAGAAGGAAACAGATTATAGCTAGTGGGTTGGGAAGCCAGGTTTGGGCTCAAGCATTTTGGTGCAGGGCCCACGCCCTAAAGACTGAGCCGTCCTGTCTCCCAATTTATCATCGGCCTCATTCACCCAGTCTCCCATGCCCAAGACCCTGGTGTCAGACACTGATTTTTCTCTCACCAGCCATCAAATCCTTTTCTTGCTTCATCCTAATATCTTCTTGCATACACCCATCTCTTTCATCCTGTGAGGTTAGAGACCCTCACTGGTCCTTACGAGGCCCATCTAGATCACCTCCTGACCGGCTGCCCCCCTCTGATCTCCTTCTTTCCAGCCCATCCTACGTGCTGCTCCCACCTCAGTTTTCCTAAACACTGCTTTGCACACATCATTCTCTTCCTCAAAAATCCTAAATACGTTCTTCCCAAGTGAAGTTCAGATTTTTTATTGAGGTCTCCACAATCTACAGAAAGTGTCAACTACGGCCCACGGGCCATATTCACTCACTATCTGTTTTTGTTTACCTCATGAGGCAAGAAAGGTTTTTATACTTTTTAATGGCAGGAAAAAAATCAAAAGAATACTATTTTGTGACAACCTGAAAATGACATAAAATTGAAAGTCCAGTGTTCCAAAATAAAGTTTTATTGGCATATATCTACCCTCATGTTTTACTCTTGGTCTGTGGCTGCTTCTGAGCTGCCCAGGGCAGCATGGAAGAGTTGCAGTGAGAGTATCGGGCCCGCAAAGCCCAAGATTATCATCTGACCCTTTCAGAAAAAGTTTGCCAAGCTACGATAGAAACTGTATTCTTCTCCACTACCTAGACAGACTGGTCTTCTTACCAGTCTTTGAAGACATATCAGGTACTTTTCTCTCTTGGGACTTTTTTTCCCCCTCTGCTTTTCTCATTCTTTGGCTTCAATCAGAGATTGGCAAAGCTTTTCTGTAAAGGTCCAGATGGCAAATCCAAATAGAACCCTCATGGCTTGCTAATTTAGAATAAACTGGTACAAATACTTCGTGCACTCCTTAGCAATATCCACTAGAACCGAATGTAAATATACCTTATGTAACAGAAATTACACCGCTAGAAATTACACCAACAGAAACTCTTACGCATTTAAAGACTACTCTACTACACCAAAAAGAGCAAACTACTGTTGTATACAATGAGGCATATAAACCCCATGTACATAACGTTGAACAAAAAACCAGACAGAAAAGAGTACATGCTTCCATTCATTATAAAGCTCAAAATCACATGGAACAATTCACGACATTAGAAGTTAGGCTAGTGGTATCATAGCTTGGGTTGCCCAGGAAGCCGAGGTCTGTGTGCAGGAAGCTTCGTGGGGAGTGCTCTGGGGGTCAACGCCTGTGAGGGAATGAGGGAGAGTGGATAGGGCAGAGCGAGAAGGTGATCTGTGATAAAGTGCCAACAAAGGCTTCAGCTAACCTGAAGGGGATCTCTGAAACTGCTGTGTCCATCGGCATTGTTTTGAATTGGGATGAGGAGGTCAGGTCTCCATCCTCCCACATCACCCACTCATTGGATGTAAGATGCTCTCAGGAGGGTGCATGAACCTGGGTAAGGCTCCCTTCATCCCGAGGAAATCTGGAGGGAGACTAAGCGGAGAGCATTTGGCCCCCAGCACTCCCAGTGGCTGGGGGAATGGATGCTTCATAGCTGGAGGGGTTTGGGTGACACCCGCACAGCATCCCCAACTAGTGAGGAATTCTCAGCAGAGGTAGTGACTGGAAGGCGGCACCAAGGTGGGGGTCTTCTACGGTACTGGTGATGTCTTGTTTATCCACATGGGCTTATACGGATGAACATCTATAAACTTATATGATTTTTGCACTTTTCTACATTACATTTTACACCTATAAAAAAGATTATTTAAGAATGAAAGGAAGGAGCGAGCAAGAATGTCAGAAGCTGCTGAGAAGTCAAGAAGGACAAGGACTGCAAAGTGTTCCTTGGATTTCAGAGCAGGGTAACCCTAATGGCAGCTGTCTCAGGGGGGCAATCAGGCTGGAAGGGCCTGAGGAGGAGGGAAGAGGTGGAGAGAGTGTGGCGGTGACTCTTTTGAGGTGTTAGCCTGGAAAGGGGGGTGGTTGGAGGAGCAAGAAGGGGTCAGGGAGGATTTTCTTTTAAATGGAAAATAGTTGAGCATCTTAAAGATCTGATGGGAAATATCCAGGGAGAGGAACTGACTGTATATATGGGAGAGATAGGGGGTGGCTGGTAGGGTACGGTTCCTAAGAATGTGGAAGAAAATGGGGTTCAAACACAGGGTATTGACCTTATACACAAGGAGGGCATCTCGAACCCATGAGTGCACCAACTATTCAGGGCCCTCGTGTGGTCCCTAGCACATAGGTCTCTATTTACATGGAAGACTTTTTAAAAAAATTTTTTATTGTTATGTTAATCACCATACATTACATCATTAGTTTTTGATGTAGGGTTCCATGATTCATTGTTTGTGCATAACACCCAGTGCTCCATGCAGAATGTGCCCTCTTTAATACCCATCACCAGGCTAACCCATCCCCCCACCCCCGTCCCCTCTAGAACCCTCAGTTTGTTTCTCAGAGTCCATCGTCTCTCATGGTTCGTCTCCCCCTCCGACTTACTCCCCTTCATTCTTCCCCTCCTGCTATCTTCTTCTTTTTCTTTTTTCTTAACATATGTTGCATTATTTGTTTCACAAGTACAGATCTGTGATTCAACAGTCTTGCACAATTCACAGCGCTCACCATGGCACATACCCTCCCCAATGTCTATCACCCAGCCACCCCATCCCTCCCACCCCCGACCACTCCAGCAACCCTCAGTTTGTTTCCTGAGATTAAAAATTCCTCATATCAGTGAGGTCATATGATACATGTCTTTCTCTGATGGACTTATTTCACTCAGCATAACACCCTCCAGTTCCATCCACATCGTTGCAAATGGCAAGATCTCATTCCTTCTGATGGCTGCATAATATTCCATTGTGTATATATACCACCTCTTCTTTATCCATTCATCTGTCGATGGACATCTTGGCTCTTTCCACAGTTTGGCTATTGTGGACATTGCTGCTATAAACATTGGGATGCACGTACCCCTTTGGATCCCTACATTTGTATCTTTGTGGTAAATACCCATAGTGCAATTGCTGGATCGTAGGGTAGCTCTATTTTCAACTGTTTGAGGAACCTCCATAGTGTTTTCCAGAGTGGCTGCACCGGCTTGCATTCCCACCAACAGTGTAGGAGGGTTGCCCTTTCTCCGCATCCCCGCCAACTTCTGTCGTTCCCTGACTTGTTCATTTTAGCCATTCTGACGGGTGTGAGGTGGTATCTCATTGAGGTTTTGATTTGGATTTCCCTGATGCCGAGTGATGTTGAGCACTTCTTCATGTGTCTGTTGGCCATTTGGATGTCTTCTTTGGAAAAATGTCTGTTCTACATGGAAGACTTTTATTTTTCAATAAAATCCTCTCGAGAACCATGACTGTGAGCCCTTGTGTCCCCACTGATTACTCAGCACAATGCTTTGTACACTGGAGGTGTTCAATAAGGGTCCCATGGTAGGAGATGGTCGAAATAAGAACAAAAAGGGAACTTATCCATTTGTTCAGACCTGACATTGAGCTTAAGGCAAGGTAGGTTTAAGGAGAATTCTCTCTGAAAAAACTGACATTTTTCAAATGTTTGCTTTTATTTATATATTGTATGTATCTGAAGATGGGGTGAAAGGGTCAGGAAGGTGACCAAAGTGAACATCCCAAGTCAGGCAGCTAGGAGAAGTTGTAATTCACTGTCTCATTTCCTTATTCATGACTCTGACACAGCCCTTTCTTACCCTGTAAAGCACCTTCATAATCCCACATGTTCTGAGAACTTCGGCCACTTGTCCCAGGCCACATAGCTGTGGATGGAAGCAGGCCTTGCATTCAGGTCTCTTTCCCCAGTAGCTCCGTAGACCGTCTGCCCCCACTGACCATGTGTTCCAGATGGACTGCACATGCTGGGGTGGGAACATGCCCCGCCAGGAAATCTGAAATGTGTGTTTGATCAATGAAGGCGAGGGCTTGGTCCTTGGTGAAAACCCACTTTTCCCTTGGATTCGTCTCTCCAGACATATTTGTATTATGATGACAATTAGTAATTACACAGAGTCTTTCAACCTCAAAGACCTCAAGCCTCTTTTAGATTGTGAATGCACCCGTGCCTTCTGTTTGGCTTCATGAGTCATCCTGCAGGCCCAGCACCACGGAGATGGCTAGTAAATGGACATCCACGGCTGCAGCATGGGTAGGAAATCCAAAGCAGAGAAAGGAAAATCTGGAGGTGCAATCTTTATACCACTAATGTCTGGATTTACTGTCACAGACATTTCAGATCATAACATTTCAAGCAACAGTGTTCTACACAGTTTGATTACAGATTGCAGTTAATTTTCTCCTTGCCTTTTCTTGTGTCAGCAATATTACAATTAAGTGAAAAATGAGTGCTTTGTATTTTCCCTGGTTAACCGAATCTAACTGCAGCTCTTTTTGTTAACCCTTTCTTTCCTACTAACCTGGTATTTTTTGGCTTTTTCCTTTTGCAATCTAGTAAAGATGATTTCTGAGGAAGGCACAACAGCCTCAGACGACATGCCACTTTGTGTAGCAGATGCTGTGACTGTCTCCTCCACTCACCTCCGGGTTCCCCTGCAGCTGAGATGGACAGCTTCCCACCTCAAGCACGGAGACCCTCCACTCTATTGGGCTTCTTCCTGCCTGAGGGCTTTCTGTGGCACCAAGGGTTCATGTCGCCCTTACAGAACAGTGTAGAAGTCTTATGAATTTAACAGTCCTTGGGGAAGTCCTCAATAATAAGTCAGAGGAGGCCAAGGATAAGTAGCCCGGGGTTGCACAGATGCCAAGTGGCTTTATTGAGATGCGAATACAAGATGTCTGGTTTCAGAGTATATTCTCTTACTCAGGACACTGTGACATGTCTCATACCCATGGGACTGGAAGATCAGGGGAAGCTTGGTGGGGGATGGGGCATTGACCTTGGAGAAATGGGTGGGAGTTGGATGTTTGGAAATAAGTGCAGGGCATTTCAGCTAAATGGTAGGAAGATATTCTGGATGCCAACACACCTGAGACTCTGTTTCTTTTGTATGATTTAATGTTGCTGAGGGACTCAATTTCCATTACACAAAGGATAAATTAATAAAATCTACTGATTTTCCTAGTTTTCTTTCTTTTTTTTCCTTCTCCATGATGCTCTGTTGCAAGATGCAAGAGTTTTGGGGAAGATCTGACCGAAGGGCATGAGAGAACAGTACATTGTGGGAATGTAGGATTTCTTCCTTCAGACCTATTCCACTGGAAATCCCCATGCAGACCATATCTTCCATCTGCCTGCTGAGGCACAGAGATAAATGCCATGACAGGAGGGCAAGGGAGATGTTTTTAAAACATCGAAATGCTTGAAAGCAGGGAATCTTATAGGGCTTACAAAAGACTTTTATCTCTCATATTCATTTCTCCAGGGAGCATTAACTGCCCTCAGATTTAACATCACCCTTGAGTGACCGGGATGCAGCAACTGGTAAAACTATTTTCACTGTCTCTACAGAGTTCCCGAAGCACCGAGAGGCCGATTCCTCAAAAGAAGACATGCAAATGGCAGTTACACCGTGCAGGGCAGCCAGGAGGCAGGAAGCACGTTCTCCCTGGGGTGAGAATCACAGGTGGATTTTACAAGCTTTGAGGTGATGCCTCAGAAGGGCAAGGTCTGACCGGTCCTCAGGTATCAAAGCTACGTTCCATGCCGCGGGACCCAGAAAACATTTATGGTGTGTTTATCGGCCAAGACTCGCCACTCCAGGTTCTGAGATGCGTTCACCAATTGGCTTGTTACTTTTGCATGGCTCCTTCTGCTCTCTCCTTTGCCGCAGCCCGGAATGATAACCCTGATCGTTCCAGGCTGTTTCATGAACATTCGTGTGTTTCCCTTAACTGGAAAAATGCAGTGCGGCTGCCTCCCTTCTGGGACTGGGAAGATGAGATATTTTGTAAGCTTGTCTCATCCTCTGAAGCACACAGCGGGGAACTCTTTCCCTGACCCTTCCCACACACTGTCCCCCTCCCCTGAATGCACAATCATTTCCTCCCAGGCCTGCTCTCACCCCCGGAGGGAGGAGAATGGAAACCTAGCCCCGGGATGAGTTTCCCCGCTGTGATGCATCTCTTGAATGTTAACTATAGGACAAATGTATTCAGTTTTCAAGTTTCATAGGAATGACTGGCCCTGACTCTGGATGTATCTGAACCCAAAGACAGTAGAAATGTACATTTTAATTGATCAAGAGTAAAATTCCAAGTTCCTATAAGGTAGTTCCTTTTTTTTTTTTTTTTTTTTTGCAAAGCCCAGTGTGAGCTGGGGCCCAGGCGTGGCCAGCTTTGCTGTTCCAGTAGCCAGGTGGCCAGTGGCCAAGCCTTCTGGTAGAGCACTGGGGAGCTGACCCCAGAGCAGGGGCCCCAGATGGGAAGAAGGCCGAGCACTGCTTTCTGGGAACTCTTGACAAGCCTCCCCCTGCCACCCTCCTTGCAGCTGCTGGGGCACATTCATCCACCCAGAAATTGGGGCCCTGTATCACGCCTGCTGGACATTTATCTTCCTGACAAGCTCATCGCGCAGGTTCAGTGGGGGGAAACCCAGGCAGAGCCTCACCCTGGTGACTGCCAACCAGTGACTTCAGTGTCTCTACCTTCGGAGAAGCCTGTGGAAACCTCTGTTTCCTTCCAAGACACGGTTCATTTTTCTTCTTCTTTCTAATGGGGATGAGTGGTGGTGAAAATGAATTCTTCTCTGCAGAGGTCACTTCATGCGACTGCACTCTGGGAAACTCTGGTGTAGGTTTGGCTCTGATGCCACATTGTCTGTTTTTCTCTTCCGTCCCTTCCCCTGCTTTTTAAAACAACAGGCATCCCTTGCATTTTCCTTTTCGTCTTATTTTTGAGCGTGCATTACACAAACATTATGAAAGCTTTAACCCAAGTCAAAGCAAAAGGCAAGGAAAGCCCTCCACAACCCCCCTCCCACTATGAGCCAGGCTGCGCTCACGTTTTCGTCACCCTATTCTACCCAGAGCCATATGAATATGGAACTTAACCAGCATAATTAGCCGTACGAATATGGAACTTGACCGGAAGAGATTCATTTCTACCTCCACTTTTTTTTTAATTGAACATTATATGACAAGCCTTTTTCCTTGTCATCACAGAGCATTTATATTTATCTTTCTAGTCACCATTCTATTGGGTAAATATAATGTAACTCATTTAACCATTTTCCTACACTTCATCAATATGAACGGCTTCCAGCTCCTCGTTGTTCTTCGAAAGCACTGTGCTTTTTCCCTTTGGGATTACTGCCTCAGGATAACTTCCTAAGAGTTTCTTCCCTTTTTTGGCTTTGCATCCAAAGGTAAGTGTTATTTTCCTGTTTATAATGTCTTCTGAGGCCTGGGAGCCTGGGTGGGAAATTTCTCCCCTGATGTTTTGGGCCGTGGGAGATGGACAGGGATAGAAGAGGGGGCATGGGCCTTTATAAGGAAGTGGAGAAAACTCACTGTGCAGCTAATTAGAAAGTGCCATGAAGCAAGTCCAAACTTTATGGCTTTCCTCGAATCAATGACGGTGTCTGGCCAGGCCTGCCTGTCCTCTTGCAGGTGTGTGCAGCCTCTAAGACCATATGGTTTTTGGCTGCCCTGGGCCTCATTCTTTGCTCAGCCCATGATCTTGTAACTGAATATCAGTTAATAACTTTTCATAATAACATAGCTTGGATCGGCTTTGAGGTCCAGAAAGAGGCCCTGTACAAAGCTCCGTCTTTTCCAGACTCCCGCTGCGTCTCCAGCACACCTGCCAGGGGACGTGGGCCCCACGGCTGTCCCCAGGGCAACAGTAACATCCTAAGTTCACAGAGGGCCAGCTGCATATTCAGCAAGCAGAGAGGCCAGGGCACAGAGCTCATTCTTCGGCAGTAACTCGTCTCTGTTGGGATCTGCTAGGAAGGTTGCGGGGGGGGGGGGGGGGGGGTGGGGGGAGGCAGGGGGGAGGGAGGGTCATGTGACTTAAAAAAAAAAAGAGAAGGGCCAGAGCTTTTGACTAAAAGATATTTTAAAGCAGTTTACAATACACAGGCAGTCTCTCACTCATGTGAATTGATTTACAGGCACTCCTGAGAGGCCTGAGGTCACCTGAGATCTTGAGAATGACTGGGTCAGCCCTGTAACCAAAGGAATTCTCCACACTCCCCCTTAGCTGTGGGATTTCATCCTCTTTTGTCCCCCCCACTCCTCCCTCACCTTCTGCTTAAGGGGGTCCTGCCGTCTTTCCTGCTGTCCCACCTCCCCGGATGGGAGGGAGCCCATCATGGCTGGAATCTGCCTCCCCGTTCCGCCCCCTGAGCCTCTACCCTCCACCCAGATGTCTGGCAGTGCTCGTGGACTGCTGTGGCCAGCAGTCCCAGGGAGATGGGTGTCCCTTTGATCCTACTGTCTGAGTATCAGAATTACCAGGGAATTTTAGAAAAATACTCCTGCCTGAGCCTCATTGCAGACCCACTGAACTGAAATCTCTCAGGTGAGTGCCAGAGATGTCCTTGACTCACTCAGATAAGCAGTCATGGGCAGTAACTATCTTCATGAGCTTGTGCTTTGGTGCTTCATATAAAGCAAGAACATCATCACTTGACACACATCGGTGTTGTTCCCTCTGTGGTTTGGCTGCGGGTGAGAGGCAAGCAGAGGTTTTCATGACCCTGGGAGTGTGACCCTCCCATTGTTACCAAGCAGGAAAACACCCCTTGGAAACTGTCTGCCAGACACAGGGTGAGGGGAGGCAGGAAACTCGGTTCAACTTGACAATCACCTGGAGAGAGAGAGAGACAGGCCTAGCTGAAGGAACAGACAGATGGGTAGATATATCCTGAGGCCCTGAGCAAGAAACAAAGTGATGGGGCATTAAGTCTGGGGTGCGGGGTTGTCTAGGATCTTGCCTGGCAGGATGTCCTCATCCCTTAAATGTTCTCATCCACTCAGCTGGACCTATGCCAACCAGACATCCCAGCACCCAAGGCCTGAGAGGTAGCAGAGCAAGGCGGGGAGTTTGGGTTTTTCATCTTCACTCATGCCATATCCCAGCAGCCAGCACAGAGCCTGGCCATGCTTAATCAAGACTTATTGGATATTCAGCTCGATATTTATTTAAGTATTTGCAATGATCTAGGAACTGTACTAACCATTTTGCTTGTATTATCTCATTTAGTGATCACTACAACCCTAGAGGGTAGACACTGTTCTTATTCCCAAGTCAGTGATGAAGCTGAGGGAGATTGAGATCAGGCAATTTGCCCAAGGTCTCATTGCTGGGAAGAGAGGAGCTGGGATTAGATCCCAGGCCACGGGGGTCCTGCTTTCTCTGTGGCATGGCCGTGTGGCTGGTGGGTTTTGTTCCAATAGTCAGCCCCTAAACTAAAAAAACCTCATGAATCACATAGGTTTTTGTGAGTATCCTCAGTGTCTGACCATAATATGTGACATTGTACCTACAGAAAAATATTCTCATCGTTCCAAACATGAGGCTTAGGAAAATCCTTCTGGAACCTAGCCAATGAATGAAGAGTAAGCATAATTTAGGGTCTTCAGTATTACTAAACACTATCATCCTGGATGACATTCCCAAGAAACAAAACCAAAAGGAGGCTTTGATTAAATACTGTGCTGATTCTTAGAACATCTACCCTCCATTCCAACACCCTTCTCTCTCTTTGAGACAGCTCTAGGGACAACTCAGAGGTGAGACTGATTCTGGTTAAGACCTGGGTGTGATGGGACAGAGGTCAAAGAGAGATTTCTCCCCTGCCAGCCTGAGCATCTATGCCATTTCCTGAAAGATGCAGCCAACTTTGGGGTTGAACTTCCTCCAAAAGGCCTTTTTTGGTCCTTCTAGTGGGAATTTACATCCTCACAGAGGCACTGGATCCAGCCAGCACAATTGCCTTGGGGACCTTCCAACAGCAACTTGGGGGCACAGGCAGAACCCTCCACAATTTCTTGTAGACACGAGAAAAGTTTGTGGGCAAATGCCAGGGTGAGAAGATTGTCCATGTTGCTCCTCTCCACTTCAGGTCAAACACGCCCATCTTCTTCAGCCTCCTCTGGGCCAGTGGGAGGAAGACATACCGAGAAACCACTAACAAAGCATTGCTATTAAGCAAGCTGACTTGGTAGACATATTACAAGGGAGGGATAGCTCAGCCTTCAGCAATAATTTAGAGCAGGATGTGAGAGCAGATGAACCTGAAAGTACATCTGTGGTGTGGGGGAGGGGGCAGGTAAAAACTTGGGAAGGCACAGAACCATTCCAAAGTTGGAAGGGGTAGGCTTTTGCTCTCTAAGCAATGCCACCAGAAGCAACACTGACTTCCTGGCAACGCAGTTTTCCTCTTCGATTCACCGAAAACCCTTTCTTCTTTCTAGTTAAATATAAGTGAATGTTAATAAGTTAATGTTATATGCCAGCCTAAACATATTGGAAGAGCCATTGGGTGTAGACATGTAGAATCTTCAAATGAGGTGTGTGTGTGTGTGTGTGTGTGTGTGTAGTGTGTGTGTGTGTGTGTGTGTGTAGTGTGGTGGTAGGTATTGTGAGTATCCCTGGAGGGAAGACTTCTTGCTTCCACTTATTAGGTAAGACAGCACTTTATAGGGAAATAGCAAATAGCCCTTAATATGATTCTCCTGGTACGTGTTTTCCACCACAGATGAAGTCAAGCAGACATCCTAAGTTGGAGAGAGAAAATGCTAGATAACAAAGGTTCTTAAGATTTATTTGTAAGAAATGATACCTGTGTTCATCTTTAATTCCCTGGAAACATGACTGGTGTTCTGTGCAGACAGGAACATGTAATGATACATAAGGGATCTGGATGAGGAGGACATTCTTAAGGGCTGACCAGCACACCTGTACCTGCTCTTCTCAGTGTCAACCCTGCTAGCCTATGACATTGTCATGGTGCTGCCCCATGACCTCCAACTGGTGTGGTTGGCACTAGGCTTCTTGTCCCACTGGGGTAGGAGGTAAGCATTGACCTGCCCAAGGCAAAGTGGGGTTGCAGAAAGGGCAAACGCTAGGAAGTACCAACCAATCCGACCACACTGGTGGTTTCCTGCTCCCTCTGCCCAATCCTCTGTCAGTATCCAACAACCTCATCTCTCCCATGGGTTTCTCTTTGGTTTTGTGTTAGGCTATGGGATCCTCGATTTCCCTCTCACTTCCCAGCATTTTTCAGAACTGAGTTTACTCTGCCATATTGTTCAGAACAGTAAAGATTTTTACTTTTGATTATTTATTTTAAAACCAGTCACATTATCGAGTTACTGATCTAATTATCTGTCAAGATTGGGAGCCATGATTTGACTCCCGTAGTATTATAGGAAACTCTGCTAATCTTATTTATTTCCATTTTGAATGTAGTTCATTTTATATAGTATACCAACATATTTGTGGGTTTCCATCGTCTTTAAATTCAAAGTTTAATTGGAATGTTGACAGCATCGTCAGAGCATGCCTATGTGTGGATCTTTCTTTCTCAAATAATTTGTATCCTTTTGATTAGAAGTCCCAAGCTTTTCTGCAAGGACTATTTTATTATTATTATTATTATTATTATTATTATTATTATTACGGAATCATCTGAAGACTCGCTCCCTCACGGGTTATTCCTATTATTACTATTCTTTGCTGGACAAAAAAAAAAAACGTCTTCCTGTGTTTATCCTCTGTGTCTCTAATAGGTTGGTACATTGTGTAATTTTCTTTATCCTTTCCCTGGGAATAGTGGACAAATTTCTCATCTTATTATTCTCATTTATGCATTTAGCATCTAGCTTGCTCTGTATTACCTCTCTTGCCTCCACTGAATCTTGAATTTGCAAACTTTTAAAAAATCTCAAAGCAATCTTTAATCATCTCAGATTATGTCTTCTCAGATCTCTGCTTGTCCATGGGTCTCATATTTTGTGTAAGTGCTTTCCCTGTTTTTTAGGGGTGGGAGTCATATTTACTCTGAGTCTTAAGAATAGTCCTTTGTTTTGAACAACTTTATCTTTTTTTTTATGTCCAGTAATCTGTCTTCCTCCTTCCCTCCCTTCCTTCTCAACCACAGAGGGAAGCCTATGCATGTTTAATATTAGATACTGAGATAGATTTTATCAGGGTTTTTGTAGGTACTTGTCCAAATATTTTAGTCCCAGACTAAAGGGGAATATTGAAAGTTTAGACTTTCTCTGGTCTACTTTAATTACACCAAGATTCTCATTGTCTATGAAGCACAGGGAGGGAACAAGATCAGAGGGAGCCATGGTCAGGACTCTGTGCATACAGGCTGTGGCACACTGAAATTAACGGCTCTTATTTTTATCCGGGGTGAATGTCCTCTTGAAAAGGTGGCTGAAACAATGTCCCATTTTACCTGGTTCTTCAGTACACATCAGGTGACATTCTACTGTAATCCCCAGGGCGAGCTGCTTCATGTGTGGGGTAGGGATTTTTGCAAACCTTTTTGCCCCTCAGCTTAGCCCAACTCCTAGCCTCTGTCCCATTGACCTTGAAGGTACATTTGACTTTGTTAGTGATCACAGGCACTTCCTCCAGTTGTGTCTTCCTGTCATAAATTTGACAGATTGCATTTTCAAAATGGCCACAAGCCACCCTCACCCAATGCATCTCCTCATATCATAAAAGGACAATAGTTCCCTTCCCCTTGAACATGACCTGGCCTCAAGGAATCGCATGTGGTGGAAGTGACACCGCACGACTTCATAGGCTAGGACAGAAAAGGTGATAGAGCTTCAGCCTGGTTTTCTCTCTCCCTCTGTCTCCCTGTGCACCCTGGAAGAAGTCTGTTGCCCCAGCACTGGAGCTATAGTATGGAGTGACCACACAAAGAGGTGTCCCAGGCCCCTCAGACTTCCCAGCAAGCACCACTAGACCCATGAGGGAGCAAGTCTCCAGATGATTCTGTGCTCCAGCCCTTGAGCTACCCCAGCTGGCACGCAGTGGAGCAGAGACAAGCTGATTCTGCCAGGCCTTGCACCAAGCGCAGATCCATGAGTGAAATAAATGCTGTTAAGTCACTAAGTTCAGGGTGTTTAGTCACACAGCAGTAGATAAGTGGAACACATGTTAACTTGCAGGCAGGAACTTCTTCAGTCCCATTCCACTGTTATATATTGCGGACATTTTCCAAAATGTCTGGCCTTTCATGTTATCCTTTCCTGTTTCATATTGGTAAAGACATTATTTTTGTTTATTTTGGTATTTCTTATTTTACTTACGTAGAAAGACTTTCCACCATTGTTATTCTCATTGGTCATTTCATTAAAATTATAGGTGAAGAGAAGATAAAAATATGGCCTCAAATTGCCACCTTGAACAGAAACTTGTGGTTCAGTTTCTAAGTAAGATGCTGTGTGATATCCATAAGTGCACATCCTTTATTCATGTGTCAGGGTGACTGAGTTTATTGGATGAGCTGCTGTCATTTAGCAAGGCTCTGCTCTGTTGGACTCTTTAGCCCTGCCCGACGTTAATTTATAATTTAGGGTAATTTCTGCATGTTCATCTGCTTGACATTTGAATAAATTGCTTCTAAATGTTAATCTATCAAGGTGGCTTGGCACAAAATAACCAGAGTGGAGTGTTACCTAAGGATAAAAAAAGTAATAATGCCCTCCTAATTTCATGTAGAATCAACAGTTCCACAATCACCAGAATCTGTTAACAGAATGTCAGAATGAAAAGATTAAAATCCCTAAAAAATTACAGTTGTGCTAAATTGGTAATAAATCGTTGATCATCTTCCATCTGGGTTGGCAGATGATTTTAAATGTTTATTCTTGATCTGGCTGCATTACAGGGTGATTTTCACTGCCCTCTTGTCCTGGTTGATGTCCAGAAGTTGAGCCTTTGGAACATTCTTTTCTTCCTCCTGATCAGTACTTCGGTCTTGTGTTCCCCTTTTTTTATGAAGACATCTGAACAAGACTTAGACCATTTCAGTGTCTGGAGGAAATAAGCTCTCAATAGTTGAGAGGAGAGATGGGTGTGGAAGGGAATCACCTGGCAGGATGGAAAGGGCACAGACTCTGAGGCTGGACTTGGGATTGGATCGTGGGCACTGCCACTTACAGGCTTGTGATCTTGGGCTGTCCATTTCTTTCCCTGAAGAGCAGGCATAATCAGATACATTATGTGTGGGCTGTCATGACAGAGTACCACAGACTGGGTGGATTAAACAACCAAAATCTATTTTCTCACAGATTGGGAGGCTACAAGACCAAGATCAAGGTGTTGGCAGGGTTAGTTTCTTCTGAGGCCTCTCTCCTCAGCCTGTAGATGGCTGTCCTCCCCCGGGGTCTTCACAGCCTTCCCTCTGTGCATGTCTGTGTCCCAGTCTCTTCTTACAAGGATACCAGTCGTGTTGGATTCGGCCTTACCATAATGACCTCATTTTAACGGGATTGCCTCTTTAAAGACCCTATCTCCAAATGCAGTCACACTCTGAGGTTAGGGCTTCAACATATGGATTTTTTTGGTGGGGGGACACAATTCAGCCCATAGCACACATCTGTCCTAAAGAGATATCAGAAATAAAGTTCCTGGTACATGACAAAGATGCTAAAAATGTTAGCTCTCTTTCTTCCTTCTCTCAATTCCAGAATCTTTTGACTGTGGTGGTAGAAGAGAGTGTATTTCCTTTACCCTTAATCTAATTTTCCATCTTTTTTCTTTCTAAGAAATTATTTGCGAGAAGTGATGGAAAGATGATCTATCTTAATGTTTTTCTTTTTCAAAAATGTTACCTCGTTAGTCTCAAATGGAATTCTAACCATTTCCCTCTTCTCTTGGGATGTGGACATGAACTGCAGTAGCTGTCCTGACACTAGGAGGTGGGCCTGGGCTTGGAAACCCCTCGTAAGGTGGAGGAGTGAAAAAGAGGGTATTACAGCTGACTGCAGTTAGGAGCACTGCTGTGTAGGCACATGCCCATAAATCCATGTTCCACAAAGTAGGAGAGGGAGGAGCGGGCAGGATTGGAGTAGACATGGAGGAAAGGGCTAAGGGATAAAGTCAGACCACTGGACTGGAGGTGGATCATGCACGGTTTACCAATCCACTGTAAGAATTTGCAAACTATTCTAACTGAAATGGAAAGTCATGAGCAAGCATGCATTTTTAAAACCCTGGCGTTGCTTAAAGAAAGCAAGCACTGTCAGGGGCAGGGCAAGCGTAGAGGAAGAAAGCCCATTCAGGAGACTAGTGACTTATTACAGGAAGGAGTGACTTGGACTAGAGTGGCAGCAGTGCGGAGAGAAGAAATGTACTTTGGAAAGAGAACCAACAAGACTTGTTGATTGTCTGGATGTAGCATCTAAGGGGTAGGAGGGGTCAAGGATGACATGCAATCATCTGGTTTTAATGACTGAGCAGATGGGTGATGCTAATTAAAGAGATGGGGGTGGTGGAAGAAGAGCTGGGTATTTTGGGGAGAGGGAGATGGGATAAAGTTTTAGTTATGTAAATTTTGAAATGCTAGCAATACACAAGTGTCAGTATTGACTAAGGAATTGTCTATGAGTCTAGACTTCAGGGGAGAGGATCCAACCAGAAACAAATTTTGGAGTTGTTGCTGTAAAATGATATCAGAAACCATGGCAATGGCTGAGAACATCTAAGGAAACACATATAGAGATGGAGATGTTCTGCAATGAACCCTGATGAGTTCTGTTCTTTAAAAGGTGGCTGGCAAAGGAAGATTCAGGAAAATAGGCTGGTAAGAGTGGCCACCGAGGGAAAAGGGAAAGTAAGAATGTGGTATCCTGGAAGCCAAGATAACTAAGATAGCTAAACATGGGCGATGCTGTTGAGAGTGGAAGGACAGAGCAGTGAAGGGCTCGCTGGCCTCGGCAGGATGGAGGTCATCTCTGAAGTTGACAATAAAGAGCAGGTCAGTGAGTGAATGGGAGGTGAGGAAGCGAAGGGAGTGTGCAAAGATAATTCTTTTGAGTTTCCCTATAAAGGGAAGCGGCAAAATGGAGCTATAGCCAGATGGAGATGTGGGATCAAAAAAGAATTTAAAAGTTTGAGAGATACTGAGCATATTCATATGCTGATGGGATGTATCAGGGAGAGAGAGAGATTGGTGATAAATGAGACAGAGGGAATATTGGAGAGAATGAAATCCTCAGAGAGGTCTGAGTGCAAGGTCTAGAGAGACTATGATGGGAGAAGACACAGTGTTTTATTTTGTTTCTTAAAGCCACAGCAGAAAGCTACAGCAGATAGCTTCCTTTTCTTAGGAAAAATCGCAAGGTCAAGACCATGGACATTTTTTTAGAGTTGTTGACACATTTGTTGATCTGCGTCCAGAAAAGTTATTGCAATTAACACCTCATTGTTAACTTACATTCCTTTGAATATTCTTTTGTGCAGTGTCTCTTGTACCTTTTAAAAATTGGAACATTGAGATTATTAAAGTATGAGTGTGTAAGATTTTATATATTATTGTTCCCTTTGCCATATTTACAATAAATTTATTTCCCAATTTGCTGTTTGCCTTTTAAATTTTTTGCATGATGCTTTTCTATGAGTTTTTCCTTTGTGATTCCTTCTGTTGATTTTATCCTAAGTATTTTTTTTTTCCTCCTAAGGAACAATACTTTAAAGAATGATTTTGAAAGTACAACAATGTTGTGAGTTACACTGCCCTGTATCTCTGTACTAGGAACATATGGCTCAGAAATGGAGCAGTTCACCTAACCCCCTTGCATTTCCAGCCCCAGGAAATGAAATATTCCCAGAGAAAATGTATGATATTTCATGTCTGCTAAATAGCAAACAACAAAACTCAAATAATCTACACCAAAACAATTGGCCATAGAAACCTTCACAAACGAAATTTTTGCAACGATAGAAGCTAAGCCAAGCAACAACCAGCCCACATCACAAAGCCCAAAATGCTGAATCAAGTTACCAATTTTTTTATGTGTGTAAACTTGCTTTTCCGTTGTTTATCTGATGAAATACTACTTTGTTTCACCCAGAGAAACTTCTGGTCTGTGATCATAACTAACTTCCTTCCTTCCTTCCTTCCTTCCTTCCTTCCTTCCTTCCTTCCTTCCTTCCTTCTTTCTTCATTGTAAATGTGCAGCATGGGAAGTTATGATGGATCTACAGTTATTATCACAGGAAAATTAGGCGTCACTAGTCTCTAAGTAGTACCATTGGTGGAGGAATACAACATGAATTAGGCATTGACATTCACTTTTCTCCACAGTGTGGGTGGTTCTGCCAATCTACAGGAAGAATCATTGCTTAATACCCAGGAGAATATCAGGTCCCTCATGGTACAGTGAAAAGTAAAAGCCACTTGTTGAAGGATTTCTTCTGTCTTCATTATCTGCTACTTTACCCCCCTCTCTTCCCTGATGCTTCTTCCTCTTTTCTACCTGGTACCATCCTTAGACTTTATCAAGATGGTTCCTGTCCTGGACCCATGAGTCAGGGGACATGCTCTTGTTTTCCTCTTCCCCTCCCCATGGGATGAAGTATCCACAGGCCAAGAGGTCATGCCCTATATCTTGCCTCTCTTCAAGACCAAGCTCCCAGTAACCAGGCACGATTCCCTGCCCCAAAGACCTTGTGTCTATTTCCAGAGCCTTTATGGGCATCTTCCCTGGGTCTAGCCTCTGGTGCTAAGGTGTACCTCTTAGACCTGAGTGATAGCCACAGGAAGCTGTTTGGCAAGGGGTGTGGGTGGAGCTTGGACTCACAGGCAGCATATGAATGAAACCCCTGGTGATGTGGAGACTGGACCAGAATGGGAAGGGTAGCAGGTTGTAGACGAGAGACCAGGGCAGGTGACCGCTCTCCTTGCATTATTGCATTCCGAACTCTGAGGAGTTCAAGAATAGTAAATTGACCAACCCTGGACTTCCTGTTTGCTATGTCAAGGTAGGAGGAGATTCCATATTTTACTTTATTAAGTTTTTTCACTTCTTCTCTTCTATTAAGTAAGTCTTTTCACTTGATGTCCAATTGATTTATAACTTTTAAATATTTAGACATATAGTAAATGGATCTTCATTTGTCCTCTTGCCCCTGGGCCCTGGAAACGTTGGGGTGGGTTTGTCTATACCCACTCCTCCGTCTATTTCTCATGTTCTTCTCTTCTCCCCTTTTCAGTCAGTCTTGTCTTCTCCTCTGAGCCACACCACTGGGACTTGCTGAGTTCTGGGACTGATCTTTAGGCCTGGGGTGGGGGTGGGGGGGTAGGGATTGTTTCTCTTTCTGATTCCTTGCCTGTCCTGGATCATTTCTCCACCTTGCTATATAATGATGGCCATTTCTGAAGGGTAAGCAGAAACCTTGATATAGCACTGAAAATGTTAATTAATAAATGAGTAAATGGAAACAGATGCTAACCACCACTCACATAGGCTCAGGTGTGTCCCTTTGTTCTATCTGGTCTGGCCAAACCACTGCCTACCTCCACGTCTCTCTCCTTTCTTCTGTCATTCTGGGGGTGTGGTAGGTGGGAAATGGGACAGGTATACCTGTTTAGCTACACATTGGTTTTCGTAAGACTCTGGGATGATTTCCTTTTTTCCCACTGCCAGAGTTTCTAGAAGCCAGGGCTTCTCAAACTTCAGCATGCATCAGAATCACCTGGAGGGCTTTCGAAAACACTGGGCCCAATCCTCCTGAGTTTCTGAATCAATAAGCAGGAATGAGGTGGGGCCCAACCATTTGCATTTCTAACCACTTCCCAGGTAATGCTGATGCTCCTAATCCAGGTCACACTCTGAGAACTACTGCTATAGGTCATCAAGTTTTATTGGATTTTCCCTGCTTGAATCTCTATTGCTAATGAGAAACCACTTCCAACTTGTGGTCCCCGAGCAGACTCTGACTGAGCTCAGAACACTGCACAGAGACAAGAAAATTGATGTGGGACTCTAGCTCCTAAGTCCATATGCCCCTGCCCTACGGACAGGGCGGCTGCTTAGTTAGCCATGGCAGGGGAATTCTCCCACAGAGGCAACTTGAGTCTCCACTTGGCAAAATATAAAACGGTCTTGGCCATACCCTTTCCTGCAAGCTTCTCTTTGATTGCAGAAACCTGGGTGGCCTTCACACAAGTTGTTTGCACAGCAAAGGAAAAAAGATAAGTTTGGTAACCTTGGAAGACCCAATCTCTTTTTTCCCAGCCTCCTGAGAAGCAGTGCCCAGAGGAACAAACACTGTGTGTGGGAAACTGGAGAGGGGCTCTGGAGGGTGGACTGGTAAGGCCAAAAAGGGGGTGGCGTTTCTTAAAAGTCAACGTCTTCTGATCTGCCTAAAACCATGTCCTGCTAATGAGAGTTCATTAGCTGGAATTCCATAAATGACAACATTCCAAATTTCTGTAGCTCCACTCCAGGCCATGACTCTTTTTACCAGGCTATAATCCCACAGAAAAATAATCTTGGCTCCAACTGCTGGGTTATGGCAGCCAGTCCAAAATATGGCTCTTCAAAAGTGGCTCTCTTAGGCATTTGCATCTTATAGGGACAAGGAATTCTCTTCTCTGTCAACAACTAACCACAGGGGCTTCAGGGCACTGACTCAAGCACTGTAAGCTCAGTCGCCAGCCAGGGGTGCCTGGGATCTAGTCGCTACTTGCCCACTTTCTCTTGGGCAAATCTATAGGTCAATCATTTGCTTCGTTTTCCAACCCCACCTTTTCCAAGTGACTTTTGTTATGGGTTGCTGGGTCTATCCCAGATCCGTCATGCTGTGAGAGTCTCCTTGCAATGAGACAGTTTCGATTTCATAATAACAATAACAGCAGTCAGAGGTGCTGTTTAGCGAACATGAACTCTGCATCAGGGCCCAGGCCAATCATTCTTATCCGCGATCTAATAGAATCCCTACAGGGTGTGGGGTTTATTGTCCCCAATCTACAGATGAGAAAACTGAGGCTCTGGAGTTAAATAACTTTCCCAAGATGACACAGCCAATAAGACGTAGCCTTGACAGAAACCCAAACTGGTGCCAACATCCACGCTTTTATATTTTGTACTTGATAAATGTTTATTAATTTAGGTCAACCAGCATATCTACATATGCATTAAGGAGAATTCCAGGGGCATATTCTAACCTCCTAAATTATTTAGAAACAGGAAACTCACTTAACCAAACACTCCATTTCCCAGCCAAGTCACTTAACTGAACTGTTAGAGTATAATCAATACTCAATCAATACTCAATCACTACTCAATCACTTGCATCATGAGAGGCAGCATAAGTGGAAATGGAAACTGTGGATAATCAATACAGCTGTGTTTGAGATGGGACTCAGCTGCCTAGTGCATGAAAATGTGGTGTAAAGAATATGGCAGGCTACCCGAGGGTTGTAGCAAGTGGGAGCCAAACCCCTCGTTTCCTAGGAGAACTTGTGATGGTCATTTTATCAGCAGGCATAACAGACTGCATGGCAAGATTCACTGCTTCCCAAAACACAGCCCATGCTCTTACCATCATCCTGTTGCCTTCACGCTGTGGGTGTGTGCGTGTGCGTGCGTGTGTGTGCATGCGAGCAGGCAGATGAATATGCTTGTGATGAGACAAAATTACCTGTATATGAGAAACAGCACCTACAAGCAGTCCTTCCTTCCCGCTATAGCCAAAAAGGGTGTAGGAATTACCAGGTTGGGTTAGACCCCCCACTCACACAGAGAAACACAGTGAGACACAAGCTGCCTTTAAGCCACGTTCTAAAGGTCAAGGTCAGTCTCTAGAATATCCTCATCTACTGCACAGTTTCATTCCATGCAGTTTTCTACAACCATCTCAGGTTAATAGTTTTAACCCGTGATAGCTTAGGGGGTAATAATTTCATGAGTTTACCTCTCTGCTTCCTTTGTTACTGTTCACTTTGGCTGTCTTTCAATCTTATTGAGATGCTCTGGAAGAAATATGGTAAAATGAAAAATTACCCCTGGTTTTAGATTCAGAATACCTAGATTTTAAACCTAGCTCTGTCGCTTCCTAGCGGAGAAGTACTTTCAGCCAAGATGGTATGAACTTATATGGGAACCCCCTGACCCCGGTCTTCATGCATAACAATGCCTTAAAAACTCAAGTATTCGAAATACCTGGTTGACTTCAAAAGCAAGAAAAGGAAACTTCAAGGACAAGAGATAAAGAGGGGACCCATGGTTTCTAGTGAGGAAAAAGAGCGGAGGCCACATGGCCTGTAGTGACACAGAGAGCAGATGTGTGGCTCAGAGGAAAAGGTTTTATAACCGATGTGGGAATGGCAGTTGTCTGCCTCATGAGTCAGAGGGAGCCACGACTGGCTTTTCAGGACAAAGCTGAGGGCCAGGAAAGTTCTCATGAATGGGGACAAGAAGGTCTCTCTCTTTATCACAAGAATAGCAGACTTGGGCTTCTTGCCCTGGACCATGAGTAGAAGCAGAGCAAACTGAGTCAAACCCCAGTGGCACATGATGGGGCCATGGGCCCCGAACGCTTCTATGATGTGTGGTGTGGAAATCTTAGAGTGTGGGAACCCAGAGACCAACCTAAAAATCTGTCCTGAACTGTCAATCCGTGTAGGTTCCAGGCAGAGACGACCACAAGGACACTTCTAACTAATCTCCTAATGAGCTCACTGACCCATGGGACATAGGTGCTCTGGAGGAAGTCTGCAGGGTCCATGGGGACGTGCAGCAACTGCTTAGTGTCATTTATAGCTCTGAGGTCTTAGATCACTCCCTACCCTCTTCACTGCCCCTCTCTCTACATCTCCCCCAACCATTGCCAGGAAAATGGCCACAGCTCACTAGGTATCGCCCTTATTCCTGAGAGAAACCTGCCTTCTATTCTCTTTCCCAGAAGTGTTAGCAACTGTATTTAGAGATTCAATCCTTTGCTCCCAGAGTAGGTATGGCCACAGAGGTATATATATCATGGGAGGACAAAGCCCAGCTTCCCCTGGGGCCAGTCATGGGAGATACCGTGCTCCAAATATCCCTGTCAAGGCTCTGCAACCCCAACTATACCTACTCCACAATCCCACTAGCTTGCCCCCAAATTATTTTTTTGGTTCGACCTTTTATCATGATGTCCTCCTTACTTATTGCCCATATGGAAGTAATATTTCCCTTCTCCCAAAGTCCCACCCTCTTTATCTGTCCTTCTCTTAGGGCATTTGTCACTTTCCTGTGGTACGGTTCTCTTTATGCACCTGCCTCATCTCTCTTCCCACGAAGGAGCTCCTTGATTCCAAGTCCAAGGAAAAGGAAAGCCACCGAGCTGTACTCCATCTTCAAGTTTTTATATTCTACAGGGGTATAAAAACCACACAAACAGGGGCGCCTGGGTGGCTCAGTCGTTAAACGTCTGCCTTTGGCTCAGGTCATGATCCCATGGTCCTGGGAGTGAGCCCCGCATAGGGCTCCCTGCTCAGCGGGAAGCCTGCTTCTCCCTCTTCCACTCCCCTTGCTTGTGTTCCCTCTTTGCCTCTCTCTCTCTGCCAAAAAATAAATAAAATCTTAAAAAAAAAAAAACCACACACACACACAAACAAAAACAACTTTTCCCCTTTCCACTTTGAAGTCACTCTCTTCCTTCTTTTTTGGTACCTTAAGTCCCTTTTGGGGCACTGTTTATTCATGAATCATTCTGTTTCCTTTTCAGGAAAGACTTTTTTATCAATTACCTACAATGGTTGGTTTAAGCACCGTAGAGATTTGTTATCTATTAAAGCAGATAAAATTGTGTGTGTGTCTGTGTGTGTCTGTGTGTGTTGAGGTCATTTATATCAGTCTTCCCCTTGGAATGAAGGAATGGGGCTGGGCCACAGGGACTCCTTGAGTTATTGCTCCAAATGTTATTGAAACCATCAAAGACCTATCTAAGGCAGATAAGAAAAGACAACCCATGTTTCAAAGCCTGTGGCAGTGCTCCACCTTCTTGTTTAGGGCAGGACAGAACTTTGATCTCTTTAGTGTTACTCAATGTTGACTTCTCAGAAGTTTCTCTGTCTACCTCCTTACCCTTTCTTGTCAACAACCAACGCAACTTCTACCAATTAGGCACTCCATAAGGTTGAAAGTGATTGAGGCCTCTGGGAGACTGGCAAAGGAAGATGGTTAGTTCAAACTAAACTGTCAGAGTGGCTAGAGAAGGTTTTAGCCAGGGAGCTTTTGGTTTCTGGGAATTGAAATCCTTTCACGAAAGCTCAAATGAATAAGGGGTTTTATTACAGGATGCAAAGGGATACTACAGAAACACACAGAAAGGCCAGCAGGGCTTCCCAGGAATTGGAAAATTGTATCTCTCGTTCTTGTCTCCACAGGCTCATTTCATCTTTCTTTGTCCACAACCCTCTTCCTGAGTCACTCATGTACTTGCAAACAGCTGTTCCATTCTCGGAGTCAATCTGATTGCCCAATTCTCCTCCCCAGTACTCCCCCAGTCTCTGGATCCCAACTCCAAGTCCCTGGAAGAGTAAATCTGATTGAACTTGCTTGGATCAAGTGTCTATCCCAGTCTAATTCTGTGGCCAGAGATCAGGGAGTTGGGAAGATGAGAGAGGGGAGGAGAAATTTCTGAGTTATATACGTGTTGGATAATTGCTCTCTCTCGCTCTCTTTTTAAGATTTCTTTATTTTAGCGGGGGAGAGGCAGAGAGAGAGAGAGAGAGAGAGAATCTCAAACAGACTCCCTGCTAAGCATGGAGCCCAACACAGGGCTCAATCCCAGGACCCTGAGATCATGACCTGCGCCAAAACCAAGAGTCTGGTGCCCAACCGACAGAGCCACCCAGGTGCCCCACGTTGGATAATCTCTTTCAAGAGATGTGGATGGGAGGAAATTTTGATGGTAAGACGCAAGGCCAGTATGCACACTGGACCAGTCCAAATATGAATCTAGCCTTTCAATGATCCTGACTGGCCCCAGATTCTACTTTTCAGTTAAGTTTCTATATTGAGTGATGAACCACTGGGAATAAATGGAGAAGAACGAAGTCTTTGGAATGACCCTATCAGGAGTCTTCTGTCAGATGGCCCCCACATCAAGGGTCTTTGCCTTCAAAGAGAGCAATTTATTTCTGTGCATGATTCACAGATCCTCCGTTTGGGAAAGTTTTGAATTACAGCTTCTTATTCAATCTAGGTTTAAGAAAACAGTTTGCATTTCTGAGAACACTCACTTCCTGAAGGATATTTCTTGAGGTTTCACAACTATTCTCTTAGTTTTTCAGGGACTGGTGACTGGAGAATGGACTTGAAAAGTTTCAGCGACCTAAATGTGAAAAAGGAAGAGTTGCAGTGTTTGTGTTTTCCTGAGTGAGTGGTCTTCTGGACGATGGGCCCTTTTAGAGGAGCATGAATGTCTTGCCCTCTGAAGTCCTCCCAAAGAACCCAAATCACTGCATGCACCCAGTGATTGATCAATTCAGTGACTGAGTGAAGGCTGTGAGGTTATAGTAACAGTAGCAGAAATAGCAATCACAACAGCAACCACGACCATTTTAAGAGCCACTTATCACGACTCCCTCATATTTTACATCCGTGACATTATTTAATCCTCACTATAAAACTGTGAGTATGGTGTTATCTGAACACATAGAGAAAAACTCAGATGATGTGATTATCTTTGTTCTTTTATCTTAACAAGACAGCGGACTTAGGTTGTGTGTCTCTACAACATCCCTAAGCCAGTCAGAGCAAGCAGTTTGGGAGTCTTCCCTACACAAACCAGTTTGATGAACTAGCTCTTATTTGTGGAAGAGTGTCTTTGCTTAAATAATTCAGGGGTTACTTCTCACTATCATTATTTACAAACTAACACCTTCCCACTTCTGCACAAAGTAAAAGAGAGACTTCAAGGTTTTGTGCCATGTACACTACCAGTTAATTGAAAACAATGCAAAATGTTTAGTTCATTAAACCAGAGGCACCATCAGAGTCCCGAAAGAGCAAAAAAGGGAAACAGGACTTTGTAGCTAATTATACATAAAAACCAGTGGGTGAGTTTCAATAAGTTACATAAAAACCTTTTATGTATTCATTTATTAAGGCCATTTATTTCCCCATACAGTGTAACAAAGACGGATCTTTAAGATGAGCATTCCAAAGTGTTCAAGTCATTCTTTATGGGTTTAAATAACAAAGGAAAATAAATTTCTCACTACTTGTAAAAATATTATTTATGATTACCCACTCATGAAAGCTGCATTGATCGCTGTGTTCTAGTAAATATTTTACATTTCATTAATATTTACAATGGCAGGGGTGCCTGGGTGGCTCAGTCAGTTTAGCGTCTGCCTTCGGCTCAGATCATGATCCCAGGGTCCTGAGATGGAGTCCCACATCGGGCTCCTTGCTCAGTGGGGAACCTGCTTCTCCCTCTGCCTCTGCCCCTGCTTGTGCTCTCTTTGTCTCTTTCTTTCTCTCTCTCTCAAATAAATAAAATCTTTAAAAAAAAAATACTTACAATGGCATTAACAATGACCTCCATATGAGATTGAGTTAGGAACGTTTTCATTGAGCATCTCACTCATCTTATTTTTGTTTTTTAATTTTACTTTTAAAAGATTTTATTTATTTATTTATTTGGAGAGAGGCAGAGCAGGGAACAGTGGGAGGGGTGGAGGGAGAGAGAGAATCTCAAGCCGACTCCCTGCTGAGCCAAGGACAGAGCCCCACCCCTGAGATCACAACTTGAGCTGAAATCAAGGGTTGGATGCTCAACTGACTAAGCCACCCAGACGTCCCTATACTCATCTTATTTTAAATTTTCAAAGTCTACTATCCATATTAGACGTCTCCAAAGTGTCTAAATCAAGGTAGGTGATTTACTGAACAAAAAAAGTAAGTTGGGAACTTGAGAGTATTCTGAGTTTTTACTGGTGTCACCTGGGATTTTTAGTGGAACCTTAATCTTCTGGCTTTCTGGTGTCTCTAACTTTGAAATGTTATAAAACTTGTTTTCAAAATAATGAATTTGACCTTTTCTTTCCCCGTTACTACAAATATTGTGGTAATCTCATTGTATGGGAGGCATTCCTTTTCTTTACTTCATCAGACTAGAAAGGCCTTGACAAGCACAGGGAGTTTGAGTCAGGTAGAGCTGGCTTTAAATCCAGGCCCATCCCTTACTAGTTTGTAACCTTGGTCAAAACCCTTGGCCTTTTTGAACCTCAATTTACTCATCTATTAAATAGAGGTGATAATGATCTCCCAGGGAAGGAATGAGAAGTAAATAAAGAGTCTAAGCAAAATGGTATAATAGACTCTCAGGAAATAGTTTCCCCCCTACTAGGTTACGTAAAATGTTATAATCAACAGTTTGGAGAAAAAGAAAAAAAAACCAACCCCTGTTTCATGGAGATATTTCTAGAACATATGAAAGATTACTGCTTTCTTGGTTTATGCATAATGAATAGAGTAATACTTTTTTTCCTACATTCCTTCTATTCACTCTTTTTTTAATTTATTCACTAGATTATATATTGATCATCCATTAAGTTTTGGGAATATTTGAGAAAAACTGATGCAGGGAGACAGGTGGGTGTGGGATTATATCTTGATACTGTAACAAACCAGGAAATTTAGCTTTTTCTTTATTAAATATGAAAGTAGATATAAATTTTAAATGTCTAGGAGTCACTGGCACAAATCTGGGCAAGTAACCTGGATTAGAGGGTGGGGGTACATTAATTTAAATCCCACACTTTAAAGAATGAGTCTTGTTGCCTTTGGCCAGTTACCAGTGTTCTTTGGCTTCCCGGTTGGTGGGAAATTTTTGGTGCTGAGAGTCAAATTTTAAAGAGTGGGTGGAGCCAAGAGTCAGGGGAGGAGATGCTTTTATTTTTACTGTAGTAGCTGTCAAAGTTCATTATCATGACAGTAACTTCATATAAGTCCTAAGTCATCATTAGAATAAATATGATCCCCCTAGATGTAGTTCCAGGTCATTTTGTTTATTAATTAATACATTCAAATGCCATGGAGCCATTTTGAAGATGACCCTACCGAAATTGTTGAGGCCTGTTTTGGGAGAATAGCTGAAATGGCCAACAGGAAATGAAAGAATTCACCAGTGTGCACAGATAAAGCTCATCCTTAGCTGTACATCTGTAGCCACTGTTCCTGAGAATTGGAAATGGTCTAACAGTTACAACAAAAGGAACTAAGAGGGAGTAGAAAAACCTTATTTACTATTCATTCCTGTCTTATCAAACCAGGGCAGTGGCTATCATGCTGTCCAGGTCAGAGATGCGCCAGCAGTGCCTTTGCTTAGGCCTTTAAGAATGTTCTGCCCTCCTTTTTTTGTGTTTTGGAAAAACAGCTTTAAGGCATCTATGTTTAAAAGGACAGATCAATTCTCCCGTAACTGAGAACACTTTTAAGACCATTCAAGTCATGAGACCGGTTTTGGCTGAGACATGAGACAAAACAGTCCTCTTGTGGGAACTAGTTCTGCTGTCCTTCTTGCCTTTTAGAGTCACTAATAGCACACTAAACGATGTGGAATGTCCTACCAGTGATTCAGCTAGGTTTCATTGTTTTGTTTACTTAGACTTTCATTTCTAGCCTCTTCATATTTGCATTATTTAAGAGTCTTCTTCCCCAAAATTTGGGTACTTCAGTTCAATAGGATCAGTATGAGCAACTTAGAAAATGTTTCTTTAATTTGGACAAGATTCATCTGAGCACTTGTCATTGTTCTTGTTTATCTGTAAGTGGGCGTGTTTCTGTACATTGGGACACGGACACACACACACACACACACACACACACACACACACACACACACACGATCCACTGGAACTGGAGGCTGATCACTCTAAAAGCAGACATAGATTGTTTCTGAGATGGCAGAAAACCTGGGCAAAGTCCACAGCCTTCCAAGTTTCGATGGCTGTCTTTGGTTCCTGAGAGTTGGGATCTATCAAACTGTCGGGATGGGACAAATGGGCTGGGGGTGAGTGTGGGGGATTCAAAGTGGAAAAAGTGGAAGAACAGGAAAAAGCAGGACTCAAGTCATAGGGACTAGAGGGTCAGAAGTTCTAGGTCCCCAGCCCAGTACTACCATTAATTCTTGGGGTGAACTAGAACACATCATCCCTGGGCTTCAGTGTCATCATTTGTGTGAGAGAGTTGGCCTGGGGGGGCGGGGGAGGTTGTCAACCAACTATGGCCTGGGGGGCAAATGAACCCACTGGCTGTTACTGTAAGTCCAGCTTCACTGGCACACAGCATGGCCACTTGGTGCGGTGATGCCTGTTGATTGCTTTCCTACCGGAAAGGCAGAGACCTTATGACTGCAAAGCCCAAGATGTTTACTATCTGTCTGTTCAACCCTGGTCTAAAGGATTTCTGTTCTTCATGCTCTAAACTCTGTAAGTGCTCTGTATCTTAAGCAAAGGAGGCATACATGTTTCTCAGTGTCTCACAAATTGGGTAACTACTTGTTTTCATTCTGAAGGCCAGGACACATGTACTTGGCAATAAAGGAAACTTGAAGGCAAAGAATCAGATCCTCAAGGAAAACAAGATGGAAGACTGGGAAAGATGAGGACTTGGAAGAGCTTGGTGAGATGAGAGAGGAGTGCTCAGCACACACGGGCTGTGTTATGGCTGTGTAATGGGGATGTTCCCACTCAGCAGTGTTAGTGGAACGAGGCTGGACCAGCTGGTTGGTGGAGGGGGTTTCCCCTTTGGGAGATGGGACTGTGATTCACACATGTGGGTTGACTGCAAAGAGATTCTGAGTAGCGGGGAGGAGGGGAAAGGGAAAGAAAAAGAGGGAGGAAGGGGACGGGCAAGTTAAGACACTGAGATGCAGTAAGAATTTACCATGACCAGCGGGTTGTGCTAGGCACTGTGGGCGACACAAAGGAGAAGGAACATTATCTCCCTATGGAGGAGCGAAGCTTTAAACCAGAGGCTGCTGGGGGCTTCTAGTGGGATGGAAGAAAGTGCCATAAGGAAGGGCAGAGCAAGATGGATGGAATTAGTTTTCAAGAAAAATATGTAAGAAAATGCGAAGACTATCCGAGGCTCACATTTCATATCTAAAATCCTAGGAAGACCTGGAAACGTTCATGATAAAAAACACCCCTGCTATCGACAGGAACATTTCTATTTCTCAGCCTGGCACAAGGTCCTCTGTGACCCTGTCGTACCTGTCCGGCTTCATCATTCACCTCTGTACCGTTGCTGGCTCAGGTCTCATCCACATGGACCCTTTTCCACTTGCTTCCATGGACCACATTGGTTCTTGCCTCAGGCCTTTGTCATGCTGAACCTTCTGACTAGAATTCCCTCCATGCTAAGGCTACCTACTCTCATTTCTAGTAGCCCTTCAGACCCCATTCAGCCCCTCCATCACCTCCTCCAGGAAGCCTTCTGTGACTTACAAGGCTAGGTCAGGATCCCTTCTTATTTGTGACGGTAGTATCAGGTATTTTCCCCATCATACTGCCCAATAACTTCCTGCCCATTTAAAAAATCTGTTTAGGTTCCTTCAGAAGCAGACCCTGGGACAAGGATTCTGAGCGCAGATAGTTTAGTTAGGAGGTCGTCCTAGATAAAACAAAACAAACCACAGAGCGGCAAGGCAATAGGGAAGTGAGACAGCAAAAGGAAGGTGGAAAAGAAAGGAGTCTTTATGAAGTTATCATGTGGGTTAACAGGAACCAGGTCCCTCTGAGGAATGTGAGGGCCAGTTTAGAACATTCACAGCAGAGTTATCCCACCAGACGGTGAGGGAGCTAGAGTATTTACACACCATGTACATTAGCCTTCAGCTGGAGGATACTCTGAGTGAGGAGGACGAATTCCTTGGCACTCACAGCCTGCGGGAATGGCTTGTAGATTGGGCTTCGGAGGTCAGAGAAAGCCCTTCAGCTCAGAAATGCAGGTGCTACAGTGCTCTGAAGCGGGAAGGGAAAGAAGTTTTGGGAGGGCCACTGATAGTACCATATTTCATATTAGACTCTCAGACTTGAAAGGAGCTGGGCTAGAACAGCGGGGGGTGGGGCACGCAGAGCTGAAGCAGCTGGAGGCTGCCTGTGCATCCCTCCCTTCCTGGAGCTTTACTTCAGGTCTTGTCTCTCCATGTGGTCTCTCCACCTGGCCTAGTTGGGGCTTTCTATCTCAGGGCAGCTCTTAAGCATTCAGACTCTTATCTGAATGACCGGGGATTTAAAGGCAGGGGTCTCAAGAGAACCAGGAGGAAGCTATGTTGTCTTTTGATAATCCAGAATTACTTCCCTGTGGTGTCCAAATTGAGGGAAAGGGAACACAGACCTTCCTTCTCCATAGAAGGAGGGTCCAAGTTTGATCAGAAGAACATGTGGGAAGGGAGAGTCTGTGGCTCTCTGTAGAAAATACATTTTGCCACATCGATGTTTCAGGAACACTTACAAGATACATTGTGAAGCTTTACTTCAGTGTAAATTATACTGTCTCTGGGTACCTCTGAGTACTGCTGGGCTTCTCAACACTCAGAATCTTTATTCTAATTCCACCAGAAATCTCATGCCTTCTTCTGCCAAAGCTATTCAGAATACCTACAGCTCAGCCTGGCATTTGAACTGACTTGGGGTTTTATTAGCTCGTATCTCATCTGTGAAATGTGAGATATACCATATAATAAGCAATCTCAATCAATAGTATAGCAAATGTCGCCAGTGGTAGAAATCTTAAAAAAAAAAAAAAAAGGAATGACAGCTTTGACTAAGGTAAATTGAAAACTTCAGCATTGAGAAAATTTAAATCAAATTGAGAAAAATTAAAACAGAAACTTTTGTAACATTATGAAAGACAAATGATCGGTATTCTTTTAAATTTTTTTCTTAATAATTGGCATTCTTAATACATGAAGAATTTTATAACTAAATTAGAAAATATAAACAGTCCAAGAGGAAAAAAAAAAAGATAGGAACATAAATAGCTAATCCCCAAAGTAGAAACACAAGTTATAAAAAATAAATGAAAAATGTCTAGCTTGTCTAATAATTTCTTTAATAGAAATGATTGCCATTTTATACTTGCCTGTCAAGACAAGACACCATTTTATTTTTGTCTATCAAACTGATGAAAATTAAAAAGAATTACAAGCCCAGCATTGGCCAAGGTGTGGGGAAATGGGCTCTCAACTCCTACTGGGGGAGGATGAATTGGCACAGTTTTTCTAAAGGGCAGTTTGGCAATATGCATGGAAAGCCTTTGAAAAGATATGCCTTTGATCCAGCAATTCCTAATCTGGGGGTTTACTGTACAAAAATGCATGGATAGGAATATTATTTCCAGTATTGCTTATATGAGAACAATTTGGAATGGTTAGTCCTGGTTAATAATAGAATACTCTGGGGGTACCTGGGTGGCTCCGTTGTTAAGTGTCTGCCTTCGGCTCAGGTCATGATCTCAGGGTCCTGGGATCGAGTCCCAAATCGGGCTCCCTGCTGAGCAGGAAGCCCGCTCCTCCCTCTCCCACTCCCCCTGCTTGTGTTCCCTCTCTCGCTGTCTCTCTGTCAAATAAATAAATAAAATCTTTAAAAAAAAAAATAATAGAATACTCTGCCACCTTAAAAGTGATTTTGTATATATACACCTCCATATATTGAAAGGTGTTAATAATCTATTTTTAAGTGAAAAGGCATAAGGCAGTTCAAAAGAGTAAATATAAAATAGAATATACATTATAAATACATATTTAATAATATCATTTTATTATATTTTATAATTAAATATATAGTTATATTTATATATATTTATATAATGTGATTTTACATGTGTATGTGCGTTTATGTATATACCTCCAGGAAAAAAAGGAGGAAATGTTATGCATTCAAGTATTATCAGATGTTACTGCAGAAAAATGTGATTATGGATGGTCTGTAATAAAATCTTTTTATCAGTATATCCTGAGGTTTCTTTAAAGTGAAAATATTCATACTGTTTTTTAAAATTCTGAATGTAAATTTGACATTTAACCTTTTAAAAATGCATTTTAAATTACCCAAGAATATATAGATATATTCCTCTTATAAAAATTCAAGTAAGAGTGTAAATATAAGTAAAGAGTACAATAATATAAATAGAAATATCAATCTATATATAATAAATATAAATAAATAGTATAAGTAGAAATATACACAGTATCTATTTCTCTCTCTCTGTTCCTCTGTCTGTCTCTCTCTCTCTGTCTATCTATCTACCTACCTACCTACCTACCTACCTATCATTTCAGTTTACTGAGCCCAAATACAAGTCAGGAAACCACATAGTAACAGAAGGGGCAGGGCCTGGCTCACTCTGAGCAGCATGAGAAGCACTCGGAAGCTTGGCTGGTCACATTTTAACCCGGAACCTTAGAGCTCCACCCAGAAAGACACACTGTGGACAGAGCAGGAGGAAGATAATGTGCAGAATAGAGAACGCCAACACAGATTGATCCTGGCACCGGAAGGCTGGTTGTGGTTCTGAAGGCCAAACCGGGAGGCACTGCTTAAATGGAAACCTTAAATCTGCTCTCCTACGGCTGCTGGGAGCAAGATTCAAGTCAAATTTCACGTTACATTAGACCTGAGCTGTTTTTATAAAGCTCTAACAAAATCAGTGCTTTTTCCATAAGTAAGTAATGCTTCAAGAAAGCTTTTCTTCCCTCTCATTTATGCCCCCTGCCTTCACATTTACAGAGCTTATGAGGGAAAAAGCCTGCCAGCATGAATTTCCCCTGAGTGCTTTCATTATCGCCTGTGGAAAGCATTTTAGGTTCGCTGATAAGAATCTGTTTGTGTAGATAATCTCCTCCTAGGAAACTTGGATTTTTTTTTTTTCCTGCCTACTGATTGCAAGGGGATGACTGGAATCCCAAAGAAGACATTGGTTTGATAATCAGAATCCTTGCCCTGTTTCTGGTCCTTGGTCCCTTAGTGCATATCCAGGACACCCTCAATTTCTCCATGCTTCATTCTCTCTGAATATAAAATGAGTACAGATGAAGAAATACTCAAATGATAGTACCGGGAAGAAAAGAAAAATTTTCTAGATGTTTCTGTTACATTACACATTACTAAAAAACACTGGGGGCAGTTCAAAGGAATGAAGACATCCCGGGGTTTACAAGAGTTCTGGGAAACAATAAGCTATTAGCTGGAAAGAGCTGTAGAAGCATGAAGTGTTTTTATTGTGTTCTGCTAGTAGAAGGGAAAAAGTCTATTTTTGCTTAGAGCATTAGGCTTTTTAATCTGTTGCTTTAGCTGTCTTTTAGCACTGCCTGCCAGACTGTAAGAGTTGTTCTCAAGAATCAACTCACTCTCTACATTTTAAGCAGTGTCTACGGTAGATACATGTAAGCTCTAACACAGCCAAAAAGAACATTCGCTCTCCAGACCTGTCCACTGGTCTGTGTCTATCTAGAGCAAGTCATATTTTTAAATGCTGGACTGTCTGGCCCTCTCTGCAATGAGAAAACAGTACAGAGTAATGATAAAGAGCATGGCTTTGGAGCAGAGACTTGCATTTCAGGGCCAGCTCTGGTGCTTATGAGTTTTTTCCTTTTATCAAGTTCCCTGGCCTCTCTGTTTTCGCATGGACAAAATGGGGATGGTGATAATAATACCTATCTTGTGGAACTGTGTGAAGATTACATAAACTCATACATAGAAAGTCCTCAGCCCAGGTCCAGGTAGGTAGTGAACATTTTATAAATATTAGGTCTTAAAAACTCTTCCCCACACTGTAAGTCAATGGTACCATCACTTCCCTGTGGTTTACAATGCCGCCTCCAGCTCATCTTTGCTTCTTGCCATCTCCCTTTAGCTCTGGGAAATATTCCCTCAGCACGTGATCTAGCCAGTAAATCTCCTCTCTTCAGTTTTGCCCTGCTATTTTGTCCTCTATCCGTTTTCTCCCAGACATTAAACCCCATGAAGGCAGGGAATTGTGTTTTCTTTGTGCACAGAAATACTGGGGAGCATGCCCCGCATTTCTGACAGGACACAGAATGGGGGTGGGGGGCAAAAGGGTCAATTTTATATACATTTCAAAGGGCAGGGAGGGAGAGTGAGTTTCCCCGGAATGCGGTGCTTCCTTTTGCTGAGGCTGGGACAGGTGTCCTCCTGGGCGGCTATGGAGTCCCATTTTGGCCCTCTGGCCCCTTCCTCAGCTGCTCTCTCTGTTCCCACTGCTTGTCCTTCATCCATTTAGCCTACTGAATGGTTAGTGCTTAGATGTATTTACATTATCTCTGTGTGGGGTATGACTCAGGGTAAGTGGTCTCCATAAGGGGGCCTGGCCCCAGGCCACGGATCCTGACAAAATGATCCAGGTTTGTCATCTGGTGCCTGCACGCTCCTTAGCTGACATGAAGCTAGACTTGCAGTAAATTCTGCGTCCAAGTTCCCCAGCCATGTAGATTCTGGAACACGGTCAGCCCTTGGCAAACTGTATGGCTTAGGCTGCAGCTCGATGCCATGTGTGTACTATGTTCTGTTTGCCAGTCTCCTGAATAAAGAAAGATTCAGGACTGCTTCTGGGACTGCCAGTCAGGGCTTAAACTTTCCATCCTGTATGGAAGGGCCTTGGTTTCACAGCTCCCTTTTAAATTAAAATAGTCAAGTGGTTAAATATTCATGCTTTGCTTATTTCAGTATATTTAATTTATTATGTATCACTTTTCTGGGGTTTTACATAAACTTGCCCGAGGACTTTTTTTTCTTCTTCTTCTTCAGTTTAAATTCTGGCAGAATGTTCCCTTTTCCTTGGCAGGGTGTTGATTAGTTAAAGAAAATAAAAAAGTCTGCCTTGCTAAGAAGATACCTTTTTTTTTTTTTTTACAGATTGCTCTTACACCTTAATAAAAATGATATTATAGTTATTATCACCACCATTAATTAATCTTGAGTGATCACTGATGCAGTGCTTAACATGAGGTGCCATTAAAACATCTGCTTCATTTTATTCCTGAGGCTGGCAACCACTTCCTTCAGCTTTTCTCCTCAGCATTATCTATTTCTTTAGGATGGTGAAAACCAAGTAGAGATTGGTTTCTCTTTTTTTTACCCATTTCTCCTATTGGCAAAATGGAATCATAGCTGCCCCTTCTATCTTCTTGCAATACAAGTCTTTGCCAAATTCTATCTTGAAACTGTGTAGGTCTGGAAGATGTGATAAGAGGGCTCTTTCTCAGACCTCAAGAGTAGGCTAACTCTTTTCCTTCTAAAGCTTTTCTCATGTCTGGGTTTTGGGAAGCCAAAGCATCATGCAGAGATAAAGCATTACTGAGGCTGAATGGAGCCTCAGAACTCATTACTGATGTATAGAAGCATTTTATCCCCATATCTAAAACAAAGGGATGACAACCATTGATTCAGAAATTCAAGAGGGTCTTTATAGGAGAGCTTCTGTGTATGGCTCTTGGAGACATTTTTCTCTTTTTAAAAAGTCGTCAGGCCCTCTTGCACCCGATTTCAAAATAAATGATCCCTTAATTATCAAAAGCTAATTAAAAATTACCAGCATTGTTGTCCCTCCCATCCCACACACACACACCATAACTTGCACCACCTCTTGCCACCACCCACACGGCATCTGCTAGAACCTAAAAATGAGTCTCAGTATTAGCCTAAGAAAATAAAACAAAGTTAGAAATTTAAATTAGCTGCCAAAGAACAAATCACGTCACTCCTCTGCTGAAAAACATTATATAAGCAACAACAGAAGAAAGGAAAAAAAAGGTGGAAGGCAGGGAGGGAAGGAGAAAGAGGGAGAGAAGGAGGGGAAGGCAGGCAGGAAAAATTAGGCAGGAACTCCAGAAAAGTACAGGAATTATGTGAAGGGAATTTTGAGAGTTACTGTAGGACATAAAGTAAGAGTTTTAATAATAAGAGAATGGGAATGGTGACAATATCTTAAAAAGGTAATTTCTCTCCAAATTAATCTATAAGTTTAATGCATTTAAATCCTAAATGACATTTGTAGAGAACCTGGAAAAGTTATTCTAAATCTTCCATTATCTGCAAGATTACATAGTTAAGAATATTTTTTATCTAATAAGGGAATATTTGTATTGCCAGATATGAAATGAAAAAGATACAATTTAAATAGTGTTTACTGGCACAAGAATAGATGAAAAGAATAAAAAACTCAGAAGTAGAGAGAGAGAGAGGACATTTCAGACCATGGATATTCATTGTTTTAGGAAAACTATTTGGTGGAGCGGAGTGTTATTTTCCCGTGGCTTCTGTAACCAATTACGACACACTTGGTGGCTTCAAACAACAGAAATATGTTCTGTCACGGATTTGGAGGCCTGAAGTTGGAAATCAGTTTCACTGAATCAAAACCAAGGTGTTGGCAGGGCCACCGTCCGTCTGGAGGCCCTGGAGGAGGATCTGTTCCCTGCCCCTCCCAGTTTCTGGGGGCTGCCAGCATTCCTTGGCTTGTGGCCGCACTGCTCCAAACTCGGCCTCTGTCTGCCCCTTACCTTCTCCTCTGTGTGCCAAATCTCCCTGTGTCTCTCTAAGGAACTTGTGACTGGATTTACAGAACACCCAGATAATCCAGAATAATCTTCCCACATCCAAATCCTTAAATTATTCACAACTGTAAAGATCCTTTTTACTTATAAGCTAACACTGGTTCCAAGGATTAGGACCTCATATTTTTAGGTGGCCATTATTCAGCCTACTAAATGGGTCGTTTTGATTCTTATCTCATCTCATATATTAAATGTTTGTAATGTGTTATATACTTAAATTGGAGAATATGAAGGCAGATAGTTATCTGATCTCAGAAGGAATGACCCTTTTAAGCACAGAAGATTGACGCTTTTGCTCATGTAGAAATTACAAGACTTATTTATGTCTAAAATTACTGTAAATTACAAGAATTGACAAATTGAAAAAGCATTTGCAACAGACAAAAAGTTTGTATCATTAATGTATAAGTACCTTTTAAAATCAGAAAAAAGAAAAATCTGCTAATAGAAAAATGGTCCCAGAACAGGGATAAGCATTTCACAAAAGGAGAAAAATCAAAAGGTCATTGAACACAAAAAAATTTACCCTTGTAGTAATGAAAACAAGTTAAATATTGACGATTGAGTAGTTTTGGCCAACAGATTGGCAAAAATTATAAAAACTGCAAGGCCCAATAATGGCAAGAAAATGAGGAAATTTCCTCATTTAATTCCTCATGCTAAGTTAACAGTGCAGCCTTTCTCAGGAGATACTTCGTGAAAATCTGAGAAGACTGAAAATGTGTATTCACTTTGAATCAGAAATTGTGATTTTAAGTTATGACAATAAACGAGCAATGGCACCAACAACTGTGCATGCATGCTCTTCATAGCTTCATTAAAATATGGCAGAATTACAAACGGTCTCATATTCTATGACAGAAGATGGAAAATGTTCACAATACGTGGTTAAATGAAAAGAACAAGACCATCTATACATCTGGTCCCATGTGTGCGTGTGTCTACATGTGTGTATCTGAAATGATGAGTGAAAATGTTAACAGCTGTCTTCATTGGAGGTAGGATTACATGTGATTCTTCCTGCCATTAAAATTTTTTTAAATTTCATAATGAGTATGTATTATTTTTGTAATTTGGAAAGAAAAGAAATACATACACTTAAGTTATCTACAGAATAAAGCCAGATCTTCGAAATGTGGCAAATATGTTTTATTTCCAACTACCTTGCCATTTTCACCTCCCTTGACTACCTGCCCCGTGTTGCTATAGCAACAAGGAATCTCTTGGCCTTCTTGGAATTGGATTCTGTGTTCTCATAAGGCTATGTCTTTATACACGTTGTTCCTTCTGCCCTGAATCCCAAGAGAACTCCTACCATTCATGGAAAATCCAGGGCTCTAAGGAAGGCAGAGAATCTTCATGACCCTCCCAGGGAGAATAAATCACTTCCTCTTCTTTGCTGCCACAGCTCAGTACCCTTCAGTACACTGTGATTGTTGGGTTTTTTTTTATTCAGTTTAGATGTCATGGCTCTATTTCCCTCACTGGACTATGAGCTCAGTGCAGGTGAGTCAGAATCACACAGGAACCCCCCCACCCCGCTCCCCAGAACCAGATGTGAGGTGGGGGGGTTAAGACGGGCCCCCAGAGAACCTAGAGAGAAAAAAGTTTTCCCCACGCATAGTGCTAGTAAGCAAAGTAAGGGATGAGATGCCCAAACATGAGGGTCAATCATGATCTTTCTGGTTTGGTCAAATGTGAATTTTTAAATTGGACATTATGTCAACCCAGTGATCAATGTTGGCTGAAATGAAATCAGTACGTTTCAAACTTGGTTTGAGTTGCCTACTTACTTTGGATTTTTCAGTGTGAAAAATGCTGTTGTGTTGTTGCTGCTCTTTAACTTAAAATTGGTGCGTTAAATGGTGCAATTTTGTTTAGCATATCTGGTTGTGTTTCAAAACAGTCTTACCTTTTTACAAAATCAGATTCCCGAGTCGTGCTGACTCATTCGCACTGAGTCTTTGAAGATAATTAGCAGCAGCTGAGGAGCCGGGAAGGCCTCAGCACATACCTTTCCATAACAGGCAAAGAACAGGTGAGGAATGGGAGTCAGTACGGGGGTTAATGGGCCTTGGGTTGGTCAGGTCACCTCCCAGTCAAAACCCTCTGTTTTTATTTAACAAGGGAAGGAGCTTCCGTGAAATCTGCCTGATACCAGCTGCTGGTCCTGGGATACTAGAAAGGAGCCCGTGGGTGCCTTTAAGGGGCTGGGGAAACTGGTGGCAAAGCTGAGCACCAGCCAGGGGGAAAGGAAAGATGCCGTTTACTTCCAGGATGTCACTAGACAGGACTAAGCAGACTAATGGTCTGAAAAAGATAATGGTTGAATTTAGAAGAAAGTAAACAAATACATTCAACCAAAATGTATTGCTCTAGGAGTAAAGATGAGGTGCTGGATGGCTGTGCACTTTTTCTTTCTAGTTAGCTGGTATTCTCTGTGGTGTGGTAGCATTTGTATATATGAGCTGTAGTCGTTATAAAATTGCTTCTCCCTAGATTTTAGTTGTTGTTGTTCTTATATTCCCAAAGAAAGTCTAAATTGCCTGCTCCAAGACAGGGAACAGAGCCCAGCGATGGGCCGGAAACATGTGTGCGTCCAGTAACAGGAATGTGTATGGAGAGACAGATGGACAGAGAGGCTGGCCCTGGGGGAGTTGCTGCCCAGAGAACGAAGAGCCTGGACCTTGGGCAAATCACAGACTCCAGGGCTCAGTTTACTTCTCAGTAAGGGACATGAACTAAAAAACTTTATTTTAGCAGAGGAATCTTCTTTTTCCCCCAAGAAAACTTTATACTGAATCCTGTTTTATCTCTGAAAAAGATGTGTGTTTTTTTTTTAAAGATTTTATTTATTTGACAGAGAGAGAGAGCGAGAGCCGAAATAGATGTTTTTAATGGAGCGATTCTGGTTGAGAGGGACTCAGGCTCTCTCTGCTCTCCTCCCCGGCTCCTTCTCTATCTAGAGACCCCAAGGGAGCCGGGACCAGTGGGTGCGCAGGGTGAAACTAGGCTCAGCCTTGGCTCCTGCTCCTTCAGCTCCAACGTCATGGAGTTTAAAAGGAAATGGAATCCTAATAAAATTGCTTTGTGGCTTATTGAGTTCACGGTCTCATTTGAAGACATCAATCCAGGATGCAAATGAATTGAAAAGCAATTTAAATGCTGACGAAGATTTTTAAAAAAATGAAATCAACCAAGATCCTCATGCCTCCCCCCACATTACCAAAAGGACATTCAATTCACCAACAAAGCACAGCTTCTCTCTTGGTCTCCCCCGCCTTCACCCCCTCACAGACTGCAGCTGCTTCCAAAGCCCTTGCCTTAACTTCCCCTACCTGCAGACTGCTCGGCTCGGCTCGGCTCGGCTCGGCTCGGCTCGGCCCGGCTCGGCTCGGCTCGGCTCGGCCCGGCTCGGCTCGGCTCGGCCCGGCCCGGCTCGGCTCGGCTGTGCTCGGCTCGGCTCGGCTGGGCTCGGCTCGGCTCGGCCCGGCTCGGCTCGGCTGGGCTCGGCTCGGCTCGGCTCGGCTCAGCTCGGTAGGCAGGGGTGTGGTTCTCCTCCTCCTCCCCGCCTCGTCCGAACTCCTTATCAGCTCTGCCCTTCCCTTGCACAGCCCCTCTCTATCCTGTCCAATGGGAATCGGCCAGCTTCTCTTCTCAGTTTTATTTCCTCTTGCCCTCTACAACCCCTTGAACTCTGCAGCAGTCCCAGGCGGCTAACGGCCGTCCAGTGTCAGATCCCTGGGCTTCTTTTTAGAGTGGAGAGTAAGGAGGGCTTGGAAGGAGATGGCAACACTGCCGGCTGAATTTTTTCTTTACAACTTCTCTCCTCACTGGTGACCCTGATGTCCCATTCCTAAAACTCCCTCCCCGCCTCTTTAACTCAAATCACTAGAAATGGACAGTATACAACTGGTCCCCAGGTCAGAAGAACTATGCAAGAGTCAGGTTCTGGGAGGTGTTTTTCAGGCTCATTTCCTCTTCACTGTGTGTCTCTCTTGTTCTTTTTCCTTTTTCCTCATCAGTAGCCATTCCTGGGACCACTTCCCACTGCCCCCAACATTTCTGTCATGGCACATGGTCAAGAATGGAACATCTCCCTGGTTCCCTGGGATCTTTCTAAGTGAGCTGCCCAATAGGATTCATCAGGCTTTGTGTGGATACGGGTGGCCCCCCCAAAGGTGGTAGCTGCCCAAAGGGAGACAGATCCCCCACGGAAGTCCTTCTAGTATCATCTGGGTGGAGATGTGGCTCTGAGTCTACAAGCAGGGCACCTCTTCTCGCTGTGTTCACACTTACCTGTGTCACCTGTGACTGGGGCTTTCTCAGGCACAGTCAACACAAGCTTAAGTTCCCTTTGGCTCCACATAAAAGAGAAACATGATCCCTGCCTCCACTTCAGAATGACTCTGTTTTCCTAATCACTGTGCCCATATTTCTTGCCTTTGATATGTGCAGATCCATTTCCTTGTGTGTAATTTACTCCTCTGGTGCTATATAGTTCTTGCTGTGAACCCCACATATGCACACACACATTTGCCCTCAGAGTCCTTGGGAGGAAACATCATGTTGCCTGGCTTTGGACAATGCCAGAATCCCACAGAGTGGACCCTCTATTCACTGCTTGCCAACAAACTTGTCCCTCTGGCAGCTGCAAACCAACCACAGATGTTTTGTTATTTCTTTTTTTCTTTTTTGTCTCTCCACTGGCAGGGCCATTTGTAAAGGTGGGTAATGAAGTAAGTTCCAACAGGCAGCAGGTGAGTGTGAACGTGTGCGTGTGTGTGTGTGTTTGAGACAAAGAGAGAGGAAGCAAATTCCCCAGGCACCACTCAGCGGGGTCTGTATTTGTATAACTCATTAGTTGCCTACCAAGTCATCAGGGCTGGGGCACCAGTTCTACCTCATTGTAGAACCAGGCATCTGCTGCAAATTGCATTCACCCAACATACTTTCTCCTGCCCTTTGTATGCTCCTCCCTTGGGCTGAAACCCAGGCCTCGCATTGACCAAAAGAGACAGGGAGGGAGCACAGGATTTAGAGTCAGACCATCTTGTCCAAATCAGGTGCTGCCAGGGGACGCAGAAAAACATTCCTTATTGAGTGGTTAATGGCATAGGGTCAGTGAACCCAGGTGTCTGGACGGGAGTCCTGAACCTGCCTCCTACTAGCTGTGTGACCTTGAACGAGTTACTTTATATCACTGTGCCTCAGTCTCCTCATTTGTAAAAAGGGGTGATGATACCAGTACCCACTTCGGGGAGTTGTTGTGAGGGCTGAATTAGTTAACATAGTTTCCTTGGCAGTAGGTGCTACAAAAGCACTTGCTCTTTGTTATTCATAGAAACAACGGGAGTAATCCTGTGCAACCGCACAAAGCAAAGGCCCTGTTATTGCTGGTCCTGTGGGTTTGCGGTGAATTAACCTCTCTGAACTTCTTTTTCTCCATCTGCAAAATGGGGTTAAATTAGATCCCCCACTAGGCTGTGCCTTATTATCGAGCACAACTTGTTTTTTGAAATGGAAATCTGTAGTTGATCAGGCATTTGCTGCTAAGGATTCTGCCAGGCTCGACATGCCCTACTCTATGAACTTTGAAGTTGTGAACTAAAACATCTCAAAAATTTAAGATCCAAGAAGGACCATAAAAATAAAGGAAAGCTATTACTCATTCCTTAGTGCCATATGTCTCATATCCCAAAGAGTTGAGGAGAAGCTTGCCTCCCCTGAATCCATGCACATTTGATTTTTCCAAAGGGACCTCCTTTGACTCCATCAGGAGAACTAAAGGGCTGGTTGGATTTTCAGGAGTTGAGGAATGCTCTACAAATCAGGGATGCGTGATGGAGCAGAACGTACTGATTTTGTCATTTCTCATTCTGCCATTTCTGTGCTGTGTAACCTTTGGCATGGTAGCCTCTCTGGGTCTGCGTTTTTTTTTTTTCTCAAAGGGAAGATTAAGTAAAATACAAAAGAATGTGGCACAGAGTAGAAAATCTGCAAATGTTTATTCCTTTCTATGGGAATAAAAAATTAGACTCTGGGTTTATCAAGCCAAACTTTAGATCTGGGTTGGTGCTTGGGACATAGTTTATGAGACACAATTTGTGAAAATGCTGTGTGATTTAAAGATTCTAGAGGTCTTTATTATAAAGTTATAATGTGTATTTTTTTAAAAACCCGGCTGAATTGATAGTCTGCTTTCTAGATCTGGACTTTGATAACTCTCCCACAGTTAAACAATCTGCTATTCAACCTCCGAGTAGTCTAATATCTTAAACCATGAAGCAAATTACTGGACATAATAATCTCTACTATTTTAGATAAGATGGCCACATATAAAGATAAAGAATAGCCTTAGGATGGGTGCTTATCTGCATAGCTTGGACAGACCAAATAGAAATCCAAAACAACCATAACAAATAGCCTGGGGATGAAAGCAAAGGTGCCCTGACCGTAGCATCTCCAGGGTTCTGGGAATTGAGGTGGGGCTATGGGTGGAGACACTGGGAGCCTGAAGCCTCAGATAAGCTTTCATTTCCCAAGCTCTGAAAGATTCCACCCTGGGAGGCATTTTTACATGCTGGTCATACTCCTTGAAAAACAGCCTACTTTGCCCTCTCCTTTTGGGTATCTATATAGGTATCTCCAATCTAACAAGTTCAAAATCAAACTCCAGATCTCCCTTTCTCCAATCTGGGTTGCCGATTTTATTCCAGATCTTAGTAAATGGCAACACACTGCCTGGTTTCGCTCAAGGCGAAAACCTTGGAGTCATCTTTAAACCCTATCATTCACACCCTGCTTCCAATCATAAGCAAATCTCACTGCTCTACATTCCAACTATGTCTAAATCTAACTCCTTCTCACTTCCACGGCTATTGCCTAATCCAAGCCACCATTCTCTCTCGTGTTTTGCATATTATCTCCTACGCGATCTTCTTGCTTCTGCCCTTGATGTCCTACTAAAGCCAGGGCATGTCCCTCTGCTTGGAATCAACTGCTGACTTCCCATCTTATCAGAGTTAAACTCAAAGCCAGTGAGTGCATTGGCCTAAAGGCCCTAATCTATCTGGCTCCTGCAACCTTTCCTCTGTGACTCTCTAAATCTCCCTTCTGAACTCACCCTGCCCCAGGGGACTCCTTACTATTCCTCCAACAAGATGCGTGTGCCCAGAATTCCAGATCATTCTCTCTTTAAACTGAACTCCATGATTTTAATTTTACTGGCCACACTAGGTCCTAAAACTTGGAGATCATATTTTTAATAATCCCCCAAAGAAGAGCTCAAACCCTACTCTTCCAGCCTGTATGCGCTCTTCCTTTCTCTGAATTTCTAGAGAAACTTTGATCCTAGGTATCCTGTAATTTGAGGACTGATTTATACCCTGCCTCTGATCCTTACTCATAACCCATTTTAAGTTGGGTTATTTTTATTTTTATCATTGAATCATAAGTTCTTTCTATAATCTAGACACAAGCCCATTATTAAGTGTGTGATTTGCAAATATTTCACTCAATGGAGTCCTCTTAATGTTTATGATAGTATCCTTTGAAGCACAAAATTTTAAATTTTGACAGAGTCCAGTTTATTATTTTTGGCACTTGTGCTTTTAATGTCATATCTAAGAAGGCTTGGGTTAACTCAAGGTCACAAAGATTTTCTCCAATATTTTCTTCTAAGAGTTTTAGAGATTTAGCTGTTAAATTTAGGTCAATGATCTATTTTGAGTTAATTTTTGTGTGTCGTATTAAGACGGGGGTCTAACATCATTCTTTTTGCATATGAATGTCCAGTTCTCTCAGCACTGTTTGTTGAAAAGACCGTTCTTTGCTCATTGAATTGTCTTGGCACTCTTGTCAAAAACCAATGAACCGTAAATGTGAAGGTGTTCTTCCTGACTCTCAATTCTATTCCATTGATGATACATCTACCCTATGCCCTTACCACATTGTTTTGATTACCATAGCTTTGAAGTAAATTCTAAAATCAGAAAGTGTGAGCCCTCATAATTTCTTCTTTTTCAAGATTAATTTGACTATTCTAGGTCCCTTGAATTTTAAGGTCAGCTTGTCAGTTTCTACACAGAAGCCAGCTGGGATTTCTTTCGACAGTGATTGCTTTGAATTTGTAGATGAGTTTGGGGGAGTATTGGCATTTTAATGGTATTGTCTCTAGGTCCCTGAATATGAAGTGTCTTTCTATTTATTTAGGTCTCCTTTATTTCATTTCAATAATATTCAGAGTGTAAGTTTTGTACTTCTTTTGTTAAATTTGTTGCTAAGAATTTTATTTTTTTAATGCTGTATTAATGGCTTAAGGATTCTGATTTTATTTCCAAAGCAATGGCACTCATCAAAGAGTTCTCAACAGGGATGGTCATGACCATGATGGAATTTTTAAAGATCCTTTGGCTCTGTGTTGAGAATTCACTTAAGGGAATAAGAGTGGATGAAGGAAGACCCATTAGGAGGCCACTGCAGTGGTCTGAGTGAGAAATGGCCACAGCAAGGTAAGGATGGTGAATCAGACATGATAGAAAGTAGACAGACTCCAGAGGCCTTTAGAAGGAAACTCAATAGATTTAGTGATGGATTGGATTTAGGGGGGTGTGAGAGAGGGAAGTATCAAGGCTTTTATCTTGTGTAACAGGATGGATAGTGAGGCTATTCGTTGTTGATAAGGAAAACTGGAAAAGAACGAATACATAATCTTTAAATACCACTTTACATTAGAGATAATTCAGTCCAACCCACATATTATCTCAGTTGATTTTTCTCAGACTTTTATGAGGTAGGTAGGATAAACGTTGGTGTTCCCATGTGGTAGGTGATAAAACGGCAAGTGCAAGGAGAAGGAGCACTGATTACAAGCCAGAAGGTGTGGGATTGTGCCCATGTTATGCTAAGAATTGCTGGGTTCCCTTGGTCCTATCAGTTACCTTCCCTAGCAGTCAGCTGCCTTATCTATTAAACGTGGGACTTGGTGAAGTTATCCCTAAAATTCCTTCTGGTCTGCCTTCTCTCACTATTATCATTCACTGAAAAATGCATGTGGGGTTGAGATCCATGTGCAGAGACACAAGTGATGATGGGGTCGGGATGCGAACCCTGAGCTCCTAATTTCCGGTTCACTGTTCACTATACCCTGCAGCCTCCCATTTATTTCTTCCCACTCACATTTTATGAGAAAACTGGAGGTCTCCATCTTGCTCACAGATATTGGCCAGTGGGACCTACGCTTGGGCAGTATGTATACTTGCAAGTTTTGGCAACAGGGACACAGGAATTGAAAACCCCTCAGATCTGTGATTGTGCTTATGACTGAATATCTTTAATATGTTTTAAATACTTGTGCTTCATGCATTCCTACTGTACCTTTAAGTTCTTGCCAAATTTAGAAATGCTCTTTTGTCTTCTGTGGTGGCTACTCAGAAACTCTCTCAATCAAAAATGACTCATGGTGCGCTGCTCACAGACCAGAATTTATGCATTCAATCTCAAGTGTACCAGGAGTAGTGCTTAATCTCTTATGAAATGTAGTCTATGGGGGCAGAAGTCCATCTGTGGGGTGGGAAAAGTAAATACCAAAAAAGGGCTGTTACACTTGTAAGTTCTCCCAGAAGATGAAGAGTGAGATTATTACCCCAAAGCATTGGCAAGCCAGGTGCTCAGCACCGAACAGGGGCTCCCGACTCCAAGAGGGTAAGGAGACTGGGCTTTGCTCTGTGCTCAGCCCGCTCAGGGAAACTGCTTCCTCCTTTGTCACCTGAATAAGGAAGGGGGAGGAAGGACTCACTTCAAGACCAGCCTTTGAATCCACCGCCTGAATGAAGGACCAGGACGCACCTGATCTAGTTAGTCGCCAGCAGTTTCTTTCAAACAGCAAACACACTCAGGGTTTACACTGTGTATATAAATTTCCATCACAATAGCTGCCCTGCTTTTATGGAACTAGGAACAATTTGATAGTTCAGATAAAGGGGGGACCCTTTGAAAGAGGAAACCCACTAAAATAACATCTCTGTCAAAGGGGCACGTTTTCTCCACACGTGATCCCTTTGGATGAGTGTCACATCACAGAGAAATAGGATAGCGACTCCAAACGGTCATTTCTGCACATTTGGATAATGAATTTTAAAGAGATGACTGCAGAGCCGTTGGGCAGCCAGAACCTGCCCACTGGCTGAGCAGCGAGCCACGCACTTGGCTGTCGACGGCACAGGGAGACAGAGCGTGTGTGCAGCAGAGCAGGGGAGACCTGCTGAAGCCAACATGTCACTCCCTCTGGAAGGGAAACACAGGCTTCCAGAGAGTCTGAGAGTCCACAAGTTTTAGCAAAATGAGCCAATTTCTGAGTTGGGAAGAGAAGCTAATTATATTCTCTGGAGCAATGAGTCCCAAATTTGACTATGTATCGGCATCATCAGGAACTTGTGTGAAAATGTAAATTCCTAGGTGCCATCCCAGACTCGTGGAATCAGAAGCACCCTCATTTCCTTACTCTCCCACGAGGGGGGCAGGTGGGCAGGAATCAGAACAGCTCATACCCCAAGCATTCTGACCATGTGACTGGGGCAGCTAGCTCCCCACTGTGAGCTGTCCATCCACAATCCTCCCTCGAAACACAGCTCTTGCCACAGTCAGAAATAGGCACTAATCAGCGTTTCTGTGCTCCATGGTTTGTAATTTCTGTGAGACAAAAACGTTCACAGTAGAGAAGGGCATTATTTCAGGTAAATTGAGAGGACCGTGTAAACCAGAGAGGATTCTGAAAAATCAAATGAGTAGAGAGGAACTGCCTCCTTTTGTAGTCATTTTAATTTGAACTGCTTACCAGCTCTCCGTAACAGAGCAATGCTAAGCCGGCCCAGTTGAATCACCAATATTCGGGGGCCTGACTTCCTACTGGAGAAGGGATGAGACTTAGAAAGTGGACACCAGAATAAATAAGGAGGGTTCTGCTCTCTCCTTGTGGGGACTCCGCCATCTTGGCATCTGGGGCTTCTGACACTCTGGATAATTCTTCCTTGTAGGGGAGGAAGCTGAGACAGGGCAGCAAAAAGGGCAGGCAGAGCTGAAAGGAGAACAGGGGACCCGGGAAGCCAGGAGACAACGAGCTTTGGATAAGGGGAAGAGAGAGAGCAGGCCGAGGGGGGCAGAAGGAAGAAGAGACTCCTTAGAAGAGATGAGTTCACCAAGAGGGGCAAACAGTTGGTGACCTACTCTGTTCTGAAGGTTCTCTTCAGAAGGCTGAGGGTAGAGCTTGGACACAGGCACAGGATGCATGCTGGCCCCCTGTTCCTGCCTCCCAGCCCCTCTTAGGTGACAGTCACCAGAGACTATGACTCAGGGTTTGCTTCCGCTTGGTCTGTGAGGAAACTGGCAGAAAGTTCTGCTTTCAGTGAGGTCTCCCACACCAGCCAGAGCTCCTGCCTCAGCTCTAGATATACATTATATATCTGCACCTTAGGAGATTTTGCCTTTAGACTTGGAAATTTCCACTTCCCTTAGTAGATCAGATGGTTAGGATAATAATATTTCATCCTTTTAAAGCTGGCTGAAATGAGCTGCACTCGAGCCTGAGGGTCCTCTGCGAGCTACGGTTAACCACCTGGGTTTACTCTTATGCCCCACCCCCTCCACCCTTGCCTTGCATGTTTGGGCTATTTCCCCCATTGGACTGTAAGCTTCTGGAAGGCAGGGTGCAGGTCTTACTCATCTTTGGATCCCAGCACCTGGGACAGTGCTTTGCACTCATTCTGGGGGTGGGGGGTGGACAGTGATTTGTGCTGAACCAGAAACTGAAATTAAGTGAATTTGATACAACCCTCTGGGGAAAAATAACACATTCATCCCCTCGTCAGCCAACAACTGAAAGATCTAGGTCAAAATTCTGTTCTGCAGATATTAAGGATATGGTTGAAATCACTTAAAAAAAATACAGTATTAAGTGAAAGTCTGGAGACCACTGCCATAAATAATGTATAAGGCGCCCTAACATTCCCCTCAGACTGTCTGTTCCTCTAGCCTTGAGGTTGGAGGCAGAACCTGGGTGTCGAGGCAGCCCCCCTGAGGTGGGTATGAAGACAGAGCTGTACAGTTCTAGGGCCCGGCTGTGCCACGGGGGAGGCCCCAGGCTGGAGGCTCTCCAGGCTGCGGCAGGACCAGCTTTGTGCTGCCTTTTAACCTACAGCTCAGGCTGCCGGCTCAGCTTCTCCAGGTTCAAAGGCCCTTTGCCTCATCTGGAACTGTTCCCCCCAGGCCAGGGGTCTATAGCGTGCTTCATCCTTTCATTTAGTCAGCCGGTGTTTACTGAACACATTACCTCCCTACTCCTCCTGGCAGCTCCTGAGGAGCTTGTGGCTGATGGCCATTTGCATGCATGTGGGACACCCTCTTTCTGAGACAGACATCTTGGTGCTTTTTCTTCTCTGACCGGGAAGGTGACCGTCCCATGGCTGCGTATCATTACTCCTTTCTCTGTAGCTCTCCCTGAATTTGAGAGCAGCTCAGCCTTCCTCTCACATTGTGGTTTCCAAAATGTTAAATAAAAATGCCAAAGCAGGCCAGCACAACTGTGCCATGTTTTTATGTTTATGTTTAAGAAAATGGTGCTTTTAATAAGAAATGTCAGTTTTTTGATTTTTGTACACAGCAAAAACATGATTGAAAAACATCTGACTGATGTGAGATATCAAAAATTTTACAGTAAAATAACGTAACTTTAAACATTGATAATCAGGACTGTTATAAGAATACCATGGCTAGGGGCGCCTGGGTGGCTCAGATGGTTAAGTGTCTGCCTTCCACTCAGGTCATGATCCCAGGGTCATGGGATCGAGCCCCGCATCGGGCTCCTGGCTCAGCGGGAAGCCTGCTTCTCCCTCTCTCCCTGCCTCTCCCCCTGCTCATGCTCTCTCTCTGTATCCTCTGTGTCTCAAATGAATAAATAAAAAAAATCTTTAAAAAAAATAATACCCTGGCTATTTCATGATTCCAATGATTGCTACATTCCATTAATCTCTCTTCATAATCTATTGATAAAATTCTGAAAATAGATCAAATATGTCCCATCACAGAAGGAAGTGTCACACAGTATGAATGTGCTAATCACAAGATAGGAACATACTACATTATAGTGCATTAGGGACAGTCTGGATCTGCGAATTTAAAACTGAACGATGATATCCTTCCATTCTCTCATTTTATCTCTGCTATCAGCACAGGTTTAAAATTCAGGCTCTTTGTAACCATGTGGCACTGGTAGAAATGGATTCTTCCCCTTCCCCTGCGGCAGCATTAAAACAGGCCCTGCCAGCACTGAGCCCAGACGGCTTACAATGCTGCAGCCAAGGCCCAACATGGCCGCCACTGGAGGCAGAAGGCCCTGAGCTTTATCACCATGTCTGTGGCAAGGGTATGTCCCTGCAGAGAAGCACGGGCTCCACACCATCCCTGGATCCCTTTATCATTTGCAAGGACTCGCTCTCAGTCGGCTTTCTTCCCAGCAGTCAGCCCGTCTTTATCTTTGCTTTCCCTCAGACTACTGGAACAATGTGTCAGCAGAGCAAAGAAATACCTGGGAGGTTACCTCCCCTTAGGGGCTGCCCTTAGCCAGGAACTGACTGGTTCAGGCGTATACTCTGCTCTCTCATCTCTGACTGGATCAGCTCTAATACTGTCTTTAGAGCTCACTTTCAAGACCTTCCTTGACATTGCCTCTTCAGTTGGCCTACTTCCCTTCCCTTCTTGGTCCCACTTTGCCATTTCCTTACTGCTTTTCCTGGGAACTTCTCTTAATGATGCACTTTCACATGCATCTTTGTCTCCCTGCTCTTGGGGATCTCAACCTATGACTGGGAGACTTTGTTACTACTCCTATTTGAACCTGTTTCTGTATATGAAAACTGAGGTAGACATACCAACTTCCAAGGGCCACTGGCAGCATTAGAGATCATGTCCATGAAATATCTGGCGGAGTCGACTGCAGTCCGTGTCAGTTGTAATGAGCTATTTCCCTAAGGCCATAGGCTTACTCACCCCTGCCGGCAGCAAACCTCTCTATGGCTCGAGCAAGCAGGGGACTGTACGAGCTGGGATGGAGAAACAAGTCCACTTACTTGTTGCCCTAGGATTGTGCTAGCTCGTGGCCCTTTCAACGTAAATGGGTCTGAGTAATTCAGCTGCAAGCTTTTAAAAATCCTTAGCACAGAATCGGGATATAAGAACATAATTAGGGGCGTGGGTCCTAGGAGAGGATTCAGGATTTGATCTTAATTACTTTCAGGGTCGTATCCTAACCATGGAAATTGAGATTTTTTCTTTTTTCTTTTCTTTTCTTTTCTTTTTTTTAACAGGGTTCACTCTGACAGTCTGACAAGAGAGGCCCTGCCTCATTCAGGTCTATTGCTATGTCTTGAGGTCTCCTTGAGGCTTGTGACTTGGTGGCAAGCTGTCGGGGCCAGGGTTCCCATGAGGGAAGCTGGGCCAGAATGAGAATCAAGTCACATTCAGGAAATGATCAGAAGTTTTCATGTTATGTGCACTACCAGGTAGGCAAACCCAAGTGATTCATTTTCTCCTTCTCCCGCCAGAGAGTGATAGGGATTTGATGCTGTAAGATCCAGCCTCCTGTTTCTGTCCCCAGCCCTCCTGCTTATGTCCCCAGCCCCGGCACTCTGACTCCTTCATTTCCCTCAGGTCATTCTTCTTACATAGAGAATACAATTCTCGTAGGTCAACTGCCCTAAGCATCTATTATCGGAGGTCTTAACCAGCTGCTTTAGGTTGCTACCTCAACTGCCAAAGAATTCCCCTTTGCTGTTAATTGTCAATGCAGATGGTGCGGTTACTAAGTTAAAATGAGCCAGAGCGGGCCTGCTAGAGTCACATGCATTGGGCAGACACGATGGTGCTCAGGAGAAAGGCTGGGCAGGTCGTGGGAGAGGGCTGTGTGGGTCTGAGACGTGAGGGTGGCTGGGCAGTGTGCCTGAGAGCACAGAGCAGTCTCCACAGCAGTGTCAGCTTTTCCTAGTGGCAGAGTCTGCAGAGCACACTACACAGCTTGTTGCCTTGAATACGAAGCTTAAGAACAACAGCCCTTACTGGCCTGCAAGGAAGCAGAAAAACTAGAGGGACTCGTCTGACTCTAAGACGGTCACCGCGAACAAGTACTCGTATCCAAGCAATGGTCCCCTTTCTAGAACACGGCTCCATGTTTTGGCAGCAGCAATCTCCTGGAAGGAAATCTCTAAGTGAACAGGAGTTGGCGCAGACTGGTACGCCGGACTCTACCCATCTAGAATTCTCCTTTTAGAGAGAGCTGTCTGAGGGGTGCTAACATCAATGTTGTGAGGCCTCAAATTCTTTGCGCCTAGTGAGGTGCGTTGCTGTCCTCTGAGGGAGGGTGTGCCACATAATCCCTTGTAACAAAGGGAAAAGTGCCAAGGAGAGCGTGGGGTTAGAGCTTCATTCCCAAGGCAAAGCAGGAGGTGTCCGAAAGTACGCACACGGCGGTGCCGGGATCCCTTTGTTCAGGGCAGCACCGATGTGCCTCCATCCCCACAGCCCTCGACGTCCTGTGCTGGCTCATGCCCCAGACAAGGTTACAAACCCGCAGTGTGACTCTCCTTCCTCAGCTCCATGAGGATGAAGCATTTAGTTTCAGGTCTCAGCTGTGAAAGAGCACCAGCGATACGCCACCTTGTCAGGACTGACACAGGGCAAAGGGTCCATGAGAGCAGCCAAAACCAGGAGAGGGTTCGTATTTCCTCCAGGGACGTTCATAAAGGGAGCACCATTGCCAAAGGATAGAATGACGAATGCCCATCAGTCCTGGAAGGACATCTCACGTTACTAACCCTGCGGCAGGCGGGAAGCTGTCCTCACCCCCTCCACCACGGTGTGTATACAACACGGACTGCACCTGTCAATCCCTCTGTTTGCCCAAAACATTAACTGGCCCTTCCTGGGTTCCTCCTAATCACTACTAATCCTAGGTATTGCAGCTGGATTTTCAGGCCCCACCCTACTTTATTTCTTGAGGCACCTATCTGTTATGAAATCGTGTTTTTCATGGAAACGTGACATGTGGGGGAGCAGGGAACACTTTGTGCTCCCCGGACTTCCAGGCACCCACCCCGACAGCACTGGTTCTGCTCTGAATCTTCTTTTTCTCGCTCATGTGAAGCTGCCAGTTTGGTTAATAGGCAAATAAATCTTATCCGTTAACTAAGCATCTATGAGGGGCCGGTTACTTTTAGGAGGGCCGTATGGCCGCTGAACAATAGGAGGCTATTAAAAGAGGGCTCACTGTTTACTTTATGCCCAGGTCCACAGCGAGCAAGAAGTTGGCACAGTACCATTGTGTGAAATGAGGGTCTCCGTGAGTTACGATGGGGAGGAGGCAGCTCCTGGGTGGGTTTCTTGCTGTGGCATCCTCTGGGGAAGGCCCAGGCTCTCTCCAACACTTCCTGGAACGTGGAGCTCAGGGTAGGAAACGAACTTCTTTGCTCCGGCCTGGCCTCCATGAGCCTTGCTCTCCAGCTGCTGGTCGAAGGCCAATGCTGTTTTATGGATTACTTGGGGAAATCGTTAGAGAGGAGCTGGTCTGTATTCTGAGGCATCAGTGTGCACTCAGTTCAGGGCAAATACAACCTCAGAACTAACTGCATAGCCTCCCTCTCTAAGTTTGTCCATAGCAGACTTTCCTGGTGATGCTGTGTCTCAACATCAATATGGAATTGACTGGCTTAGGTGACATTTTCCTACCTCTGTCCCGCTGACTGCTGTGTATCATCGTGGGATGGTGCCGGAGTCCAGCTGCAGCGGGGAAAGGGTTTCTTGAAGGAAAGGATGGCGTCGGCGAGTGAGGAGACAGGGACACAGGATCAGGTTGTGAGCATCTCCTCTGATAGCCTCGGAGCAACTTTATTTATAGCTTACAATGTGTGCACCCTATCTTATCAAAGTACTTATTCTGTTTCTATATGTTTTCGTCTCTTGTCCTTGCTCCGTAGACACCGCGGAGGATCACTCCTCTTAATCCTTTCCCAGAGGCTGTCAGATGATGCCCGCACCCTTTTTCCCTTAATCTTATACCATTTGTTCATGTCCTCACTATCAACTCCAGTATAAGGAATGGGAGGAGTAGGGGTAAGGAAGTTAATCCTATTCCAGGGCTTGCCTCGAGGGGCATACCAGAGGTGGCCTTCTATTTGTATGCAACATAGGGAGGTCCCTGTACTGTGGGAACGAAAATGAGATTTTCCTTTCCTAGAATCCTTAATGTTTCAGAGGTGCCTGAGGAATCTCATCAATACGAATTTTTACTGGGCCTGGATCCAACAGCTCCCTTACAGATTGGAGGACATTGGGTATTTTTACTTCTTGGCCCATCGTCGGCCTTTTTGGAATCAGTTTCATTATGATTGCTTGCACAGGCATAACTAAATTTATAAATCATTTTATCATGAAACCCCAGAAAAAATCCCATGATTATAAAGATTGCCGCAAATAAAATGAGAGGAAGTAGCAGGAGCCAGCTGTGGAGTCTCCTGATTTTCAGGATTGTTCCTCATACTTGGACTTTGTCAAACAGCATGAGTAGCTTGGCTCGTGCCATCTCCCCCTTTTCTATTTTTGGCCTTCAATGGTAGGGTCTTCAATTCCAAGTGAATTTGTTTTGTTCCTTTATTTAGCAATTTGACGAAGACTGGAAAGAGAAATAAAAGGGAAATTATAATTAGTGCCGATATACCCAGATTGATAAGGGAGGGGAACCAGGCAGTGGTGGAAGTATATCGTTGTAAGGTAGAAATAAAGGAATCGGCAACCTGCAAAGCAGGAGAAGAGGAAACATGTGCCAAACTGATTCCTTTGATTTTTTTGTTGTAAGGAACCTAAATCTAGGGACACATTATTATTGTCCCATACTCCCAATAAATGGTTTTTGACATTGTCCCAAGGGACAGATGAGGAATCATAGAGGTGGGGGGTTACACAGATCCACTTATAATGTGCATGACATCTAGTAGTCAAACGGGTTTTACGATTTTGAATTTGGTTACCTACATATAATACAGTTTCCTCAAGAACATTTAACCGTGCTTCAAAATTTTTATCTATCTGTTCTTGTAAATATAATGCAGCGGAAATGTTTTGTGTTAATTTCCTAGCGAAAACCATCTGTTCACCTTCTCTGGCTTAGTTATTAGGTTATCATTCCAGTAATATCTTGTTGATTGATTAGGCATTCTCTGTAGTCATAGTCTGGACTAGATATTGACAAATCAAAAATGGATAAATGGGAGTTATGAGGTGAAAATTGTTATCCTTTAGATTGAAACACACATTCGTGCCACAGAGGAAATCCTTTAAATCTATCAACATTATTGCAAGCACCATTTAAATCCCCTAATAAAGCCTCACATAGAGGAATAGACGTAGGTGGATTATCCATAATCAGGGGCCGTGGCATTTGCCAAAAGGTCCCAATTTTGTTCATGATATTTAGCAGCTTCCTCCTCAAGAACTGCCTTATCCTAGGAGGAAAGTTGATCATCTCTGTTTTCAACCTTTTTATTACCTTTGTCCTCATCTTCTGATTTTATTTCCTCCATGGCAAGCACCGGGGAGGCTGATTTATGCAGTAAGGGAGTTTCCTCAATTGGAGTGGCACCATGCGTTTCCATTAATTCTTTATTTAAAACTTGTGAACTGGGTAAAGGGTCTAACATATCTCTCAGCAGTTCCCGCAAGGAGAATGCCTCTACGGGCACATTCTCAGGCCCATGGTTAGAATAATACAGCCTCATTTCCTCTCCTATTTTGTTCCATGTTCTAATATCGAGACTACCATCTCTCGGAAACCAGGGGCAACATACCTCAGCAAAGGCTAAAAATCTAGCCAACTGAGCATGAGCAATCTTGACACCTCTTTTTCTCTATCATATGCTTAATGATATCAATAAAGAGTCGCCATTCCTTCGACTTCTTATGGCCCATAGCTTCTCTAAAGTTCTGTCTTTCTGCCCACACTTACTCTGTATTCCTTCACAGAGGGGCCTGCAGTACCCACGAGCAGAGTCCTATCCGTCCCTGTAGAAAGGCTTACCTTCAAGTCCCTGTTCAGGCGCCACTTGCTGCAAATAAAATGAGAGGAAGTAGCAGGAGACAGCTGTGGAGTCTCCTGATTTTCAGGATTGTCCCTCATACTTGGACTTTGTCAAACAGCATGAGTAGCTTGGCTCGCGCCAGGATGGGTTTGAGGAGTTCATCCAGGGGCCTGTGCAGCCCCTCCTTGGCCACTTTGTGACAGTCCTATGCTGGGTTTACAGGAACCAAACAGGGACAGATGGAGGAAGCTGCTATGTGAGGATACAGGGCCAGGACCCTGTGGCTATAGCAACTGCTTCCTGGGAACTTGGAGCTCTGGCAGTGGCGCCAGTGAGACAGGGCTCCAGGACCCCTACAGCATCTTATCAAGGCCTCACTAAAGCCTTTCTACAGTGTCATTTTACTGAGTAGGAAAAATGGGTAGGAAAGAAATACACTGTGTGCTTTATACCTAGAAATAGTATCATAAAACACCCTGTTATCAACTGATCAAATAGAAATTAATTTTTTCCGTAGGAACATTTTATATTTGAGAGTTATGTCCCTGGATAAAAACTTGGATGAAACGCAACTCTCGTGACTTGTCTTTCAAGCCCCTCTGAAACTGGCACTCACTGATGCCTAGCGCCAGTTTCCTACTTTTTCTACTGCACCTGACACCACCTGACTTGGCCCCCCTTTTCTTTATTTTATGGATTCTGCTTACTCATGACTTTGTTCTACTCTGGTGTCTCTTTCAGATGGTTCTTATTATCTTGGGACTTCTGTTTTTGCTTCCTCTGTGTTTCTTCACATATTTATTTACCTTACTACCAACTCCCAAGTGCCCCCAACCCTGTCTGTCTCTGTCTCTTGAGTCCAGATGCTCCCAGAAAGAAAATCATATTGGAATAGTGAGCCATCATTATTCCTCTTGGCCAGCCCGAGTTTACAGACTGTTAGCCAATTTAAGGTTTGCTGTTAGCTGTTCTCAGATCAGGCACTTGTTCTGGATTTAACAACTGCTGGTCAAAACAGTAGGGTTCACCTGGGGTGATTTTTGCTGAAGTAACCCTTTAGAAGGGTTTTATGGACATGCCAGGCTTTCTGAAGGTTTGGTGTGACCCATATACTAATTCTTCCCTTCAAAAGCTTGACTCGAAACCCTATTAACATAATTTTTGCAAAATACACACTTCACTGTAAATTGCGATGCCACCAAATTGCCCTTAGCTAGTATTGTTACATGACACAATGGCTAAGACAGGCACAGTTTACTGGGGCTTGAATAAATAATAGAGCAGAGAATGTGAACCATGGCAAACTAGCGGAAGGTAGGTAGTTAAATCCTATTTGTAACCCAAATGTTCTCTCTGTTGTTACCTAACAAATCATCCCTAAAGTGAGTGGCATCAAGTAACAACCATCTTATGATACACACAGATTCTGTGGGGCAGGACATAGGATATGACACAGTGGGCATGGCTTGTGTCTACAATATCTAGGGCTTCATCTGGGACTGACTTGAACAGCTGGAATCACGTGGAGATTTCTTCATGCAAAAATGACTGATTCCTGGGCTGGGGTGACTGAGAGGGTAAGCCCAGCTGGGAATGGTAACCAGAGCACCTACACATGGCCTCTCTGCATGGCTCAGAATTCCAAGAGTAAGCCAGTAAGCAAGGCAGAGCTCCCATGATCTTGCATGACCTAATCTTCAAAGTCATAGATCACTTTCACCATACTTCATTGGTCAAAGCAGACACAAGCACACCGTGATTCGTGGGAAGGGGACATAAACCCCATTTCTCAATGGGAGGAACATCAAGACATTGATGGCCTAATCTTAAAAAGGTCACACCAAGGATCAATTTTCTCTTTCCCTTAAAGATAGCTTTCCTCTGGTATGCTTGGGAAAGGGAGGTTAGATCAATTCAAATTGTCCACCTAATAGCTACCCTCACCTCAATAAATGTGTCTTTTCTAGCTCCACTGAGGGTCATTACTCCCTTTGTTAAAGATTTTGGCTTTCAATGTTGCAATTCTTTTTTTTTTTTTTTTCCTACTACCTCCACAGGGTCTCCATTGAGAGGACAGGGAACACGGAGTAGGCCCCATTTCTCACTTCCCTTGACAAAAGCATGATCCACATTTGTATGGATTCACCAAATTCTATGAAAGACTGAGAGAACTGGAAGAAATAAAAATATGTGAAGAAAAGCATTTAAGACTACATTATGGGCATGATTCTGTCCAGATTCCAAATGAATTGATAATAGGGAATTGATAAGTTGGGTCTACCCTCAAGCCTGGCCCCATCTCTTAGAGAACCTCCATGATAAAATCTGCTTGCTAATCTTCATTCACTTTTTGGGAAATCCCAAATCCACCCATGAAGTTGTTTTTAGGCCCAAGATTGTGTTCTCTGTCTTGAAGTGTGTATTTCCTTAACGTTGCATTGTTCAACCCATAGTAGGGCTTGAGGGGACTCCAGCAGCATAGTGTCTGATGGGTTTGGGCACTCCAGATTCCTTACATCTTTACGTCTTTCCCGAGGGAAGCCTTCTGTTCTAAGTCTCATAGACTCATTCCGGAATCACTCATCTGGGCTACATGAAGGTATCCCCATCAATTAAGCAAGATCCATGTCTTTCTGTTTTCCTGTCTAGCTACTAATGGTTTCAACACACACAAACAGGCCTTTCAAGAACACACATTCATTCTTAGATGCAGTAGAGGCTAAAAGTGTAGTGTGGAAGAGGAAATATTTTCCTAACTGTCTAGAATTTGCATGACCTTCTCTCTGCCAGTAGGAATTAGATTTCATTCCCTATCCTCTCCTTATTCTTCTTTCCTAGGTGTGTTCTTCAAGCCTGCAGGAAATAGAAATTGATCTGTTGCCGACCATGTGCAGTTTAATAATACAAGATCTGGCTGAAACTTTGAAATGATGCTTTTAAAGTCTCAATTAAACTCTTAGAAAAGGGCAGTCTTCTTCCTCAGTCTGTGTCAGGGAGTGGGGAGTGGCATGGATTAGAGATGGGGGTGGCTTCACTCCTTAAGTCTCAAAGAGTTTGTCATCAGTAGTGCCAAAGAACTGATGCTTTAGGCCTATAGCGTGAACCAGCTGATGGCAACAGATCTCTGCCCAGATTTACAGCCTGACCTTCTGAAAAGTCAGTTCTGCTCTAGGCGAGGCCATTCAGGAGTAGATTCACCAACCAGATTCTCTCAGAAGTATTGACTTTACATAGCACCGAAACAAGAGCCCAGCTCTACTGAGACTACTGTTTAGGATGGTCGTTCTCAGTTCTCCTAACCCTGCACTTTGGTCCCTCAGGTGCTGCTGACCCCAGACTCCCAAACGAAAACCCCTCCTCTTTCCCAGTGTCTGCCCAGAGGCAGTCACTGGCCAAAGCAATTTGGTGTCAGCCTTCTTCATTACTGCCCCCCTTCCAGGTCCCCTTCCCCTTCCCTGTCCCCTCCCTTTCCCATATCCCCTCCAGTCACAAGCTTGTCAACTCCATTCTGATTTCCCACTCGTCTCCTCCACTTCCATTTTCTAAAACATAACTTCTGTATTTTCAGATTGCTGCAATTTCATTCTTCTAGTACTTAAGCTAACACTTTTCCAATCCTCCAAACTTCTCTCCTTCTGTCCACATCTTCAGACTCATGTGTTCTTTGGCTTTTAGTATACTTATCACATAATGATTGATAAGTTATTATTCATTTATTAGAGTTTGAAGTTTCTATTTTGCTATCAAACAAACATGCTACTAAAAGTATGAACATAAGCAGTCAAAAGAAACTACATAATTATCGAGATGCCCATAGTGGCCCTAGTAAGAAGTCCTAACTTGTTAGGTTTTAAGACCCATACTGACTTTGAAATGAATCTTTCCCTTTTGAAGGCCTTACTACTAGATTCAAGGCATACCGCCTGAGATTAACTCATTAACTTATTTTCATTTCATGCTTAAAATATAAATAATGTCTTAGAGAACCACATCTTTATAGGTAGCATCTTTAAAATGAAATAGTTTTCATCTTCAGTGAGCTAGACATCCATGTGAATTAAAAATGTGATCTTATTTATAAATTTTTTTTAAAGATTTTATTTATTTATTTGAGAGAGAGAGAATGAGGGATAGAGAGCACGAGAGGGAAGAGGGTCAGAGGGAGAAGCAGACTCCCTGCCAAGCAGGGAGCCCGATGTGGGACTCGATCCCGGGACTCCAGGATCATGACCTGAGCCGAAGGCAGTCGCTTAACCAACTGAGCCACCCAGGCGCCCTATAAAATTTTTTTTAAAGATTGTATTTTTTTTATTTGAGAGAGAGAGAGCAAGCATTAGCAGGGGGAGGGGTAGAGGGAGAGGGAGAAGCAGACCCCCTGCTGATCAGGGAACCAGATGCGGGACTCGATCCCAGGACCCCAGGATCATGACCTGAGCTGAAGGCAGACGCTCAACCGACTGAGCCACCCAGGCGCCCCTAAAATTTTTTGACAGGATAAAAAAAATTTCTTTTACATAACACTCTCATTTTTATCATAGTTTAGGCATAGTAAAAATAAACATCCCCCAAATACGTTTGAGCAAATATTCTTCCGTGAATCTCTTTCAAAGTCTGAGTCATGCTGCGCTACTGGTTGGTTCCCAGGTTCTGGAAGGGTCTGTTCCCCTCTGGAGATTGCTTCTCCCTTCCCCCCTTGCCTGGTCCTGACAATCTCCCAGGATTCGGCATAGATCTGATATTCTCAGGTAGACTTTTTGACTCATCCCTGCCCCTCTCCTCAGGCTTGATTTTAGAACGCTAATTACGGTTGTAATTTAACACGAGGGCAGAGACTAAGCCTGCTGCTGCTCATCACTCTATCCCCAGTGCCTAGACCAGTAAGCCGGCAATAAATATTTATTGAGTGATTGAGTTGAGGAATTAAATGATTGAGTTGATACTTGAATGAATGAGTGCATACAGGGGAACTGTGTAAGAAACAGTCATAAGAAACATCATGGTTTAAACCAGGTCTCACTGAAAACATGTCTATCTTCTTTGCTACATATAATAATTATAATAAACATCACTTGGTTTCTTTATTTTTTTAAGCACATTTGGTTTATAACATATACTTTTAATTTGTAGCACTGTGTCTTCGTCTTTAGACTAAATAGCAGTTAGTATCCCATACAATACAGAATCAGTACTGAACTTCCCCCCTGGCCTTTGAAAACCCAGATTTCTACTTGTATTTCTACCTATGTGGATGCAAACCTCTGTCCTCTATGTGAGGGATAAAGAGATCCTGGGTGAAGCTCCAGGCCTTGGTGTCTGGAGCTGATTTAACGGCTGTTCTTTCTTGGGTCAATGGCATTTCTGCTAATGGATTTCTGCTGGCCTAACTTCCCCAACAACTGCCTCCATTCTAACAAAGTGAAAAGCTAAATACTTGCTTTTTCAGCTGCCCTCAAAGCTAGGCTTTGCCATGAGGCTGAGCTGGGGAGAATGAGATACAAGCAGAAGACCTTCTGTTTAGTTGTTGGCATTCCTGATAAAAGAGACAGATGGTGCTAATGTCAGCATCTCCTATTTTTCATGCCTGGAGTGTGGATGTGATGGGTGGAGACGCAGAACCATCTTACAATAGTGGAGCAATAAGCTGATGCTCTAAGGATGGCAGAGCAGATGATAAAAGAGCCTGGGTTCTCGTTAACATAGTGACCAGCTCTGGACATGGCCTATGTTAGAAATCCTTGCTATGTGAGTAAAGTAAACCCCTACTTGATTAAGCCTGCATTATTTGGGCTTGCTTCTAATTGCAGCCCAAAGCATTCCTACCTGATAGAACTAAATAAGCTATTTTTAACCTGCATCTTCATATAAATCTAATTATATCCTTAATCTAAATCTAATTTGACTCCAAATAAACTTTTAATCTAAATAGGAATCTAACCTTATCTAAATGTACCCCTAATCTAAATATGAACACTTTAAGAAGGGGGCCTAAAAACTTAAGGAGTAACAGCCTTTCCTGTTTGCATATGTTTGTTTACCTGAGACCACAAATAGCCATTTATGATGATGCTAATTCAGATATTTATAAATATAAGGGTAACTTGGTCTTCCATCATACTTCATGGCAAAAAGATAAACCTCAGGCAGTGTTTCTCAGATTTCATCACATAAAAAGCTTTCAAGAACGTGATTCATTTTTCAGAGAAGTAGAAATATCCCTTTTTCCAAACTTCTAGTTGGTCTAAGACCTACACATTATCCTCAAGTTAATGTCAAACTATTTCTGAATTAACTAATTAATAACATATTATATCAGCAAACAGTGTTTAACATTCAGGCTATACTTGTGATTATGTATCTATAACAAATGAGACGGGCAGAACAATAAGTTTTTGGCCCATCACCCAACTTCAAATGAAATTGTTTAGACTATGGATATTAAATGCTAAATGAAAATGCAGAAGTTCTTCCAAATTCACTTTAAGCAAAACCTCTGAAATGCTTAGCTCTTTTCATCTCTAGGAATTAAAGGAGCCTAAAGCTTTGACTAAAACCACGAATTGAGCCCTTCTACCTCTGTCTCTCCTCCTTTCTCCTTGCCTTTTTCCTCAAAACCCAATGTTAATAGGTTTCACATGCTGTTAACCGAACCTCCGATCCTCCCCAAAGTCAACACTGCCAAGACGTCCTGACTTTCAGCGTGTCTCACCAATTCCTGGCTTTGGTTTCATGAGATCTGAAGCACTCTCAAATGAAACCAGGAAGATCTGCAGTGCAGCACTGTGGAAAATGTGAAACATCAGGCATACAATGTCTTTTTCAAATCTGGACTCTGTAACCGAAACTTGGCTTGTTTGCTGTCTGGCTGATAAGGATGGATGAGAGATGAAGACTCTGCTTTGCTATCTCCATGGCAGACTCTGAGTGCTGGTCTTAAAAGGGACAGTTAAGATGAAAGCAGCAATTAAACTGGTCAGTCTTTTGTTTTCTACCCATTGGCAATCACTGTGAATATTGGAGCTTCCTGGACATTTAGATGGGCCTGGGCCTGCAGATGGGGAGGTGGCAAGTGCAGAGTGACCCGATCGCAAGCTCCAAACTCTCACGGCCTTGGGGAAGGACTGACTGCATTCTATCTGTGGCAGAGAAACATGCCTGTCTGTGGTGGCTGTCTCCTTAGAGAGGGAAGGGGGTGCTCCAGTTGAAAAATGGCCTCATCTGTCTCGAGCGAGCCTACCGTTTTGAGGCACTCACAGATGGTTTTTTGTAAAAAAAAAAAAAAAAAAAAAATCTCTTTTGACCTTTCAAGACGGGTAGGATTGCACAGGGTATTTTCATTAGTCTGTGGCGTGTCTGCTTTGCCTCTGCAGAGGCCAGATGTCATATCTGTCATGTCTGCTCAGGGTTTTACAGTCTCTTATTAATTACTCTTTACAGACCCCATGAGAGAACTGGGATCTACAAGCATGAACCGGCAAGCGTGTGCTTATTTAGCTCACCTGAGTACATTGGGCTTTCTTTGCTCCTGACATTCTTCCTTTTGCCTCGTGTGGAGGTTGCTGTTTTTCCAAAAAATGTCTTGGTGGCCCACTCACATTTAATGCTATTATGGAAACCACTAATTTTGACCATGATCTTTAAAAAGAAATATAATTTATATCACAACCTAGTACATCTTCTAAACATTTTTTATGTGCCATGTTCCTCTGATAGTTTCTGCTTTATTAAAAAATGTTGGTCATGACCACTAAATTCATTTCATGACTTACTAAGGAGTTACAATCTGCAGTTTAATAAATACTGGGCCGTTGCAACTGAGTTCAAAAAACAAGTGGTACTTTTGAATTAGAAAATGTTTCTACCTACTGAAAGTCATGGTGTCAATCTACGTTTGTTGGTGTTTAAAATTACCCCTGCCATCTGTGGCAGATGAACTTCTTGGAATGCCCCCTTATGATTCCTGCCTCTTGGTATTCACACCCTGGATTACTTCCTTCTTCTTAAATACAGACAAGGCCTGCTGACTTGCTACTAACGAACAAAATACAATAAAAATGATGGGATGCCATTTTTTTACTGGTTTACAAAGGACTGTGGCTACCATCTTGCTCACACTCACTATCTTGCTAGTGCTCTTTTTTTGGATTTCTCACAAGTTTTCTCTAAAGCCGGAGAGGCCCATGAGTCAAGGAGCTGAGGTGGCTTTTAACCAATTTTATGTCATTCTCCAGTTGAGCCTTCAGACCACAGTTCTAATCAACACCTTGATTATAGTTTGTGTGAGACCCTGAGTCAGAGAATCCAGCTAAATCATGCTTGGATTTCTGACCTATAAGAACTACGAGGAAATGAATAGTTGTTTTAAGCAACTAAGTTTGGGGGCAATTTGTTGTGCAGCAATAGATAATCAATACACGATCTCTTAGTGAAACACAAAATTGGCGGTTGCACTCTTGGCTTTGAAACAGTTTCCCCTTGCCTTCCTATATACAATAAAAAATACGTTTGGATATGTGTCTTTGCTTGGCTATGTGGCACTAGTCCAGTCACTGCCAAAGAAGCTTTTGAAACTTGCTTCTGAAAGTCAATGACTAAGATTCCTTCAGCACAAAGGAGATGGAAGACTTCAGAGTTATCTATAATTTTAGTGTTAAGCACCATTTTATTAGAGGAGCACTTCAGTTGAGAATATGTGGAGAAAGACAATGTTAAATTACTTGATTTGAAAAATGCGTTTTTCTGAACCATACAGAATTGAGACATTTATGAATAGCACAACTGTCCAGAGTGGCATCTTTATATACTTGTCAGTGCCACAGGGGGTAGCCCTTGGATGTCTGTTTTCCACCTGCATTCACTACCTGAGTGTTCTCAGTCAGTCTATGGGTTTAAAGATCATCCAAATGCTGATAAAAACCTAAAAGTATGAGTCAAGTCTGGACTTTTTCCTTGAATTCCAGATTTGTCTCTCCAACTACCTACTCAACATTTCCATTTGGATGTCTAATAAGCATCTCAAACCTAACACATCAATCTTCAAATCCTCACCCGCCCCGCCCCCCCCCCACTCCCTTTCCTATCTTAAAAAATGACAGTTCCATCCTTTGGTGCTCAAGCCAAAAAATCTTGGAGTTACTCTTGACTCCTTTCTTTCACACTCCTACATCTAATCCATTAGCAAGTCTCAGGAGTTCTTCCTTTCAATGATTCAGGATCTGGCTGTTTCTCAGAACTTTGGCCCCAGTCTTGAACATCCTTCTTATTGGTCTCCTTGCTTCTGCCGTTGCCCCCATTCAGCCCATTCCTAACACAGCATCCTGGGATCTTATTTAAAGTGAAACTCAGATCCTGTCACCTCTGCTTACAACATGGCAATGGCTCTATCTCACTTGGAATAAAAGCCTAAGTCCTTACAAATGGCCCATGATGCCCAATTTATATTGCCCCTCCTTCCTCCCTGACCTTAAATGCTGCGACTCTGACCTCTCCCTCCCTCTGGCTGTGCTGGCCTCTTCTTTGGGGTTTCCATGGCAGCTATGGATGCTTTTTTTCCTTTAGATATCCACATGGATCATTCATTCCGTTCTTTCAGGTCTTTGCTCAGATACTAGTGGGGTTTCCTTGACCATCTTGTTATAAATTGTAGTCACCTGCCCTCTGCTCCCAGAACTTTCTATCCCTCTTCCTCATTGTATTTTTCTCCATATCTCTTCTACCTGCCATAGCATACACTTTACAACAAAACACCATATGCTTACATTTATCGTCGTTTCCCAACACTACAATGAGCTACGCAAGGGCAAGCATTTTAGTCTGTATCCTCGGTACCTAGAATAGTACTTGGTTCAGAGTAGACATTGCTAACTATTTGCTGAATGTGTGGATGATTCTCTTTTCTCATCAGCCTTTCTTTGCTTTTCCATTCTAATTACGGTATTCATATGGTAGTCCCTGAGCACCAAAAACTCAAGAGAATCCAGCAGAGACTGGTCATGAAACATAGTTACACATGTTGTCTTTAATTGCAAATCATAATTATGTAAAGTCTGATTTCCTTTCATCATGTCCTTATTTCCTTCAGCTTCTGCCTTATATGCTGGTGATAATTTAAACAACTGCAGGAAAGAATAACGTCTGGGGTCTCAGTGGTCTGAAAGAATTGGAAGAATATGAAATTCAATGGAGATCTAGTTCATGATTAACAAGAGCAGTATTTCTGCATGCAGGAGGCATGAGTATGCCTGTTAGGAGTTAGTCAAAATAAGTAATAATAAACCCTTGAGAACTAGGTTTCAGCATCTTTTTTAGACCTGATCCATCTTTAGACTTTGAAAAACCTCAAGACACTCTGTCATTAGCATGTAGTGACTGTCTTAAAATATGTTATGTGCCTTTTCCCCTAGACAGGACTGTTTATGAATACTACTAAATTGATTAATATCAAAAGACTTCCCAAATAATGGAAAGGAATGCTACAGAGAGAAGCCAGAAGCCATGGACACTGAAGCTCACATTCTTTTCTGAAGGCATCATGCCTTAGGGGAGGAACAAAGGCCCGCTCGCTGAATTAGAGATGGGGTGGCAATCAGAACTTTGAATTTCTTGGCATTTGTGAGTTTGAGGCTTAACCTTCTGAATACTTGAATGTAATTACATGTGGTTTCTTAAAAGAGCCTCAAACAAAGCAAATCATTTAAGGAATGTCCTAAAAGACATATCATTTAAAGGAAATATGCTTTTAGTGTCTCCAGACCTGAATATACCTTTAAAGAGATTTTCTCATGAACTGCTGGAATTTTCAATAGTGCAAAAAAGAGTAACCCTGTGAACTCAAATTTCTCCCGACTCCTGGTATCCAAATTGCCCAAAATGTTCCTTACTAACAATCCTCTTAAATGCATAATTTAAAGGCAAAAATCGGCTTTGAAAACATGTAACCAGACCTCTTTTACCATGGAACCTGAGAGAAAGCAAGGGGTGGGTGGAAGCCGTGGGCACTGGGATGGTGAGCATATTTTAGGAAAGATGTTTTAATGAAAGGAGATACATAACAGAAGAATACTGTCTTTCATTTATGTAATCACTTGCAAAGAGGCAAATTTGGGTGTTTTGAAACGTACAGATTTTCTCTTCTGACCTGTGCCTTTTAAAATAGTATAAATATCTCGTATCCACTGAGCATTTCCTATGTGCTAGGCCAAGTGCTTTACATGGCTTCCTTCACTAATTCTCATAGCAGCTCTACAAGATAGAGACCATTATCATTCCTATTTCACATGAAGAAAATGGGGCATAGTAAGGTTAAGTAATTTGCCCAAGTTAGTCCACTTTGTACACTGTGGAGCCAGCCCCTAATCTGGTCTATATGACTTGAGTCCCAACAAGCCGCGTCCAGCCCCCCACCCTCGCCGGTCATCTGAGATAACTGCATGGCACTACTAATGGCACTTCTGCTGCTCCCTGCCTCCCAGGAGGGTGTGGATGTAGCCCATTCTAGGAGGTCCCACTGTCTGGAGATGGTTTGTGGCCCATCTCCAAGTGCATTTGTTTGCTTATGCTTTTAACCTAATGACCCAGAATACACAGAATGGAGTTGTTCTTTCTTACATGACCAGCAGATGCCTTTAATAAGTGGGGATGGATCCCGCACTTGTCAGAGACCTATATGGTTTTCAAATAATGTTTTCAAGGAGGAGATTAGATCCTTAAGGATTTATTTTAATACTTTCCATTCCCAAAGCAGAGGCCTGTGGTTTGATGTCCCTTTCTTCTTCCCCAGAGCCCATTTCCTTTTCCACTCTGTTTCTGACCCACAAGGGTTATGGGTTGACTCTACGGCTTAGAATAGTAGTGGAAGACCACGTGGATGGGGGCTGGCTGCTCTCCTGGCACAATGTCCCGAGGCAGTGGCTGTGGCCCCATTAATGACCCATACTCACCCACAGAGGAGAGAGCAGCGCTGGCAAGCCTGTATGTGTGTGTAGGTGGGCGTGTGTATGTTTGGGTAGGAGGGGGTAGTGTTGATATGCATCCCAGTTGTCAAACCTACATTATTTTTAGGGGAGAAAGATTTCATAAAGTATAGGCAGGCACACAAATGTTACCGTAAACAGTAAGTTGATTAAATATTGAGTACCTGCTACACGCCAGACACTGGGTAAAGTGGAGGGGACAAAACTGTAAGCAGAGATAGACACAGGTGTGGATTCCTTGGGTCATCTAGTCTACTGAACGAATGAAACAGTAAAGGAAATCTGTAACCGTATTTGGGCTCTCAAAGGAGAGGTCCCTCATGCAATGACAGATTATGGGGAGTTGAACCTGGTCAGGCCAGGTTTCTTCGTTTTTTGTTTTTTGTTTTTTTTAAGATTTTACGTATTTATTTGAGAGAGAGAACATGAGCAAGAGCAAGTTGGGGGAGGGAGAGGGACAAGCAGACTCTACACTGAATGTGGAGCCCAATCTCAGGACCCTGAGATCATGACCTGAACTGACATCGAGAGCCCAACGCTTAACCGAGACTGCGCCACCCAGGCGCCCCCGGGCAGGTTTCCCGAGACCTTCGGGCTTGAACTGGGGTCTGAGGGAGGAGAAGTGAAACAGACAAAAGGAATAGGCCATCTTTCTCGGCTAGACTCCAAAGCCTATCAGCGCCACGTGGCATGAATCTGACTGTGGGGAAGCAGGAGTACAGAGTGGTTTTCTGCTTGGGGGCGCCCCCTAGGCCCACACCCTTTCCAGAGCTGTCATTCATATGGTTGTTTTTCTTCCCCTCTGCAAGGTTGTGGCCTGAGGGGTAGGGAGGAGCTGCCAACAGGAGCCCAACAATTTAGCAAAGCCCATTCCATCTCCTCCAGAAAATTAGCTCCTGGAAGTTTCAAAACTGCACCCCCACTCTTCTATAGCTTCTGATTCTCCCCAAATGTCTCTTCCAAAGAGCTTTAAGACATGCATTGGGTTTCACGTCGTGATCCCTGGATGGAAAACCTTTTGTTTTTACAAAAGCAGCCGCCGGGCCCCAGTTTTCCCTTGAGAGCTCATTCTAGCCTTCAGCCCCACTTCAGGCAGGACCGACGTCAGTGGCACCCCCTAGGAGAATTGCAGGTCTCTGGTGTGGGGCCGGCGGCGGCGGGGGCGGGGGGGGGGGGGGTTGGTCAGCCTCTCTCCCTGTGACACAGAGGGCTGCCAGGAGGGCCTCACAATTCTCTGTGGTGACTTCATCTGAGGTAGACTGCCTTGACATGGCAGATGGCAAAAACACTTCTCACTCAAATTTTCTATCCAGGTAAAGTAGAAGGAACTATCCACCACCACCCCCCCCCCGCCCCCGCCCCAGAAGCAAAAGGTATGTGAGGAAATACAACTCCTTTTCCCAATCAACCTCGGGTGGGTTACTACCACACTCGGGGTGCCAACATTTCCACACGTCAAACAAGGATTGAAGGACACCCTCTCTCTTCATTCACAAGGCTACAGAGGCCCAAGGATTAAAGGCCTGGCTCACAAAGGCCAGTGGGATTAGGCACTTCCTCAGGAATCCTTTGAGCACTTAACAGCCAATCTGGTTTTATCTCCCAATGATGGCAATTCAGAAGTAAAGGCTACAATCCACAGACTTCCGCCCATGGCTCCTTCTGCATCTGAGACGTGAATTGATTTTGTGTACACTGAGATCCCACATCGGGAGGAAGGGCATCTTGGAGGCAAGGCTCAGACCACACACCTAATAGCCAAGCCAGCTTCAGGCCATCTGTCTCCGTGTTCTCGCTTAGATAGAGGGACTACCTTTCCAGCCGAGGCAGCCCCTGCAGACGCTAAAGTGTGGGGAGCATAAGCCCAACTGGCTGGGGCAGCCCCAGAAGGCGTACAGGACATGACAGATATGCCCGAACTCCTCAACGTCCAGAAGAGAAAAACAACTTGCAACTGATGCCATAAAAGAACCCATCAATGTCAAAGGTGAAATAACATCCTTCTATGTATTCTCAAGAGAATAAAGAAGACTTCCATTACGGTACCTATGAGCTCTGAGACCTGTCCCCTCAGCCAGCTCCACACAGCTTCTCTCCTCTCAGGCTCCCAGAGGGGACGACCCACGCTCTTGCCTCTGCACAGATTACTCCAGACTCAAGCTCTCCAACATCCACTTCTCCCTTCCTCCTTTTTAGCAGAAACTCTTGGGCCTCTCTATTCTTGCTTAACAAGCTCCACACTCCCCCTTCCACCCCAGTCCCTGCCCTTCAAGTAAAGATTTTCTGAGTATTGTGGTTCCACAACAGACTAAAGGACCCTCCCCTGGCAGCCTCCGTGTCCCTCAGCAGGGCCGGTCCCTTCATGGCTCGAAGCTTCTCCCTCCCTGAGGGCAGCCGGGCTGGGGCTGCATTCAAGGGCAGAGAAACAATCTTTCTGGGTTGCTACTTCATCGCCTTGGGTGAAGAACCACTTTATTGGTTTTCAACCCAGGCTGCACATTAGAGGTACCTGGGGAGTGCTTAAAAGCTACTATTGCCCGAGCCCCAGCCCAGCCCTTTTAAATCAGAATATCTGGAGCTGCAATGGGGAAAGTTATTTTTTTAAATGCTCTCCAGGTGATTCTAATGTGCAGCCAGTGTTGAGAACCAATGATTTACCCTCTTCTAGTCCGCACCCTCTGCCCTAAATCTGTTAGGACACAGGGGTTGATCTTACTCATCCGCTCTCTGGCTTCAGATGATAAAATAAGTAATAAATTTACCAATCTGAATCCCAGCCAGGAGAGACAGAAAGGTGGGAGGGGCGACAGAGTTATGCTCCCGCAGCTTCACCCTGCCTTGGGCAGACCTACTTATCTAAGAGATAGTGCTCCTGTAGGTATTTTCTTTTATCCTGGAAATATCCAGCATTGATAGGATGCCTTCCAACCTCAGTTCTCCCTGCAAACCCTTTGAAAATCAAGCTTCTTTAAAAACAGAAAACAACAGCCACATCACTTGGACTAGCTTTTTCTTTTTTTGGACAAGCTTCTTAGCCCATGACCCATCTAGACGGGCAGGTACTTATCAATTCAAGGGGCTGGGCAGGAAGTGCCGTTTTGTAAGACGGACATCAGGCTCCTCCAACACCAGGCCCATGTATCCCTTTGGTCAAAGACTGCTTGGACCAAAACAGGCTCTCCCAGGAGACATCCAGTCCAGCCAAAGAGAGGGGTGAGCTACATCCCCTGGAGGTGTGTGACATCTCCCAGAGTGTCTCCAATCTAGCCAACATAGGGTAGCAATGAATCCTTGTTTTAAATAGTGTAAGAGGCACAGTGAGAAACTGATTCCATTTAGATAATGGAAAGAATCAAACTGGTTGAAACTCAGATCAAAGCCCATTAAACTTCCTCGACTCTTAGACAACCAGAGAGAACATCAGAGAAATGTTGCTTATTTTTATCCCCCACCCCTGAGAAAACTGTTCACATAAGATCATATTCTTTTTGGGATGGAGAAATTCGATGCCGGCTGGGTTTTAAAAGTCCCTCCAAATCTCTTGAATGGACCCAATTTATTTGGCCACATGGTTTCAGGATGAGCTCAGGTGACATCACAGCAAACTTCATCTTGAATTCTGTAATCTGCTCATTCTGTGGGGGCATCCGCTTCCAATAAAGCTCAACATTTTCCTTCTCCAGAGATGCTGGTGCCAGGTCACAGCTATTATGGGCAAATGTCAGTTTCCAAATCTGCCACTGTTGGTTAAATTGTACATGGTTTAAAATAACAGTGAGGCGTCGGCTCTGTCCCTCGGGCTGGGGACCCACATGGGGAGGCATCTGCAGCTGCCGAGAAGGGGTCTGACTCTGGAAACACCCGCCAGCTAAAATGTTGCAAGAGCCGCAGTCCCTTTGGGCCGTGGGCCAATGCACCCACTTCTGGCAAGTGTTCTCAAACTTTTTTCTGAAAGGGCCATTTTATGACTTTAAGAATGGACAGTGTGTTAGTTTGTAAGGGCTGCTGGAACAAAGTACCACAGACTGGGTGGCTTTAACAACAGAAATGTACTGTTTCTGGAGCTCTGGAGGCCAGAAGTCCAAGATCCAGGTGTTGGCAGGGTTGTTTCTTTCTGAGGGCCATGAGTGAAGGATCTGTTCCAGGCCTCTCTCCTGGGCTTGTAGATGGCTGTCTTCTCCCTCTTTCTCTTCACTTTGTCTCTCCCCTATGGGTGTCTGTCTCTGTGCCCAAATTTCCCCCTTTTCTAAGGAACCGGTCATATCAGGTTAGGGTTCGCCCTCGTAACCTCCTTGGAACTTGATGACCTCTGTAGAGACTCCATCTGCAAATAGGGTCACATTCTGAGGTATTGGGATTAAAGCTACAACCTATCTTTTTTTGTTGGGGGGAGACACAATTTAACCCATAATAGATCACAATCACAACCAAAATGGAACCTAATAGTAAAAGCTAACACTCTTTGAGCATTTCTGCTCCGAAACTGGCATTACTCTGAGGGCTTTACATGGATTAATTGAATACTCACATCCCTATGAAGTCCATACATTATTATCCACATTTTAGAACTGAAGAAACTGGGTCACGGGGAGGTTAAATCACTTGCCCGAGGTCACACTGCGAGTTAAGAGCAGAGCCAGAACTCAAAAGCAGGCAGCCTGAAGCCAGAGTGGATTCTGTCTACTACTATTCTACACAGCCTTGATATTCAATGTTTGTGGCAGCCAGGGGAATGTGCCTCACACACCTGCAGCTCTGGGGAACTTAAATGAGTACGGGTCCAGCTGCTACCCTCTGAAATATATCACCATGCCTGCACTGAGGGCACACTTCCCACAGGCGGCTCTGGCCAGTGCCTGAGAAAAGGCAACCAGTTTCTGGGAGTCCTGTGGTAGCCGATGTCTGGCTTGTGGACCCCCTGACAGCTGTGCCCAGGCTTCCTTGAACTTCAGGGCAGTCTAAGATGCTTCCACGCTCCCTCCTTGCCCTACCCTGCCCTGCCCTGAGGGTCAGACCTGCATCACAGTCTGATGGCAGGTGCCCCCAGCCTTCTCCAGCTTCCCCCTTTTCTTGCATTTCTCCTAATAAATCCTGGCATGTTTAATCACATCCCAATGTCTACATCTTGGAGGTCCTAAACTAATATTCTATTTCTTTTAAAAGTTTCAAAAAACATGTCATTCATTTTTGATTCAAACTGATTTGGTTCATTAGTGTTTTAAAAACTGCAACACCAAAAAAACTGCATTTTCCAGGAGGTATGGGTTAGTGACTTTTCTTTAGTGTCCAGAAAATTGAGGTAGTTTATGCCAGCTCGAATGCTGTTTCATTTTGTTCTTGCTCAACTATGCAGAGTTGCCAGAGCCCAGCATGTAGCAGGCCCTTAGCAATGATGATTAAAGGGCTAGAAGACCATTCTCCCCTGTGATATTCTCTAAAATAAGCTTGTCCGGAGGAGAGAGGCAGTTTCTGTGAGGGTGGAAGGAAAGAGGAAAAGCAAGACCAGGTTGATGATGAGGTCCTGGTTATGAGTGTTAACCTGGACACACGCCTCCTTCATAAAGGCTGAGTGCTATCCCAATGGCGTCTGGTTCTGAATTTGGAGAGATGGAAGAGGCTCTCAGATTCAGAAACAGATCGGTCATGTCTTAGAGGCAGGAACACTGGCCTCTGGTAACTTTTAGCCTGGGTCGTTATATTATTAAAACAAACCACTAATTACATCCTTTCCTCTTTTCCTTTACCATTTGAACCTTCACCCTGGCGGTGATGCCGTCATGCCAAATCAGGGCCTTCGGTGCAAAGCTCAGCTCTTGCTAGTTAGCTGGTTAGCTAGTTAGCTATCCAGAGGCAACTTACTTCTTTAGACCTCACACTGCCCTTTTGTAGTTGAGCTGAATTCCAAAATGAGGGGTTGGGACGATTGATCTCTAAGGTCCTTCTCTGTGCTAATATTCTCTGAAATGCCCAAGAGAATGGCATGGATACTCATCAGCCCAGATAAATTCACGGGGTGTCAGGACAGGACAGAGAATGTCTGCTAGCAGTATGCCATTTCTGCCATGTTCTACTCTAGAAAAGCCACATGATGCCCATCCGCACCCCCCCCCCCCCCCCGGAGTATTCCAACCACTGGTGGTAGGTTTGTTAGAGAAGAAAAAGAATATCCACTTCTTTACCAGTTCTGCAGCTTTCACTTCACGGGTCAGTTGTGTTAATCCAGGTGCTTACCAGAAATCATATTTTTATTATTTTTTAAAATTTTCAGTAGAAATAGATTGACCAGAGGTATATCTGAATCTGCAAAATAGTAGGCTCTGTTACCATGGTGTCCTTTTGAGTCTTCCCCCATGTTTAAAAAATAAGGCTCCCAGTGACTTTTCAGTTCATGAGACCATCTCAGAAATGTTTAAAGCAGGGCACGAAGCTGATGGAAAGCATGCACATATGTGGGGCAGCTTTGATGTGACTGACGGGATAGTGTTTGCTGATAGGGCCTGCTAATAATCCAGCGAGATGATGTCATTCTTGGCAGGGCTCAGAAAGAGCAGCAAGAGGCCAACAGCCCTCCTTGGCGGATACAGCCCTTTAGTAGGCTCCCTGACTTTGCTGTTGCCAGGCAGATGAGATTGGAAAGTTCTGTGAGACCAGCTGAGCCATCTTGCCTCCTGGGGACGGGAGGTTTTGCCAAGAAACTCTGGGTCACTAGCTGGTCCACATAAATCCCTTAGGAAGGGTTACCACTGCCTTTGAAACTACTCCCTGGAATGGAGATTTTGTAATAAAGCTAGGAAAGAATTAACTCCTGCGGAGACAGTCCCTTGCCCTGGACTTGCTTCACCCCATAGGTGTGAGATTGAAGCTCTTCCCACCCCTTGAGGCTGTCCTGATTTCGGATGGCCAAGGAAGAGTAGCAACAGGACTCAGCGACAGCAACAGGGCACCTCCTGGTACTTTTGACTCTAGAATTAGAAAATACTCTACGCTCTTTAATATAATGCATCTTTTTAAAACATTCCTTGGATTTTGCTTAAGGACACAGGGAGTCTTCCTATTTCCAAGTGGAGAGATTAACTGGCAGTTATCGCCCAACACAGTCTAGTCCTGGCAGTGTGTGCCATGGGGTCAGCAGACCTCTCCCCAGCTGGTCTGTCACCTCCGCTGTGCCTGCAGCTCTGACTCTGACCCCTTAGGGCAGATGCTTGTCCTGATGAAGAACGATGCCCACAGAGCCCTCTCTGTGCTAGCTTGGGGAATCCCGGAGAAGAATTCACTTCCTTAATGACAAGCACTCACTACAGAAACGTAGGGCCTATCCTGGCAAGGAACTCTGTGAAAGCTGGGATGCTTAATCATGATATTGCAAGTTGTTGGACTTTTTTCAAGGGGGTAGTTGTTTTTACATCAGCTCAAAAAAGTGCATTATTTACCAAATTGCCTGGGAATTCAGGCCATTTGTACAATGGCAAAAAACTTTTTTTTTTTTTTTTTTTTTTAGAATCGTTGCAGAATACGGGGATTTTATGTGGCTGGAGATATTCTTAGTGATTATTCTGCAGGAATTTTGCAAATAGATCTATTTCTTGATTTATGGAATAGATGCTGTCTAGCAGACTTGGAAATAGAGCAAATGTTGGTAGAGCAGATGATATTTTCCAGTTGACTTTTATGATAATAAGAACTCTGTTACCATGGAAAAAATCCATCAGTATGCTGAGTTGAAAACATTTGGGAAGAAGGCCGATGGTTCTTTCCAATTCTAGAGAGAGCAACATTCATCCATTCCATAGATACTCATGGAAAGACGACTCTGTGCCCCACAGTGTATTCTAAACAACATGGCTCTTTATTTTGCACTTTGTTAATTTGTTGCATAACTCTGAGGGGACAAATGGGGTGGCTTTCCCTGTCTGGTGGTGGCAGAAGGCTATGGGCATCCTGAGCAGAGAGCAAGAGGGAGGTTCCTGAAGCACAGCCAGTACTTGGAGAGCACAGTCGTGGCAGTTAAAGAAAATGCCTGGGAGGAGGAGGGTGACGGGAGCAACCTGCTATTTTTCCTGTGGTCAAAAAGGTTGCCACTTACTTCTTTCCTGAATGCTATAATTTATAAATATTTGGATGAATCCTACCAGATGATGGGATAAAATCTGGACACAAATCGGGCATTTTGGGAGAGGCATCAGTGATTTCTGGTTCTGGGCACTGAGTGCATGACACCATCCAGGCAGGAGCCAGCAGGAGAGATGAGCAGGGAGAAGTGTTGCAAAAACTCCTATTCTTGGAGCAGCCCAGGCCTGGGAAAGAAGTTCTTCAATCTGGATCTTTAACTGCAGACGGGGAGGTGAGGGATTTAGGTAGGGCTTCCTCTTCTTCCAGCGGCAGGAGGTTTGAGGGGGGCCGGGGTGGCGGGCTTCAAACTGCCACATCCAACTCCCACCCTCTGGAACCAATGCCTCCCCTAGAGGTGTCCTCTTCTTGGGTAGTCCTGAGGGAGGCCACAGAGTCTGAAGAGTTGAGTTCTAGACCTAACTCTGATGTTCTCCAACTCTGCAGGTTCTCTTCTCCCTTTGCCTTCCATTTTGTAAAAGAAAGTTGCTTCACAAAAGATTGCCAAGATCCTTCAGCTGAACACTCTATGATACGGTGGCATCCTTCCCTCGGGTCACCAGTATCGGCTTGCTGAAATGAAGTTAGAGGAAGAGGAACGAGAAAGGATGGAAAAGCTGGGGTGGAAGGCCAAGGAGGGAGACTTCACGTTACCTCAGCATCTCTCTGTCACAGCGAATGTTTGATTAGGTCAGTTCTTTGGCCTCTCTTCCTTTAGATCTAGTTCTACTGGGGAAAGAACTCAGAAAGCGGATCCAAGCCATGCTAGGAAATGAAGTCCTCTGCCCTTTTTTGCCGCTCATTAAAACCTACATCCGGGTGACATTTGGCTCTACTTGCACAGCTGACTTGGGCCTCAAAGCCGCACATCCTTGCCCAGCCTAGGTTTGTAATGTGTCACCCGCCTTTTAAAGATGAATGACCCAAGTCCTCAGAAAGTTGAAATTCTCTTGCCCATCTTTACAAATAGCACCCACTATTTTACCCAGAAACCATAATCAAACAAAAGCAATCCAGAATGATGGAAAGGCAAACATACTAGTGGAAAAAGTAATGGCACCCTCCTTAAACAGCCTTTTTGAAAACTCTTCAGCTTATAAAAAGTGACTAATTTAGGAAGAAAAGGGGAGTATGTCAGAGGGGGAGACGAACCATGAGAGATGATGGACTCTGAAAAACAAACTGAGGGTTCTAGAGGGGAGGGGGGTAGGGGGATGGGTTAGCCTGGTGATGGGTATTGAGGAGGGCACGTTCTGCATGGAGCACTGGGTGTTATGAACAAACAATGAATCATGGAACACTGCACCAAAAACTAATGATGTAATATATGGTGATTAACATAACAATAAAAAATTAAAAAAAAAAAAAAAAAAAAAAAAAAGTGACTAATTTAACTCCATAAAAATAAATTGGCTCTGGGTCAGATCATTTGTATCTGTTTGCAGGAAGATGAATTGCATAATAGATCCAGCCAAATACTGTAGCCTAAATGTTGGCCCTATTCAAACTGTTGAGCTGAATTTTTCAGGACAAAATTCATAACATTCCTCCCTCCTGCTTCTTTCGCTGCATGTAAAGTTTCTTTTTTTCCCTCTGTTTTCAAACTCCAAAAGGGAACCCCCCCCAGAGCACCCTAACCCTCCTTGACATAGGCAGTTCTCTGATTTATGGGGATCATGAAAGACGATTGTACTCCATCCGAATGAAGGTTGTCACTGTGAAAACCTCACAGAGACCATAAACATGGACAGTTGGCTGTAGCTGAGCCTTCTAGCTTTTGAAAAGAGCCATTCAGCCCACGGGCAGCAGCCCAGGCATACCTTGAACTGGGCGAGCTTCTTTTTGCTAGGAAACTTTTATGGATTAGGGAACTTTTCTGGAATCTGTGTAAAGGTTCACAGTAAACATTTGCTTAGTCTCTGTGTGATACACATTTACAGAGTCTCAGAATTGAGCATGGGGAACTGAGCAGAGAGAGTCCAGGGGATGAAGCAACAGGATGCTGTTACCAGCCCCAGTCACTGCTGTGACTTCAACAGCTCAGCAGGAGTTGCCTGGGCTCTAAGTAGTGTGTTCACACAAGAGACACCAGAGCCAAAACTGGTCTGCATCCCCAGTTGGACCATGGATGGAGTCGTGGCAAACAAAGGTCTGGACAGAAACCTAACAAGTATGTATAGGCACGGGTTGTGTTTCCTTGGATGAAATGTTTGGTTCTCACTGGTGACTTCCGCTTTGTGGAGAGAGATGGGGGAAGAGAATTTCCTCCCCAGCCTTCCTTTGTTGTCTTTCCCTCTCTCTGCTGAGCCTGGAGAATGGAGGGAAAGTAAGAAAGCAGTACGGGGCAGTGGTTCAGAGCTCACACTGTGAGTCTGGCAAGGCATGCACTTTACTCCACGCCCACCATAGCTTAATGAGCTTTCGTGGTCACGGGCAATGAGCATGCCTAGCCTTCCTGGGCTAGAGCCTAGATTCAAGTGGAACAAGAGAATTTACTTATTTTTCTCACTAAACCAACAGAACTGTGGCTTTTCCAGGAGGTCCAGGACAGGTGACAAAGTAAAATGGAGAAGAAAGTTCTCAGGAAAGAGAAGATTTACATAGGGAGGGTAAGCTTAAAATTAGGATGACTCACTTGAGGTCTTGTTAACTGTTTGACTCTTCTTCCTCTTGGACTTTTTTCTGCATTGTAATTCTCTTCTTCACGCTCAGAACTCTCCAGAATACCTTATTGAGTGGTGTCTTGAGGGATGAAGAAGAGTAGCAGTGTCCAGAGTTGGGAGAATTGGTACCAAGCTGGGACAACAGACATAGGAACTACGAATGATGCCTGGGAGCAGGAGACAGCAGGTCATGGTGTGAACTATTCCAGGACTTAATGGGATATCAGCCCCCTTCTAGAAAGAATACTGGAGAAAAGAAGGAAGGGAGTGTGGGGGTGGATTTGGGCTGCCCATAGTATGTTACATGAGCAAAGATCAAGCCGTTGTATTTGAACTGGGAAGTTATCCAGAAGGCAGACATTTGAACTATTAGCATATAACCTGGTGTCCTTTGGGCTTTCCTCCTCAGATGTTGGGCAAAGGGTATGGAATTTCCTTGAATCTCCTTAGTGCCTTCTTGGGTAAGGATGAGGGCCCCTGAGATACACGTATAACCTCGTCAGATCCTCAGGGACACTTATGCCATCAGAATCCATGGTGAGCTACCTCCAGCCACTTCCTCCTTACTCTCCCATAGTGGCTCAACCACCTTCATCTCTTCCTTAAGCCACTGTGGCTAAACAGGATTCCATAATACACAAAGTGGAACCAGCCCCGGGTCAATGTCAGCAGAACATGTTGCATCCAAGAGAATCACCATTTCTATACCTCAGTCCAACTCCTAAAGTTGTCCATAGCATTTGGAACCTCCAACCATTTCCTACTCCATGTCTATACTTCCTAAGACAAAGCATGAGATGGATCAAGGGAAAGGTGTATGAGGCCAAAAAAATAAGATCCCGTAGGGAGAGTTTGCCTCTGCAACTCTACCTGTGTTATTCTGACCTCTTCACTTGGGGAGAGGAGAAAAATCCAGCACCTGGGATGGGTCTAGGGGACCCATATTGTATTCATAGTTCTCCTTGGGAGGTAAGGATGGTTAGAAACTGCCAAGGTAATGGGCCATCTGTTCCCTGTCCCCTGGTCCTCAGCAGCAGAGGTCAGCCATGGTGAGGAGAAGCTAGGTGATCCCCAGGAGCTACCCACTTCAATCTACATTCCCATGGCCCAGATCTGCTCCCAGAAAATATGGTAATCACCCAGAGAGGAGGGGCCCTGCAATGACCCAGAGGGACAATGAAGGCCAGCTGGAACAACCAACTATGGTCTAGTCTGAATGACTGTTATACAGGACCCTCCTCTAAGGAGCTCCGGGCTACTTGCTGGAGTTAAAATGGACAACAAGCCTATAAGCTGCAGACTCATTTAAGATGTAGACAAGCACTGGCAAAAGTCTTCACCTCTTCTTCCTTCTGCCTTTTTTATTTTTAACATCAAAAAGTAGTGCCATTCACTGGAGAAACAAGAGCAGCTATCCATAGTGCTTAGCTTGCCTAGTTGACACTCAAATTGGCAATTTTGTAAATTTACTTGAAAATCTGCTTCTCCTTCCTGAATTTTTAATAGGAATAGTGTTTCAACAGGACTGTTTAATGTAGAGTCACTCTTTAAAAATGGCTCCAGGAAGAACCCCCCTCTTTTGTATTTTTATAATTACTTGATGGAAACTTAAAAGGGACACATCTTCTAGGAAAGCTCCAGAACAATCTGTGATGACAGATTGACACCAGAAGTGCCCTGTTGCATCACACTCCAGGCTCCAATCACCCTGCTGATGTACAAAATGTGTGCAAAATAGCACATAAAATGGGTCGTCAGCTGGGGTGTGACAAGCTTTTTGTTGTAGGCAATACGTTTTATTTGTAAAGTTTGTAAGTGTAACCAGAGTTCCCCAGAATGTGAAATCATCTCAATTTCCCTCACACTCAAACATTTATCCATCAGCAGACTCTAGTCTTTGCCTTCAGAACAGTCCCAGTCAGTATCATCATTACGCTGACTTGGCAAAAGCCTTCTTGCCTCTACCCTTGTCCCCCACTCCCCTGCCACTGCCTTCCGTAAATTATCCAATTGGAGCCAGAATGAACTTTGAAAATAGAAATCAAACCATTTACCTCTTCTGCAAAACCCACTAATATCTTTCCATCTCACCCAGAATAAAAGCCGAAGTCCTTAGCTGGGCCCACAAGGCCCAGCTAACTCTCTGACCTTACCACTTACTACTTTCCCATTCTTTACTCTGGCTTCCTTACTAGTCCTTAAATATAAACAAGTTTGTACCCCAGGACCTTTGCATTGGCCATGCTCGCTCATCCAAATGCTCTCTTCTCACAACTTGCTTCCTTAATTCCTTATCGTCTCTGATGAAATGCTATTTGGTCATTGAGCCCATTGATACCCCTAATCACTCCTTATCCATGCTACCCTGCTTTAGTTTCCTTTATATTATTTATCATCACTTGACAGATTGCATATAAACTTGTTCATTATTTTCAGCCTTTCTGTGTAAGCAGGGACTTTCTTTTGCTCACTACGATATCCCCAGTGACACAGAGCAGGAGCTCACTAAATATTCCCTGGATGGTTGAATGAATTACTGAGTCCTGATACTCTGTACCATCAGCTGGCAACAATGCCCAATAAGGCTGTAAGTGACGAAGGGGATGTTAGCAAAAATAAATTATCAAGATAGTGAGGGGTTTTTAGAGAATAAGCAAATGTAGGAGAAACATTTCAAAATTAAGGGAAAAAAAATAAGCAGAAAGTGATCCTGGTTCTCATTCACCCATTCACTGAACCAAAGCCAGGCCAGATTTGTTCTCTTCAGTTGCTGAAATCTGGTTCTTGTCACCAACCAACCTAGACATCTATTTTGATACACATATTATATGTCTCTTGGCATGCAGAGGACTCATATCACTTACCAGATTTATTGAAATTATGAAAAGCGGTGTGAAATGCCTCCTGCCATATGGGAAAGAGGTGAAAATGCTGACATTTGGCTCTTATCCAATTTCACAAAAGTTTAGAGTTTCATACTGTTTTCTCCTCCTGGGTGTGGTGGCTCTTTCTTATCAAACTTCCATTCTCTGAGTAGCCATAAAGACATCTCTGTGTATCTGGTGGTATTTTAATACTCAAAAAAAAAAAATCTTCTGATGTGTATCAAAATGGACATTTTGGCCCAGCTGTTACAAGAAGAACAGAAAAGGCTTTCTTTGCCCTGTTAATTGTCTGTCTTTCCTATCTCACTTTATCTGTTTATTGGTTGTGGGGCTCCCGGTTTCCGCAACTGTCGGTGGAGACCCAGCAGTGCCTTATGCACAGGGCTGTGAAGATTAGATGAGATGGTCCATTTAGGCCCGTGAGTGTGGTGCTAGCATGGAAGTTCTCGCTCAGGTTTTCCCAGGGATTAGCATTACCTGTTGTTAGGACTATAGCTCATGCTCTGGGGGGGCCCCCTTTTATTGAGAGTTGACAGATCTTTTTCCCCTAGATGCAGTTCTTTTCTAGATCCTATTTTTTATTTAAGTGAGTCACTCTGGCTAGGGAAGTAGGCATTGTGAATTGCAATGTTATGCACATTTGGTACAAGCACATTTGGTGCTCGTACCTAGTGTCAGGCTGGCGGGATGCTATGCAAACTCTTCCCGGTGTAACGCTGTACAATTCCCCTGTTATACATAAACACAGCTTTTGTTGGTATTGAATCTGAAACACCTTTACTTCCAACCTGGCTTACCAATACTGTCAGGAGATCAGATCCATGGAAATAAACGACGGCTTCTCAAACATGTATGTCACCTTCAGCCCCCAAACACAGCCCAGATTTCCTGTAGTAGGCATGGTCTCAGCCCACAGGAGTGTGTGCGTGCATGCATGTATGCGAGGCTGAGGAAAAGGACCTGGTAAATGAATTCTCACGGTCCTCTTTCAAGGGGACCTTCATTTCAGTTGTGCTAACCTGCCATTAGACCTTCATCCAAAACTCCTACTAGCATTTCCATGAGGCCAGGCAAAGTTTTAGGTAGTTTCTTCAGAAATGGCCACTCTGATCCATTAAATATGAAAAAGCTCACAGCACTGGAGCTGCCTGAGACTCCAAATCTAATCCGCACCCTTCCAAATGGACTGGGAAAGAAATTCACCTTTAGCTATTCTTGCCTCTGTTTATGGAGGACCCATGATGTACAAAGCACATGCACGGTTGCTGCCGCCCTGGGAGCACGTACATGAATACAGCCTGCGCTCCCAGGACGGTCTGACCCTCAGCCCATTGCTGACAGGCTTTCCAGGTAGTAACTGCACACGTGGTTCCTATTCCTTTGCCTCTCTCCCCTCAGATGGCGGTTTACGTTTGTTTACTCTTTGGCAGAGACTTCCAGCGTTCTTCTGTTTGGTAACTGAGTGGTCACTGTGCTCAGAAGGAAAATGCCCCTGTCACAAGCACAGAACGAGAGTCTGCAATTTTTCCAAAAAAGACTTCTGTTAATCTTCAGATAAAATTATATGTAATTAGGACCACGTACTCATCACTAAGCTGAAATGACTACAGTTTGCAGAAGATAATCGTTCGTGAAGAATGAGGCAGTGTTGCCTCATTATACAGACGGCATTAATGGGTGATAAAGTTTCCGATTTAGGTGTGATGTTGGGTTATCTTGAGAACAAAATATTCAAGTCCAAAATATATATTATTTTATAATATTTTATAAATATATTTTTAAAAATATAATATTTTAAACTATATTTTTATAAAATATAGTTAGCTATATTTTATATAGTTATATATAAATCTTATATAAGTTATATATATTATATATATTATATAACATATATATAAGTTATATATAAACCTTAACTGTATTTTTATAAAATAATTTCATAGATGTATTTCATATTTCTTGCCATTTTAAATCTGGTGACTGAATGCATTTCAGTCTCTCCTTGATGACTCAGAGTCATCGTCATGAGCGTGGATAATTTTACCGTGCCTCAGAAAAGCAACGACATTGGGGCCTTTTGAGTTATGAGCTGTGGTAGAAAATTCCTAGGTAAATGTCTCAGGGTCTTGAATTTATTCAACTCTGACAGTTTTTCTAATTCTTCCCTGGATGTCAGACTTTTACTTGTTACTGTCTTGTATTCGTCTCTAGAAACCTTCCTCCACTCTCATCCTTTTATTCAAGGACTGACTTTGAGTATTCCCAATGCACCAGAGGGTACCGCTCAATCAGAACCAGGGGGCAAGGGCCTGCCTGCGTGGAGCAGGCCTGCTAGTGGGAAAGGCGAATAATAACCAAGGTCACAATTAAACAAGTTAATTTTAATTTGCTTTGGTCTGGGAGACTGAATACTCACATTTGAGAGTTATGCATAAATTAAGGATAAATAGGATTTCAGAAGTTTGCATGATCAGACTCCATTTCTGTTTACTTACGAGTAATTCCCCAGCAATGAGATTGTTGGCTTCATGGCTCTCTGAAAATGTGGAGCTTCTGTAGTACCACGGAATACTGAGCATAATACTAGAAATGGCTTGATATCATTCAGGGTAGGTTTCTTATATTCTGCCAAATGTCCCTGTGCCGGCAACTTAAAATTGAGGACAATATGGCACCTGAAAGTCTAGAGGTTCCAAATTCACATCTCCAGGCCTGGTTTCCCTTCACTTCCATATTTGCAGATCTAACTGCCAAGTCCCCCTCTGCAGGTGGATGTCTTGTGGCATAGGCACTTTTTTTTTTCAGATTTATTTTTTGAGAGTGCTCACAAGCAGGGGGAGGGGCAGAGAGAGAGAGAGAATCCCAAGCTGACTCCCCTGAATCTGGAGCCTGAGGTGGGGCTCCATCCCACGACCCTGAGATCATGACCTAAGCAGAAATCAAGAGTCAGACTTAAGCAACTGAGCCACCCAGGCGCCCCTGAAGTTTAACTTCTAATTTGACCCCTCACCATGGCCTCCACCCTACATTCCCTTCCTCTAGTCTTTCCCATCTTGGCTAATAGTGCCATAATCTTCCCCCAAACAAAGGAATTATTCTCAAGTTCTCTCCTTCTCTCATCTCTCACTCTCTCTCCAGTCCTATCCCACACCCAATTCATTGACTAAGACCGAAGATTTTTATCTCAAACGTAAATCCCAAATATGAATTAGATCACGATTCCTCCCGGCTTTGCTCCTGGAGAAAAATCCAAGCTCCCAGTGGTGGCTTCAAGGTGCGACAGGATTAGCCTCCAGTTTACAGTTTTCCCTGCTTATCTCACTGTGTTGTGAGATTGTTTACTGAAGATACCTTCCCCATAAACGCAAGCAGCAACACACCAAGAGTATGCTGGCGAGAATTCAGACACTGCAAATGTGCGATGGTTCTTCAGCTTCCTGGTCTGTAAATTTGCGTGAAAAACTATACACAGAACACAACCAGTGACACACCTCCCTTTATGAATGGAACAGAGACCTTACCTTCATTTTATGAAGTGCCTTCACACTATTCTCACCATCGACCAACTGATCAACAATGGTCAATGCGTGCCTACTATATGCCGAGTATTCTGTACAAAGATTTTAAGACCTGGCCACTGCCTTTTGAAGTTATTAAAATCTTGGTGAAAGATACAGATATCCATAGAAATGTGATCATGCAAAGCATGATCATAGAATGAATAACTTACCCTTCTGAAGGCAAGGACTCAGAGCATCGGAATTCCTAAGGATCTCTCCCAGTCCATGATCTGCCACTGTGTATTCAGCACTAAATGAATAGTAAAGACCAGGGCATATCAGACTTTAAGGTGAAAAGAATGCCCTTGCTAAATACAAAGTCAGATTCAGTGGGCCTGGTGGGAGCCCTAGAACTTGTATTTCTAACAGGCTCCCAGGTGATGACAATGCTGGTGGGGTGAAGGCCACACTTTCTGTTGTAAGCAGAGAAAACACTGCTACTCAGTATGGTCACCAAATTCCCAGGCACATCCCCAGACTTACTGAATCTGAATTCATGGGGTTGGGGCTCAAGAATGGTGCTCTAACTCTTCAGGTAATTTGTACATATTCTAAAAATTGAGAAGCACTGACATTAATTACTAGGGGCCAGATGTGTTGAATTTAGGACACACGTCCTTCCCCCAGCAATTAGCCACCAGATCGATATCAGGCTTCGGAATTTTCAGGGATGTCAATTCAGTACCGAGTGGCCTGGTTCGACTTTACCAATATAAGCAGGTATAAGGCTGGCCAGGACCCCCAACGAGAGATTACACACCCAACATGTTTGTTCAGCACAGACTGGATCAGACCAGAGAATAGTGGCCAGGAAGGAGCTATGATTTAGCCAGATTGATGGCTATTCTTATTGTAATACTCATGAGGAATAGGGACTTTAATGGGTTTAGCAGATGTGGACATCCTAATGCCAGAGAGGCGCTCTGCCTAAAAGGTAATTGTAATCATCCAATACATTTTCCCATCCTCTGGCCTGAGATTGAGTTGTCACAGGCTCCCAGACACTGCTCCAGGCGCCCCAGATGGTACTGGCTGACATACCCCGAGCATGTCATTATGCACACATGCAAACCACATGAGGGCAACTAGCTTCTGGAGACTAAATGCAGGGCACTACTCCTTCCCCCAAGGTCCCTAAGACACTGCTGGGAAGAAGAGAGATAAATGGGGCCTCAGGTGCTAGGAGGTCTTGGGAAAATGAGGACCCATGGGAAATCCTCAGGGCAAGGGTGCTAGGCAGACACAGAAATTCCTCTATGAGTTTATATGAGAGCAAAATATATTGAAGTTCTGGCACTTTCCTTCTCTTTTAATTTCAAAAGGTATTATTGTTTTATTTAGGAAGTATTATTTTAGACTCGGGGTAGAAGCATTAACTTTTCATTCTAGCAGAGAATTAAAACAATGATTTTTAAAATTTTATTTAGCAATTTAGCAATGATACCATCCAGCTAGTAAAAATAAAACAAAGGTAAATGCTAACTTGGAATCAACAAACTCCTTGGATAATTAATTTTCTTTGATCTAACTGATTTCAGAAATTTAAGAAGCCCACTGATCAGGACTCATCACTGACCCTGACTTTGGAAATAGAGCCCCCCACAATCCTGTTCTGTAAGATTCACAATAAGCATGTCTGCACCAGGCTAGAATTATCCTAACTCCTCGGGCTAAAGAGCGGGCTCTACCTACTGTCCCCAAACTCTAAACACACAAGAAGAGTCAGGCTTGCTATGAATTCCACTGCTGGAACTTCAGTTTGATGCTTTGAATTCTAGGAAGGGTCAAATAACTCTAGAGGGGGTAACACCTTTAAATGTCCCCCAAAGCGAAGCATTTTGCCAGAAAGAAGTGAGAAATCACAAGAGCCAGTAGCACCCGGCTCACAAGATGAAATGGTGAAAGGCACCAAGACAGAAGAATCTGAGAAGTCTTGAGACAAAACTAGTGTTTTTTGTTTTGTTTTTTTATTTCTAGACTGTTGCTTAGGAAGGTGTATGCTTAGGAAATTTACTTAACGCCCCTTAGGAATGAAGTTTCTCCCGTGACTGATCATGGTAATACTTACCCTATGTCTTACCCTCCTCTCAAGACCACTGAGAAAATAGAATGAAATGATAGATTTGAAAGTATTCTGAAAAGCTGCAACTTTTAAAAAACATGAGCTATTATTTTCCAAGGTAATTTCCTTGTGTTGAGTAAGGTAGATCTGACTTTTCGAGGAAGATCAAGTACCAAATAGTTAATTGGAAGGGAAGGGAAGTGATGCTTTTAAAAGGAAGCATGTTGTCTATAAACAGCGTATGCATTCTTATCTCCTTTGAGATACAACCAAACAGAGTAGTTAAACTTCCTGATAGTAATCAAGGAAGCTGCACGGCTCTGCATTTGCAGCAGAGATGTGCATAAGGTAGAAAACACTTCATGGTGCAATCACAGTAGCCCTAACCAACCCACTGATAGCCCTGAGTTATTTTGGTTTGTTTGGACCTTGGCTTTTATGTGATCTTAACTGGCTTCCTTTCCAGGACTTCACTGTGTATAAAAGAGGTTTTGCTTTCAGGTGTTTATTGAATTATTTCTCGTGTCAGAATCAGAGGGAGACAGCGCTGGAAATGATAAATATTAGAAAGAAAAGTCACTGAAAGTGTTAGCCATCGATCCCCAGGGGTTTGTGAAGGTGAATTTATTAGACTCCAAACTCCCCCAGTCAGGCCATGGATTATCTGGACAACTGGAGGACTGGGGGTGAACAGTATAAGCAGCATGTCTAACAGAAAGATGTTTCCACCTGGAAGAATGGCTCAGTTCCAGCCCGATTCCTTGTGGATTTGTTAATTGGATTTGTTCTTGCAGTTAAGGCAAATCAGCATATATGCTAGTTAGTGGTTTCAGGCCCTGCACAATTGGAATTCTGCTCAAGGAAAGGTTGGCCAAGAAATAAAAACACTTTCTCAAGAGGTCTACCCTTATTGGACTGAAAGAAAATTTACATGTTAAGCAGAGCCAGAAAGCAAAGTCAAAGTTCTGTATGTCTAAATTTCACTACTTAGGATGGAAGATTCAGATGTGATGTAGTTAAGTCTTCCCATACATGAGAAAGGCATTGGGTTAGGGAGCTCCTTGGAAAAAGTACATGCATACAAAGTTGTGTGGCCACAAACCCAGCACCTCATGTCCCACCGAACACTATGTCGTATAATAATTTCATAGAAAAATCACAGGGCTGTCCTCCTTATGAGAAGAAGGTGCTACTGGCATTGCCATTAGTGAGCGCAGGTGTGCCTAAAAGACCCCTGTAATGAGGAGTTCTTTCTGCAGGGGATGGGTGGAGCTTGTTCAATTTACAGATGTAGCCGTTACTATACAGGCAGGGCAGTGGGTGCAATTAAAGTGTGTCTGGGATTGCTGCACGTGGAAGGAGTCCCCTGGCCCTGGAGGGCCTGACAGGACTTTGGGAAGATCCAAGAGAAAGAGGATGCATGCAGTGGACAGCTGAGGTCTTGCAAGACAAGGGATGATAAGCTCCAAAGGCTAAAGAGCTAAATGCAATGTGGAATCCCAGATTGGATCCTGGAACAGAAAGAAGGACATTAGTGGATGAAATGGTGAAACGTGAATAAAGCCTGCAGTCCAATAAACAGTCATACACCAATGTTAACATCTTGGTTTTGACAAATGCACCACAGTGATGGAAGACGTTACACCAGGGGAGCCGAGTGAAGAGTTTATGGGAAATCTCTGAGCAATCGTTGCAATTTCTCTATAAATCCCAAATTACTGTACAATTTTAAAAATACATCTCTTAAAGAAGTTGATGGGGCTAGCATGTAACATAGAGGAATTAAATGAGCCAGGCTGGGACAGTCCCAAACTGGTCAGCCCTTACCCTGTCTAGAGAATGCCCACGTCTCACCGATAGCCAGTTGTTGCCATGTGGAAATGCAAGCTTCCGTTTATAGATTTTCTGAGCTTTCGATAGAATGCAAAACTGTTTATGTGTGTCTTTTATCCTCATTTTAAAACAATGGCTCAAAAAATGCAAAAACACATTAGGGACAAAGAAAATACAGCTGCTCTGTGAGGACAAGCGGTTCATATGTAGGACTTGTCTTGTGGGCACCAGAGCAGTAAGTGTGCAAAGGGATGATCCCAGAAGCTTCAATAATGTAGATTCCCGGGGCGCCTGGGTGGCTCAGTCGTTAAGCGTCTGCCTTCGGCTCAGGTCATGATCCCAGGGTCCTGGGATCGAGCCCCACATCGGGCTCCCTGCTCGGCGGGAAGCCTGCTTCTCCCTCTCCCACTCCCCCTGCTTGTGTTCCCTCTCTCGCTGTGTCTCTCTGTCAAATAAATAAAATCTTTAAAAATAAATGAATAAATAAATAAATAAATAATGTAGATTCCCAGGTCCCAACATGAGAGGTTCTGATTAGGTAGATTTAAGGTCAAACCTCGGATCCTACAATTTTATTGATGAAATGTATCCCATGTGCTTTTGACACAGGAAGTTCATAAAAACACTGAGAAACATTTCTTTCAGGAATGAGATCCCTTTTCCCTTAGCTTCTTCACAACCTTTCATTCAACTTCTTATTCCTTCTCTCATTATCAGTGACATAACTTCAAGGCCAGTATTAAAATACAGGTCCAGAACTGTTCTGATATGATCTAGCCACCAGCTACAAGTAGCCAGTAAGCAATTAAAATGTGGGGCTCTAAGTGGAAAATATACACAGGATTTCAAAGACTTAATACAAATTTTAAAATGTAAAATATCCTATTAATAAATGCTTATTATTGATAAAATGTTGATATGGTAATATTTTAGATATAGTGGGTGAAGTAAAATATATTAAAATGAATTTCACCCGCTACTAGGAAACTTAAAGCTTCATATATAATGAGGCTCACATTTGTAACTCACATTATATTTCTATTGGATGGTGTTGGTCTAGGAAACTAGGGTAAAGAGGGTTGTTTTCCTTTCAGCCTTGATGTCTAGAAAAAGAAGACAAGCTTGGTGTTCATACGTCCATGGTTCTGCCCAAATAACCAGAATTTCACATCTGGGGACAGAGCTCTTAGGCAAACAAACAATGTTCCTGTCTTAGCATCCCTCCCGAGAGAAACGACAGTAAGGAACCGGCTAAGATTTGAGGCTCTTGGGTCCTGGCCATCTGTGCCTCTGCCACCAGAAGCATGACTCAAAAGCCATTCACATAATTGATCTATCACAGAAGGATGGGACAAGTACACTTCATTGCTGGTACCGTTTCCAAGAGATAAAAGAAAAGCTACACATTTTGCTAGGTTTTAAACTGGGCACAGATTAAGACAATGCCCCTGATGTAATCTCAGATTAAGAAATAATTTTTTTCAGGGGTGCCTAGCTGGCTAAGTTGGAAGAGCATCCAACTCTTGATCTCAGGGTCATGAGTTCGAGCCCCACACTGGTTGTAGAGATTATGAAATAATTAATTAATTTTTTTAAAAGAAAAATAATATTTTCAGAAGACACCTTTGAAGAGATTTTTAGAAACTTTACAGGCTGATGTTAGAGTCATTTGCTAAAGAAAAGTTAACAAAACATAGACATAGGAAGGATAAAATTCTTACCATGAAAATGACCAAGTAGACTTACAATATCCCATTAGTGGTTTGGGTTGAACAGAATATCTCAAGTTCTATTTACTATCTCATTCATTCACTAGATACCCAAATGCATTGTGTCAGCACTTTCAATTCTTAATTCTTTAAGAATATCTATGTGCTTCAGGAGAAATTTTATCCTGTGTTTCTGATTCACTTATCCTTAACTAATCAAAATGCCATTTTGTAAGAACCATTTGATATTCAAAAATACTTTTTTTTTTTTAAGGGTGTGTGCAAGCAGGGGAGGGGGACAGAGGGAGAAAGAAAATCTTAAGCAGGCTCCACACCCAGTGCAGAGCCCGACACAGAGCTTGATCTCACGATCCTGAGATCATGACCTGAGCCAAAATCAAGAGTCAGACACTTAACTGACTGAACCACCCAGGCGCCCCCGATGTTCAAAAATACTCTTGATCTCCATTAATAATCCTGTTTTCTTTCAACCTGAGGGTCCTGTTGGTGTCTCTACAGAAACCTGGATTCAGGTCGCAAGTCAGAACCCACACAATTCAAGCAGTTTTACAACTTGGCACGGTAAGTTTTACTGACTCAGTTTTAAAGAAGTGTCCCAGTATCTACACACCTACTTGCTCATTCTTTTGGGGATCATTTTCTTGGTCTCACCTGTCTGGGTTATGTGTATTTATCTTTGTTGTTTTTAATGAGTATTTCTATTCAGCAGCTCTTTTCTTTTGGTAATTACTTCTCTCTCCCCTTTCAACCTGTTGTCTGCAGGTCCCCAAACCCCCACTTCTGCTCTTGGTTTCCAAAGCTCTTGCCTTTTTCGGCTCTTCTCTACTCCCCACTTCTCATCAAATTCAGCATTCCCTTCAAGTTAAATTCCTGCTGGTAAATGTCTGCCTTTGCCCCAGGGTAACCTAACTTCTGCCTTGTTAAGTTGCCCCAAATTCTGCAATTATCTTTCCGGTTGTTCTTTCTTTTATCCCCCTCCATTCTATTTGTGGGTACTTCAGATAGAACATCTACACAAGACCTATCTTTCTGACCAGGAATAAAACACACCTCTAGCAGTCAGCACCCCTGAAGAAAAGGCCATGTGTTAATAGAAATACAGATGAAATTAGACATGTGCACAGTGGATCCCAGTGCACAGGGCGATTTGGGACTATTCAAAACCTATTGGCCTGGCACCATACTCTTGAGAGCAGTTTTCATAGCTCAGCCTCTTGTTTTTGATTTGTTGATGAGAAGGAAAGGAAAAATAATGCACCAATAATAAGTAGTGCTTTGGTGACTTTAAAATATGTGGACATTTCAGCAAATGTCATTTTCATAAAATAAAAATATGTGTAGTCTATACATTCTAAGTCAGAGCAGATGGTTTTAACAGACATCTGACTACAAATTCATCTTCAGGATTCCCATTTCTTACCACATTGGTCTCTTCGGTTCTCACCCTCTCCATTCTGACAGCAATTTTCCCAAGATGCTGAGTACTCCCCACCACAGTCTATGTGGGCTTGGATTCCTGTGGGAGGTTCCCCTGTATCCTGTATCAAAAAGTACACCATTTCCATCTTACTCCCTTGGGACCTTCCTTTGGGGAAGATGAGAGCTACCTGAACATAAGAATCAGGAAGATCAGGCAGTGAGTGAAAATGCCTCAGCCCACTTCTAAAATTATCGATTTACACAAGAAAACACATTAAAATAAGGATCAAAAATATGTAAAAGGCTAGAGATTAGAAGGGAGAAGGAAGAACACATCAGAGACCTCAGCTAAAGGGAGCTGCCAAACGTGAGCACCAAGTGAAGCTCTAAGCCTTAAAGCAATCAGATGAAAAGGAGAGATGCTGAGTTTTATAGTTTTCAGTGTCTGATCAAAGAAGCTTACGGACTGGTTTTCTCCTGACAATAAATTCTTGGAGCTTTCTGTTGAATTGATTTTTATATAAATGACAATATAGACTAAAAGTGGCTTACAGAAGATGTAGAAATGATTTTCTCATAGCCCCTTCTTACACTGACCTGCAATAAACACTGAGGGCAGACTGTTTATTAAATCATAACTCAGTGAAGATATTTCTTTGGGGAGTTTAGCTAATGTGGTCCAGACCCATAACTTTCTAGAGATTTATCTTGACATACAGAGAAAGCTCAGAGGGCCTGGAGGAATGGACGGTTAGTATGATTCAGAAACACTTGCTCTTGAGAACTCATTGTTTTTTGCTGATCCTTAGGCAGAACCTGGAGCCTGGTCCATGTGTAGGAAAGCAAAGCGAGCCATATGCTCTGATGTGCAGGTGTCAATGCTGAAGTTTTATCATGAGATAAACATTTCTTCATCTTGAAGGTAGGACTAGCCTGACTTTCCCTGGTTTTAGGCTAAGAATCCCACCTACTTATATAGTTAGGGCCCAATTTACCTTGGTCAAACAATTATTTGTCTAATGATCCCATTGAAGCTTGAAATTTCTCACATAAAATAAGGTTGGGACAAATTTGGCTTGCAAACTTTTAAAGGCAGGTATCTGTTGCAATCATAAAATAACCTATCTAGGGCACATTCAAAGATAGCATTTTAAGCTGTTCTTCCTCTGATAGACTACAAAATGTACTCTCATTTATTTATGTGTCTTTTGCATGGAGACCTCGTGAGCACCAGAAATGGTAGAGAAAAAGCCAGTCTGCATGGTTCACTGGAGAGGCTCAATGACGAGAAATTATAGAAAATAATGTTTTTCCTTTGAAATCATGGCCCAGAAGAAAGGGTCAGCATTAAGGGGAGCTTTGTAGCTATTACTTTTAGCCCATAAGGATTCTAATGCCTGGGTAGTACTGATTGGTATGAGCCCGATACAGGATATTGGTGGCTAGGAACATTGTACAGACTCCACTTCTTGGGCATGGATGTGTTGGGTGAGCTGATCACAGCCCATCAGCAACCTGCACCCTAGGAGCCAGACTCTGACAATGGCAACCAACACCAAGGTTCAGAAGAGGTGGCACCATAACGTCAGTGCTCCACTGTGGAATCTTAAAGCCAATTACTTCTCTACCCAGCCCAGGCGAAGTACCAAATAAGTTGCCAGTGCCTAGCATAGGCAAGTGAAGATTTGGGGAGTAAATAAATGGATGAGTGCTAATGAGCATAAAGGCAACAGAGAAACTCTGGGGCTGGAGCCAGTGATTCCAGCTTGATAACCATGCTGACAGGAGGTAGGCTGTGACCCCATGACTACAGCTGACTGGGAGAGACAAAATGAAAATAGACTCTGAATTCCCAGCAGTTGAGGACTTTGGGACCCTCGTGATAAAAAAAGGAGAAGGCGAGAGGACGACATGAGTTAGCAGAACCTGTGCACAGCTCAGGTTAGGCAGAGGTGGTCCTGGCTGGAGGACTGGAAGAAGTCAGTGGCACTTTCCCACTCTGCCTTCTCTTCCCAGCAAGACTCCCCAGGGTGCCCTCCTTGTCTTATTTGGAGCATTTTCCCCCTTCCACTCTCATCTATAGATGAAGTGAGCAAAGGGAGGCAAGTGAGACAATTTCCCAGGCTAGGGGCTCTCTCAGAGCTTTAAGAAAATAACATCCCAGAGATTCAAATTTAATTGGTTCAAGGGAGGCCACAGTCACTGGCAGTCTTTAAAAGTCCCCCTAGGTTATTTCAAAGTGCAGCTGGGGTTAAGAGCCAACATCCTGGTCAAACATGAAACCCTCCCTCTCCTGGGGCATGTACATGCTTCTTCATGTGAATAATGTGGGTGCACACAAGCTGTCTCCTTTCCCTCCTTTGAGAAATCTGAAGGCTTACGCTCTACGTTGCACTGTTGACTTCCAAATATTACACAAGATTGCTTATCCAGAATGACTGAGGTCTGACTTCCTTGCCACTAAGGATTTACATAGCATAGCTTCAAAAGAACACGATTTTACAATGATGTTTTCGTGTAATATTTTTACAGAGTTGTAAATTATGCTTTAAACTTTTTAGTTTGGGGCAAATAATAAATGCCCAAAACGAAAAATAAATTTTTAAAAAGCCAAAATGTAAAAACCCCCAAGTTATCAGTGAGACTGCTGTGGGTTCCCCACGCATTCAGCCGTGACCCTAGTGAGCCGGTGCATGGGTCATACCTTCTTCCTGCACCATGCTGGGCACCCATCATCCCTCAATTATTTCAAAGGCATGAGTATTTTTAAAAATGGCTTAACATTTTAAGAATCTTTTAGAATTCTGTGGTTTGTGAGACTTTGGGGGCTTCTGACTCTCAGAACTTACCTGTTTTTTAAGGCAAATTAAGGTAGTAGGGAGAAGGCTGTTTCTCCTGAGCCATGATGAGAAGGGGACACTGATCAAGACACTTCCAGATTATTTTTGTGGGATTATATTCCTTCTGCCTTTATTTCCCCAAAGGAAACAGTGCTCCATCTTCTAGGCCATTAAAGACCTCCCCCGAGTGATTGTGCCATCCTTGATGATCTTCCCTAAATGTGTTAAATAGAGGAATGCCAGTGGTAGGATTTCTCAGTTAACATTTCCAAGCAATATAACTCAATTCTAAAAATATATCCAGAACAAGACATGTGTGCCCACATTAGAAATTTGAACCGAACTATCCAGGAAGTTCTAGATGGATTCATTCAAAAGATACAAGATAGAGAAAACATCCATGTCCTTTGTTAGCTAAAGCACATAATTGCATTCCTTGATGTGATATTTTTGGATGTGCAAGGTTTTGGCTCGGAGAATGCAACCTTTCCCAAGTATATTCAGGAAGAGCTGGTAACCCACAGCTGGCCTCTAGGCCCTGCCCGGCTTGCAGTCTCTGCCATCCTTCTCAGCTCCCCACCTGCAGGGACAGCGCAGTGACAAGACAGAATGAATGAGCTAATGCCGCAGCTAGAACATTCAGTTGTATCATACCAGTTGGTGAGAGAACATTACTCTCAGAGACCAAATTATAGTAAATGTAATTCTTCTCTGCTCCCCTTTATAAGAGTGTGGCAGAGACTGCCGAGCTGGCCACTAGACCTCTTTCTCCTTCCTCCCGGGCACACAGATAGATATGCTAAGTTAGTGTGTCTGTGGGATCTGTTCTTGACCAGTGAATTTGAGGCAGAAGTGGTAAGTGCCCCTTCCAGGCCTCACTTACTATAATCCTCCCATGTGTGATTCTCGACGCTTTTTCCTCTCACTGGTAAGTCTATCAGTACCAGTTTTACAATAGCATTTCCTCACTTCATGTCTCTGTAACCCATTGTGGTAATTCCCACAATATTTCAAACTTTTTTTATTACTATTACTATGATACTTGTTACAGTGATCTGTGATCTGTGATGTTACTATTGTAATTATATTGAGGTAACACGAATCACATCGATAAAAGATGGTGAACTTAATAAATGTGTGTGTTCTGAGTGTCCCACCAACTGGCCATTTCCCCATCTCGCTCCCTCTCCTCGGGCCGCCTTATTCCCTGAGACACAACAATATTGAAATTAGGCCAGTTGATAACCCTACAATGGCCTGTAAGTGTTCAAGTGAAAGGAAGAGTCACACGTCTCTCACATTAAATCAAAAGCTAGAAATGATTAGACTTAATGAGAAAGGCATGTCAAAAGCCAAGACAGGCTGAAAGCTGGGCCTCTGGCATCAGATAGCCAAGCTATGAACGCAAAGGAAGAGCTCTTGAAGGAAGTGAAAAGTGTTCCTCCAGCGATAACAGAAATAATAAAGTAAAACAGCCTTACTGCTGATAAGGAGAAAGTTTTAGTGGTTTGGATAGAAGATCAAACCAGCCACAACATTCCCTTAATCTGAAGCCTAATCCAGAGCAAGGGCCTCACTCTCTTCAATTCTGTGAAGGCTGAGAGAGGCGAGGAAGCTGCAGAAGAGAAGTCTGAAGCTAGCAGAGGGTGGTTCATGAGGTTTAAGGAAAGACGCCATCTCCATAACATACAAGTGCAAGGTAAAGCAGCAAGTGCTGATGTAGAAACTGCAGAAGTTATCCAGAAGATCTAGCTCAGATAATCCATGAACGTGGGTACACTAAAAAACAAATTTTTCAGATTTTCAATTTTCAACAGCGTTCTATTGGAAGATGTCATCTAGGACTTTCATAGCTAAAGAGGAGAAGTCAATGCCTGGCTTCAAAGATTCTAAGGACAGGCTGACTCTCATTTTAGGGGCTAATGCAGCTGGTGACTTTAAGTTGAAGCCAATGGTCATTTACCATTCTGAAAATCCTGGGGCCCTTAAGAATTATGCTAAATTTACTCTGCCTATGCTTTACAAATGGAACGACAAAGCCTGGATGACAGTACATCTGTTTATAACATGGTTTACTGAATATTTTAAGCCCACTGTTGAGACCTACTACTCAGACAAAAAGATTCCTTTCAAAATATTCCTGCTTGTTCACAATGCACCCGGTCACCCAAGAGTTCTCATGGAGATGTACAATGAGATGAATGTTGTTTTCATGACTACTAATACCACATTCATCCCATAGCCCATGGATCAAGGAGTAACTTACACTTGTAAGTCTTATTTTTTTAAGAACTACCTTTCATAAGGCCACAGCTGCCATAGATAGTGATTCTTCTAATGGATCTGGGCAAAGTTAATTGACAATCTTCTGGAAAGGATTCAACATTCTAGATGCCATTCAGAACACTTGTGATTAACGGGAAGAGGTCAAAAGAGCAACACGCACAGGAGTTGGGAAGAAGTTGACTCCAGCCCTCATGGAGGACTTTCAAGGGTTCAAGACTTCAGTGGAGGAAGTAACCGCAGATGCGGTAGAAACGTCAAGAGAACTAGAATTTGAAGTGGTGTCTGAAGATGGGACTGAATTGCTGCAATTTCATGGTCAAATTTGAATGGGTAAGGACTTGCTTCTTTTGGATGAGCAAAGAAAGTGGTTTCTTGAGATGGAAACTATTCTTGCCGACGATGCTGTGGAGATGTTGAAATGACAAAAGAGGATTTAGAACATCATATAAACTTAGTTGACAAAGCAAGGGCAGAATTTGAGAGGATGGACTCCAATTTTTAAAGAATTTCTACTTTGGGTAAAATGCTATCAAAGAGCATCATATACTACAGAGAAACCATTCATGAAAGGAAGAGTCCATTGATGTAGCAAACTTATTTGTCTTATTTAAGAAATTGCCACAGTCACCCCAGCCTTCAGCAACCACGACTCTAATTAGTCAGCAGCCACCAACATAGAGGCCAGACCCTCCACCAGCAAAAAGATTACAGGTTGCTGAAAGTTCAGATGATGGTTAGCATTTTTTATCAATAAAGTATTTTTTAAGTATATACACTGTTTTTTTTAGCCATAATGCTATTGCACACTTAACAGACTACAGTAGAGTGTAGACATAACTTTTATATGCACTGGGTAACCAAAAAATTCATTTGACTCACTTTATTGCGATATTTGCTTTATTACAGTGGTCTGGAACCAAATCCACAGTGTCTCCAAGGTATGCTTGTATATATATAATACCAGCGTACCAATGCCAGCTCCACCTTTTTCTCTTCCTCTCAGGTAAGTAGACAAATCTGGGAGGAACATTTTTATAGGACCAACCTTGAATCTGCTTTAGTTGACAGTTTAAAAATAAATCATATGCAAACTTGGGGGCTTTGTACTATTTCGTGGGTGTACCTCAAAACCCACTGAAATTTACCAAGGTATTGTGACATTAAGACTAAGAACACTGCCTATATAAAGTAGGTAGCTGTGTCTATGAAAAGACTGGGATGTGAGAAAAAACTGACAGGATGGATTTTACAGCCAGATACGTATCTTTTATACAAAAAAAGAAGTAAGTAAAAAAAATAATTTAGAGGCTTCTTCTAGGAATGTCAGCAATATGGTTGTGGTGGTTGTAATGGAGATCTCTAGCTAAATACTCTTGGTTTTGGAGGCTCTCCCAGGTATGGAATGGCACCAACCATGGTCGTCAGTTACTTTAGTAACCCACAGCAGACCATACCTCCTGGAATTGATGCCTTTCGGTCATCCCCTCCCTTGATTCTGGGCTGCCCTGTGACCACTTTAACCAGAAGTGAAACTGTGCCAGTGGCCTAGCTAGTTTTTTAAAGGCCTGGAAGTTTCTATTTTTGCTTCTTGAATATCCTCGCCTGCCAAATAAGAAGTCTGGCTACATTGCTGAAGGAGCCATGTGGGGAGATTCAGGGTAGAGGACATGGAGAAGGAAAAGACCTGGACTCCACGAAGAGAGACATTGAGTCCAAGAGTCCCAGGCTCCAGCCAAGTCCATACCCCAGCCTCCCTGCCAGCTGAATGCAGCCACACGATGACCACCTGCAAGCCCATATCAAAAAATTATAAGGAATAAAATGGTTGTTGCTTCAAGCCACTAAATTTTGGGGCAGTTTGTACCTAGCAGTAAGTTACCAAAACACCATCACCTCCCCAAACACATCTACAGGCTTAAGCTGGAACCCTAGCCAATATGGCTGCCACAGCCTGTGCCCAAATGTCATGGCTGCCAAAACAGCCCTCACTGGCCTCTGCTACCACAGCCAAGGGAGTCAGTGCCCTCTGGACTCCTCCAACCATCCCATCGGGATGACCCCCTAACTCCATATCCCTGAAATACCCCCTCTTCCAGGTCCCTTCTCCTGACTTGGTCAGGCCAACTGGAAGCATTTCTGAGAGGAGCACCCCTGCCCTTCCTCCTCATCCGGTCTCCCAAAAGGAATTCAGGCCATCTCATCTTTGGAATCCCATCAGAAAAGCTAGTCCAGTGTGTGTTGTGCGTGCATGTATAGGGGGACTCTTAACTGCAAATGGATCAAGTCTTATTCTAGAACTGTGACCAGGAAAATGAGTTCCTGGCATCTCCAATTGGAATCTGGAACAGATTTTCCCATAAAAAGCAGTATTATAGGTGATTTTCGGTTCTGTGGTACTATTAGAACTATAGTTCAGCTACATTGCTGGTTAAATAGATATTTAGGAGCTGCTCTGGGAACATAATTACCTTTTATAACATTGTCCTAATGAGAAACAAGATCCAAATAACTGCCTTAAGAATAAACCTTTGGAAGCAATCCGTCTGTAAGTTGAAAACTCTCATTCTATATTGAGCACCATTTATATAGTAGATGCTGGGGTGGGGGGTGGCTAAGAGGAAAAAATAATATTGCGGCCTCTTCCCCAAAAGTTGCGGTTTCTTTGGGAGGCCTAACAGAAACAACATCAAGCAAAGTGGCCTATAAGCAATTCCAAACTTGAGGGAGACTGACCAGTCAGTGATTCTATTCTCAAGGCTGCTAAAGCAAGCCCAGAAGTTATCTTGCCTGTTGTTTATTTACATCAGCTTCCAGACACCTGTTTTGAGAGGGCTTGTGGACACCCGCTGTTCAAAATTGCCAATGAGCTGTTTCCTGTTAGCAGGAAAGGAGAGGGAAGCACCTGTATTCAGCTGGCTATTTAGTAATGACAATAGGAGGGCTCTGGAGCCTGGGAATTAATTATAGGAGGGCAACAGCCTGGTGACTGGACAGAAACCCAGAGGGTCCTTACCACTGGCCTCATAAAGAGCCACCAAAGAGGCCCCACCACCGTGCTTCTCAACATGTGGTCTGGGGACACCTTTATTGGAATCACCTAGTGGGGGCACTTACTAAAAATGCTGATTCTTTGGCCACAGCCCAGATCTTACAGTGAGGCTTGGGAAGCTACATTATTGATAAACTCCCCAGCTGATTGTTATGCTGATGCAAGTTTGAAATCGCTGTTCTAAATAAAGCCACCCTAGAGATGCAAGAGTGCCACCAAGATACTCAGGAGTATTTTCCCTGGGAAAACTAGGGGGGAATCTAGACACAGGTCTTAACCCCTTACATGCTCCACTTTGGTAGCCTTGCTAATGCCAGCCAAGTTTCTAGAGGAAAACAAACATGTTCAAATTGCTGGGCATGGAATCAGGGCTTTTGCACACTCTCCCAGCACTTTTTGGCTCTATTTCCATTCCAGGCACAGCACCGTGCATACACTGCAAACATGTCTAAGGCATCTGGACTAAAACCCAGCATCTGCTGTAAGAAGAATGAGGTTTTCAAGCAGGCCCTCTTTGGAGTGGTATGCTGCCAAGTGAGATAGGGCCTCCAGGTAGAGTCCATCACATGGAAACATATGAGCAAATTTCCCCGGGACTAGAAAAATGTGCTTTGAATAATATGCCAGGACTCATACAGGAACATGTTTCACTCCTTCCTTGGGTTTCCTGCCATCAAGACCATCCTGCTGCCCCAGGACATTTGGGTTCCTTACCATCAACCAGCAGTCACTCAAATGCAAGCACCATAGCATACTGGGCATTGCACTGGTTTTTCATTATTCAGGGTGAAATCATTTTAGAAATGATTTTGATAGTGAGGGGTACGTGCCCATATGGCAGGCTAATTTTAAGATAAGAGTTGTTATGTCTGGCTCCCGACATTTACCCGCCTCTGCAACCATGTGGGCACCCACACACTTTGTGTCTATCGCCTCTGGGAAGGGACGCTGCTGCCCAAGTAAGGATAACAAAGGTGCCAAACTCTCAGCTTCTCCCTTTCGGAAGCTTAGGCCCAGTACATAAACAGAAGATTTGGATCAATATGGAATTTGAGCTATTGCCCACTCCCTCCAGTACCACTCCTTACCCCCACACTAGGGAAAGTCACCCCGACTGAAGCAAGAAAGATCCAGGCCAGCTGGGTCACTGCAAGGGTCGCTTCCCCACCACGGGTCAAATCCCAACTGAGTTTGAGAATCCCAGTGAGCATGGGCATTGTAAAGCCCAGGAACACAAAGCAAATAAGGAAGGGCCTTGAGTAGCCCCACCATCTTCTTAGGCCTCCAAATATTGTGGGAGTACAGCCAAATATGTCCAGGGGCAGGAAATGGCTAAGCAGTGAACTGTTTGGTTGGGTGTCAGGGGTTTGGAGGGGACAGCATACATCACAGAGAATGTCAACCTGAAGAGATGACAGACTCACTTCTCCCTCCCCCAGGGCCTCAGAACTATAACCACCTGTGACTTGGACACAACCCTGGGAAGGGGGACAGGAAACCTGAACTGACTGAGATTTGGGTTTTGCCACTCGCTGGAATGAGGGCTCAAAATGGAAATGGAGCTCAGATAGGTTCAAAAAGGTTGAACACCTCTCTCACCTGTCTACATTTCTGGGCATTATTACTTGCTTTAGAAAGTTTCCAAATGCCCATAGGTGATGCTAACAAGTAATTGAAGCCAAAGTGCTGAGGGTGGAAACCCTTCAGTCTGAGGCCCCCACGGGCTCCTTCAGGGCAGAGCCCTAAGCTGCCCATTCGGTTGTTAGAGGAATCCAGAAGAGCCAGGACTGTGCCCTTCAGACTCTGGATGATTCGACATCTGGTGGCACGGCTAATTTTGCTGGACAACTCTGGACGAAATGAATAACTCTTCTAAACTAAACTCTTCTAAACTAACTAAACTCTTCTCCCCATTCGAAAGGGACTCAGAACCTGTCTAATGTGGATATGGAATGGCCTCATCCTGCACAAAGTGTGTTTCCATCATTGACTGCAAAATGGCATGAAGGGTCTTTGGAAGTAGAAAACGGTATAAATATGCTCTCAAGTGACTTACTGGAGCCTGATGTGGTAAGCTTGGGATTCCAAAGCTATTCTCCAATTAAAGCCTAGGATTTCCTATTGAAATTCAAGGTTTTGATCAGGACATTCACAATGACTCAAAGATCTAAATATGTACAGTGTCAAACCACATTCTGAGCAGACATGAATGCTTAAGACTCCTCACGTATTTATCAAAAGTATGGCTGGGTTATAGTTTCATGAGATGATTATAAAGTTGTGTACGATGTTTGCATTTTCCTCATTCCCCGTTTCCTTATTCATGTGTTTTGCATTTTCATTCTACAGAATTCATTTGCCCTCCTCCTTATTTACTCCTAATACTTCTTTTCTCCTTCTCGTCTACTTTACTTTTCCTCTTCACATTAATTCTGTTCTTCCTCTTTTCCTTCCCTCAACTTCCCCCTATATTTTTTATATTCAAAAGTGTATTTATATCTTCTCCTTCCCTTCACTTTTTGTCCATTCTTAACCCTATTGCTTCTTATCAGTAATTAGCCTCTATTGAGTACTTAGTAAATGCCATGCTCCCTGCTAGGTGTTTACGTGTATCACGGTACCATATATAGGGGAGGGAAATGAGACTCAGAAATTGAGTAACTTGCCCAAAGTCGCACAGGAGGAATGGGGAAGCCAGGGCTCAGATAAAAGCATCTGCTTCCAGACCCCAGGTCCCCAGTGCGTACCTCCTCCAGTCACGCCCCATTCCCCACTGCCCTAACTCCACCTACTTCTGACCTCCTGTACCTGGATTACCCCTGCCTGCATCCCCACCTCCGTCTTCACACCCACCCTCACGGCCCACAACACACACACCTAAGATCTCCCCTTTGCCCAAGTCTATCCCATCCCTCCCCCTGTAGAGCGTGTGGCTGTCAGGCTTGACATTCTCCTGCTTGCTATCTAGGGAACAGGTTCAAAAGCCCCCTTTCAGGCCATTCACTGGGCCAGGGACCTTCCTTTCTTCCCCTGCTGTGGCAATTCAGAGCCCAGTTTTGCTTCCAATGGTCAGAATTTTTCCACAGTGACATTCTGATGGTTCTTCCCTCCACTTTGTATAACTCTGTGTATGTGTGTATGTGGTTGAGTGTGCCGGTTTCAATTTTTTCCAAAAGCTTTCTTTGAAGAAAAAAAATAACCACTTTGATCCTAAGTCTATCAAAACTGAATGGCCTCAGTGGGCCCTTTGTACTATTTGCCCCTGGTCCTTTCACCCTCCTGCTCTCTGAGATAGCACAGAACTCCACCATCCTCACCCTCAGTTGATGAACTTGCTTCCTAAGTGACCGAGCAAAGGGAAACAAGCAGAATCGAACTTCTGAGACTCTCACCACCACATCCCCCCACCTCCTTCCGGCTCACCTAACCCTCCCTCCCACTGGTCACTGTGGAGGAGGCATGCATACTCTGGGTAAGCTGACCTCTTCACCGGGCACTTCATCCCATTTTCCCCACCTCCTCAAGAGACATTGCTCCTCCAAATATCCCCTTCTCACCTGAGAAGGGGGAGCTCTATCTTCCGCCTCTGTACTGGATTGGTTCCAACACCTAAAAATATACTATTACAGCTTCCTTCTTTAAAAAGCAAAAAAAAAAAAAAGCTCTTAACTCCACTTCCCCTCTCTAGATAGTGTCCCTTTCTTTCCTGATCTTTGAGGGGAAACTCCTCCAAAGACCTATTTTTATTATCTGCAATCTCTCCACCCTCACCCCTTAACACCATAGAGTCATCCAGTCAGGCTTGTTTCTACCCACAATTCCATCAAAATTACTTCACCTGCAGACAACACAAATGCCCTCACACCGTTCAGTCCCCTGGACGGTGTTCAGGAGCATGTGACACCACAGGTTGCTCTCTTTTGCACACGAAACTTTACTGGCTTGGTTTCCAACATGCCACAGGCTCTGGTGTTCCTCCTTCTTTCTAGTTGGTTCTGATCAGATTTCCCCTATCTCCATAATTTCTAAACCACTGTTTTTCAACATTTAGTGGCCAAAGAATCACCTGGAGGTTTTGTAAAAAGAAAAAAAAACACATTATGAAGAACTCCCCCCCACCCCCTCTCCGAGTTTCTGATTCAGTAGATATGGGCTGGCCCAAGAATTTGTGTATCTATTAAGATCTCAGGTGATGTTGATGTTGATCTGTGGATCAGTTTTGAGGGGCAGTGCCTAAATTTTTCAATTATTATTCACTTCAGTGATGATATTATGCACTTTCAGTTTCAATATTTCTACATGCTAAAACCTACTAAATTTATATCTCCAGTCAGGTCCTCTGCCCTGACACCAGAGTCACATATCCAACTGCCTAACTTACCTCCTGATTGGGATGGCTAATAGGCAACTCAGCGTTAATGCGTTCAACCTGAGCTCCTCAGAGTCCCTCCCAGACCCTGCCCCTTCCATGATTCTCTCCTCAGTCAGTGGTAACTTCAGCCTTCTCATTGCTCAAGTCAAAAACCTGGGAGTCATTCAGTATTTCTCTTTACTTTTACACTCCACTTCAATCCTTCAGATAACCATATTGACTTTAAAGTAAAAATATATTTGGAATTCCGTCAGTTCTCACCATCTCTAATGCTGCCACCTTGGTCCAAGCAAGCATGATTTCTGTATTGGATTATTATAAGAATTTCTTAAGTGGTCTTCCCTACCACATTCTTTACAATCTATTTTTTTTTAATTTATTTATTTGACAGAGAGAGACACAGCGAGAGAAGGAACACAAGCAGGGGGAGTGGGAGAGGGAGAAGCAGGCTCCCCGTGGAGCAGGGAGCCCGATGCAGGGCTTGATCCCAGGACCCCGGGACCATGACCTGAACTGAAGGCAAACGCTTAACGACTGAGCCACCCAGGTGCCCCAACAATCTTTTTTTTTTTTTTTTTTGAGAGAGAGAGAGAGTGCACCCATGCAAGTGGCAGGGGATGGGGGGAGGGGCAGAGAGAGGGAGAGAGCTTCTTAAGCAGGTTCCACGCTCAGCTTGGAGCCCGACATGGGGCTCGATCTGAGGACCCTGAGATCATGACCTGAACCGAGATCAAGAGTCAAATGCTTAACCAACTGAGCCATCCAGGTGCCCCTACAATCTATTCTTAATAAAGCAATTAGAATGATCTGGCTGGCCCCAAGCCCTTTGTCTCCAGTAAAGCATCTAATGGTGCTCCTGGGATGAGGGGAGGTGCTTCCTGGTGCCACCACTGCTGGAAACATTTCTATGGCCTGGCTTAAGCTTTTTGAAACTCCATTTGCATATAGTGGTGGGGTTTTTTTTTTGTGATTTTCTTAAATGTATAGCAAGTGATTGTTAGATGAATAATATATTAGGTATAAATAACAAATTTTGTTGTAAAAGGACCAGCAAAGCATAATTCCTATGTCATAGTGGTTGTGCTTAGAAATACTTCAGGTTTGTCTTTAAGTGAAATGTTTTTACTATCATAGAATTTGAACTTGGGCCCAGTAGTTAAGAGTGTGTGCTCGAAAGACAGACTGGAGGGTTCATATCTTTGCTCTCATGTAGAGAGCAAAATGGAGTCTCTCATGTCAAGGGGGAGCCTGTGTCAAGCAATGATGCGAGTAGTTAAGTACCCCCACTAGGAGATCTCGCCCGGACCAACGTCAGCTGACTCCCCAGAACTGATATCGAGTAGAACCAAAGGAGGTCTACAGAGACCGAAAACTGATGAAATCCCTTTAAAAAGGGAAGGATTTGCACAGCAAACTGTCAGACTCTTCAGACCTGACCCATCTATGTCTGACCATTCAAAAAAGGCAGCTGCCGCCGAAGGCTCTGCCTGATGGATCTGCGAACAGAACTGAGAGCCTTCGCTGCTGGAACAGAAGAAGCCATCAGTGTAGAGAGCTGACCCCGACCGGACTGAGGCCTTATCTCAACTGCGTGCCCACAGACTGACTTCGAGTTTGGTTCATTCACTTCCTGCGCCTTCTGTTGTCTTGTTTGTTGTGTGGTTTGTCTTCTGTCTTGCTCTGTGTGCTGTGTAAGAAGCCAGGTTTAATCACATGGGTGAATTGTCATTGAGTCTGGAATCCTGAACCTGCTTTATCATTGTGATTTAACTTTGCTTTATGACTGAATAAAGCTGACACTGTGGAAAGACACAACTCATGTGTGCGCCTTCATAGCATGCTCATGGCCCTCTCCCATAAGTTACTCTAAGCTAGTTTACTACTGTCTACAGTGCTCGGTTATAGTTATGATGTTCGCTACTGTTTAGCTCATGATACTGAGAAAGGGAAACTAAAGGGACCCCATGAAAAATAGTTTTCACTCCTTTTCCTGCATCATTTCTTGTGAGGACCTGCACCCTCACCTTGCACACACCTTATAGAACAGATATTGTCTGTCCTCCTCATAAAGGTCAAGGAGTTAATGATTTCTTTGGAGTCTCCCAGCACAATCGATAACATCTAAGGAATAATGACTGGGCGGGGTCATCATGAACATTTTCCAAGACTACTGACTCATCAAGACCCTTGGCTCCAGGGCATAAGTTACTTATGGAGAAGACCTAAACACTCTTTGTTCCTGGCTGCCTGAGAAGACACATGCACTGGACCACAATCCTCAATAAAAACCCCAGGCCCCAAGCAAAGACAAGGCTCACTCTCCTTTCCTTTCTGAGTCTTTCAGATGCTCTGTCTGGATTTGCACTCTCTCCAGGTCTTCAATCAACTCTGCTCTCACTTCCTCTCAACTTGTGTTTGATTTCTAACCTGCACGGAGTCACAAACCCTCTTGGCTGGTCCTGCGGAACCCACTCTGGTCCTCAGACCCAGCCTGCCTGCATCGATACTGCAGAATGACTTGTGCATCATTTTACACTCACCATTTTGCAAACCGGATTTTTTTGGCCTCCCTTAGTCATAAGGGAGAACTATAGTTGAATTTAGCCATGGAAATGTTAACTCTCTAAAAAGAGGGAGGTTACAGGCCAGAAAATTATTTTTAAATGAATTACTGGGTAGGAAAACAACAGGCCTTCCCTCCCATTTGATACCTTTCCTATACATTTTCAAAGGGAGATGCTTGGTGTTTCACACATTTTCTTCTCTGACAGTTCCTTTTATGGTGGCCTGATTTCTCAGTGGGGAAGACCATCCTACACCCGCTCAGAACCGCTGTTAACTCTGCTACGCTGATCTCAAGTCGTGGCCCAGTGGGGTGCACAGTCCTCCCCTCGGTTGTCTTAACCCCAACTCTGCACTGCTTGTGGTGTCTTCTCATTTATATATGTCATAAAGTCTATTCACGTATCATTTGTAAATGGAGATTGACAAAAGTGAGCATTGGGCAAGGTGGGAAAGGAAATAAGATGGCATTTAAGCTGTAGGAATAGAGGGGAATAATCAAAAAGGCACCATGATGCACAGAAAGCAAGAGAGAAAGCTGTTTGGAAGTTGTGACTCTTTCACATTGCACCCAAGTGCATTGCCAACTCTGTCTGAGTGATAGCCTTCACCTTATATCCTAGGCCAAACATTCAAGGAGCCTGTGCAAACATACCCAGCAGACTCAAGACAATGGGTGTGCATTCGTAGGCACTGAAAGGAGGGACCAGCTTTCACAATGGGTGCTGCTGCTTAGGTGATGCATGTGAAAGCATGAAAACTCACTTGCACGTTAGGGAAAGCCTGACTCCTTCAGAGTCTGGGGGCTTTGATGATGCATGGCTAGCACCTCACCTGGGCTCACTTTGCTTCCAGCAAAAGTTTGATTGACACTTACTGCCAACGTGGTTACCAAAACATATGTTTGCTAAACATCCTAGACATTCTATAGTAGTTCAAAGTTACTTTGCCCAGCAATGCCAAATGATGCTGCAGATATGAACATGAGGACACCAAAAAAGACTTTGCTCAATCTCATGATTACTGGACCTTTACCTTATCACTGTTTTTCAAGAGTGAGCAGAGGTTGCACTGAATTAAGCAGCCAAATTTGGAAAACTCATTTTTCTCTACCTAAAGTATATGTCGCTTCTTTGGTATTTCCAAATCATACTAAGACAATTGCAGGGACCTCGCTGACTGGTTGCTGGGTCAGTGTGAGACCATTTACCGAGTGTTGGGATTAGTCAACAGCTCTCTGGGAAGCAGAGGGCCAAAATCCTTCTAGGACTGAGACTTTTTTTTAATCATTGCTTTCCTAGACACCAACATCCACATCCGTAACTCTGCCTGAAATGTGTAATGTATATTCTATTCCATATAGACCACCTAGTTAATAATAATATTACTACTAATAATGCTAATACTATTTATTGGCTTCTGACTCTGCCTCAGGCATCATACCAAGGGCTGGCTTTGTGAGCATGTCACTAGATCAGTTGTATAGGACCTCATGGTCAGAAGAGTTATGAGGGTATAATGATCAGCATTGCTTTGAGATTTTTAATAATTTTATCTTTGAATTTTCATTTTGTAAGTCACAAGTCCAATGAGACAAAGGAGCATACACCAGGGTCTTAGAGACTCAGCTCAAACACCTTTCTGCTGTCTACCATCTCTCTGTCTCCCCATTGATGGGTTCTAAGCCACGCACTCCCTTGCTCCCTAGTCCCCAGGACCCTGCCCAGCCTCTCCACCCCCATATAGCAACCACTGAGGCCTTTCAACCCCCTAGCATGAAGAGTGGGTCAAGTGCATGCGCCTCATGGCGTCTTGGGAGGGGGCATGGCAGCAACCATCTCCACTCTGGGCTGGCAGCCCCATGAGCATTCATCAGGTGACTGTGCTGGGGAGAATTTCTTGCCCACCCCTGATCCAGTTACTAAATCAGTCTCTTGGAAGAGACAGCAATTCTTTTTAGGGATTACCTGTCTGCCATGGGTTGGATAATAGGCCCCTGAGAAGGGGAGACACCTGGTCTAATTTCCCTGCATCTAGCTGACAGCTTACAGGAAGGGCATCCAGGCATTCAGGGGGCTGTGTGCAGGTACCAAGTCACAGAGAGGGGCTGTCAGATGTCTGGAAGAGCCCATAGTCACCCAGGATGTATCCCACGCTCAGAACCACCACAGGAAGGAAAAATTGTTCTATTTTAGTATCTTTAGTGGTACACCTTTTCTGTTTTTTGAACAAGGGGCCCCGCATTTTCATTTTGCATTGAGACTTGCAAATTGTGGGGCCAGTCCTGTTCCTTTTAATTTAATGTGACTTGCAGTCACAAAGCCACCAGTGATGGAGGGTGTATTTTTTCATCATTTTATTTTACTTTATTTTCACCATGATAAGTGTATTCTTTTACCCCTATTTCCTCTATTTCCTCCCCCACCTCCTCTCTGGTAACCATGTTTGTTCTCTATAGCTGAGAGCCTGTTTCTTGGTTTATCTCTCCTTCTCTCTTTCTCTTTTTTTTCTCCCTTTGCTCATTTGTTTTGTTTCTTAAATTACACATATGAGTGAGACCATATGGTATTTGTCTTTCTCTGACTAATTTAGCTTAGCATTATATACTCTCTAGCTCAATCCATGTTGTTGCAAATGGCAAGATTTTATTCTTTTTTATGGCTGAGTAATATTCTGACGGAGGCTGTATTTAAGCCCACGTACACCCGCTCAGAACCGCTGTTAACTCTGCTACGCTGATCTCAAGTCGTGGCCCAGTGGGGTGCACAGTCCTCCCCTCGGTTGTCTTAACCCCAACTCTGCACTGCTTGTGGTGTCTTCTCATTTATATATGTCATAAAGTCTATTCACGTATCATTTGTAAATGGAGATTGACAAAAGTGAGCATTGGGCAAGGTGGGAAAGGAAATAAGATGGCATTTAAGCTGTAGGAATAGAGGGGAATAATCAAAAAGGCACCATGATGCACAGAAAGCAAGAGAGAAAGCTGTTTGGAAGTTGTGACTCTTTCACATTGCACCCAAGTGCATTGCCAACTGTCAACAGCACTGCCTGAGCAGATGGGCAGGTGCAAAGTCGTGATGATGAGGAACACAATAACAATATCATGCCATAGTTTTCTCACAAGGTGTCCTATTCATCTGGCAGGGAGCTAAGCACTTTTATTAAGCATTTTAGAGTTTTTCTAATCTGTTTAAAGCATTTCGCTTTTACATTCCTGAACAGATGGCCAAAATGGAGTAAATGTGTATGTTGTCGGGTATGTGTGGGCAAGCAGGCTGTGGGTGTTGAAGCAGATGAGATGTGATGGTATTGAGAGGAAGAACGAGAAGGTGCAGCCATGGATGACCAGCTTTTCCTACTCACTTCTTGCTTCATTTATTCTTTATCTGGGTTCCATTTTTCAAGTTGGTGAGATCCAGGTGCAACATATAAAATTTGAGCTCTACATGCGGATTAAGGAAGATGTTGAGATCTTCAGTCTGGAGATCTGCTGACAGAGGCAGGAAGCCTGTTACTTGTGGGTGCTTGCTCTCCACACCCTTCATCGGAAAAGCATGGGGGAGAAGGAAGGCGAGGAGGCAGGAAGAAAGACTGGTTCTGTCTGTGCTGCCTCAGGGCAAGAAGGAGAAGTTGCTTTTGGGGAGGTTCTGTGAAACGAGACAAAAACTAAGTTAATGGGTAATGCTGGCTTCTCTCAGAAAGGATAAATTCAGCACGCTTTGGGCTTCTGTTTAATAAGCATTTGACAAAATTTAACATCCATAACCAAACCTTCTAGCAAACTAAGAATAGGAGGAAACTTTTTCAATCCAATAAAGCATCTACAAAAAAAAAAAAAAAATCTAGAGTTAACATCATATATAAGAATGACATTGACTGCTTCCCTTGAAGATCCAGAGCAAAGCAAAAATGTTCATCTTCATGACTTCTATTCAAAATCATACTGCAGATCCCAGCCAACACAAAGAAATGTAAGGTACATGGGTCAGAAAGGAAAATGCAAAACTCCCTTTCTTTGCATATGACATCACTGTTTATATATAGAAAATCCCTAAGTTATCTATGAAACACCTACTAGAAACTAATAAGTGAACTTAGCAAATTGCAGAAGATCAAGATGCAAGAATCAATTGCATTTCTACATAATAGTAAGAAACAAAATAAGACTGAAGAAATTCCATTTCAATAGCATCAAAAGATTAAGTACTTATATAACGTTCAGGGAAAGACACACAATATCTTTATGTTGAAAATGATAAAATATTGCTACAGAAATTAAAGAAGGCCTAAATAAGTGGAGAGGTTTAATGTTTTCATGGATTGAAGGACTGGATAATTTGAGAACAACTGTCCTCATATTATTCTATAGATTCAATGCAATTCAAATCAAAATCCCACAAAACTTTTTATAAAAATGAAAATGTCTTTTTAAAATCTATATGTAAGTATGAAAGACCTAGAATAGCCAAAGAAATCTTAAAGAAGAAAAAAACAAATTGAAAGACCTGCACTGCCTGATTTCTAGACTTGCTATAAGTCTACAATAATCAAGATAGTCTGGTACTGTGTCAAAAACTAATGATGTATTGTATGGTGACTAACATAACATAATAAAATAAAATAAAATAAAATAAAATAAAATAAAATAAAATAAAAAGATAGTCTGGTACTGGCCTCAGGATAGCCTAACAGATTAATAGAACAGAATAAAAAATTAAGAATTAAGTCTACATGTGTATATATGATTTTTACAACATTGCCAAAGCAAGATCTTCAACCAAGGCCTTTCTCCTGTGTTCCTCTTTGCGGGCTGTCCCCGGGGGCTCTGGATCTGTATGTCAAATGCTCACCAGATCTCCTGTTTCGCTGACTGCTCACATCACTCCCTGCCCCAGTCACCCAGAGCAGTTTTGGCTCCTCCCTTTTCCATTCCCAGCACAGGTAGTCCCCAGGGACCCCTTTCCCTTCACAGACGTCTCTGCCTTCTGTCTAAGTGGACACAAGGGAAAAGCTCTGAGAACTGAGCTGTCTTTTCATTCAAGTGTTATCACTCCCTTGTAGCATTTCCTCTCCAGGAGAAATTCCTTATCGCCCTTCAGCAGTATTTCCCTGTTATATGTACTCAAACGGCACAAACGTGGGAGGTACGAGGTGAAGAACGGGAAAGTATTTAAATTGAAACTTTCAATTGAACCTTCAAGTTTACTGATGGTTCCTCCCCCTGATCAGTATGCTGCTATAAGGCAGGCGAGCCATCAGCCTCCTCACTCCTCTTCAAAGACTACTGGGCCTAGTTCAGACATGGTTGGGTGGGAGGCCCCTTTCCTGCCATTCCATGTAGGGTAGGTCCATCTGAAAGTTACTGTCCTAATGCATAACGGGTATTTGTCATTGACAGCTTAGTTGTATTTGCAGAGAAGTAGTAGATCCTTTCTCTTCCAAAGCCCTCATAAAAATTCTCATATCCTGTACTACCAAGAAGGCTTATGAATTCAAAAGCTACCCAGGGGTTCTTTGCATCCCTCCTGACTGAAGCAGTGAGTGTCTCTCAACAACTTAGGTGCTGAGGGAAGAAAGCAGGCTCCCCAATCCCTTTAATTCCCCTCCCCTTACCATAATTAAAACCTCAAATTCTCAGACTGTAGGATTAAACTGCATATTTTCTGGGCAACTGAAGTGATCACTTTCAATTATCCACAGGTAAATGGCTAAGAGAAATAGAATGTCATATCTGGTTTCAAAAATATTTTCAAGGCACTTTTATTTTTTGCCTCTGTAACTGAGAGCATGTGAGCTTCATTACTTTTGACTTTTTAGAAGTTTGCTCTCTTCTGAGTCCTTAGATTGCATTTTCGCTCCTGTCTGAAGTCAACAGATCTCCTTAAAAACAACAACCATCAGTCAAGTTTCTTCCATGGGTGTGGGGTTGGCAAGGGGGCCTGAAAACCAGAGTAGCTCTCTCAAAAATAAAGCACATCCAGAGTTTCCTGGGTGGACTCCTCCTATGGAAATACTGGCTCCACTTTCTCTACACGTGTTGGAGGAAAATTTATGGCAGTCAGTAAAGCAGCCAGAAAAAGATTCAGGTTTTCTCTCTCCCATGCATATAGCATGATCACTTGGATTAACTGAAGACTTTTTTTTTTTCATTTGGCCAAACTTGAACACATGGAAAAACCAAACAAATCTGGGGGGCCGGGGGAACAGTGACCATGTCAGCAAAGAAAAACAGCCTTCAGGTGGCGGGTTGGCAGGCTGCCCTGCTCCGGGCGCCAAATCTGGAGGCACTGACCAGGTGGCAGCTGCCGGGCTGTTTCTTAAACTAGGACGAGCTAAAGAGTAAGGTTTTGTCTTGGGGTGTGATTTTTCTTCTCTCAGCTGCAGTGCAGGCACAGTTGGGGTAGGGCTGGAAGGTGGCTTTTGGTTTGTTAATGTGTGTACATTAGGATTCCATTTTAGAATCAATGCTCAGGACCAAACCCACTCAGAATTCACCAGCAGAGCCAGCTGCCATACATCCTACGAGCTCTTTTGAATCTTAAGCAAAAGTTCCTAAGACCCTTTATATAATGTATCACTGTCCTTTTCCATTGGGCAAGAGAGGGAAATGGTTCTCTCAGAAAGTATATTTATCTGAATCAAATAAAATGGCATTTATCCAGAGGCTATTGTCTCCTAAGTCAAACCATCTGGCTCACTGCTGAGAAACCAGAAGTAAAAGTTTTCACTACCTAAAAATTCACATTGTACAGTACATGCACTGAACTGCATGAGGTGAGTCACAGACTAGACCTTCACATCTTTGTTCAGAGCTTATTTACTGATGTTGTAAACATATTTCTATTTAGTTTTAAGTTTTGTTCGTTTGGAAGATGAGAAGAGGACAAGGAGATGAGAGAAAACTAGAGAAGACAGGTAGGCATCACCTGCCAGAAGACGAGCTCCAGGAGGGAGAGATGTGGTCTGTTTTGTTCATTGCCGAAGTCCCAGGACCCAGAATGGTAGTAGGCATACAGTGGGTGCTTATAAATATTTGCCGAGTTGATTAAGCGGAGCAATGGAAATCATTGGTTTTTAGGACAGTCTGCTAGGGAACAGGAAGAAGAAGAAAGAGAAGGAGAGGGAGAGGAAGGAGAGGTGGAAGAGGAAAAAGAAGAAGAAGAAGAGGAAGAAGAAGAAGAGGAAGAAAAAGAAGAGGAAGAAGAAGAAGAGGAAGAAGAGGAAGAGGAAGAAGAAGAAGAGGAAGAAGAAGAAGAGGAAGAAAAAGAAGAGGAAGAAGAAGAGGAGGAAGAGGAAGAAGAGGAGGAAGAGGAAGAAGAAGAGGAAGAGGAAGAAGAAGAGGAAGAGGAAGAAGAAGAGGAAGAGGAAGAAGAAGCAGCAGAAGAAGATGATGGTGATGGGGGGGAAAGATGAGGACCTCATAAAGTACGCTAGTCAAGGACAGTTTAAACACGCTCAAAAAATTCTGCATACCTCGAAAGTTCTTAAAAACATCATTGTCTTACAGCTTAGATGATGAAGATGACGATGATGGTATCACAGATGGTTATTATAACCCTAAATCATCAAGACATCAAAATAAATAGAAATTAAAATGTCTTCATCATCCCCTTTTCAAGGCACAGAAAAACACAAAATATCTGAAAAAATATTTTCCAAAAATATGCTTGTAACTTTTAAATTTTAAATTTCTAAAATTTGAAATTTTCTGTTTTAAACTTCTACATTCACAGATGTAGAATACAAGTTACCACTCTGACAGTAGATGAACAAAGCTGATAGAGAAGTTATTGTATTACCAGAGGCACACAGAGTCTCTCTGTGGTCCTCCGCTTACATACAGCTAAAAGGATCACATCCTCCGGCATTCACACAGCCCTGGCCTTTTGTAGTTGTAAAGCTCAACATAATTTGGGTGACCTCTCTTAAGAGATGTGAGCAGCACTGTGACCCACTGTAACACACAGGACTGAAAGTTTCTCTGAACTTTGCATATAGAGAGCAACTTTCCAAACACTTTTTTTTAAAAAAGATTTTATTTATTTATTTGACAGAGAGAGAGAGCACAAGTAGGGGGAGTGGCAGGCAGAGGGAGAGGGAGAAGCAGACTCCCCGCTGAGCAGGGAGCCCGATGCGGGGCTCGATCCCAGGACCCTGGGATCATGACCTGAGCCGAAGGCAGACGCTTAACGACTGAGTCACCCAGGTGCGCCTCCAAACACTTTTTAACCAGTGTGAGAGATCATGTGGTTTCAAAGACCAGAGCCCTAAAAATGGGGGACTCTAACCAAAGTTACGCCACAGGTTTGGTTGGTTTTATGATTGCTCTGGGCGTTGCTTTCTCTGAGAAATGTGGAGATATTTGAAAGGAGTTTCAAGAAAAAAATTTAATGTTAAAAAAAAAATCTATGAATGATTTTCAATCTCTGGAAAGAGTAAGCAGAAATCCTGAGAAAAACCCAGGATCCTTCACAGCACACAGAGGGGCAAATACTCTACGTGTGCATTGTTCTTGGTTTACCAACAGGTCACTTTGTTGACTCTCCAAGAGTTTGGTATCTCTTAGCGAGGGTCCTGGGGCAGAGTGAAGGAAAAGCAATATAAAATACTGATTTCCTAAAAAGCAATTTTATATGAATTTACCTTATATATATTTATTTATAACCTAAAAATATCCTTTGAAAAATCTTGAAAATCAAGTACTTACCAAATTGTCTGAAATGGAACCAGACGAAATGGAACTAGAAGAGTAAAAGGGCGCCTGTGAGCTTCGGTACTGTCATGTTAGAGAGGCGGAGAGTGGAGTCCACCTTCCTGGGAGCCATTTATGTAGGAAGCTGGGAGGCTAGAACAGAAGGACAAAAATGATTGTAGGGGCCTTAGAAGTGAGATCCTGTCACCTGATTCTGAAAGCTGGGAGGGAAGAAGCAGGTCCTTGGCACCAGGAGCACCACAAGAACAGCTGTAAGTATTGGAGGTCTCTGTTGCTGTGGTCGGCCAGCACCTTCTTTCCTGGGTAAGAGTGTCTCTCACATTCCATATGGTCTAGGAGGGGCTAGTCATGGGTTTTTCTGTCTTAGTCTGAGATAGCTAGAAGCAGACCCTGAGACAAGAATTAAATTCAAGCAGTTTATTTTATGAGGCAATACCAGCAGATAATGGTAAGAGAGTAAGAATCTGAGACAGGAAAAGAAAGGAATCCAATAAAGGCTGTGTCTTTAAGCTAGTGGCCACTGCAGGAATTGAACTTACACTTGCTGGGGAACTCTGGGGGAGCAGTGTAGAGCATGAGACTCAGAGTTAGCCCCCATGAAGGGCAAGAGAACTGGAGTCTTCATACACCGGAGGGCAGATCCCAGGTACTTCTGTACGACCTTGCATAAAAGCCAGACAAAGCCTTCAGGCCAAGAGAAACGGGGACTGATGCTTGGGTGTGTGGCAGGTGATCTGTGAAAGAGTAAAGGCCAAGCAGATAAGTATGCGTCACTGACAGCTTCCATTATACCTTCCCTCTTCCCCTGCTAGAAGTCAAGTCCATCAGAGCACATGAGATTGGTCTGCCTGGGGTGCATGACCAGTGCAGTGTCAATGCAAGTCCTTCTCTCATTTCTGTGCATGGAAAGATAAATGCTCTCTTTCCACTGTAGTTGCAGAGTGAGACCGAGTCAGCCTAGAGTTGCCATTTAGGCACTTTTCTTGGGGCCATAGGAAAGCTCCTCTACAGGAGGGAAGAATGAGGCCAACAGACTGAAGGAAGAGATGGAAAATGAGAAACAGAGAGAGAGAAATCACTAAGATCATTTTCATGTGAACCCTTGGATCCAGCTTGATCTGAAGCCAGTTTCATTTTTGGACATCTTAAATAGGAACTAATACATCCTTTTGTTCTCTTGCTTAAGCCAGTTATTGTTTGTAACCAACAGAGTTTTGTCTAATATAGGAAAGAATAAATGCCTTTTGTCTTTTTTCTTTTTTTCCTTTTTCTTCCCCTATAACACATACACACACAGGGTATATCACTGAATTGTATATCCGCTAAAAAGCTGAGCTAGTTATGTTAAAGAGAGTTAAAGGTCTCTCGTGTCATTTGGGAATGACTAAGCAGTGTATCCCAAATTGAAAAAATGGGGTTGGGGGGTTGGGGGGTTGGGGGGCAACACTGCAACAATGAGTATCCCAGACAAGGTAAAGGATGCCTTGGAAGGGAACCCAGAGAACGAAAGATTCCATTCTGTTTCTCCTTATAGAGCATAACACTTAAGAGCCAAATGAGAAAAAAAATCATTATTTCCAATTCCCTAATTGTTGAGAGGACAGAGCCTACGATGCAAGAGTAGATGAGCTTCTTGAGTCAGGCAGGAGAGGTGGGACAGGGCAGGGCTGGGGGGATTGGTGTGCTTGCCGCACAGAGGCCCATTTGCAGGCTGGGGAGATTCACGGCCAAGTCAGGCACCCACGGCATGGAACAGCTGAGAGGATACCCAGGGCCCCAACCCAGGGACTGGCCGGGCATTCGAGGTACAAGGTACAGAGCTCAGTCACTGCAAGCTGTTTCTGTGCCTATCGGCGGAGGATCCCCGAGGACCAGCAGTGGCAGAGAATACTGACAGTACGCTCAGTAGGGGCAGAAGCTGCACAGAAGCTGCAGGTAGGGCTGAGTGCCGAGGGGAGGGGTCAGGGAACACTGCTGTACTGAAGCCAGTTCTTACCAGCTCCCAGAGGCTAACTGCAACATTTCCAGAAATTGTGAGACCATCATTCAATGTAGCAGTTATTACAATTAAATGATTAATTAATGAGTTTATTAAAAGCAAAGGTAAAAAATATATGCTCAAAACTCCTCATTTCTGTTTTACTATCTCTTACAATATTTATGTTCTTGAGGTTATTCCGTGCTTTTGTATCTGCATGGTAGAGATACTAACAGTGGTGTGTCACTGTCTTCTTCAAGCTCCTGTGTTTAGGAGCGTCACGTTGATAGCTTCAGATCGGCCAGGACAAGAGCAGAAACTGCAAAGGCCACAGACGAGACCTTAACTTACTGTTTTGTTAATTGCTTAGACAAGAATGTGATGAAAAACGTTAATCATGCAAATTCAATTTAAAAGTGTGTTATATCTGTAGCCGTTACACTGTGAATAGCACAAAACACTGAAGGAATAGTCCCCATGTGCTGGAAAGCCACGATTCAGCAAAGAAAGCTCTCACAGCACTGAACAGAGTGAACTTCAATGCATCTTCCTGGTTTCACTTTCATCAGAGTCCACAGAAATGAAGATATCTGTCAACATTCCTGTAGAAACTACTATTTGTTAATTGCAAGCAACTGAATATTGGTTGCAGCTAGAGGCTGACTACAGATGTGAAACTTCAGCAAAAAACAAAAAGCGCCTTTTTTTGTTTGGGGCGCCTGGGTGGCTCAGTCGGTTAAGCGTCCGACTCTTGATTTCGGCTCAGGTCATGATCTCAGGGTCCTGAGATGGAGCTGTGCATCGGGCTCTGCACTCAGCGTGGAGACTGCTTAAGATTCTCCCTCTTTCCCTCTCTCTCTCTGCCCCTCCCTCCCCCACTTGCACGCTCTCTCACTCTCTCTCTCTAAAAAAAAGTAAGATAAAAAAATAAAATAAATACAAACCAAAAAGCATTCCGTGAGAATAAATCGGCTTAATGGGATTTAGAAAAATAGGATATTGTATATTTATTATTCTTCTTAAATGATATTCTACATATCCTTCATGTCAGTCAAATTTAGAATAAATTTACCTATGTTTATACACACACATACATTTTTTTCCGGAGAGCCGATTGTTAACCATTTATCAGCACACCACTGGGGCTGGGACACCATATTCTTCTCTATCTGGTCCTCCCAGAAAGCCGGCAAAAGCAAAGGAGGTTGCTTGAAAAGGGAGCTCCATTTCTGCCCCAGCATGGAGTATGTGTCTTTGTAGAAGAAGAGCATTCAGACCATTTAGGACACATCTATGAAGACCATGATAGGTGAGAGACCCCGGCAGATGCAGGACTAATTGCGGTAAAGATTGGTCCCCCCACCCTTACCCCACATTTGCACATTCCCTATCCCCTGGATTTTTCCTTTGTGCTTTAATTCAAGTCACATGTGTAACTTGAGAACCTATAAATTACAAAGAGTCTTTCAAACAAGGTTAGTATGTAAATATAAAATATAACATTAAATTCCCATCATTAATATTGAAGAGTAAGTCAATATTTGATAAAAATCACCTCAGGGGAGTGTGCCTTTCTGCCTGGCTTTATGCCTTGCAGACTTAATCAATTATTATTTAATTACCCGGTTAAATGTCATGGCTTACAAAGCAGGGATTATATTAATAATAACGTGAGGTTTGTTTTAAACCAACCCCATATATTAGATGGAGCTGATTTTGTTTTCCCATCTCACAGAGCACAGAATTGACATTATTCTTCTGCACCTGGTTTTGAATGAATTGCTTCTATTTAAGCTTTCCCCCCCTCGCTCTCCCTTTTAAAAAATCATCCTCCTATATTTGTCATATTTTTCCAGTCTTTCAGCTATTCTCCACCGCACCCCTTCTTCCCCACTGTGGAAGTCTTAATTCCTTCGTAAATCAAATACCTTGTGCCTGAAACACGGTAACACAAAATAGACGCCGGGTCATGGAGAACAATCTAGTTTCAAAGGAAGGTGGTGCACCACGCAGAGCAGTTTCCTAGCCGACACCTTCTGACTGAACGGTTTGCTGTTTAATTGTTGCTATAAGGTTGCTATAGCAACCGTTCTATCAGAAGGATTTGTTGGCACCTCGATGCACTTTATTTCCCTGACATTCAAAGAGGGGGACGAGGACACAGTCTAATGAGAGGACTGAGGGCCAATAAATCTCTCTCCTTTCAGCTTTACCATATTGGACCAACACTTGGGGTGTTTTGAGCACGGCCCTTTGTCCATGAGAGCGGTAAAGGCACTCTCTGGAGGGGAGTAGAGAGCAGGGAAGGAGCAGAGCCGGGACGCTTGGGGAGAAGGCTAGAGGGACAGCTGAAACACGGTGGGCCACGCAGACCTTTTGTTCTCCACCATCTGTGTGCTGTGGTTTTGGGAGTAGAGCCAAAGGAACGTTACCTGTATTGTGCCTCTCAGAGCTGGGGTGCGGCCGCCAGTCCTGCCTCAGACACAAGGGCCTCACATACAATGACAGGGCCATAATAGCCTGGCAAATAAACTATTGGAACATTTGGCTTTATGAATATTGAGTAAAATTCTTCAAATAAATTATGAAAATGAATCTAAGTGAACAGACGTCTGAATCCCATTGCAAGCCTAGGGCCACTGATTTGTAATGCTAAGTATATTAATAGTTGTATAAATGAGGAATACTTTGCAAAATAACTGGTGAGCTTGAAAAATCGGTGCACTAAAGGGACTACTAATTGTGATTGCTCCTAAGGAACACCAGTGCCTACGATGTCCAACAGAGCTGAGGGGAACATATGCAAAACACATGTACAGGTAGTACCTTCTCAGATACAGAAAATAAAAATCAGATTACGCAGCCTTGAAAAATTATAATTGACAAAGTATCATATAGCCTTTCAGGAAGTCAGTTTGACAGTAGACACCAAATCCTTAAAATTTTGAATAACCTTAGACTCAGTCGCGTTCCACCTCTAATCATTTGTCCTAAGGTAACAATTACAGATATATGTGAAGTCATAGCAATAAGAAAGTCAGTTGTGGTGGGTTTTATCACTTATTCTAAATGTATAACCATAGGAAACTGGTTAACATACATTATGGTATATCCATGTAACACAGTACTTTGTAGCCATTCAAAATGAGGCTGAAGGATAGTTGATAAAATGTAAACAATATTAATAATAAACTACTGAAGGAAAAAAACAGGTTACAATGGAATATATATGGCTGGTTTCATTTTTAAGAGCATCCATACATTACAAAATTATTGCGATACAATACAACATTGATGACTGTTCATGAAGTAAAATTATAGATGATTTTATGTTCTTTATTATGCTTACTTAATGTTTTCTGGTGTTTCGACAATAAATATGTTTTCCTGCTGTACTAAAACAAAGAAAATGTACTCTTTTTACATTTCTGTCCATTAATCACTTAGGTAATTCTTATCCAAGTTATTTTAACAGAAGGAAAATCCTGGCCAGACATTCCAGCCTCCTGTGTCCTGATAGGCTCACATCCACTCTGGGAATTAATGGGACACAGATGTCCAGGTTCTTCTGAATACAGTCTTCTACACTGCTAAGTCTTGGTTCTGAGATCTATAGTTCAGGGACTCCCCTGTGTTCTGGAAGAACCAAGTTGCTAGAAGCAGTGACTCAGGGAGGCAGGGAGAAATGGAAGTGTTTTTGCAGGGCAGGAAGTGTTATAAATGTAGTGTGATTATGAAATAAGAAGATTGGTTTTATTGTCGGCTTGTAGAAAACAGCCTCTCCACTGTATAGTCAAACCTAATACAATGCAGAAAGAGCCCACTGAAACCCAGCAGGGCCTCACCTTACAACAGGACGACCTTAGAACTCTCTTGCTTCCTCTCCTTCTGGGCATCCCCAGGAATCAGGAATATGACAAAGGGTGTCTGTCCTCTTCTCTTCTCTTATCTCACTCCCACCCCAGTGTAGGCAGGCATCAGCAACCAATCAATCATTTGCACTTTGCGCTTGAGCTGGGACCCTTATGCCATTCCTGGCCACAGCGGATCTTCTCAAGTATCACTACAAAGGACCATACTTTTAACTTGCCCGGTCTTGCTCTCCACTGTGACAAATACAATACATAGACTCTGGAACACCTTTACAAATCAGATATTTTAACACTCAATAAAGGCAGTGTATTCATTGTATTTCTTGTTCTCGGAATAAAAAGCCATATAATATGTTTATTCTAAGGTCCTACAGCCCCTAAATAAGGAAGTAATGTGTATCAAGTACTTCTAATGGTTGCTAGTTTATTACATGCGCTTATATTAAACTTGGCAGCACTTGCATAAGCTTATTACATTAATAGGGTTACATAAATTTGATTTTAGAAAAAATAATCTATCCTTGGAAAGAGAGTGTCATCACCTTCATGTAAACAGTGATCCTCCACAAACAATGCCCCTTATTTTGGCAACGTGTCTTTCCTGCCATCTGCCTCCCAATGCACTTGCCAGAGTTGCAATAATAATTGAGTTACAGAGGGAATTAAGTGTAATGGAGGGGAAGGAAATTGATTGCTTAATTTTTATTAACAGAAAGGGAGAAAATTATGGCGCCCTGCTATGAACCGAAATGAAACAAAGAGGGAAGATGCGGAGAGAGGACTCCAGGTGGCAGGAATGTTCCTGCACCAACATCAGCAATCCTTTGGGGAGGCTGAGAGGAGGCCAACACTGATGGTTGAGCAGAGAAACTGGAAAGGAAGCAAGAGGGAACAAGTAGCCAGGGGCTGGAGTGATCTGGCTCTCCACACCAAAAGAAAGGGCGCAGATGCCTGAGGGGCCACAAGCTTCTGCTGGAAAAGTAGTTGAACTCTTACTGCACTCAGTCTGTCCACGTGTCAAGGGTACACATTGTGGCCAGGTTGAGGTTAAAGCCTGGGGTGTGTGCAGGCATATTGCGGAGAATGAGGAACCACCAATTCTTGCCCTCCCCAGAGGTGACTACAACCTGTAAACCACTGGCTAGAGTCACTGGGACTTGCCTGCATCCTCTGAACAATGTGTCGTGCAATTAGCGTGAGGCTGCCTGAGCGGAGTTGTGCCCCTCTTCCCATCTTGGACAAAGACCCGTTCCACCTTTCTGAGAAGTGAGTTTCTTTCCTCTGTCAGGGGCAGCTGTGGGGTCACTAACCTGCCTGTGATTCCCTGGAACTAACTCAAATCTGGGCGTCAGTTTCATGTTTGGGCTGTGGGCAGTGGGAAGGAAGTGGACCTTCTGGATGTCGGGTGAGCGGAGCAACTGGCTTGGGGAGAGAAGTTCAAATGCTAATATGATAGTGTCACTGTAGGTAATGCCTTAGCCCCCTTCATTCTGTGCCACGCAGTCAACTGCACACAGGACACGGCGGCATTTGGTTTCTCCTGTGAGAGATGTTCAGGCTCGAGAGTGGCCAGGATCACCGCAGTATTGCATCGAGTTCCTCAGAATACCAGACTCTGACCCCCCACATGGTTGACATCTTGATTCTGGGTAGCAAGTTCATGGACTTTTTAACTGAGAACGCTAGTAGATGGCTTCTCACCAAAACTGAGAGCAGACACGTTTGCTAAAGAAAAAGCCACAGATCACAATTCTGACTCCCTCAGTGAAAACAAGAAAGAGGGCATACAGCTACATTCTATACTAACAGGAGTAATTTTCATAAGTTTAAATTATAATTTGGAGAGAATCTGGTAAAGTAGAACCCAGAGTGCAGAAAGGTAGGTAATATTGTTGGGAAGGAGTTAAATAAATTTGACACAACCATATGATAGACATAGATGCTGCTTTTCCAGTCTAATTAAATATTATGCAAACATATTCACAATATAAAAGCAAATTTTAGAGAGGACTTAAACTGCTGTTATCCAGGATGAACTCAATTATAGAGGAGAACCAAGAAAGTATACTGTGGAAAGTATACCAAAATGTTCACAGAAGCTAACTGTGGATCATAGGATTATGAGTGCTTTTTTATTTTATTCTTTATACATCCAATTTTGCTAAAATGATCATGTGTTACCTAAGAGTGAGAAAACAAATTTTTAATGCCATTAGGCACTTTTTTTTAAACGATTAGAAATCGTGTATCCATTATCCTTTTGTGAAAACACGTGGAGACCAGGGAAGAAAGGAAAAGTTAATTTATGAAACCTCAGTAATTTAAAATATATATTTCTGTTTCAGATAGTTGTGCCCATGATTGAGAGTGTTATCAGGCATCCTGGAGCCTTATTTCATAGTGCTCGCCCCCAGAATCTGCTATTATCAGATTCTCCAGCTCGGTTGTTCTTTTTTGCTTTTTTTCCTTTTTCGTTCTGCTTTTCCAAACACAGCCGGGTTATGTAACTGGATATTTCCCAAAGACAAATGACCTTTAGAACATGCTTTATTTATGTAGTTCTTACTTACAAGCTAGGCCGTACCTTAAAATATGTAGTTTAAAATGCTGGCCATTCAAGGTTGCTTACAGCCAAGCCTTCCCTGAAATGTTCACTGCAGGGAAGAGCACCGAATTTGTGGTCACAGAGTCTTACCTCAAAATGTAATCTACGGATCCCAAGATCCCCATCTTCCAACTGTGTTATGAAATTTGAGTGATCTGGACCATTAATTATAATGTTCCTAATTGTCTCAAAGATTTTTGGTTGTAACACGGTCTTCCCTGTGGGACAGAGACCAGCAGGACTCTTGGCCACCATAAGACATTGGAATCCCACGATATTTTTTGGTAGAACGTCAGGGCATAAGCTGACCCATATTCCTTCCCATCTAGGATTGTTAATGCAGTAGCTGTCTGAAATAAAGGTGGCACTGTAGGTTTCCCACGACTCATTGACTTCACCTGCTAACCCAAGTATGCCAGGAAGTTTTATTGATTTATTGATTTATTTATAAAGATTTTATTTATTTATTTATTTGAGAGAGAGAGAGCAAGCATGAGCTGGGGAGAGACAGAGGGAAAAGCAGTCTCCCTAAAGCAGGGCTTGATCCCAGAACCCAAAGAGATCATGACCTGAGCTGAAGGCACAGCCACTTAACCAACTGAGCCACCTAGGTACCCCGCCAGGAAGTTTTAAGTCAAAGGAATTTTCCCAGGGTAGAGAGGCACCAATCAGGTGAACCCACAGTCTCCACGTGGTCAGCTGCACTGAACAACGTGAGGCCGAGCACTAATGTGGAGAGAGGGGCAGCTCTAAGCGTAGCAGCCAGCTCTGCTTCATGGGGAGAACTGAGAACAGGGGTGATCACTCCGAAATCCTAATTACTTAGCACTTAGGGTGAGACTTGACGAAATACTTTTTAAAACTTAAGACATATAACTACTCACAAGAGCCCTCGAATGGAAAGGCCAATGTGCATCAACTGAAGAACGAGGTAAAGGAATTGCTATATGTGAACAAACAAAGCAGGGCATACCCACGTGTGCTACATAAAGGCAGCAACTGTCTATAAAACAAGATTCTGCGTGGTCTCTCTGGGCTTCAGGGGGTTCTCTGCAGGGTAAGCATCAGCCCCCACCATAAGGAACTTCCCTCCTGGCTTTTGAGCTAGGCTCACCCTAATTGAAATTCCAGTTTTGCCACTTAAGACCTCTGTGGTCTTGAGAAAGGCAATTCCCCACGTCTCTAGTTCTCTCATCTCTAGGATGGTGATAATAATAGGCATGATTGACCCATAAGATGCTTAGTCTGAGAGATGCTCAAACAACAGTATGCTTACTACTAATACTATCCTCGTTCCCTTTTCCCATCAGAAACTGGTATTTCCAGTCGAAATAGCCAAGTATTTGGCCTCGCAGGACTGCGGGTTCTCGAGAGTCCAGCACCTTCCTCTGGAGAGGCCACTGGGATAAAGACCCAGACTATAAAATCTCTGTGGAATTACCTAGAGACTTCTCCCTCAGAAACTCAGAGCACAGGGAAAGCAGCATCTGGGACAACAGACCCAGACTTGCAAATCACTTCCTGGAGCTTCTCCCTTATGGATGTATTCAAGAGAAACAATGGCACATTAGGAGCGGCTTGGAGAGACAACCACAGGCATTGTCAGGGTGCGTGCATCTGTGCCGAGGAGGGTAGAAGCGAGCCCCTAACATTTCTGGAGAACAGTTGGGTAGTTATACTGCAGTTAGATGCTACCTACGCCAGCTGCACATTTGCCTGAGAGGAGAATGGAGAGAGACCTTTGCCGAAAAGAGCTCTGGGAGCTGAATGCTGGGCCAGGCACCCGTGGCATGAGCTCACTGTCTTTGGCAACCATCAGACACAAGGCTCCAAGAACAACAGCTGCCAGGAAGCTCTGCAGGAAGCAGCACCACCCACAGCATCTGGATAAAGCCAAGAGGGTCAGGATAGACTCAGGACGGGATGCTCAACCTTGGGACAGTCGAGATACTCTCTGCTTGCTTGCCTTGCACTTCCTTTGGATCTAAAGATGCCCAGAGTGGCCCTCTACTGTCACTTGCTGATGGGTCAAAACTCACTGATGTTATTTAATTATGAAGAAGAACATTCTAAAATTAAAATCTCTTCTAAGTTAGTAAGATTTTAGGGTCATCAAAAAGGGCCGTCTCTTCTCTCCAAAAGCATTAACCAGGGAGTGTTTGCATTGGAAGGGAACGATGAGGTTGTTCCAATCTGATCCTGCATTGTAGCGATGTGGGAATGAGGGCTGCAAAGTTATGTGATGCTTGGTACCGAGTCACCTCGCAGTGAGGGCAGGGAAGGGACTAAAAGCCAAAGCTGATACTGGTCCAGTTTAGATTCTATTATCCCCCACTGCTTCTTTCTCACTTAGCAAAGAAAACGCCTGCAATTAAAACCTCGATGTTAGGGAGAAAAAGTCTTCAGTGCAAGTGAAACCTCTGAGCGGGGTGGGTCACAGGAGAAACATTGCTGACTCAGCCACCCACTTTCAACCCCAGTTGGGGCACATTATTTCACCTCTTGGTGCCTTCACTGGAAGGCCAATATGCCCTTGAACCGTAGAGGAATAACTCGAGGATTAATAAGCTAATGCACAGGGCGATGCACACTGCTGCATGGTGTGTGGCTGTGTAACTGAGCTAAATCAACCTCAGCAGGCACAGCAACCATGGAACATGAACCCTGATGAGATAATTTCCTTCTTCACGGAGAAGGCCCTCCAACCTAATGAAAAGCTATATATCCCTCTTGGAGACAGCACAGTCCACAAAAATGCCATAGCACTTACAAAATTTTAGTGAGTATGTACACATTTACTAAGAACGTTCCTTGTCTGCCCCCACCCCCTTATTCAGAATAGCATGTCATATTTACTAGGCGCTATAACGCGTCAGAGAGCGCCCTCAGGAAATCACGTGCATTAGCTCATCTAATCCTCCCAACAGCCCTGTTAGAGAGGTAGTCTTTTTATTGCTATTGTATAAATAATAAAATGGAGAGTCAGGAAGAGTAAGCAACATCTCAAGGTCATTGAGCTGCTAAGTGGTGGCACCTGAATGTGAGCCCAGGTGAAGCCTGAGCTCCCACTTTGCACTGCTTGCTGTCCTGCCCCCTTCCAGTATCTGTAGTGTGATGGAATAGAAGCCCCATCGCATTATAGTCCTCATCAGAGTGAAGACCACCCGGCAGAAAGGCTGAGACCCCAAATCCAACAGGAGGGATGTACAAATGGCCTTAAGGCTCTTATGTTTTACAGAAAAGCTGAATGGGAGATCAAGAGGGAAGATCAGCTAAATAAAATAATGACAAAACACAAGGACATGGAAGGACAGTGTGAAGGGACAGCTCAGGAGTTTTGAAATTCATATCCTATCTAAAATCAATGTACTTTAAGCATATTTCATGGTATTAAAGCTATAGGACATAAAATTCAATCACTCTTGTGGACATTTGAACAAAATGAATACAAACACAGCATATTCCCTGAAAAAACATTCCCCACATAGTGTGGTTCCTGAGGAAACAATAAAAATAATCCAATTTAGTTATGCAGGGTTCACCTTCCCTTGCCTATAATTAGTGCTGCTCCAATGGGGGAAGTGGAGAATTGCCAAAACAGAATTACTAGTCCCGATGAGGACCAATGATCTCTCTTATCTACCATTTTCAAATCCCATCTCTTATTATAGATATTTATCCTCCCTACTAAGATCCTTCACAACTAACTTTGTGATTCTTTTTCTATTTTCATTCTGTTGTCTAGTGCATGAAATAATAGGTGCTCAAAATATATTTGTTAATTGATCTGACCTGTTTTCTTGGTTTGCTAATTCATAGAAGGACTCTGTCCAGGAAATATGGCTGAGGCCTAAAGCTGAAAAGAAGAGGTTCTGAGGACTCCTCCTTCTAGTGAGAGCTTCTCATATGGGTAGGCACCTCCCTGTAGGTTTTACTAATTAATAGCTGGCAGAGCAAGCCCTGCTACCACCAGGCAAGACTCCCTCCACCACCCATATAAAGAGACTGGAAGAGAGAGAGTTGCCAGAAAGCTAAATTTGGGGGGGGGGGCATGAATGTTTGACAGGGGCATTATTTCCTTTCCTTAATTAAAGTGGGGAATGGCGCAACCCCAAGAGAATTATTTGTAAAGACTTTGAAGTACCTACAAGAAGGAGTGAATGACATTTCATGTCCCAGATTGGACATCAGCTTAGCCAATGGGCTGAATGCCCTGCCCTGTGCCATCCTGAGAGGTATGGAAAAGTGGGAGGAAGGGCTGTTGGCAGAGTTCTCTGCATTCCCACGTGTGAAGTTCCTGGGGGTGTCAGGGATGCAGAGAGAGGGACCTGGACTTGACCTGCATTGTCCCTTTCATACCTATGAGGACTACCTGCTCTCCAGGGTATTCCAGCAGCAAAAGGCTAATGGGCAGGCTGCTGGTGTAGACAGTTGGAGGCGATGGAAGTGGCCAAGCTGGAGCAACATCTTCTATGTCATAGAGAGGACTCACAGGCTACTGTTGAACTCAGTGTGAAGCTCCATGACAGAGTCAGCCTCTGGACACCAGCTGCAGAGCTTGGTGCCAAAGCGATCATTCTCTTTCCACCCTAGCTGGGGTGTACTGCTATCCAATCCAGACACCAACCACCCAGAGTTAGCATCAGACTCCACAGGTGTAAGGAGACGGTCCCCAACTAGATTGTCCTTACTTCAGATACCAGCTGCACGTGGGGTCCCCAGGTCACCTATAATTTTGACTGACTGGCAGCAAATTCAGGAGTTCCCACAACCCCTTCAGGTTTAATGAGTCACTAGAAAGACTCAGAACTCAAGGGAGCACTATACTTATGGCTGCAGTTTTATTACAAGGAATACACTTAGAGTAAGGTTTGGGAGGGACTGCAGAGCTTCCATGGCATCAGGATTCTGCATAGAATCAGGTTACAGCACCCTACCAGCTTCTGCATAGAGTTAGGATATATCACCCTACCAGCACATCAATGTGTTCACCGATCAGGAAGCTCCACTGAGCATTGTATGTAGGGTTTTTATTGGGGCTTCATTACTTAGCCATGACTGATTGACTCATTTGCCACACTGAATCTCCAGCTCCTCTTTCCTCCCCAGAAGTCAGGCTGGCCAAAAGTTTCAACGCTCTAATCATGTGATTGGTCTTTCAGGTGACCATCCTTCATCCTGAAGCTATGTAGGAACCCACCAGATAATGAAGTAACATAGCAAAGATACTCCTACGACTTAGACAAATGCAAGGATTTTTGAAGTTCTGTGTGAGGAACTAGACACAAAGATCAGATACATTCCCCATTACACCTCACCAGGGAGAGGCAGAGAAGCAGCCACAACCAACAGGAAATGATTATGAGCTCACATAGCTAGTTAGCAAGACATTTAAAAAACTGTGCCCCTCTTCCCTGCCCCCAAACCAGAACCAGAACCTCTACAAGGGAGGAGAGTGTGGTCTGCAAAGAAGACCATGTGCCTCTCCACTCTACCCCTGTCTGGTCTGGAGGAGGGAAAGAAGTCTCAATCAGAGACACCTGAAATTTTAAACTGAACCAAACTAATGTTAATAACCAAAAAGGATCTTAAAGTTATGGGATTTTCCCAAGATACCATTAAAGTGATGGAAAAGTAGGATTTGACAGCATGGTTGAAATCAGGGGCTAGAAAAATAAAATTGCTTCATAATTTAAACCTCACAGAGCTTCAACACTCATTTATAGCCATTTGTAGCTGGTAGGATGGCTAATATGAAAAAGAGGGAAAATATCAAGTGCTGGCAAGGAAGTGGAGCCACCAGAACTCTCATATACTTTTGAGGAGTATAAACTGCTGCAACTACTTGGGAAAATGTTTGGCAGCATCTCTTAAAGCTAAATGTAAGCATACCATATGACGCCACCATTCTACGCAGAGGGACATGCTCAACAGAAACTCATTCACGCATTTATCAGAAGACATGCACTGTAATGTTACTAGTAGCACTATCCATAATAACCTGAAACTGAAGATTCCCCAAATGGCCATCAATAGATTTAAAAAAATATATTTAAAAAAAAAATAGATTTAAAAAAAAGTTGTGGAATGTTCACAAATGGAATACTATGTAGCAAGAAGAATAAATAATCCCAAACTACATGCAACAATGTGGATGAATCTCACAAATACAATATTGGTATAGAGATCAATCTTAGAAGATAGAGATAATGTCTCCCTTTGGAGCAACAGGCAGATTTGTTTGCAGTCCACTGTAATGATCCACGTTCCTTAAACTCAAGATTCCTCCCCTGCAATACCACCCACTCAATGTGCCAGTGTAGCCTGACCTTCCCCATGTAACCCCGGTAGGATGTGGGCTCAGGGAACTAAAACAAGGAAATGATGATACTGTAGCTATAGAAATTGCTGTTAAGTAGTAAAGCATCTTTACTTTCCACCGCGCATATAAAGAGACTGGAAGAGAGAGAGTTGCCAGAAAGCTAAATCTGGGGGGGGAGCAGTCTCCGTATCCTTTACCAGCATCCCTGAAACTGGCAGGCTAATTTGATAGCTTATAAATAGGGTAGAATCTCAGACTCTTCACAGTTCTTGACATCATCATTCTTCCATTAGCACGCATTTGAAAAATAATGCTTCTCAGGGTGTATCTACTGATTCAATCTATAGATAATACTGGGAGGAGTTCCTATGGAGTTGCCAGAACCCCACCTATCAGCCTTCTTTCCTCTGGTTTAGGTACACCCATGTATTTTCAATTCTTTCTTTGCATCAGTACCTTAAATGTTTTATAGTGTCAGTTGTGCACCCGATCACCCCCGATGAGGTGTGCACAGCCCAGCTACAATTCACTCCGCGGTGCCTTCCACTCAGCACCTGCCAGGGCAGGCGACAGCACTCACGTGTGTCCAGTTAACACTCGCCATACTTTTAAACTTTCCTTGGAGCCCCACCCACTGTGGCACCGCTGTTTGATTTTTCTCTTCTTCATTAACTTTTTACAGTTTGTCTCTTTGCCCCCTCAATGCACTGGTTTCCCTCTCCTCTAATATCTCAAACTTAAGCTGTATGTAACCTTTCCTTTCACTGTACAAATCTCTCTCTCTTTCCAGCTGTCCGCAGAGAGGCGCGTTGCATTATTCTCTTGCTATTTCGTGGGCTTTGTAGGCTTCCACTGAATTCTCCCCTCCAGGTGACACCACATCCCTGGCGTCTCCCTGATCAGCTTTAACATTCAGCCAGGTGCTCCCACTTCTTTATGAGGCTGTCACAAGAACAAAGAGACATCACCACATTTCACATGTCAGCCTAGTGTGAAATTGTACCGACGGAAAATAGGGGATGTCTTCCCTAAATCCCGGGCCCCTATTTTGTTGATGATCGTTTTTTTGGGGGGGTACACTCTTTCCTAAGAGCAATGTTTCAGATTATTTTTAAGATGCCTTGCTGGTTACTGGGGTTCTTTTCCATATAACTTTTTTTTCTACTCTTGAATTTCCCACCCTGCAAAAAAGGTAACAATATCAGAATGGTGAATTAGTCTTCTCTCAATAAAAATGACTATTTAATCTAATTACATTTCACATGAGCCAGCCTAATGCTTCTGAAATAGTTTTGGGTTGAACATTTTCTTAGGCTGAGTCAGATAAACATAATTCTCTCCTTTAACAGACTTCTCCAATAAAAGGTAAAGATGTAATACAATTTCTGTGTTTTAGTTATGAGTTGTATATTAAAGAAATGTGTATTTATCGAATTATATCAGACTTTAGAAAAGATATGACCCTTCCTCTTGCCTACCATCTCAGTAGCATTTCACTTATATCTATTACATGACCCCCATACATTTGAGATTCTCCCTTTAGGAAGTGAGCTTAATTAGCCAGTGGGCTTAAGAGACGTGGCTACAGTGCACAGTGGGGTTCAGGCAAGCTGAGTCTGAGCTGAGCTCCGGAGTCCTGCAGTCAGCGTGCTGGACTAATTTATACTCAAGGGTAAAGTCTAGTTTTGGTCGCTGGCCAGACTGCTGCACAGGGTTAAAGCTGGGGATATAGAGTGCAAAACTGAAATATGCTTAATATGTTCTTCCTCTTCATGCTGTGTGGTATGGAAATTGTTTCCGGGGCCTCTCACCAGCACATCTTTCTCAACTTCACTTATCATGTGACTTTTCAGCAAAAGGTACATTCATGAAAACAAGTATCAGTGACTATTGAGTTGGGAGTCCAAATTAATAGATGCTTATTTCTCTTGTAGGTTACAGGTATTAATACTATTCTGTGTATCTCATTTCTCTGTAAGGTCCATCTTTAACCAAAATTGCTGGTAATTAGCTTTCACTATAACTTCACAGTACATCAGATCCCATGAAAACATACTGAATCTCAAAGTAACCAAGCATCCACCTTGAGAGAAGGGCGGAAGAATTTTCTTTTCTCAAGCTTCTTTGAGCCTTTCTTGTGTCCAGGTTTCTGGTGTCTGACATCTCTTACAATTTTCTTTTTCTCTCCATTTACACTTGAGTTATAGGAAGGCCCTGTGAAATGTCTTTGTTGAAAAGTTCCATGGATGCACAAAGAACCTCACTGAAGTCAGGCTTTGTAGATGTGAATTATGAGGAGGCGGAGTCACATGCAGCAGCATGATGGCATGATATTCCTATCATGCAGGGACGCCATGACAGTGACATTGTGCTTCCTTACTTGACTCTTCAGCTGGTAGTTGAACTGCTTGGAACCTCTTGTCATCTATAGATCATACATCTTTCTACAACTCTGGACAACCCTGCTGACTGCGGAGGTAGGCGGGGAGAGCTGACACTGAAAACACCATCCCTGAGATATGCCCAGGCCACATACCAGAAGCAAAGGAATTACCTTATTTCTCCATTAGAGGACAAGATACCCACCAAAAGTATTCTTAATGAATGGATCTAACTCATTTGAAAGAAAAATAACAGTTGGTGATTTGATTGCTATCCATGATATGTTCTTCTGAAGTATTTTCAGGAACAGGAAAAAAATTAATGAGTAGTGCTAATAGATAATGCTGTGTATAAGTATGAAGAATTTAACTAGTCATGAGAAAGGATTCATTTTGTGAAAGATCATATACTAGCAAGGGCTGCAGACTAAGGATTTCATTTTCCATCTCTGGAAATCCTGAGAAATAGTTGAGTAAGTGATTTAAATGCCATAGCTCGGGAATTATATCTGGCCTGGAGCATACAGTCAACGAATATTTGTTGAACAAATCTAGAATGGGAGAAGCAAGCAGACGTCATCCGTTATGACAGCAAATCACAACTACTGATCTCCTCAGGGACTGATTTCCACACTGAAGTTCGGGGCCTGTTCCTAGGATTCTGATTGAGAAGGGAAACCAAGGACTTCCCCTCAAGGACTGAGTAGGGCACAAGGAAGAGAAGGGACCATTCCAAAGAATTTCTTGAGAAGCAATAGTGGTAAGTTTTGAACACAAGAAAGATCAAGAAGAAGCTTAAGTAAAGCAGATAACTGTATTTTCACATGGTGGTCTTGACAGTGAGTCTTGTCTGCATCAGTTTTAGTTAGAAAGGAGTTTGTGACCACACACTGACTTGTGTCATGTCAGAAAAGTGAATCTTGGCAAACTCTGGGCATTTTGTTTTTAACTCTGATTTCTACTAAAATCACATGCCAATTTGACCTAAGTGCCATAGGTCATAGGTCATAACCCCGTGGTTGTGGCATTCTTCTCTTATGTGGACTGACTTTAGCATGTAATTAGCGGTTGTCTTATGAGTTATAACCGGACATATTGCATAGTCTTAGCCATTTTACTCAAATCAAGGTTAGGAAGTATAAATAAGCTAACCTTACCAAAAATGGCACCTTTCAGCTTGCAACTGTGTTTTTAAATTATTTATTCATGATGATGGTGGGTTTGCATCGTTATTCAGGTTCACGTTCTAACCTCTTCTTTCCTTATGACAAGCAGTTTACTTATGCAAGGTAGTTGGCTTAGCTTAAGGGTATTTTCTGTAATATATAATATGTATAAAATAATATGTAAACAGTCCATGTCATACTTGATCTCATTATCTGCTCCTCCTGAGGATAATGTCTGAACCAGCCAAAAACTTGGGCCAGTAGAAGCTGTTGAACCTTGTCTCTACCAAAGATTCCAGGTAATAATTAAGTAGCCCAGTGAAATATGTAGCTCCCAATTCTCAGTGGTTGAGGGTAGAGCTTGGATAAATAACTGTCATAGTTAATTCCCTAATTCAATTTTAGTTTCAAGGGCTATCTCTTTAATCCACTGGATCAAGACCTAAGGTATTGGACAGTGATGTGGCTCCTGTGGTTCTCCTGCCCTTTTGATGAAGCATCTATGAACAACAAATGGAAAGATCTGGAAGGGAGTACTGGTAAAGCAGAAAACTTGCTTTTGAGAATTATTCAAACCTTGAATAATTCAATGTTGATTTTTCATTTGAAGCACCTGCAGCAGAAACACTCCACAGCTTTCTGTAAAAGTGTGCCGTTTTCAGGGGCTGCTGCATTCCACTTCTGCCCTTCAGTAAGGATCACACATTCAGAGCCCAGAGGGACAAAAGATGTGACTGGCTGAGGTGGCTGAGGGAGGGCTGTGGCAGATTGCAGAGCTCACTTGCCAAAGAGGCAGCCGGGCTTCAGCTCCCGCCAGAGGCTGCCATGCAGCAACTGGGGTGACTGTAGCAAGATTTTCTACTCATCAAGAGAAACTAGAAATCTTAAGTTGGGTTTTTTTTTTTTGTTTGTTTTTTAAGATTGAGCGGAAGAGGAAGGGAGAGAGAGAGAGCCCGTGAGCAGGAGGGGCAGAGGGACAGGGAGAGAGAGAGAATCCTCAAGCAGACTCCCCACTGAGCAAGAGCCCCACCTGGGGCTCAATCCCATGACCCTGAGATCATGACCTGACCTGAAATCAAGAGTCAGCCGTTCAACAGACTGAGCCATGCAGGCGCCCCACAGAAATCTTAAGTGTTTGATTACATCAGTTGATTCTGAAATGCTGGCAAATAGCTCAAAAGCATTTTGAATGCTCTCTGGGCCAAATAAAACACGAGTGCAGAAGATTCAGTGAGGGGGCCACAAGCTTGCAAACTCCACCTTTAACATGTCCTTGAATTTTTGCTGACACCTATGTTTCACATTCTTTATTTTTCAGAATTGCTATAATGTTGCTAGTATGAAGAAAACGAAACCCATTGTTATGATGGTAGCCTCAGCATTTTCAGTAACGAGTACAGATGATTTGTATTTAAACATTATTAGCTAATACAGAATTCTCTGAGTTCAAAATATATCAAATTACTATTTTTTGAGGAAAAGCAAGCTATTCTGTTTTAATCCTATCCAGCACAGAATCAGTCTTAGAAACATTTTTGATTCACTAAAGTCAGAAACCGTATCTCTAAGCATTTCCCCTTTCATTTTAAAACCTGTGTACTTCTAAAGGAAATGCAATATATCCATTTCTGGTTCGTTTACATTAAATCATTAAAATGTTGCTTATAACCCTTTTGATGTCTAAGATGCTTTTGGAAGTCATTCAAAAAATGTTCTAATTCTTTTCTCCCTGTAGTCACATTTTTTTACCAAAATAAACAAGTTCAAACACCAGATGATTCTACTTCTAGCCTAGAACCCAAAACCTGCAGACTCTGTAAATTCTACATAGAGAGAAATGAATGAATAATTTTCCTAATTAGCACTATCTCTATTTATTCCATCCCATAGAAACAACGAAATAAACTCCTCGAGCAAAGAATTCCCATTTCACAATTGCAAGACACAGAATCTAACCGTTTTAAGTATGACTCTGAGGTCAAACCCTTAGATTCTTAAAATAACATGAACTTGGTCATGCAGCTCAAAGCTACTGCTTGCTATTCATCTGAATACACACATAACAAGGGCTGAAAAGATATGCCATATGGGAAAGGGATATATATTTATGAGATGATTCTTTATGCAGAGAGGACATACATCGCTTTATATTCACATTCAAGCAGACAGAACAGATCTTCTGTAAGAGATGGAGCTACCCCCACATTCCCAAGAGCTGTCACTTAAAATACAATTTTGATTAATATCATTTTCAAATGGAATACTGACTTGGTTCCTTTCCTTCCAACAGGAAATGCAGATCTGTAGGGATACAGGCAGAGAACATATGTAAACTCTGGGGAATGGACAATGATGAAATGACCCAAAACATGATTATTCCTTGCTACTTCCTGAAATCTGTTCCTCAAATCCCCAAACTAACAGTTCTCTGAATTTATGGTTCACAAAAGTGTTCGAGGGTTTTCAGACCACTCACCCAGCTCCACAAAAAGTGCAGAAAGGAGGGAATTCAAAGATGTGCACAAATGGGTCAGCCAAGGTTCATTCCTTGAGATCTTCCAGATATTTATTAGGAGTTCATGGGAGGGGATGTTCATTTCTGTAGACACAGGATGGATTTTCCGAAACATAAAGTGCAGGTACTTTTAAGTCTGTGGCTAGACTGAGATAAACTTGTCTGCTGATGACGGGATTGTTCAAATGTAGCATGTCTAGTTTACTCGGGGGCCACCAAACAAAGCAGGAGGGGAAGCCGGAGGTATGCCAGGAAGTTTTAAAATCGCAGGGACTTTCCCAGGTTGGAGAGGCAATGATCAGGTGAACCCACAGTCTCCGTAGGAGAGCTGCGCTGACCTTAGAGAGAGGCAGCTCTAAGCCCAGCAGCCCGCCCTGCATGGTGGGGAGAAGTCCACTCTCGGGAATCTTGTGAAATAAGCACGTGCACTTTCATGCAATCATATTGGCTTCCTTTAGGATTAATGGGGCCCAGTCTCCTTGTTAAGGCTCAGTCACAAAATTAGCAAACGTTTACGTGCTATTGTGTGTGCAAAGCATTATACTGAGCACCAGGGCAGCCTGACTAGTGTTTTTTCTTTCTTCCCCCTTCACTAGCTATCCTTGTGTATATGTGTCTCCCCACACGTAGCCCCATACCTCCCCCACCAAAAAAGCAAATGTGTGTTCTTTTCTTTTCCAGACTCCCTCACTGGCGGCCCTTCCCCAAGGCAATCAGAGGTATACACATTTCTTGGAGAAGAATTAAAATCATTATACAGAAAGAAACGAGAGAAATACTTTGATGTTTATCTTTTAAATTTCCCAAATAGGGTCTTTTTCTCTTCTTAGTAAGTTGAGGTAGAACATGCTTACAATAAATGCACTTATCTCAAGTACATGATTCAGTGAATTTTTACAAATGTACATATACATGTAACCACCACCCAGATCAAGCCATAAACATTCCCACAAATTCCAGAAGGCTCTTTTGGCCCCTTCCCAGCCAATACCCACCCTCTCTCAAGAGGTAACTTATATACTAATTTCTATTACCATGACTTGTTTGCCTGTTCCCGAACTTCATATAAATGTAATCTTAGAGTATACAGTCTTTTTGTTGGCTTCTTTCACTCAGCATAATGTCTTTAAGATTTATCTACGTGGTTTATATTTACACACACAAAATCAATTTCTTGTTCTTTTACATTAAATCATTAAAATGCTGTTTTATATAACCATTTGATGTCTTGTGACAATACATATATACACACACATACACATAATTTATTCATTTCATTGTTGATATTTGAGTTATTTCCAGTTTCTGACTATTATGAGCAAAGCTTCTGTGGACATTCCTGTGAAAATTTTTGATGGACGTAAACACATTTCTTTTGGGTATATATCTAGCAAAACAATATATACTTAGCTTAAGTAGATATTGCTAAGTAGTTTCCAAAGTGATTGTACCATTTTATTCTCCCAGCAGCCACGTACAGAGGATCCACTTGCTCACAACCTTACCAACACGTGGTTTTGTCCATCTTTAAAAAATTTTAGTATTCCAAGTTGTACAATGGTATTTCATTGTGATTTCAATTTGTGTTATCCTGATAACTAATAACGTGGAACACTTTCCATGTAGTTATTGGCCATTTTTATATTCTCTTTTATGTAGTGCCTGCTCAAGTCGCTATATGTACTTTTAACTTGTTGTTTTTCTTTTCATTGTTGATTCATAAGAATTCTTTATATATTATGGATGCTGACCTTTTGTCAGACATATACATTGTGCATATCTTCTTCCAGTCTGTGGCTTACACTTTCACTCTCTTACTGGTGCCTTTTAAAGGACGTTAAGTTCTTAATTTTAATGAAGTCCAATTTTTTAGCTTTTTCTTTTGTAGTTGGTCCTTTTTGTGTCCTGACTTTTAAAAATTGTTGCCTGTGCCAAGGTCATGAAGATGCTCTTCTATGTTTTCTTTTAGAATATTTATTAATTTGGGGAGGCGGAGCAAGATGGCGGAGGAGTAGGAGACCTAGATTTCGTCTGGTCTCAGGAATTCAGCTGAATAGGGATCAAACCATTCTGAACACCTACGAACTCAACAGGAGATCGAACAGGAGAGTAGCAACAACTCTCTGAACAGAGAAGCGACCACTTACTGGAAGGTAGGGCTTGCGGAGAAGTGAATCCGAGGCGATATTCGGGAGGATAAACGGCGGGGGAAGGGCCTCCGCCGGCCGCTTCTGGCAAGTGCTAGAGCCGCGGAGCACAAAATCGGACCTTTTAGAAGTCGGCTCCGCTGAGGGACGTCGCTGCAGTGGCTAAACGGGGGGTGGAACCCTCGCGGGACAGTGTGGACTCAGGACCCTTGGGGTCACAGAGATACCGGGGTGCCTGAGTGCAGCAGAGCTCCCAGGTATCAGAGCAGGGAAACCGGCTGCAGATACGGAGCAGAGTCGCGGGTTCTCAGCTCGGGGTTGCCATAAACTGTGATCTGCAGCCCAGTCGGGGCACGGCTCCCCCAGCAGGGACCCAACAAGCAGCAGATCCGGGGAGACTCCCCTTCCTTCCCGGGGAGGAGCGGTGCGGGAACGCACTGCAGGGATCTGCTGGGTTTGGAGACTCCGCGCGGGGTCGGGTGCCAGAGAGAGCAACGCTCGGTCACAGGCCGGGTGAGCACGGAGTGCGGCCAGAGACCGGGGACACGGAAGTGACTGCTTTTCTCTGGGGGCACACTGAGGAGCGGGGCCCCGAGTTCTCAGCTCCTTCAAGTGGAGATTGGGAGGCCACCATTTCTGCCCTGGGCCTCCAAAGCTGTACCGAGAGCTTGCAGGGAACAAAAGCTCCTGAGAGCAAACCGGAGCAGCTTCCTTAGCCCGGACCGACAAGGGCGGGGCAATTCCGCCTCCGGCAAAGACATTTGGGAACCACGGCAACAGGCCCCTCCCCCCAGAAGATCAGCACAAACAGCCAGCAAGCCAAGACCAAGTTGATCGATCAAGGAGAATAGGAGAACTCCAGCGCTAGGGGAATACTGCACATAGATTCATGGCTTTTTTTTTTTTTTTTACCATGATTCATTATTTCATCAAAGTTAATTTTTGTTGACTGTTTTTTTTTTATTTTTCTTTTTCCCTTTTTCAACCAACATCTTATAAATCCCTTTTTTAAAAAAAAAAAAAAACATTTTTTATTTTTCATTTTTAGAGTCATATTTTATCCCTTCATAGTAGTTACCCTTATTTTTGGCATATATATATAAGTTGTTCTCTCTTTAAAATTTTGAGGTACAGTTTCTTCTAACAGATCAAAATATACCCTAAATCACTAGTGTATGGCTTTGTTCTAGTCTCCTGCCTGATCACATTCTCTCCCTTTTTCCTTTTTTTTTTTTTTTCTTATATCTTCTTTCTTTTTTCAAACAACTTATCTTACCAAGTCCTTTTATAAAATCTTTTATAATTTTCATCTTTACAGTCATCTTCCATCCCTTTATTGTATCAACCCTTATTTTGTACATATATGTCTTTCTTCCTTTAAAATTTTAGGAGGCACTTTTTTCTAACAGACCAAAATACGCCCAAAATCTAGTGTGTGGCACTGATCTATGCACTAGCCTGATCATATTTGATCATATTCTGCCTTTTTTGTATTGTTTTGTTTTAGTTTTTATCTTTTTTTTTTTTTTCTTTTTCTCTTTCTTTTTTCTTTCTTTCCCTTTCTTTTCCCCTGGTGTCAAGTCTTTTCTGATTTGTATACAGTATATTTGCTGGGGACGTTGTTAACCTGTTAGCATTTTGTTCTCACATTCATCTATTCTCCTCTGGACAAAATGACAAGACGAAAGAAATCACCTCAGCAAAAAGAACAAGAGGTAGTACCGTCAGCCAGGGACCTACTCAACACCGATATTAGTACGATGTCGGACCTAGAGTTCAGAATCATGATTTTAAAGATACTAGCTGGGCTTGAAAAAAGCGTGGAAGTTATTAGAGAAACCCTTTCTGGAGAAATAAAAGAACTAAAATCTAACCAAATCGAAATCAAAAAGGCTATTGATGAGGTGCAATCAAAAATGGGGGCACTAAATGCTAGGATAAATGAGGCAGAAGAGAGAATCAGCGATATAGAAGACCAAATGATGGAAAATAAAGAGGCTGAGAAAAAGAGAGAGAAACAACTACAGGATCACGAGGGCAGAATTCGAGAGATAAGTGATATGATAAGACGAAACAACATTAGAATAATTGGGATCCCAGAAGAAGAAGAGAGAGAGAGAGGGGCAGAAGGTATATTGGAGCAAATTATAGCAGAGAACTTCCCTAATGTGAGGAAGGAAACAGGCATTAAAATCCAGGAGGCACAAAGAACCCCTCTCAAAATCAATAATAATAGGTCAACACCCCGACATCTAATAGTAAAACTTACGAGTCTCAGAGACAAAGAGAAGATCCTGAAAGCAGCTCGGGAGAAGAGATATGTAACCTACAATGGTAGAAACATTAGATTGGCAACAGACCTATCCACAGAGACCTGGCAGGCCAGAAAGGACTGGCAAGATATCTTCAGAGCACTAAACGAGAAAAATATGCAGCCAAGAATACTATATCCAGCTAGGCTATCATTGAAAATAGAAGGAGAGATAAAAAGCTTCCAGAACAAACAAAAACTAAAGGAATTTGCAAACACGAAACCAGCCCTCCAAGAAATATTGAGAGGGGTCCTCTAAGCAAAGAAAGAACCTAAAAGCAGCAAAGAGCAGAAACGAACACAGACAACAGACAGTTAACAGTCACCTTACAGGTAATACAATGACACTAAATTCATACCTTTCAATAGTTACCCTGAATGTAAATGGGCTAAATGCCCCAATCAAAAGACACAGGCTATCAGATTGGATTAAAAAACAAGACCCATCAATATGCTGTCTGCAAGAGACTCATTTTAGACCCAAAGACACCCCCAGATTGAAAGTGAGGGGGTGGAAAACCATTTACCATGCTAATGGACACCAAAAGAAAGCTGGGGTGGCAATCCTTATATCAGACAAACTAGATTTTAAAACAAAGACTGTAATAAGAGATGAGGAAGGACACTATATCCTACTTAAAGGGTCTATCCAACAAGAAGATCTAACAATTGTAAATATCTATGCCCCGAACATGGGAGCAGCCAATTATATAAGGCAATTAATAACAAAAGCAAAGAAACACATTGATAACAATACAATAATAGTGGGGGACTTTAACACCCCCCTGACTGAAATGGACAGATCATCTAAGCAAAAGATCAACAAGGAAATAAAGACTTTAAATGACACACTGGACCAAATGGACTTCACAGACATATTCAGAACATTCCATCCCAAAGCAAAGGAATACACATTCTTCTCTAGTGCCCATGGAACATTCTCCAGAATTGATCACATCCTAGGTCACAAATCAGGTCTCAATCGGTACCAAAAGATTGGGATCATTCCCTGCATATTTTCAGACCACAATGCTTTGAAACTAGAACTCAACCACAAGAGGAAAGTCGGAAAGAACTCAAATACATGGAGGCTAAAGAGCATCCTACTAAAGAATGAATGGGTCAACCAAGAAATCAAAGAAGAATTAAAAAAATTCCTGGAAACCAATGAAAATGAAAACACAACTGTTCAAAATCTTTGGGATACAGCAAAGGCAGTCCTGAGAGGAAAGTATATAGCAATACAAGCCTTTCTCAAGAAACAAGAGAGGTCTCAAATACACAACCTAACCCTACACCTAAAGGAGCTGGAGAAAGAACAGCAAATAAAGCCTAAACCCAGCAGGAGAAGAGAAATCATAAAGATCAGAGCAGAAATCAATGAACTAGAAACCAAAAGAACAGTAGAACAGATCAACGAAACTAGGAGCTGGTTCTTTGAAAGAATTAACAAGATTGATAAACCCCTAGCCAGACTGATCCAAAAGAAAAGAGAAATGACCCAAATCAACAAAATCATGAATGAAAGAGGAGAGATCACAACCAACACCAAAGAAATACAAACAATTATAAGAACATATTATGAGCAACTCTATGCCAACAAATTAGATAACCTGGAAGAAATGGGTGCATTCCTAGAGACGTATCAACTACCAAAATTGAACCAGGAAGAAATAGAAAACCTGAACAGACCTATAACCACTAAGGAAATTGAAACAGTCATCAAAAATCTCCCAAGAAACAAAAGCCCAGGGCCAGATGGCTTCCCAGGGGAATTCTATCAGACATTTCAAGAAAAATTAATACCTATTCTCCTGAAACTGTTCCAAAAAATAGAAATGGAAGGGAAACTTCCAAACTCATTTTATGAGGCCAGCATTACCTTGATCCCAAAACCAGACAAAGACCCCATCAAAAAAGAGAATTACAGACCAATATCCTTGATGAACATGGATGCAAAAATTCTCACCAAAATACTAGCCAATAGGATCCAACAGTACATTAAAAGGATTATTCACCAGGACCAAGTGGGATTTATTCCTGGGCTGCAAGGCTGGTTCAACATCCGCAAATCAATCAATGTGATACAATACATTAACAAAAGAAAGAGCAAGAATCATATGATCCTCTCAATAGATGCAGAAAAAGCATTTGACAAAGTACAACATCCTTTCTTGATCAAAACTCTTCAGAGTATAGGGATAGAGGGTACATACCTCAATATCATAAAAGCCATCTATGAAAAACCTACAGCGAATATCATTCTCAATGGGGAAAGGCTGAGAGCTTTTCCCCTAAGGTCAGGAACGCGGCAGGGATGTCCACTATCACCACTGCTATTCAACATAGTATTAGAAGTCCTAGCCACAGCAATCAGACAACAAAAAGAAATCAAAGGCATCCAAATCGGCAAAGAGGAAGTCAAACTCTCACTCTTTGCAGATGATATGATACTGTATGTGGAAAACCCAAAAGACTCCACCCCAAAACTGCTAGAACTCATACAGGAATTCAGTAAAGTAGCAGGATATAAAATCAATGCACAGAAATCAGTGGCATTCCTATACACCAACAACAAGACAGAAGAGAGACAAATCAAGGAGTCGATCCCATTTACAATTGCACCCAAAACCATTAGATACCTAGGAATAAATCTAACCAAAGAGGCAAAGGATCTGTACTCAGAAAACTATAAAATACTCATGAAAGAAATCGAAGAAGACACAAAGAAATGGAAAAACGTTCCATGCTCATGGATTGGGAGAATCAACATTGTGAAGATGTCAATGCTACCTAGAGCAATCTACACATTCAATGCAATCCCCATCAAAATACCATCCACTTTTTTCAAAGAAATGGAACAAATAATCCTAAAATTTGTATGGAACCAGAAGAGACCCAGAATAGCCAGAGGAATACTGAAAAAGAAAAGCAAAGCTGGCGGCATCACAATTCCGGACTTCCAGCTCTATTACAAAGCTGTCATCATCAAGACAGTATGGTACTGGCACAAAAACAGACACATAGATCAATGGAACAGAATCGAGAGCCCAGAAATGGACCCTCAACTCTATGGTCAACTTATCTTTGACAAAGCAGGAAAGAATGTCCAATGGCAAAAAAACAGTCTCTTCAACAAATGGTGTTGGGAAAATTGGACAGCCACATGCAGAAGAATGAAACTGGACCATTTCCTTACACCACACACAAAAATAGACTCCAAATGGTTGAAAGACCTAAACGTGAGACAGGAGTCCATCAAAATCCTAAAAGAGAACACAGGTAGCAACCTTTTCGACCTTAGCCGCAGCAACTTCTTCCTAGAAACATCGCCAAAGGCACGGGAAGCCAGGGCAAAAATGAACTATTGGGATTTCATCAAGATAAAAAGCTTTTGCACAGCAAAAGAAACAGTCCACAAAACCAAAAGACAACCAACAGAATGGGAGAAAATATTTGCAAATGACATATCAGATAAAGGGCTAGTATCCAAAATCTATAAAGAACTTATCAAACTCAACACCCAAAGAACAAATAATCCAATCAAGAAATGGGCAGAAGACATGAACAGACATTTCTCCAAAGAAGACATCCAAATGGCCAACAGGCACATGAAAAAGTGCTCAACATCGCTCGGCATCAGGGAAATCCAAATCAAAACCTCAATGAGATACCACCTCACACCCGTTAGAATGGCTAAAATTAACAAGTCAGGGAACGACAGATGTTGGCGGGGATGTGGAGAAAGGGGAACCCTCCTACACTGTTGGTGGGAATGCAAGCTGGTGCAACCCCTCTGGAAAACAGTATGGAGGTTCCTCAAACAGTTGAAATTAGAGCTACCGTTCGATCCAGCAATTGCACTACTGGGTATTTACCACAAAGACACAAATGTAGGGACCCGAAGGGGTACGTGTACCCCAATGTTTATAGCGGCAATGTCCACCATAGCCAAACTGTGGAAAGAGCCAAGATGCCCATCGACAGATGAATGGATAAAGAAGATGTGGTATATATACACAATGGAATATTATGCAGCCATCAAAAGGAATGAGATCTTGCCATTTGCAACGACGTGGATGGAACTGGAGGGTGTTATGCTGAGTGAAATAAGTCAATCAGAGAAAGACATGTATCACATGACCTCACTGATATGAGGAATTCTTAATCTCAGGAAAGAAACTGAGTGTTACTGGAGTGGTTGGGGGTGGGAGGGATGGGGTGGCTGGGTGATAGACATTGGGGAGGGTATGTGCTACGGTGAGCACTGTGAATTGTGCAAGACTGTTGAATCACAGTTCTGTACTTCTGAAACAAATAACGCAACATATTTTAAGAAAAAAGAAAAAGAAGAAGATAACAGGAGAGGAAGAAAAGGGGAGTATGTCAGAGGGGGAGACGAACCATGAGAGATGATGGACTCTGAAAAACAAACTGAGGGTTCTAGAGGGGAGGGGGGTAGGGGGATGGGTTAGCCTGGTGATGGGTATTGAGGAGGGCACGTTCTGCATGGAGCACTGGGTGTTATGAACAAACAATGAATCATGGAAAACTGCACCAAAAACTAATGATGTAATATATGGTGATTAACATAACAATAAAAAATTTAAAAAAAAAAAAAAAAAAAAAAGAATATTTATTAATTTATTTCACCCTTAAGGCTATTGTTCATCCTGAATTAATATTTTAGTGTGATGTAGGGGGTCAAGGTTAATTTTTCATATAGATATCTAATTATTCCAATACAACGTAGGATAAAGATCATCCCTTCCTCACTGAATTGCAACTCTGTCATACATCAAGTGACTATATATGTGTGTCTGTTTCTGGAAATAATTTTAGAGAACAGTATTTGATGTGCAGTTTCTGGCTTCCAAAGAAAGCTCTTGCAGCCCATAGCAGAAATAATAGTTTTGAAAACCAACATTTTTTATTTGTTGGAGTCAGGTTTGATCCAGAGGGGAAAAGCTCTAAAGAATTTAAACGAAAATTGGGCATTGTGTTAGCTTGAAATTGGAAAAAAGAGAGGGGGGCTAATGGCCTCTCTCCCTAGAGACTTCCATTGGACTGGGATGGGAGGAAGGCGCAGAGTGGGTTGGGACACAAGCGCCTGAAGATGGGGGAATGGACCAAAGCACCTTGTAAGGAGGAAAGAGTCAATATGAAAAGAGATCAGTATGAATTGCATGCGGATCAGGTGCTTGTTTCCCAATGGCCATTCCAGAGACTACGACCACATGAGCAGTACAATACGAGGGCTTCCTTCTGACTGCTACTTGCAAATCACCCACATATGTATCATCTAATACAAGCAAAAACATCCCAAAAGCCAAGATCTTCTGAGACTCGGATGGACATCCTCCTTCATGTGGGCTACACTGTCTAAAAGCAATATCTCAAACAGTATCTGTAGGTCATTAAGATGGTGACAGAGGGAGAACATCCAGCTCTTTTACTTGGGTGGGACTAAACAATGGTGACACCTATCTCCATTCAACAATATTTAGTCTCCTGGACCCGAGGAAGAGAATCATCCCTATCATTAGGCATTTTACAGCTGAATGGGAGGAGTACCATATCATATTTATTGAGACTCAGCAATGTAGCCCTCTAAACTTATTCTCTGTATCACAGAGCTGGAAGCCTGGAAACTACACTTCCCAGACTCCTTTGCCAGCAGAGTTCTGGTTCAGATACAGTCAATGAAAGACACTGATAGGAGGTTTCAGTGTCAGAAGAGAATTCGTCATTACTCTCCCTCTGCAAGCTGTAGGTAAACGTGTAGAAAGACAAGAGTGAGGTTTACAGTGGCTTCCAGGTGAATTCCTATGATTTGCCTGTTGTAGAACTGCTAGAAACACTTCATAATTTCCTAAAAGTAGCAGAGGGTCTCTGCAACTTTCACCCCCTCACCCCTTATAATAGATTTATAGGTATGTAGTTCCTTGCATTAAATCCCTTCTTGCTAAAATATTTAGAATGATTTTCTGATTTTCTGACCAAACCGTGACTGATTTAGGAGGTCACCTTTTTAAGAAACTTTCTTGAAATAGGAAGTTGATCCAATCCATTATTCAACTTTACAACAATTAAATGTTATACATATGAGGAGTACAACTCTTGGGTAAATGGTCATAACTCAGTTTGCTTGAATTTTTCTTTTGGCGGCCATTTCTTTTCTCACCCAATTTCATTTCACCTCTTCCAATACCAACTTTTGACTCAACAAATACTGACTGAACAGATCAATAAAAATTGAGATAGTTTGATAGAGCAGAAAGCATGAAATTTGGAATCAAAAGGCCTTAAATTTAAGTTTTGACTCTGTACTTATAAACTCTGTGATCTTAGACAAGTTATTAAGATTCTCTGAGCTTCCTCTATTAGGTCTAACAAAAACTTTTGCTTTGTCTATTTCACAGGATTTAGTGAAATAATGAATGCACTCCCTTAAAATTGTAAAGTGTTTAACAAATATTAACCACTGTTAATAAACGCTTGTCTTAGAAATGATAGAATGTTAATTGTGATATGGGTCACTGCTGTGATATGTTATTCGTAATAAAAATTTTAGTAATACCTTTTTAGTGATTAAGAGGTAACATTTATTTTAGGTCAAGCACTATTATAGTTCTTTACATAAATCAATTCATTTAATTCCCATAATAATCCTATGAGATAAGTACTATTATTATTCCCTTTTACTAGACAAGGAAGTTGAGGCACAGAGAGGTTAAGTAATTTGCCCAATTTTACACAGCTGGTAAAATAGTAGACATAGGATTCGAACCCAGATAGCCTAGCTACAGTGCTTTCAGCCACTAAGAAATTTGGAAGTTGGAAGAATAATATAAATATAAAAAGAAAAGTGAGGCTAGAAAGTCAGCTGCCCCCTAGTATGCTCCATTCAACAAGGAGACAGAGAGTCAGTCAGTGTCAGCTGTCAGTCCACATTCCTCCTCTTGACACTGGTGTGGAAAGAGACCATGGAAACGGGCTGTGAGCAGCAACAGCAGCTGTGGCTTCCCACCTGGGGCTAAATGGGTAGGAAAAGCAACGCATGGCCAGAGGAAGACCAGAAAGCACAGAATGTGCTCAGACTTCAACAAAATGTTCAGGGCCAGCCAGCTAGAGTACCAGGCCTAAGCCAGGCTAGAGGCAAAACCCCAAGATGGACCTTGCAGCAGCTGTGCTTGGTGACATCGTCTGCATTCTCAGGGCCCATCCGCAAGGGGCCACGCTGGGTAGAAACACTGCATCACATCCAGGAGGAGTGCTACACCCACATCCTGCCCCACTGGGGTGCTGGCCATGCAGCCAATGGCTTTACACTGCTGACCGCATTCTGAAATGCCACCTGGCACTGGAATCCTTGCCCACTTACCATCTTAGCCAACGGACATGGCCGCTTCCTTCCCTCACACTTCCTCCCGCAGTTGCCATGCTCATCTACTTGTCGCTCAGCTTTGATCCTTCCCTCAGAAGAGCAGTAAGAGAAATGGAAACACTTCCACCGCAGTGCTAAGGGAAACAAACCAACTTTCTTCATAAAGCCTCCGGTCCTTTGAAAAACATTTAAAGCCTCCCAGTCATTTGAAAAGTTTTCATACAGTAACAAAAATTACAAAATAGAATAACCGAAGTGGACAAATCTGGAAACAGACCTAGTTTGGGAACAAAGAAATAAGTGAATCTGGTTTTAGACCTTGTATTTCCGATGAAGGAGTAAAGCACTGCTAGGTGTGGCTTTGGTGAGTTACATATCCAGGGATGAACGGAGATCAGGGCTGGAGATACGCATCAAAGCATTGTTTTTATAGGGATGATAGTTGAAGCCATGAGAGAAGGTACAATCTGAAAGGCAACATGTAGCTGGCAAGAGCGAAGAAGCAAAGGCAAGGTCTAATAACTTTTCCCAGCTTTCTTTGGGGAGATGTGGTGGGGCAGAGATGGCGCTCAAGGACTTGAACCAAAAATATTCTAGTCTCCCGCTAATTATTTTTCCAGATCTCTTGGAATGTTCTCTAAATAAAAAGTTGGGAAATTTGAGTAAACTTGAAATTAAGAGCCTTTAGAAAAACACAGAGACATATTTTATTATTGTATTATTTGACATATTCTATTATTCACTCTCCGGGCATTGGAATATTTACACTAAACAGTAATCTCACATGCAAGTGCTTGTCATTTCTCATCAGTTTCAGTTTTAAAAATTAGCATTACCTCAATGGACACCTTAAGTTTTCAAAATATTATCCCAACACACTTCTGTTTTTTCTATTAGTGCTCCTCCTAGGTTAGAAGTTATTAAGTAGATGAACCTCAGAAGTGCATGACCTCACTGATGTAGACTACTAGCTGAAGGAAATGTGATAACGAATTCTTACCGAACAAGGGTCTTGGCTAGGTAAAATCTGAGATGACTAAATATGTATTTGACTGTGGGATGGGCTGGGTACCACCTTACCCTTTTCTGTCCACATCCCACCCCTTCTACCCCAAGATCTATTTGTAGCAACTGAAATAACATGGCAGGGGGTGGGGGGGTGAGTGGCTGCCTAAATAATATCTTCCATGGGGTTCAAATGTATGTAGACATACTTGGAGTAGGGAGGTAGTGGGGGACGTGTGGACAGGGGGTAGACAAAGCAGGTTCCTCAAGGGAGGAGTCACCATATGGAATAAAAAGAGAAATATGGCCCAGTCAGCCAGACCCAACCACAGGGTCTGCCCGTAATACAGAGTGGAGGAGACGGTCCTGGAATACGCAGAGAAGTTTGTGGAACATGGGGTCCTCCCATCCTGCTGTCCTGGTGGCATCTGTTTTTTGTTTTGTTTTGTTTTGTTTAAATTGGAGCTGGGTATATAAACTGACAGGTGTTTGCAGCAATCTGAGGCCCAAGGAACCGGGCTGTGTGACACCCCTACCCACGCCCACCCCCCCACCTGAAGGTGACAGAAGGACTGGTGGCGGCCGGGGAGAATTAGCTGAATGTTGGCCAGGCAGAGGTCTTGCGGAAGGGGTCCAGGTCAAAGGCAGGAATGTGGCTCTGGGAGGCAGGGGCCAATGTGGGGTGGCTGAGGTCAGAGCAGCCGTGGCAGGGGTCCTTGGGGCCTGACCATGAACAGCAGAGGCGGTGGGAGGCAATGTCCCTAAGCGGCTTCACAGATGGACAGAAGACACTCTTTGGGAAGTCATGTAGGTAGGTGGGGGACCATGGAAGGTACTAGATGAACAACTGGGAGTAAGAAGTTTCAAAGACATGGGCAGCAGCAGTCATGGCAGTTCATTCAAACCCTCAGGCTGGCATGCTGAGGGGGCTGGAGATGTAAATGAAACCTGTAGCTCACAGAACAGGTAAAAAGCAGCTGCTTCCTTAATAAGCTTCATATATACATATACGGAGGTCAGGAAAGCATGGCCTTGTAGGTATGATAAATTTTTAAATTCGTTAATTTTAAATTACTTAAGGATTAATGGATGCTTTTAAGATGCTTGCATACAGTTAATCCTCAGGCATTTTAACATTTAAACCCACTCCTTGTTTCCCTCTAATCTTATTGACACTGTTAATTTGCTTAGCAAATATTCTCTAGCTAATGTCACGTCTGTAAGCGCCCCTGACGTATGTAACTGGGGGGACTCAAGCTCTGTTCCAGGGTAAACACCAGACACCTGGAGACCAGGGGAATGAGGCCATCTGGCCCCATGGAGCTTGCCTTTTCTTGGAAGAGACATCTGACAGAAACTGGCAAGGCACTTGGTTAAATAAGGACACAGCCCCTGGTGGGAAGGAATGGGACCGTCTTGAGCATCCAAGAGCCTTTAGTCTGAAGTTGTCAACCCTGACCACACATCAGAACCACTGTGAAGCATTAATACGTGGGGTCCTGTTTCAGGACCCCCGTGACGGTCCTGCTAGGTCAGTGGCAAAGTTATGATGTCTCCTTCCCCTGTGGACCTGCAGCCTTGGAATCCTGGCGTCAGGAGCACACGGTACTGTGAGCTTGGATTGTTCTGACTGCGAGATCATTTAAAAAATGGTGAAAGAAGCTGAAGGAAAGAAATCAGCACTCGTTCTTCACTCTTTTCATCTTGCACATCCTCATGAGAATTCTGGCATGCTGGCCATTTTGTAATATTTCTGTTTATAAAAAGAAGCAGCCTGCCTCTCAGTGCCAAGTGGGAAGGGAAGAGTTGCAACTGGGTGTCATCTCAGCCAGCCACCTTCATTATCGATAATGGAGGCTGGTCACCTTGCAGGGAGGAAAGCTGCGCTGAGACTGTGTCCACAGAGCACGGCCTTGGAGGATCTAGTTCTCTGAGAACCTCCTTGGGAGGGAGGAGTCTCCAGATCTGCTGTGACCTTTGAAATTATTCAAACAAAGTATCTTGCTAGGGGAAGACTGAGCAATTTTACCTCACAGTGTCTTGAGTGGGAATGTGATCTAAGAGAGTTTGTTGAAAATCCCTTCCACCTAATACCTGCTTCTAGGAATTCCGAATCTTCCTGCAGCTACCTAATAAGAATCTGTTAATTCAGGGTCTGGCAAGGACCAGGGAGTGTCCCCTGATCTTAAGCCAAGGGTTCCTTCAAAACGGGTCCTACCCTTGTTCCAGTAAGGCTGGCGGAATTCACGGCCCGAAGCCATGAAAGTGCTGTTAGAAAATCAACAAAGGGTCATGCTGTGCTTCAGATCTGAAACTGTCTGAAGCACTTACTTTGTGTTGAACGCTATGTGAGTGTGTTACCTGTATATCTAATTGAGTTCCCCAACACCCTCATTTTACCAGCTCAGAAATTGAGACTTAGAGTATCTGCCACCTGCCCAAGGTCACACAACTGTCCAACCTAGAAGGCCGGTGCCCCTCCCAAGGACACGCAGGTAACTGCGCCTTAATCACCTCGCCCTCCTCGCATCGTGTGACTGCTGTGTTTCAAACACCGTGCTGGGTGCTCCAAAAAGACTTGCCCTTTTCCTTCTTACAGAAATCCTCTGCAGGGATTCCATGTCCCATTTTAAGGGTAAGAAAAGGGAAGCAAAGCTGGCCTTTAAATGCAAGTCTTTGTGACTCCAGCATCTGCAGTTAACAGCTCTGCTCCAAGTCAGGGCCCTGCCGACACACATCCCACCTGACAGCCTGTTGTCTCCTCCGTCTGCACTGTACTACGTTCTTGGCTCAAAATTACATAACTGCAGAGGAAACTTCAGGAGAATTTAAGTCAGCAGAAGTAACTCTATTCCTAGAGTCCCTGGTGGGAGCCTCGGAACATTCCCGTAGGTGTAAACTGATGCAACAGGACAAAAATCATCACTAATATCAATATACATATATTTACATCTATCCCTTCCCCTTCTGTGATGGTTAATTCTTTGTGTCAACTTGACTGGGCCACAGGGCACCCAGACATTTGGCCAAACATTATTCTGCCTGCGTCTGTGAGGGTATTTCTGGGTGAGATTTACATCTGAATTGGTGGACTTGGTAAAACAGATTGCTCTTCCCAATGTGGGTGGGCCTCGACTAATCAGTTGAAGACCTGACCGGAACAAAAAGATTGAGTCAGAAGGAATTCCTTCTGCCTGACTGCTGAGACATTAACCTTCTCCTGCCTTTGGACCGAAACTGAAAACCTGGCTCCTTTTTGGGTCTTGAGCCTATGGCTTTAGGATTGGGATTTATAGCATCAGTTCTCCTCTTCTCAAGCCTTTGGATTCAGGGCTAGAACTTATACCATTGGCTCTCCTGGGTCTCCAGCTTGCAGACTGCAGATCTGGGGACCTCTCAGCCTCCATAATCATGTGAACCAATTCCACACATCTTACTGATTCTGTTTTTCTGGAGCATCCTGACTAATACCATATGTATAGGTAGATGTATTTCCATATCTATACCCTCTTTTCTCTCTTCTCAAGAGAATTCTAATTCTGTTCATAGAGATTCTTCTCTCTTGTGTCCGTCAAGGAAATTTTTTTTTCTCTGCAAGGCTGGGTCTTTTGGCCTTTTATGACAGAATTAAGAGTAACTGGGGAGGAATACAAAAAGGCTGGGAAGTTAAGGCTAGTGTTGGAACTGAGGGGCATTTGCATCAAAAAGAAGGGAACTGAGATATATATATATATATATATATATATATATGAGAAAATGAAGAAAGCAAAAATTTTGCTTGTTTTCTTTGTTCTAAAATGTTGTTGGATTCTGTTGTTTCTTCCATTGTGTTCAAGAAATTCATGTACAGAACTTGAGTACATTTTGGTAGGGCTGGACTGTGTTTTATTGGCTGCAACTCTGTGTTAAGACTGGTCCACTGGGGCCACAGATTTATGAGAAGCTCCTCTGAATGTTCTCCAGCTAAATAATCCATGCATTCTATAGATTTCTATGTTTTTCCAATTAGGTATTTATTTAGCCCTCAAGGAGAGGTAAACTGCAATGCAAGCAATTATTTCAGATCCCTCTTTCCATGGAAGGAAGGAAGGAAGGAGAGAGGAAAAAAGGAGGGAGTAATAGAGAGAGGGAGAGACAGAGAAATCAAACTGTGCTGTGGTGACTTCTCATAATCCTTGAAACAAGACAGTAACACAACCAGCAGTAAATCAGCGTTCTGGGAAAGAATCAAGCTTGAGTTCCCTAAAGCATCCATTATATATAACCAATCAACTTATCTCCTATGCATCTAATTTAGTACAAGTTATGTACCATCCTTGGGAAAATTGAGAAAAAAGTCACCCAGATTATTTTCTGTGCTCTGCAGTTCAGATGAGAAAACTGGATGTGAAAGGCTAGATCAGTCTCTCCACAGTTGGCACCATTAACAACTCGGGCCAGGGGATTCTTTGTTGTGGGGGTTACTCTGCACATTGTAGGATGAGGTGCAGCATCCCTGGCCTCCATCTGTTAGATGCCAATAGCACTCCTGCCCCCCACCCCCAATTCAAAAGCTACTATAGCTAAACCCCCCAAAATATCTCTAGACATTGCCAGATCCCCAGGTAGCAAAATCACCCCCGGTTGAGAACCACCAGGTAAGATCCTTCCTCTTCAATGCGTAGCAATGTGGGCGTCATCCAGAAGCTTGTTGAAATTGTAGGATCTCAAGGCTCATCTACACCTCATGAATCTCTGTGTTTTAAGAAGATCCCCATGTGATCTGTCTGCACACCAAAGTCTGAGAGGCACTTCCATCTTGCTGAGGCCAGCTTAATCAAAACACTACTGGTCATGTGCCATGAGCAAGATAGTGTATCTTGCCCTGCAAATAAAACCGATAAATAAAATAACATAATCCAGGTCTCATTGACCACCCAGTTCATACCTGTTCAGCTAAGCTAAGTGTATTCTGTAATTTTTCTCATACACATCTATAGAATCAAATAATATGTAGCCAAAAATTATGATGCAGATCTATATTTATTTCCATGGATTGATGTTCATAATGTATCTTGTTAAGTAGAAAAGCAAACTGTAAAATAGTATATGCTGTACAGTCTCAGTTTTGTGAACACAAATTAATTTAAATTACATGCACATAAGAAATCCGTCAGAGTATATAAACAAGAAAAAATTTAGCATCTCTCAGAAAAAGAGAGTATGGGTGGTTTTTATCTCCTTCCTTAAAATATTTTTAGGATTTTTCTGAATTTTTACGACAAGCACATACGATAATTAGCGAAGAGAAAAATCCTGTTTTTCTGTTCTGCAAAAGATGGCCCTAACAGCGGATGCTCAGCTTCACAGTCTGTCCTTACAACGAGGAAGTCCAAGATTCATCAAACACGTCCACGTTATGCCTCTTCTGGTTGAAATTCATCCATTCATTCTCCCAAAGACCACGGTTGGTACGAAGGGTAGACGTGCCTCTGTAACAGGCCCTGTGCTAGAGGGACGTGGGAAGGGCGTGCCCTAGAATGAAGTGCTAGGTGAGGCAGAGACCAGCTCGTGGTTCACTGGTCCATTTCCTATTACCCCTTTGCTTCTTCGGATTAAAGCAGTGTGGGCAGAAATGAGATGTGATTCTCTGGCCCTGGCCCTCAGACACCTGCCAGCTATGAGTTGCTCTACCCTTCCTCCTTAACCTGGGTAGGTATAGAGGGGACAGCTGAGACAGATGGCAGAGTCACCCTGGGCCCTAGCATCACATGTTGAAGCAGAACAGGCCACCAATTGGGAGCATATTTTGGACTTGATATAAGCAAGAAATAATAAAACTTGATCATGTTTGAATGGTTATATACTTTGGGGTTTCCTGTTTTGAATGAAGTACTATCGGTGTACACAGGAAAGAAAAGCAGTAAGGAATTAATACGGGAGTAGTAGCCTTCTGAAGGAGGACTAGTTTGAATAAACTGGATCACCATTGAGCTGAGTCTCACATCTAGGCTTACGGGAAGCACTTACTAGCACAGATGATATAAATGGAAGAAGCCAGATAGTTGGGCCCTGCCTGATAACTAAATGATGAAGAGTGAATTAAAAAGCACTGTGTTTTCTCTAGAAAGATGGTATACGGCAGGAATCTGAGTCCACTGGTCACTAAGCAGGGCTACACTGTCGTTATGTGAGCAAGCTACAGGTGAAAGGCTATCAAGCAATTCCATTAGAAGCCTGAGTCTTCTTGCTTCCTTAAGCATAACAGCTCTGCCATTTAAAATTGCATTAAGTTAAAACTTGGCACCAGGCTTGTCAACCCAGATGTGAAATTTTATTGTCAAACAAACAGCCCAAAAATGTTAAAAAAAAAAAAAAAAAAAAAGGTTCTGGAGATCTCAGGTTGTTGTGGTTTAAAAAGTTCTTTTATTGGAAAATTGAGCCAATAGATAGAAACTTCCATTTAAAATGTAAAATTTTGCAAAGAGTTACTGCTTTAAAGAAATTTTCACTCTGTTTACTTGCCAGAGCCTTTGAAATAGCAGCCAATAACAAAAGAAAACAAATCACTGATTAATAAACTGTTTGGGTGGGCATGTGTACATTCTTTTCCCCGGCTCTCTACTAAAATGAAACCTTGATGCTGAATAACAAACCTTGACCTACAAATAACTTCTCTGTTTTTCATGGTTTCCTTTCTTGGTCTTTTACTAGGCAGGAAAGTAGCACAGTCTGGATGATATATTGACAACTAACGCCTGCCTTCAGAGGAGAAAAACAACTGTCATTAAACAGGAGGTAAACTCTGAACACTGCCCCACCTAGTTACCAGGCTGAAATTCGGCATCACAGGGTATTACGTTAAGCCAAAGCCAGAAAGAACCAGAGAAGCTACCCCTTTAGAGTAAAGGGCTACTTTGTCAGAAGGAGACACTCAGGCTACCTAACACCTTCAATAACTTAGCATTGTAAAACAGAGTCACAGGGTGGGCATGGAAAATGTCACAAGAAGAAGTAAGAAGAATGGTACTAAACCATGGCAAACTGCCAGGAGATGGAGCATAAGTAAATTATAAATCTCTTCTGGAGCATAAGCAGAGACAATGTTCTTGATTAAGCGTGACTATTCCACATCAAGCCATAGACCCCTGGAAGTCCACGCAGACCACCAGGGAGGCCTGGACCACCCCTGGAGGACCACTGAGCTGGTGGGTAACTCTGGGAACACAGAGGCAACACTCTCTGTGGCCACAGCTCCTTTTATTGCCTGAAAGATACAATGATACTTACAGCCCATGCTGGGAGTCTGTAGGGCTTAATAAGTTCATATGTATAGGCACTAAGAAGCTTGGAGAAAAGACTGAAATTATATTATTCCTGGCTGGAATGTTCCCTTTAAAATTCCTTGTAATTACAGTGCCACCCTTGTAGACACAGACCACTGTGAGGTCCTGAGCTGTATCATAAACTTATTCCCACCTAATAAACCTCCCCTCTTGGCATTTCCCTCTCTAAAACGTTTGCTTTTACCCCAAAGCTTTCTCTGCCCTGGCCTACCAAGTTCAGTGGGAATATCAGGAGGCTAAAACTGGACGAAGACCAATAGAGCCTCAAGTATAATCACGCTGTGTTACTGAGGAACTGAGGGACTGACTGAGAAGGACCCTGCATGGAGTTTGAGGGCCAGTAAACACTCACCCGGTCACCTGAATGACTCTCAGACTCAGCTATTTCCTAGAGCTTTCCAACTGGGCTCCTTCAAAACAATGAAGTTCCAAGGGCTGGGCCTGCCACACGTGGACAGTCCATAGCAATTCAATCTCTTTCTGTGTCTTTCTCGCTCCCATCCTCCTTGCCTCCCTCCGTCCCCCTCTCTCTCTCTCTGTCTCTCTCCTGCCTGTGCATATGTACACATACACAGAGTTAATGAGTTGCATCTCCTCCCCTGTGAGGAATTTGTGTGTACTTGTGTGTATGTGCGTAAATTCGGGAGTCTGCAACTCCTTGTTGGGGTGAGAATCCAAGATGTATTTCATTTAGCAAAATCATAGTACTCAGTTACTCCAAGTTTAACAGATCAGTGACTGACAGGTTCCCACAAAGAACACTATATCTTCCTAGTACTCTGCCATCTGAGCACATGTGAGGGTCTCTGCACTCCAGGCCTCCTCTGCCTGGATGTGGACTCACAGGGAGAGAGTACCTGGCTGGATGTGAAGGAGAGATGTTTTGAGACCCAGGACCATAAGCGCTACTTCAGGGTCAGGTTACGTAATGGCGGTGGCTGTGGGGCCATTCTCCTGACCTCATCACAGAAACCAGCTCAGTCTGGGGCCCTCAGGGCTGCAAACTGTGGGAGAATGGAGTCATCGTCCTCATCTTCCTAAAAGGCACCAATAACAGCAGCAACAGTAGGAGAACTCCCCACAACTGCTCATACAGTAGAAGTTGACAAGACAAAGCTCTGGCAGAAGGTAAAACCTGTGGTTGTCCCAGGGTGGCTGTGGACCAACTCGCAGATGGATTCAAGGTCTACATAAGCTGATCTTTGAGAAATTCAAGAAGTGTTTGTGCACACCTGGTGGCCATGGAGTAAGTAGAGCGGTGGCTGGCTTGTTTTAAGGAAAGAGATGCTGGAAGAGGCTGCAGATGGGGGCAAAAGTAGGGGCTTTGGGTCATTATCGTTAACCACAGCTCATTGGTAGTCCCTGGCTGGGTTGGTGACGCCTGGAACATGCATGCAACACAAAGTTAACACTTTCATCAGGGATCATGCCTCTTGTTAGTGTAGAATAGTATCCCAAGGACTGAAAGCGTTAGGTAATGTTCATCCCTAAAGGCCCAGCTTATAGTAAAGAGTGACCTGAGCTCCAAGACATTTTTAGTCAACTGATGCATGCAAAAGCAGTATTTTGGTGTAATTAGAAAACTTGGGTTTGAACCTTAGCTCTTCTTGCTGTGTGATTTGGGCCAAATTACACATGATGAATCCTCTACCATCTGATCTTCAATTTACATTACAATTTTAAATGGGCATAATAATACCAACCTCACAGGATTTATGGGGGATAATTTATTTACTTCATCAATAAATATTTACTGGGACCAACTATGAGTCAGGCAGTAGAGAGAGAATTATGAATAAAAAGAAACACGGTCCTTTCACTTACGGAGTTCATCATCTGGTAGAATGTGAGAAATAATGTATAAAAAGCACATTAACCCAATGGAATCAAAGGCGCCGAACAGACACTTTTATCACTAGTTTCCATTGCTAGTATTTCCATTAGGGCTTTCCTGCCTACAGATAGAAACCCCAAAATAGCAAGGAATTTTATTTATTTTGTGCATTGCCACATAGCACATAGTAGGCAACCAGGAAACATTTGCTAAGTGAGCAAGCCCAAATATCTCTCATAGCTTTTAACAAACTTTCGTAGTTCCTGTAGAAGTAAACATGTTTTGGACTGCAAATGCACGTATTCCCCCACAGGCTGCGCAGGGCTGATTTGTTAAAATGATACGTGTGTCTTAAGTATCTTCCTTAAAACGTGTACATATACATACACTTATTTACATATTCACACTTAACACTCCAATTTGGTAATTGTTACTATGTATTTTCCCTGAACTCTGAGAACTGGCATAAGCTCCACAACTAGGCAGAACCTGCCATGCAGACTCCTCTATGCTCTCAGTGGGGACATGTGCTCTCCCCTGCACTCCTGAGTTGAGGGTGTCATGTAATGGATGCCATTTGCTCATCACTATGATCTCTCTTCAGCCATTCATCTTGTGTTCCAGGGGAGCAGTTTTGATCCCAGATGGCTGACGGAAGATGCACAAGTGCTGGAACCATAGCTGCCAAATGAAAGCAAAGAGTATTCCACCAGATGGTAAGATTCAAGTTCTAGGGAAGCGCAAGGTGCCTTCAGGGCAATGGTGGTCAGAAGTGGTGAGGAAGAGCAGAAGGCTGTCAGAGCCTGGCACAAATTCTTAGACATTTGCAAGGGAAATATAGCAGTTGGGAGGTCTGACCTGGTAGTTTCAGACACCCTGGCCAGAGGCATGCCATGCCTTCAAGAGATCTGAGGCATGGAAGAGCTATTACTAATGATGAGAAAATCATCTCTCCATAGAGAAGATATTCTAATGGGCAATACAGTGTTGATCTCCCAGCGCTCTCCCTCCTGGAATGTAACCCCCGTGGGTGTGCAGGGAGTTGAGAAATGACTCAAACTGGCTTAAACCAGGAAAGAACGTATGCAACAATGTTTCCAAAAGCCCAAGAGCAAACCTGCAGCAGACCTCAAAATAAAGGAGATTCTGAGGTAAAAGCCATAAGGAATCTGACTCTTCTATCTCCTCCTCATGGTGAATGCATTTTCTTTTTACACCCTGGCTTTCTCTGCACTTATGGACAGCACCATTGAAAACATAACCAATAATGGTGTCTATCTACCTATAAAAGACTTTCTCCACTTCATTCCATATTCCTAAGAAGAAGTATTCCTACTGGCCCAAGGTGGGCCTGGTGCCCACCCTGGACCTATGACCAGGGGTTGATTCATATCCTACGAACATAGTCACCAAGAGCCATGGTGGTGGACAGGTGGGGAGGAGCAGTTCCCAAAAAGAGCTGGGGGTGCAATAGGGGTGACTTGCTCTACATACAACCCAGTGGGTCTCCACCAAACTTCCTGATTTAGGACATATAAATGTGCCCACAAGTAGTTTGAAATCAGGTCATAGGTTTTTAGTTGGATGCCAGATGAAGTAGACTGAAGTTGGCCTTGTGGTTGGAAACCCAGGGTCTTTATTTTGCCTCGTGGCCTAAGGCAAAGTCCCTCCTCTGGACATCAGTTTCTTCTTTTAAAAAAATAAATTGCCTTAGGCCAGTGCTATATAAATAGCCATATCAAAAATATTTTTAAAATTCTAATGTTTATCACCCATTGACAAAAAGGCTGCTTAAGTTAAACTGAATTAGAACAGTCTTTACCTTTTACTGAAGTTATGGCAACTGATTTCTCAGATGGGAAGTCCTAATGGGGTGAAATTAATATGTCTGAAAACTAAAAAGTGGGGAGAGTGAATTCATTACTAATTCATAAATGCATTTTCGTTGGCTAACTCCTTCAAAATAGAATCTATTTGGAATGAATAACAACAATGATGGCTACCATTTTCCTGGCTTTCTGTTTGTCAGACTCTGTGCTAAGACTTCATTGGATATTGCATTTAGTTGTCACAGTAATATTATTAGGTAGGCACTATTTTTAGTCCTCATTCTACACATAAACTGAGCTCTGGCTTAAAAAGGTGTTCCTTTTTAAGAATATGTCAAAGTCAAGCTTCAAAGCCAAAAGATCGAAAACTATTGCATTAGCTGATCTTTACCTCTTAAGCTGAAATTAAAGGTGGTAGAATTAATACATTATAAAACTATACAATATGAATGTATGTGTATTATATATTTCATAGATGTGCCCTTTCATCTCTGATATTCCACACTTCCATGCGTGTGTCAGGAAGGTGTAGATGCAAAGGAATGTTTAAATAGAACCTAGTCCCTTGTCTGAAAGGCATGACAGTGTTTCAATCACAGAGCCAGGCACGTGGGGGATACTTTCCAAGCACAAGCTCAACTATATGAGGGCACAAAGGAAAGTTTTTATTGGCCTGGGTAGGGTGATTCAAGCCTTGATGTTTTACTGCTTGGGCCATGTGGTTTGGGAGGTGCTGTCGTAGGGTGTGTGAGTTTGTGATTGCTCACGTGTGCACACGTGTGTGTGCATGGCTGGGTGTTTTCCAGAGTGGAACAAGAAGGATTAACTTTCAGCATTTGGCTTATCCTAACCTATAGCAGATGGGCACTGGCTTTAGGTTCTCATAAAGTTAACCCCAGGAGACTTGTTGAATAATTTATCCTCAACTTTGGAAGAGCAAAGGAATAAGGTGATTAAGAAAAATGGAAAGCCACATGATAATGTGCCATTGATGGAGTGGGCTTGTCTTTCACTGTGGTACATGGTGGGTGTAGTAGTGACTGGATTTGGAAGGGATGGGGAAGGAGAGTGTTGGGTCTGGTTCAGGGGAGCCCTTGGAGCAGACTGCTCCTGACTTTATCCCAGCGGCTGGCAGAGCAAGTGAGAAAAAGCCTCCATTCTCTACTCAGGGAAGGGCCTCAACTTGAAAACATACTGAGCTATGCTAATTTTAAGGCCTCCCAATATAACCATTTTATTTCATCCAGCTGTGGGGCCTGACTTTGACTAGCAAGGAGAGCCAGAGAGAGAGAGAGAGGGAGGGCAGAGCTGGAAAAATCTACAGGATGCCTGTCAGTACCTGTTTTTAACTTAACGGGTGTGGGAGCTGTAGCAGAAGTCACATGGGTGATTTTACATAGACCACCCCCCCCGCCCCCCGCTGACTATAAATGACCTCCTTTCCTGTCCCCACTGCCAGCAGCTGGAGAAGCCAAAGTCCTGCAAACCTCAATCATGAAGCTTTCACATTCATGCTCCCTTTTAATAAGATGCCATGAGCATAGCTCACCACCAAACTCCCCCCCCCACCACCCATTGAAACAATTTTAAGGAGACAGGGTTAGTCAGGATCTGTGGTTGCAAACAACAGAAACTGTTTCTAGCTAGCTGAAGCAGGAAAGGAATTTTTTGGAAGGAGATTGGATAACTTGCAAAATCAATGAGCAGGCCCCATGCAGAACTAGGCTTAGATGTAGATGGTATACAGGTGCCAAGGGAAGCCAGGTCCTGAAAGCACAGCCAAGGTCATTGCCAGAAGGGTCTGATGTCACAGCAGCTCTCCAGGAAGTCCCCAACACTCAGCAACTCCTAACATTGCTGGGACTGCCGGCACTCACCTGTAAGCACCCCCATATTTCTCTGCATCACTCACTAGAGATTCAAAGGCCAGGGCAGTTGCATCCAACCCCACACTCCAGCAGCTGAAAGAGGACCTGTCTGAACTGCTTCTGCTTTGAGATCCCAGGCAAGCCCTGCCTCCAACATAGCTTGGAGGATCCAGAGGCTGGGAAGAAAATTTCCAGATATTTACAACAGAGCTTTCTTTAAAACTGGGAATCCCCTCTTCCCAGAGATGGATAAAGAATGAGTCCCCAATATCATAGGGGCCCAAAGGCTGGAAGAGATGGTTCACGGTTTGTTTGTTTGTTTGTTTGTTTTTACTTTCTAGGCAGTTTAGATTTCTCTGACCTGGGTTCAAAGAAGAATCGATTTTGAGGTTGTATGTCCAGGAAAGTTAACATGAAGGTCTTTGAGCACCTATAGGTATGGGCCCTGTTGCTATGACATCCTTTGAAGCAGAGGAAGGAGCAAGAGTTGGAGAAGTTACCTGCCTATAAAACGATAGTCCCCTCTTTATAAGTTGCCGGAGTGATCTGATCCTATGAAGAAAATCAAAAACAAGTGTTTGTTTCTTTAAGCTCCTCACCAGACATGGCATGTGTTAGGCTGGAGATTTAAGGACAGAGCCCAGGGTGCAGGCTCTACTCGGCAAGTATTTATAGTGAATCCGCAGCAGGCAAGAAAGGCCCCCTAACCACTCCTTCCACTACTTTGGCTGGGTGTCGGGGGTGGGGGGGGCAGGGAGGATATTTCCCAGATGTTCATCTGCTTTGTCTGTTCCCATCTTATGGGAAGCACTGAGGATAAGGGGAAAAACTGCTCTAGGAATGAGAGACTCTGCCTCAAGTGAGCAGTGTGATCCTGGGCACATCACCAGACCTTTCTGGACTTTGGTTTGAAAGCTGTAAGGAGAAAAAAAAAAAAACAACTTCCAGTCTTAAAATTAACCCAAGTACTATGAATTTAAAATACAAAGCAGATTCTCAGTGGCTAAAGAACTGGCAGCTCTAAAGGAATGAGGAAAAAATGTAAACTCTAAGAGCACTGCCCTTTTGAAGTCTAAAGTTTCCCATCTCTAGGATAAATTTGAATTTGGTCTCCATTGGGGAAGTATGTCTGACATGGCAAGTGCCCCCAGGACCAATCACCAGGGGCTGATTAATTTGGTGGAGGCATTTCTTCTCCTCCAGCTGAAGACAGGTGGCTGTTCAATAATAAGCATGCCGAGTGTGACCCAGATTTAATAACAAAGATGACAATCCAATGTAGGAAGAAATAAGAAGAGTTCAGTGAGGTAAGTGAGCTTCACGTGTGACTGTGTGCAAGATGAAGTAAGCACAGCTCAGCTGTCAGTCTGAAGGGCAGCTCTCCTTCCTAACTGTCCACTCCCCTACCCAAGTGCCACCTTCACCGCCACCAATCCTGCCCAAGTCAGTCCATCTGCTGATTCAGAAATACACCCAGCACTGACTGATTAGAATAGTTCGACCAAGAACACTCACTGCCACCTTATGTTTAGTAATGTGACCAAATAAGCTGGATATTTGACTCAAGTGTTCAATTCTCCTGTCCTATGGCTAATCCAAACTTCTCTGAGTTCTTTCCTGGCCTGTTATAAGAAAAGAGAGGGGCAGAAAAACTTAGCATTTGAACATATAATGTGTTTTTGCAGAACCTGTCCTTGGAGGCACTCAAGGCCATGGCAGAGATCTTCCCCAGGGCAAGAGGCTGGGGTTCTTGTCTGGGCCTCCTCTGCCCTCCGGGGAGACAGGATGACTGGGGGTGACTCAGGCAGGCCTGGGAAGCAGTGGTGGTTCGCACTTGAGCTGGTCTCTGGAGACACGCTCTCCTCAGCCCCGGGTCAGAATGAGCGCTGATGGCAGTGATGCCTGTCTCCCCTCTGTTCATGATCTCTTGGACCAGTTCTGATTTTTCACGCTCCATCCCTTGAACTCCTAAGAAACTTGTTATACAGCCTGACTTCGGCTTTGAAGAGTAGGGCCACTGACCCGTTCAGGTGGCAGGCTCTTTCTTTTTTTCCTCTTCTCATGTTAATTGTTAACCAGATGTTACTTAATGGAAAAATATCGGTGGGGTTCTCTTCCTGCCAGTGTAGCAGACTACATATTCAGAAAACCCTGCCTAGTACCAAACACCTAGAAATGCTAGGAAATAATAAGAAACGAGACTGTCGAGGAAACCCCGGGATGCCAAAAATAAAGAGGGGAAGCCACAATCCAGAGTGGAAAGTAAACGTCAAGGCAGGTGGTGATGAGGGGGTTGGTGCCCTTGGGTTTTAATGATGACAAAGGGGACCAGGTCTGTGCCAGATGGGGAGCTAGAACTAGGGCTCCTGTCAAAATCTGGGACTTGAAAAGTCAAAGTGTAGATTAAGGGGAAAAAATGGTGTACCGGCAAAAGGAGATGACAAGAAATATGCATGACTTGATTTGGGTTCTGAGCGGTGAAAAAAAGATTTCCTGGAAAATTCACAGCCTTGTGCTTGTCTTTCTGTGGGTGTGGGGTTTAATTTACACCACCTGCATGGTTGAGAACACCCTAAGTAGAGAAGTTAATTTAAAAGTTTTCCCAGTAAGCTATCTGGAACATCTGGTTGAAGCCCCCACAAATCCTCTTTGGCAAATGGAATCTCCTAGGCCTTAGAAGATTCTCACAAAAGTAAAAACCAGAATTAATGTTAATGAAAGCAAGAGACACAGAGTATTGCTTGGCCTGGCCTGTGAGGCACCCCACCCTCCCATACACCACACATCTTTCCTGGGGTGCCACTGATATTCGGGAAACAATCATTCCTTGTAGTTCTTTGAGAAAACCGACTATTAACATTTTACAGGTAGCAAGATTCAGACACAGGTCTTTAGTTAAGACTTCCTTTCTAAGGAAGTTCAAGTTAGTTCTAGTGGCTATTTAACATGTTTATAGTCCAGTTTAGAGCTGGGCTCCAAAGTCAGAGAGATCTCACTTGACTTCAGCCCACCATATGTCACATGACATTCTTAGCCCTAGAGAAAAAAGGGTCATAAAAATATCTACTTCATATGATTGCACAGAGTTTTTAAAAAGGCAATGCATGCCAAGTGTTTAGCATTGTTTCCTAACACATACTAAATGCAATAGTCACAAAATGTTAAAGTGTTATTATTTCATAATTGTTTATTATTGTAATTTTATTCAATTTTATATTTTCATTTGGAGGCTAGAGAGCTAATTTTATGAAAGTCTACACCACAAGTACAGCACTTGTTTTACATAGAATGGCCAGGATCCTACTTTTATTTGCTGAAGCTTCATCTGGATAATAATATTTTATATGTGACCAGCACTATATAGTCTATAACGCCATTTTGCATCCATGTTCTCATTTTGCTCCATTATTTCCTAAGTAGAATGGGCTAGATTGCATCATTTTGTGTTTAAAAACAACAGGTTTAGAGAAACTGAGTGTCCAGCCCTGTTAATTGCTAGAACAGGAAATCCCCATGTCTTCTAAGTCTTAGTCCAGTGATCTTTCCGATATGGCAGCCCACTTCATTCCTAGACAGGTAATCTTAGAGTTCCTTCTAGGAGCTAGGGCTATAGGCTGGGGATGCTGTGCTGCTCTGGATGTAGTCTGCATCATGTAGTCTGCACCTACCTGGGGAGCATGTAGGAGAGACACCTCACTCAGAATTGGGAAAATCAGAAATGACTTCCCAAGACCCAGGACTCTCACACCAACCTCCAGTGACCACAAGCCATGGTAGCTCCTCCAGATCTCTCTCCCAAAGCCCCACAGCCCAAAACTGACCCCTTCGCTTCCCCTATATGATCCCATCCTTACTGATTTTAACCCAGACACAGGAATTCTGGTGTTCTGATTCAAGTAAATCACAAAGGCCAGTGACTCCCCCATTGTTGGGTGTTTGTCTGAGCAGGGATGAGTTGCTGCTTGAATTTCCAAAAGCTGAAATAGAGGATAGACCAGAGTGGGGGAGGAGAGAATATGGAAGGGAAGGATTAGGTGGGGGTGCAGAGGCACATCTATGCCCAACCCCTCCTTCTCTCATTTCCACATTAGACTCCCCAGGTGACACAAGAAACTGTGGGGCCGGCACGTAATCTGGTCTCCAATGGGAGAAGAAAATGTTGAAGAACTTTCAAAAGACATTAAATTTGTGTTGAATGCCTTTCTTCCTCTCTGAATCCTGGCCTATCTCCCAGCCTCCCCCCAAGTGGAGATATTTTATGGGCAAACAGAAATAAATTAAGGCCAGCACAGAAAATAGGGAGAAAAGGGGTAGGGGATAGGGAAGTTAAAAGAGGAGGAGGGGCCCATTCCTTTTCCTACCCCACCCACCCAGCCACCCCCAGGAAGCCCCAGAACCATTCCAGCTTCTGCAAACCTTCAGTTCCTCCCAGAGCTTACCACCAGGAGAACTAGGTAAGTATCCACAAATTTTAATGGCTTACTTTGCAATTTGGAGCTGTAAAATGACACATACTGCAGTTTCATTAAGGTGTAATTTTTGAGTAAATATTTTTAATAAAACCCTTTAAATCTATTTCAGTGTTTGGGTTTAAATCACCTCTTAAAACTGAATATACATGATAAATTATAGTCACAAGTCCCCCAGTTTTCCATAAGCCTAATGTTTCTAGTTATAAGGTTTTAAGTTACAGGACATTTTCAGCACTGCTTGGAGGTGGAACACGATTTCATTTTATAGCTTGAGAAACATTTCATATAATAAATACACTTCAAATAAATCTATGGAATGAATGAACGTTAGAAAAGCAAGGAGAGTTTTAAAAGGCAGGTGTAGCGGGGCAGGAGAAGAGGGAGGTAAAGTCTAAATGGGTGCAGACATTTCTAGAGACATCTGAAAACAAAACAAAACCTTGTGGGACGGTCTTAGTCCATTCGGGCTAGTATAACAGAATATCATAGACAGGGTGGCTTCAACAACAGAAATTTATTTCTTATGGCTTTAGAGGCTGGGAAGTCCAAGATCAAGGTGCTGGCAGATCCCCTGTCTGATGAGAGCCCTGCTTCTAGTTTGCAGGTGGCCATCTCTCCATTGTATCATCACACAGCAAAGAGTAGAGATAGCAATCTTACAAGGATACTAATCCCATTCATAGGGGCCCTAACCTCATGAGCTAATCACCTCCCAAGGTCCACATCTTCAATGATGCCACATTGGGAATTAGGATTTCAACATATGAATTGGGTAGGGGGAGAAGATACATTCAGTCCACAGCACAGACCCTAGGAGGCTAAATTTCCTGAGACATAGAAGCCTTGAGGACAGAAGCCAGCTAGAACCAGTGAGTTCTAAAGGAAAGCCTCAGCCATGCACAGTGAGACCATCATCTACTTCTGCTCCTGGTGTAGCACTTTTGGACCTAACGTGGGACTCAGTGGAGAGCAGCATGGGTAGGAAATAAGAGGGAAATCTTCCTCTAAAACTCTGGAAAATATATATAGGGAGTGGGGCAGTCCTGCTGTGAGAATGCTCCAACTGAGTGTGATAGAGAATGGAAAGTAAGAGAAAACATGGCATGCGGCTGTGCTGTGCGTGTGGCGCCCGGGGGGTGGCCTGGCACAGGAAGAAGGTGGTACCCGGTGGAAGATGGCCAAGAAGTAGCTACACCCACTGACACAGATCAAAATATTTGGAGGGGCATTCAATAGGAACTGGGCCCCTCATGGACAAGTGGGATCAGGAGGTGGCAGGCCTGATGTAATTTTGTTAATCTGTCCTCAGGATGGGGAGACTTGAGTTACACAGGTAACCGCTAACTGGAACTCCAAACTCCTGTGTCTAATGCTTACGCCCGTTCTGCTCTAGCCTGTGTCCAACAGCTATCCTCAAGTTGATTTTATTTACCAGAATCACACACACACACACACACACACACACACACACACACACACACACACACACAAAGCTTATGAATATGCAGGTCATAAATGTATTCAAACCAAAAGCTCTTTGAATTTAAAGATTATATATTAACAAGGCCCTGAAGAATGGGGACAGATCACCACTGCATAGAGCTTTGCAGTGATTTTAAACACACTGTTACACACATTTCATTTGGTCCACATGATGAGCCAGTGAGGGAAGCACTGAGCCAGAGAACTTGACATAAAACAAAGCAAGTACAGCTATGTAGCTGAAACTCTGTACAGAGATCTCAGGCTCTCACTACCAGCTTCTTAGCAAAGCAAGGCTCCCTACTCCTGTGAGCCAGGCTGATGTGGTTGTTTGAGATCTTATCACTCCTGGAAAGGGAAGAAGTGAAATTCGTGTGGCCTTCTGGAAAAGATCAGGTATTTTGTCTTCTACTTGGGGATTTGATTCTTCTTGACAAGGGAATGGACTTGATGAGCTAATGTAAGGAACCAGTTCTTAGAGACTTGGTTTGTTTTGAATTGTATTTGTGAGGTTTGTTTTAAGATGTGTCTACCTGTCACCGTGACATACACCAGTGTATATGTGTTGAAGCACCCCCTTTAAGAACACTCCACCACAAAAAGGGGCCTGAAAACTTTGTAGTTAACCTCTGCCCTTCCAAATGAAGACACTCTTTTCTGTATGCCTCTAGCCACACCACTAACTGCCATAGCCCTGACGTTTTAATAGGGATGGCAGAAAGCTCCAATGGATAGTATCCTTTAAGCCTCAGAAGACTCTTGAAACCTATGGGCCTAAATCTTCCACTTGTGAAGCAAAAGGTAGTGGATTTCATGATTTCTCATGTCCCTTTCTCACATTAATTCTGTCACCCAGTGGAGCTGGATCTTTACTAGATTTCTAAGGAAAGGTCCCTTTGGGCAAAGAAGGAGATGCTGAAAATCTCAGGAAACCCAGAGATTCATTCATCCATCTGTGAGAGTGACCAGAATTCCTCCTTCTATTACAGCCAGTTAGTAAATGACTTTGTGTGTCAATGGGCTGTTACTGTGGACCCACTTGTGATTTGGGGGCTCTATTTGTGACTTCAGTTCACAAATTTGGCTGCATCTCTTATTCATTCATTCACATATTCTTTCATTCATTCACTCAATACATATTTTTTCATGTAACTGTGTTCCATGTACCAACTATTACTAACTAGATGCTAATATTTAATATGTGTAGTTAAATGGCAGCTACAATGTTAAGCAACATGCATATTTCACCTCATACTCTTCCCAAGAACTTAGAAGGCAATTATTAATAATATCTCCTTTTTATAGGTGAGAAAATGGAGGCTGAAGTTAGAAGAAACACTACAGCAGCTATCCCACATTAGACAGTCTGACTCCAGAGACCAAGATGTTGACCATGGCACTATACTGCCTCTGGGAAATTCAAAGGTGAGTCAAGCATGGCCCATACCTTCATGAGTTCATAGTTTAGAAGAAGAGGCAGAATTGTAAAATAAGCACAGTGAAACTAAATGTTATCCTAAAGGAATGTGCTCTTGAAATAGCATGGGGGGAAGGAGTATCCTAGACTGCCTGGTGGAGAGTATGGGAATCAGGGAGATCACCATTGTGTCACAAGAAAATGAGCATTCAAACTGGGATACAAACTTCAATTACTCAAACATTCTTTAATAAAAAGATAAAATACAGCTGAAATCACTGTCAACAGGCTTATAGCTCTTATGGAACAGGTCAGCCCTCATTGGCAAGAGAGATATGAGATGCTTCCCAATAAATTATAAATGAGGGAAACTTTGCCCTCAGAGAGGTAAAGTATCAGCTATACAAACCTGAATAGTGTCTCAGTCCACTTGTACTTTTATGACAAAAAATTACAGATGGAGTGACTTATAAACAACAGAAATTTAATTCTAATAGTTCTGGAGCCTGGAAAGTCAAGATCTAGGCGCCAGCAGATTGGGAGTCTAGTGAAGGCCCACTTCCTGGTTCATAGATGGCCATCTTTTTGCTATAACCTGACATGTCAGAAGGAGTGAGAGAGCTCTCCAGGGTCTCTTTTCTAAGGGCACTAATCCCATTCATGGCACCTCTGCCCTCATGATCTAATCAGTTGCCAAAGGCCCCACCTCCTAATACCATCACTTTAGGGGTTAGGATGTCAATATGAATTTGGGGGAGGACACACAAATATTCAGTCTATAATAAATAAAAATATACAATGTCCATGAAGTTCTAGCTCCCTTACAGGGCAAACCTATCTGAAAGTGTTAACATAGGTAAATAAGAAACACTCCTGGGGGTGCCTGGGTGGCTCAGTCGGTTAAGCATCTGCCTTTGACTCAGGTCATGATCCCCAGGGTCCTGGGTTCGAGCCCCACGTTGGGCTCCGTGCTCAGCGGGGAGTTTGCTTCTCTGTCCCCACGTGCCCCTCCACCCTGCTCATGCTCTCTCTCTTGCTCACGCTCTCTCAAATAAATAAAATCTTAAAAAAAAAAAACAACCACTCCCATCAGAAAGAATGATCAGCCATGTTTGGTGGTCTTCAACAAGGAGAGATTCAAAACTACAGATTGATGCTGCCCCTCTTGGCACTGTTTAGGAGAGAGTATGCCCTTTTAGGCCAAAGCTAGCAATCCAATGGGTCCACTCACATCTGGATGTCAATTCCTGATGACCACAATAAACATCCCCATGGTAGAATAAACTCCCCTATTTCTGATCCCGTAACTTTGCTTCCCCGGGAGCTTGTCTACAAGGAGAAAGTGCTTTGGTCAGCCAATTTGTACATCTGCTTGGGCTTGACAATAACATTTCTCAGTGTAAAATAATAAATAAGCCTCCTAGCTTCTGTATAAAATAATAAATTAGGCTTCTACAAAAGCTAGGTGAGAAAACTGAGACACAGAGAGGTACGACAGATTCTCAAGAATTCTCTCTGTAACTCTTCTTAAATTATCATCATCAAAGTAAGACATCACCACAGGCAGGGCACTCCCCAGATTGCATGGAGCCCTTACCTACATAAACAATTTGATTAAAAAATAGGTTACAAAATTCATGGGCTCCTGTGAGGTACAGGGATTTTGCAATGGAGACTTGAAATACCAGGTAGAAAAGAGGTCTTCATGCATTTGCTTATTGTTCAGTAAGTGCACATGAAGATCCTTCCAAGTGTCTAAGCACCAGGAAGAGCTAACATCTATTTTCTCTTTGTGTTCTTTATTGTCAAATGCACTGTTTCTGCCAAATTTCATATCTGTCACCATAAGAAAAATGGAGTAATGTTGGTATTACTGATGATGCCTTGGCTCTTCAGAACCCGTTTCTATTGAAATGATTTAGATGTTGCCTCTGCTTATTCCTCATACTGCTGATTTAATGCTGGTGAAATCTTCATTCATGACACTGCATCATTCATCTAGCTATTTGTAAATATTGGCTTCCAGTGACACTCTCAAATATAGTTACTGGGGTTCATTGATGATGACCACAAATGCAAGTCTTACTAAGAGTATGTAGGAATGTATGAGCAATAATTCATTTTCTTGTCATAGTGAATTTATCACTTGGAATTTTATAGCATCAACATAGAGGAGCACATCTTCCACGTATATCTTCTTTTGAACTCTTTAGGCCATCAACAGTGTCTTTATAGATTGTGATCTCTTTCAATGTTGACTGCACTCCTGCCTTCCACACGCCTCCATTAACAGGGGATGTGGGTGAGGGGCCTGGGCAGCTAGAATACTGGTCTCATTCACACACAGAATGTTCACTATTTATCTGGCAGGGATTCAGACCCACCCAGGAGAGCGTGAGGTCATTAACTGAAAAGGACTGTTGGCATCATGGAACAAAAGCTTTAAAAGCCCTGTAGAAACAGGTGTGGCCACCGTAGAGAACTACCTGACATGTGGTATGGACGCTTTGGAGGGGGGGCGTGACTGCCCAGTGTACCAATAGGAAGCCAGATGGCCACCCCTGCCACCTTTGGGTGTTGCAGCCCAGAGGCAGCCTCATGGTCAGAACACGGATGGGTCAGAGCAAAAGCATGAACCCACCATGCAGCTATAGGCCAAGAGTTGATGGTGGACTTCTGTTAGCCCAGAGCCCTGAATTCAATCTGTGTCAAACGCGAATAAGCACCACCCAAATTCAGTATGTCAGCACCATCCTAGAGGCCCAATTCCAAGAAAAGGAATCACCTGCTGGCCAAAGGGAACAATCTGCACACTGGGCCACTCTGGTAAGCATTAGTTAGGGGCAAACTATTGTCAAACTACTGTCCCAGAAAATTAGGGACAAACTATGAATTTGTGTCCCCAAATACATAAGTTGAAATCCTAACTCCCAATGTGATGGTACTAGGAGGTGGGCCTTTGAGAGGTGATTAGGCCATGAGGATAGAGCCCTCACAACTGGGATTAGAGCCCTTGTAAGAAGAGACACAGGAGCTTACTCTCGCTCTCTGCCCTCCACCATGCGAGGAAACAAGAAGACGGTCATCTCAAAACAGGAAGTGTGGTCAAACTGGACACTAGACTGCTGATGCCTCGGTCTTGGGACTTCTAGGTTCCAGAACTCTGAGAAATAATTTCTGTCATTAAAGCCACCCCACCTTTGGTAGTTTGTTATAGCAGCCTGACTAAGCCAGTTACGTTATATAAATACAAACCTCAAGGATCTTAAATTTTGGTTCTTAAATCTATTGAAGTAGACTCTGGCCTAGGAGTCAGGAGACCTGATATTTTTCTTTAAAGATTTTATTTATTTATTTGTTAGAGAAAGAGAGACAGACAGAGCGTGCGCATGTGCGCGCACACACACACACACACACACACACACACACACACACACACACACGAGTGGGGGGAGGGGCAGGCCGAGGAAGAAGCAGACTCCTTGCTGAGCAAGGAGCCCAATGTGGGACTCAATCCCAGGACCCTGGGATCATGACCTGAGCCAAAGGCAAATGCTTAACCAACTAAGCCACCCAGGCGTCCCTGGTTTTTTCTTATATTACTCTTTATTTTGATATCATTTTAAACTTTTAGAGAATTTACAAAAATAGTACATAGAATGCTATATATCCTTGGGCGCCTGGGTGGCTCAGATGGGTAAGCGTCTGCCTTCGGCTCAGGTCATGATCCCAGGGTCCTGGGATCAAGTCCCACATCAGGCTCCCTGCTCCTTGGGAGCCTGCTTCTCCCTCTGCCTCTCTCTCTCTCTCTCTCTCTCTGTCTCTCATGAATAAATAAATAAAAAGTTTAAAAAAAAAAAGAATGCTATATATCCTTTATACAGATTTGCTAAAAGTTTGCCTTTTGTCTCATTAGCTTTATCATTCTATCTATAATATATAATATATACATGTATGTATATGTAGATACATATTTATAAACACATTCATTTTTATATATACATTGTATGTATATATATATATTATATTTATATATCCACGCATTTTTCCTCTAAACCACTTGAGAGTGATGGAGACTCTAAATGTTTGCCTCTAAATATATTACGGTGTATTATCCTAAAAAGAAAGACATTTTCTTACACACATTATAATTACCAAAATTTTAAAAATTAATATTGATAGAATATAGTTATCTAAACCACAGTCTATTTAAAGTTTTGTCAATTGTCTCAACAATTGCTGAAATCCTTAGACTATATAGATAACTTGTTTCTCATCAAGACTTTTCATTCTCTAACTTTAGCATCCATTGATAACTTTATAAATCAATCAGTTCTTCTGTATTTATTATCATTCTAGTTAAAGAAGAACTTCCCTTTCTTCCCCATTTGTTTATTTACATCAGTATAGAATTAGAATTTTTATTCCACTCAATGGGTTATAATGTTCTACACTTATTTTGATGTTCAAATTGTCCCAGGTTTAAGAAACATGGACTTTAATACCACTTCTGACCCTAAGAAGCTATGTGAACTGGGGCAAGTCACTTTGCCTTTCGAGTTCCAGTTTCCATTTTGCAAGACAAAGGAGCTACGCTAGAAAATCATTAATTTATTTTTCTTATGTAGGCCTCAAAAACTAAGATACCTAATTTTCCTTCTCTTCCTTTCTAGAGGCTTTTTTTCCCTTGTTGTTTTTGTTTTGAGAGTATTTTTTAGTCTGCTTTTAAAATCATCTAAATAGCCATAATAGTGGATCATCAGCCAAAAGCAGCACATGTGATTAGCTAGTTCATTTATTTCTTAGCATGAGGAGAAGGAGGAGTAGAGTATGGCCTTTTGTATCAAAAGGATGGAATAAATTGAAGACCTCTGACCCTCAGCAGGAAATATTTGCTGCCTCCTCTGACAATGGCAGCTCTGCTCACATGGGGCATTGTTCTTGGAACTAATGGCCAGAGAAGAAGCAATTCTCACCACCTCTTCATCTTCCCTCACTTCCCTACCATTTCCCCACCCGCCGAGATGCCTAACTCCCCAAGCTCTGCGGTTCTGTCTTTCCCTTACATGCTTTATGACCAGGGTGGGTTTGGTTTTATTAATGAGAACTGGCAGGGTGATTTGGAGAGGAAGTGACATGTGAGGTCCCTTCTGTGCTCTCCAATGACTCTATTACAGGCAAACAGGAGGAAGGCTTCTGTTCACAACTGCATGGTTAGGGTGTCATGTATGTTGTGTGTGTGTGTGTGTGTGTGTGTGTGTGCACGCCAACATGCCCATACACATACTCTGCAAGAAACACCAATTAATACCTAATTTTTCATTTCTGCTTTTTAAAAAAAATTCAGATACTGTGAGATGTACATTGCTATTTAACTGAGTTATAATTTTATTCTTTGGTTGCAATGCTGATGAAACTAATTAGGACCACTTTTAATGAGAATTAAGGCCAAAGGAACAAAGGTAAAAAAAAAATGAGGAGCATATATATGAAAAAATGCTTCCTTTGGTCATTTACTATCAAGGATTTCTGGCAGTTTTGCTTTCTCATTCTTCTCGCTTACACCCAGGTCAGTAATGGAGCAGACTAAACAGAAAGGGTTTGTTCTTTGCTTCTTTGTTTTAAATATTCCTATCAGCTTCCTAGTGTACTGTCGATCTCACTATGAAAACAGTTCTTACCTCATCTTTCTTAGGATTATGATTTGGGGAGGAGAAGAAGGAGAAATTATTTATAGACATTTAAATTTTGTTTTCAGGCAAAAACAAGCCCTGGGAAATACATTTCCTATGACGAGATTCCCTGTCATTTGAAAATACAGACATTTTTTTTGTTTGCTAACATCCCTAGACGTTCCGTTTTTTGAGGAATTCCATGCAGAAACCTATGTTAATCTAAATATCGATTGTACACAAGAGTTTAGGCGAGCTCCACTACAAATCAGAAACCAAACAATATCTTTAAAAAGATTAAGAATATGGCGAACACATAGCTTTTATTCCATCCACTCAGCATATTAGTGTACAGATATTTTGACTATGCCAGCAATCTGCAGAAACCTTTCTGAATGGAGGAGCTTCTAGAATATAATGACTCCAAGAAAATGAGTTATTCTTGTTATCAACTGGGGACAGTCGCCATTCATGCTACAGAAGAAAGCAGATCTATTGCAGAGCATGAAATTAAATTTTCCAGGTAGCAGCAAGTAATTGATACCGTGGGGCGACCTTTGCCCACAACCGCCAATTTCAATCTGTAGAGAACAGCAATAGGGCCAGCTACCCTGTTTGACCCCCGCAAGCTGAGCTTGAAAAACAAGACATTTGAGTAACTTCAATTTCTCTCTCATAAATGCTCCCCATTTTTGTTACCTTTGTTCTCTCAGCCTTTGCTCTAATTCGTATTTCCCTGATGGTCTTATACATCTTTTATGAAATTATTAACTCATCCACCTAAGACACTAAGTGAGAATCAGTTTTATCAACTTACTCTGTGGTTCAGAGTTTTGGGGGTTTTGTTTGTTTGTTTTCTTGCTTTTTGGTTTCTCTGGAGTTTTTCTGTAATATGACTTTAATTTTTCTGGGTTTTTAGATCCTACCTTTAAAAATTTATCATCAGAAAGGTTTTTGGAAAATAGAAAAAGGTAAACCTAGATAAACCACACCTTTTTTTCTTATGGAATACTCACTTATATATTCAAAATTAATTGGTTTCTTCTGCATTGTGGCAGAGCATCTATCTCCAAGAATGAGTTTTAGGATATTAAATTTATTTAAAGATGAAGTTTGGAGAGGAAAGGCAACCAACAGAAAAGAAAGTATGTGCTTGGCTTTGGGAATTATTTTAAAACTAAATTGGAAATTCATTCCATAATTTATTGCTAGTCTTGAAATTTTTAACATGGAGTATGCAATAGCTCCCAAATTAGGACTATTTGGTTCAAAGCTCCAGACCATTTTAAACCCCTTAGGTTAGGAAAATGGACTGAAAGCACTAATGTAGCAATTTAGGGCATAAATTATGTAAGTGCAAAAAGCAGACCAGAAGATCACAGCAACTTGAGCCAATTTAGATTTTAATCAGATTTCTCATTCCAACTTTAATTAAAGTGTTTGACTTAGAAAAATGGCTATTAGAAAAACTGACTGCCAGTAAAGCAAAAGAGAAAAATTAATTGGAAAAAAATGTGCCCTGATTGCTCTGAAGATTCATAGCATATGTTAGAAAGGGAGCAGAAGAATGCTTTAATGAACTATTCTGACATACAGTAGTATTTCTCTCTCTCTAGACATATAGAAAAATATGTGTTGTGTTTTTCTTCTTCCATGCTGACATAAGTAAAAATAATAGAAAATACCTTTTTTATAAAAATTTAAACTCTAATGATACCCCCAAACTAACAGGCTACAGCTTATCATTAACTTCCTCTGCCTGGTTTGGTCAGGCTGATTTCTGTAGCAGTGAATCAATCAGCTAATATTTGTTCAGTCTTTCCTGGCCCAGGTACTAGGAGGATTCTTAAAGAAGTATGGAACATGGTTCCTGCTCTTGGAATTCTTGTAGTCTTACTGAAGAAAGACAATCAGATCTCAAGCCTGAGAAACTGGATGGCACAATTCTGATGCTTATAAAAGCTGAGATACAGGGGAATCTGTCTAGTTATAGCAACTCCACTGGTATCTATGAAGGTGGGAGATTGAAGAATGGACAGAATTTGGGTAGGTACAGAGGTGTCCCAAGTTACTCTAATGCAGGGGGCAGTTGCCTAGGCTGAGGCAGGGGAGGGAAGCCAAGCCTGACGAGAATGGAGAGTTTTGTTTTTTTGTTTTTTGGGGTTTTTTGAGAGAGAGTGGGGGGGAGAAAGCACATGTACAAGCAGGGGGAGGGGCAGAAGGAGAGAGAGAGAGAATCTTAAGCAGGCTCCATGATCAGCGCAGAGCCCAGCATGGGCTGGCTAAGATCATGACCTGACTGAAACCAAGAGTCTTAACTGACTGAGCCACCCAGGTGCCTATCTATCTATCTATCTATCTATCTATCTATCTATTTATTTATTTATTTAAAATCAGAATGGAGAGTTTGTATAGCAGAATGGAGGTGTAGGAGTTCAACTGACCTGGACCCCGAACACCAGACAAAGGCATTTATATCAGATAGGATGTATCTCACATTCATTAGGTACTATTACTGTCTGTCTGGACTTTGAGCCTTTATATTATTTCTATTATCTCTTTTCTAGGTGCTGGAGATCTAGGGGAGAGAGGATGCAACTTTTAGGAAGATCAGTCTGGTGGTTTGTGAAGATTGCATTGTCAGGAGACTGGCTGCAGGGAAGCTAAGAGGCCGCTGTCCGGCCCAGAGAAGAGGTGGGCCTATCTGGCCTGAGACGGATACAAATGTGATGAACGCAAAAAGGAGAATGTGAACCACTGTCATTCAGCAAAAAATGTTTGACACTTTCTATGGGCCATCCTGGAGGTATAAAATCAGTAAGACTTGGTGGGGGAGGGGGAAGCTCCTGGTCACGTTGAGTCCACCTAGTAAGACCACACTGCCAGTACTCTAGGAAGCACAGATGCAGGCTCTATTACACCTGGCTTGATGACAAGAGATTGACATGGCAGGAGTGTGCGGAAGTGCCAAGAAAGCCTTCACCTGGAAGATGATGTTTAGCTGGGCTGGGAAGAATAAGCCAGATTTTGCCAGGCAGAGAAGAAATAAAACACAAAAGCAGAGGATCAAAATTAATTGGGAGGATAGGCAAGCATTAAAGATAGAAATTTTAAAATTGAATGAAAGAGGTGCCACCATCTTTTTTGGTCTTATACATCCTGTCTCTGGGACTTTCTAAACAAAAATTTTTTAAAAATTAAAAAAAAAAATAAAGGAGGAAGAAGAGATCCCATACTTTGGCAAACACCAAAACACTTAGAAATAAAGAGGCAGAATACTTCAGTCCGTGGGACAAGGCTTCAGTGCTCATGCTTCATTGGGAAGAACAATCATGGGAAGTGAGGCAGGCATGTCAGTCAAGGTAAAGGCATGCATTTCTGCAATGACTGCTGTGTCACAATAAGCCGCAGGATGTCTCCAGACAAACTGTATGAAAAACGCTATCTCAGAACAATACATCAAAGGGAGGAATCAAGAGAAAGTCCCCTTCCTGTCTCCCTCCTGCCTCCCTCCTGCCTCCTCTTTCTTGTTTATCAAACAAACACCATGGGAGTTCTCTTCCTATATTTCTGGGTTGGGTCATCTGGCCTTTTTTGGCAACAGACCTCTTTTAAGGAAGCAGATCTGGTAACCTATGGTGTGGCATTTTATGGGCTTAGAAGTGGAGGAAGAGCTGAAGACCACACAGAGGCAAGCATGAGATCCAACACAAAGTCCTTTGCCTCAGCTGCCGGTCCAGGGGCCGAGGGCCCAGGGGACAGGTGAGGCCAGGGGAATCTGATGAGGCCAGTAGGATGTGTGCTATATGAGCTATCTTATTACCACACATATATCTCATAATTATTGTGATCAGTCCTTCCCTTATGCCAAGAGATTTCCAGACCACTGCTTCTTTGATTTCTCCTTTCTATATCCCTGATGTGCCCAATTATTTAGATATTTTACAAAGGCAGCTTGAAACAAGGAAAAGCAAAACCCATGTCAGTTAATGCTGTCACTTAGAAGCTCACTGACAAAACTGGCTAAGCAGGATAGAGATGAATAAGGACAGATGGCATTAAATAAAAGGATGGGAGAGAAGCAGGTTCCAGATCATATTTTCTTAAGCTTAGTTTTCAGCAAAATCTTTTCTTACTTTTAAATGGAGGGCAGTGGAGGACTGTGTCCATTTCCTTGAAACCTGATCCCTTTCTTAGGAGAAAAGCAAGGACACGGGGTGAGACTGACCGGGAAGGAGAGGCACATAGGCGCTCTGAAACACAAACGTTTACAGTCAGTGCTCCTGGGAAAGCATGGTTAAGGCTGCCATGAGATGTGCAGAGGTGGGATATTTCAACTATTTCCCTCACAGCCTGATCTGACATATTCATAAACTTGTAAACTACTGTAGGACAAACCCTTTATTTATTTATTTATTTTAAAGATTTTATTCATTTGACAGAGAGAGACAAAGCGAGAGAGGGAACACAAGCAGGGGGAGTGGGAGAGGGAGAAGCAGGCTTCCTGCTGGGAGGGAGCCCGATGAGGGGCTCGATCCCAGGACCCTGGGATCATGACCTGAGCCGAAGGTAGACGCTTAACGACTGAGCCACCCAGGCGCCCCAGACAAACCCTTTAAAACAAAAAATAAGACAACAAAAAACAATGCTTTGAGTTCATACACAGAAATGGTCTATGTGGCAACCAGCCCATAAAAAATGATCACAAGCCTTCTCTGGAAGGTTGCTCTTAAACTTGAAAATGATGACATTATCAGCAATTGGGTGGAAGCCTCATGTCCATCTGAACTGTGGCTCTGCTGGTTCCTTCCTAATTAAACTCCGTCCCGCTGACTCTATAATTCAGCAGGGGCCTATAGATGCTCCTCTTTTAAGTTAACTCAGGCTGTCTGCTCATTCAAGCTAATCCTTATAGTGCTTTGCAAAGAATGAAAAGGAAAAGATTAGCAGTACCTGAAGCTACAAATGGAAAGCCTGTGGGTGGAAGAAGAGGAACCATTATTTTTCCCTTTTGTCGGAGCCCTCTATTTTTGAAGCTGTTCAATATAACTAATTAGAAGAGAGAATTCTGAATGTACCATCTTGCCATGCTTATAGTTAAACAACCCATGTAATTACTCTTTTTGTCTAAAATTTGGTATCAGGTAAAATTTTACCTGATGTTTACATCTTTTTTTCAAAATTCGCTCATTTTCATACCACCTTAACAATTTTTGCTATATCTCTGGATCACTTTTAAATTGACTTACTTTGAAGAAAGTAAATGGCTCTTCAGCCTTATTTAAGCGATAATATTGTGAAATTTCAATTTTGATGTGCTCTGTATGTACATGCATTTGTGCACGTATCCTTTCTAAAATGTATAATCTCATCTCATCCAAATTTCCTAGGGTCTTGGAGAATAACAAAGTATGGAGTGGCACTCTTCAATTCAAGTACTGAAATAACAAAATGGAAAGAAAAACAGAATCAGGGAACCTCTACATTGCTAGAAACATATGGGAGTCCGAACTGATGTGTTTGTTTGTGAAAGGGAAACATTGCAATATTTGCCACCTGACCTGAATCTTTAATCTATCTGTGCACTAAGAAATACTCTCTCTAAATCTATATCTATATTCACCCTTATTCATCTTTTTATGTTTTTGTCTAGTAAATCTATAAATAACCAACCAAAAAATGTTAAATCACATCCTATATAAAAGCATCCCATGTTAGACAATTTGTTAAAAGATGGCTCATGAATTTAGTTGGTTAATTTGAGGAGGGTAGGGAAGAGCTCTTTGACATGTGGGTTGCTATCACAGAAACTCATTTCCTGGAGATCCAATCACTGAACCTGGCACACTGGGCAAGTTTGTTATGTGGGTCCATCAGAGCCATCTGAATTGATCCTTTGCAGAATCTGCACTCAGACCTCCTGCCACTTTTTCTGCAGGAAATCTGGCCCCAGTTCACTCTCCTTAGAGAGAGTCACATAGAAAAGCAGATGTAGACAGACTCTTAAACATCAGCACATTCATTAAAATAAAGTATGGTTTAGATTCAGAGGAGGAAAACAGAAGGAGTTCCACTTTCAGAATAGTGGTGTGAGGAGCTCCATGAAATCATTCCCCAGCAACCGTAACTAGTGAAAACTATTTTTAAAAGCAATCATGTAGTCTCTGGAAATCATCCTAAGGACAAACATCAATTAAAAACATTAATTCAAGAAACTCTACTAAATCTTAGAACAGTAATAGTCTGTGGCCCTTAAGGTACAGCTACAAGTCATGCTCTCCCTTCTCCTGCCTTCTAGCAGCTCAGAGAAGCTCCACTCTGCACAGGTGTGGCCAAGAAGAAGGGTCCCTTTTGCCTTGTCTCCCAGTCAAGGGATACAGTATCTCACTGAGAGGGAATGGCCACCGGCATTTCTCATTCCCTTCATCAATGACTTGCAGAGAATAAGTTCCTGGCAAGTGTGGACAAGATGTTGCCCCTTCCTTTCCCTGAACCTCCACTCATAAGGGAGAGGTTCTCTGTCAGGCACAGAAGTGCAAGAATACTGGAGCCCCAATTGCTCTTGTCTCAGCTTGCTCTTAGGGTGGAGATCCCATGGGGGGAGAAACACACTGAGAAGACCAAAGGCCCCTGCCTAGCACCCTGCTCATAAGGCAGGGCTGTCACCCTCGTCCCACCTCTGGAGCAGTGGCTCAGAGATTTTTGCCAGGCAGTAAGGCAGGCCACAAGAAGAGAGAGCTCTGAAGCTCATCCCAAAGGAACTGACTTTATTTGAAACAGAGTGTCAACAAGTTCAAGCCTAAGGATGCTCTCAAAAACATCAGAGATGTTGGTGGCAAGCAATGAAGAGGCAGCTGGTAGCTCTCTGAGAACAAGAAATGAAACTATAGGGCAGCTAGTTTACGAGAGAGAACAAAGGAAAGAGGCAGGTAAGACAGGCCATTTCTGGGGTCAGAACACCCCTCGAAGACTGTGCCTGCAAAAGGGGCTGGATTGAATAGGATCAGACTGAAAAGCCATTCAATACCCCAGGCATTGTCAAAGACGGTAGTGAAATCAGCCAGCAATTAGGGGAAACTATCAGCTTGGTGGGATACCGGGTGAGGCAGACACCTTAACAGATAAACCAAGGATAAAAACAGTCAAAGAGGGCCTTGCTTAAACCACTGTCATCCCAGGGTAACAGCATGTGCATGGTCAGAGGCTCTACTTTCTGAGAAGCAGTACCATAAGGACCATACTACGGGAGAAACAGATTTCACTAAAATGAGCCAGCCAAATCAACAAGTAAATACCATCAAAAACAATCCACAGAGAGGGGAAGGAGATCGGTATCCCGAGTTGGTACAATGTATTGTCTAAAAATGCCCAGTTTTCAACAAAAAAACTATGAGACATGAAGGAAACAAGAAAGTATGACTAATACACAGGGAACAAAGTTAAGAAACAGGAGCTGTAAGGGAACACAGATACTGGATTTAACTAAAGACTTCAAAACAAAAAAGGAAACTACGCTTTAAAAAGTAAAGGAAGGTACAAGGACAATGTCTCATCAATAGACAATGTTGATAAATATTTTTGAATTAATTTGCAACTGAGCTTTGTCTTTTCTCTCCATTTGTTTATTTAATCATTTACATCAGTAAGAACTCAGATATTTATTTTATTTTATAATTTGGGTTATAATCCAATACTCCTTCACTTTGTTGCTCCAATTATTCCAGGCTTGTCCATTGGGAGCTCTTTGGGTTGGCTCCTTTGATATGCCCCATGAATACAGGGTTTGGTAGGTTTTGGTGTTTTTGTTTTGTTTGTTTTAGCACTTCTTTACTTTCTGGCACTAAACGATGCTCCAGAATCTTCATATATTTCCTGCCCAGTCCCTGAATCAGCCATTTTCCCCCAAGGAATTCTGGTTCCTTTTATTGGAAAACGGTGCCAGAAACCATGACCTGAAATCTAGGTTTCTTCTCTGAGTAACGAAGATGTTCTAAAATTAACTGTGGTGATGGTTATGCAACTTTGTGGATATACTGAAGAACACTGAATTGTACACTCTAAATGGGTGAATTGTATGATATGCAATTCTCAATAAAGCTCTCATTAAAGAGAAAGAGAAACAGAATCAGTCTGGGGGAGTACGCTATTTTACAAAGCAAAGAAGAACTATACAGACAAAAACTGTAAATAATAAATCCTTTGCAACTAGAATGGAGCATGTGGCCCCAGGGTGACCGTCAGGAAGGAATACATTTGGAATCACAACCACACATTAGGAATTACTGCCTGCAAATAAGAAAGTCTCAAAAATTTCTGAGCACTTTTTAAAGGAAGTTCAGCCATCCCAAATCATTCAAATCACCCTTTCTCAGGACCTTGGGGAGTCTTACATGTGGTATTGTTTAATTAGAGCTCTGAAACAATGGGATGTAAGGAACGGCATCAAAAACTCCTACATTCCTGGAAATACTTGGGAGTCTAACTAGTTTGCCTTTAATGGAAACCACCGCAGTGATTTCTGGGTAGCTACCATGAACTCTGAACGCACGCTGGCTGGCAAGGAGCTCCCCCACCGCCACCATACTCAGCACAAAGACCTGGGGCCGTCCTGCGCCTCTAAAACTGTCAGGGAACATAAGCCTAAACAGGTGTGAGTGTTGCTTGTTTCCTGAACGTGCTCTGAAGCCCAAGGCTCCTTTATTCCATGTGTGGGAGACTATTTATTGGTATAGAAAAGGGTGGGAGAAAGAAAAGGAGATGAGAATTCAGACCCAAGCACTTGTGCAGCCACTTCTGGTGTTTATCCTCAGAGCTCCCAGAGGGATGCACAGTTGACCTCCTTTCTTGTCCTCACTATATAACTTGTTCAAGAGCTAATGCATACTCTTGACCATAAGAACGTATGTGTAGGTATAAGTAGGTATGTGTAAGGAGTCAGATGAGGACATACACACGTATGTGGTGAGAGACTGTAATGAAATGGTTAAAAGTGCCTCTCTAGAGTCAGACTTAATGGGTCCAGACTCTGGCTCTGCCATGTACCAGCATAGGACCATGAGTATGCTCCCTCTGTGCCTTAGTTTCCTCATCTATAAAGTGGGGAAGAAAATAATGCCTACCTCTGTGATCAGTATAACTATTAGATGAGATACTGAATAGAGTGTATGGCATATAGCAGATCCATAATGTTAGCTACTAATATTATAAATAGCATTAGATATAGAAGTATTATTCCTTGCAGTTCAGATTCTATTTCTCCATTTATTTTTATTTTTTTTAAAGATTTTATTTATTTAATTGACAGAGAGAGAGACAGAGAGAGAGGGAACACAAGCAGGGGGAGTGGGAGAGGGAGAAGCAGGCTTCCCGCCGAGCAGGGAGCCCGATGCGGGGCTCGATCCCAGGACCCTGGGATCATGACCTGAGCCGAAGGCAGTCGCCTAACCAACTGAGCCACCCAGGCGCCCCTCTATTTCTCCATTTAAAACATTAAACACAAATAAAAACTCCATGGAGTCACACAGAATGACAGAATTCATATAACTTACGTCCTGTTTCTTTGCCTTTACAACCACTGTGCTTTTGTTGTTTATTTCAAATCTACAGGCATGTGTGGTGCACAGGGGTGGGTTGGAGATAAAAATTGTGCTCTGAAGGCAGTTGAAAGATTTTGAACCATAAGGGGCTTGTTCTCGAAACACATGTAGCTGAGTGTGATTGTGTAGGAGAATGATTACATAACTGAGAGAATTGGACTTTAGTTCCATGTACAATGCAATGATTAGTAAAGGACAAATAATAAAATTGTCCATGTGCTAAAGCTTACATGTATATTGTTAAAATCAAGAGCAACTGCTCAAAAATTGTTCAGCTCAAATCTTGTTCAAAATTGTTCAAAATTTTGAACAAATTGTTCAGCAGTTAGGCCAACAAAAAGATATTTTGGGGGGACAAGTATTGTTCAAAAATTGTTCAGCAGTTAGGCCAACAAAAAGATATTTTGGGGGGACAAGTATTTTATCACTAATGTTGTTTAAAATTGTTAGCATATGTTGATAATAAAAAGCAAACTGACTTATAGTCAGTTTTGTTATTGTTACTAAATTACCTGCAGACAACGCCCCCATCCCCCATCCTGAGTGCCTGCACTCAGTATGACCACTCCGTCCCCCATTCTTGGTTCACCACTGTCACCAGCAAATTAGGAAAGTTCTAGTTCTGTATCCTTATAAACGTTTGGTATCATCAATCTTAAAAAATTTTAGACATTCTTTTGGGTGTGTGGTATCTAATTTGTGGCTTTAATTTGAATTTCCCTGGGACTAATGATATTGAATGCTTTTTCATGTACTTTTCGGCCATGCATGTGTATTCCTTTGAGAACTGTGTTAAGTTTTTATTGGAGCTGTTCAGCTTTTCATTCTTGGGTTATGAGAGTTCTTTATATGTTCTGAGTTCACGTCCTTTGTCATATATATATTTTACAAACCTTTTTTTCCCAGATTGTGGCTTTCCTATTCACTTTCTTAATGTTACCTCTAATCATAATCATCTTACAACTGTAAGTTAGTTTGTGAAGAACTAACATGTTTATATTAGGCAATATTGCCATTCAGCCATCTAGTGTGTGACTTAGGATATTCAAATGTTATTTTATGTCTCTCAAAAAATTTTATTTTATTCATATAGGCCTCACACATTTCTTGTTAAATTTTTCTAACCATTTTATGTTTTTTACCATTATTGTGAGTGGAATTATTTTTCCATTTTACTTTGTAACTAATTATTGTTGATCTACAGATAAGTATACTGACATTTGTAGAGACATATTAGCAATTTGATGACTCTACTGTCCTTTCCTATCAATTCTAATAATTAGGGAGAAATTGGTTTTAAAATATTCCCTCGAAAATAAAAATTGTCACACTTTCTTTTCATAGTAAGGAGGGGGAAAGCTCGTGTTTGTATTTATTTGGGGATTTGTAGTTTCTCTGCGAGTATATAGGTTATTTATATTTAATATTTTTTCCCATTATAAATGGTGGAAACTATAGAGGAAAGTTTGGAAGGTTAGTAAGATCAAAGGGCATCCTAGTACTCAGTGATAGCCCATGTTTATATAAAAATATGAACACACACATACACAAACACACCCCGCCATATAAAGAGATTGGCTTATGTCTAGAAAGTGCTCATGACTAAATTTCAGACATGACTAGACATGTCCAGTAGCCTGGTAAACAGCAGGCAACCAAAACAAATGAGTGCTTTTACAGTCATTTGTGAACACACACAGAACAGAGAAAAATTTGAGTCACCCAAATGAACACCATCTCATCTGAGGTCAACTGAGACAACACTGCACCTTCTTATTTCAGCTCATACAGAGATGACCAAAGAATAGAGAAGTAAGGGACAGTGCAGTATAGTGCAAAAAACATAGGCTCTGGGGTCGGTTGAGCAGGGTTTAAATCCCAACTCTGGTTACTTGTTTGAGGGGTGGCTTAGGCAAGTCACTTAAACACTTCTGAACTTCATTTTCTCTTCTGTATAATCAGCAAAATAGAATCTACCAGAGGAGGGAGCTGTTTTCAGAATTTAAGATTATGATCTACTTGAGGTGTGTGGGTATGTGTGGGTGCATGTGTATGTTTATTTTTCTTAGGAGCAATGGTTCAGTATTTGCTAATTAAGTTCACCACAACTTTATAGAGAACATAACTACTGAGAATAAAAAAGAATCAACTATCTTTAAATAATATTTTATTTGCTTGATTTGGGCTTTAGAAAAATGGCATCATATTGTATGCAATCTTGTAAAACCTGGGGTTTTTTCCTTTTTCACTAAATATTATTTGTGAGATTCTGCATTAGGTATATACTAGTTCTATTTCATTTATTCTCACTGCTATATAATACTCCACTATCACTATCTATTCTTAAAGTTGCCTATTGACGATCTTTCGGTTTGGATAGTTTTTGCTCTTACAAACAGTATGTAGGACCATTCTTGTAGATGGATCAGAAATTACTGAGGTGCTAGGTCCAGGAATAGAATTACTGGATGAATCAATAAAATCAGATCATCTTCCAGTGTTGTGGTACCAATGCACACACACTCCAGAGGGTATGAGCAATCTCTTCATCTACACTCATATCAGCACTTGAGTCTGTCAGATTTCTCAACTGTTTGTTAATCTGGTGGTTATGAATTAGGTTCTCATTTGGGTTTAATTTCCATCTCCTGCCTACTAGTGAAATTGAGCATTTTGTCCTGTGTAAATCTATCATTTGTCTTTTCTTTACCATAAAATATCTATTTCTCTTACTTACCTAGTTTTTCTATTGGGTTGTTTTACTTTTGTTTATTTCATACCTTTATTAATTCTTTATTCTCAGTATTAAACATCTGTTGGCTTATCTCTTCTGCAAGTTTGAATCTTATCTCTTTGCTTTCTTTATGGTCACATTTGATAACCAGAAATTTTTAATTTTAGTTTCATTATTCTTTATTTCCATGGTCCCAGCAATTTATCCCCATTCTGCCTTTGGTGGGTAATTACAACACAGATGTGACAACATAGACCAATATTTCCACCTCCATGGTGCTCCCCAGGAACAAAGTTGAAGATAGCTCTCCAATGAGAAGACCACCAGAGTCTCACCAGTCACGGGGAAGAAAAACATACTTGGCCCCAACTTACCAAAACAACAGAAAAAAATATGTTTCACTGCAAAAAAAAAATTTAAATCAGACTGGCGAACCCAGCTGTCTGGCTACCTTTAATGACCCCCAACCTATCCTGCATGAATCACCTAATTCCGTGTCCCCGGCCTGGCTTTCTCATTCAGGTCGCCCCCTACCACTCTTAGCCTGTGTGCCCACTACCACAAATCTTTTTCTTTAGGGCTTTACTGATGAGGAATAAATGTGGTAAATCTGGCTCTTTTCACTTTGTAAAGTTCTTTATCATTGTTATACCCCTAAGCCTGTCACCATTAAGTTTCCCTGTTTTGAGAAAAAAAGAGCAACATTCTTTTTCACACTTATGTAATTCTAATTACCAGTTATTCCTCACATGTATGTGTTAAAAGAGGAAATCAGATTATTTTTCCACGGACTTGGCTTGAGGGTTTCCTAGAATTTATGAGCATGCTTCCCTAAAAGAGAGTAAAAAGGAGCTGGGAAGGTAGGCAGAAAAGAGGGAAGGATCCCTCAAAAAAAAGAAAAGGAAAAAAAAGCCCCTTACTTTTTATGATCCACCTCTTCCCCTTCTCAGTGCAGCTTCCAAAGGGAATTGTGGAGCCTTGTTTAAGACTATTTCTTGTACATATTACCTTTATCACAAGCTGTGTGGATAAGTCAGCCTAAGAAAGTCCCTTAGTATTCCTGGACTTCCGTGGTTTTGTACGTAGCATCAAGGATGGTGAGAAAGAAAAAAAGAAGTTTGAAAACCTGCCCCGTTCTAGAAGAAAACATGCCATCGGAGAGGGTGCTCCTTTTCTGGTTGGTCTGTAAGCTTGTGTTTTTAGAGGCACAGCCCTTGTTTTCCACAAGAGACCATCCCCAGTTCCCTACAATCCTCTCACTTTGCAAATTCTTACTTATGGTCTGATGTGTTGAAACAATAAACATGGGTGCATGCCTGGGAGTCTGGGGGTGAGGCGGGGGGTGGGGGGTGGAGGCCAGGAAAGGGGTTTCCCAGCTTTGTGTGAGAAGTGAAAATGAGGTGGCAGCTTTAGCAGACAGTTCTGGGCCGTTTTCTTCCTGCCAGAGTGCAAGTGCCAGCTGAGGCCCAATACCTTGTTTCATTGTGTGAAGACAGGAAAGAGATCTCTCAATTATCTTCAAATTAACTGCCTCTTGCCATTATCTGTTCCCTGAGGACCAATCAGAGCCTCTGTTTGAAAAAGCTGGGAGTCAGCCTACCACTTCACCCACTCTCCGGGATCCCTTCCCACCTACCCCCCTCCCATACACACACCCAGCCAAAATCATCTGTGGCTGCCATTTCTCATGACAAACTTTAATGCTTTAATTAGGAAGCATCTGTGTGTCCACTCTTCACAAACACCATATGGTGCTCAGTACAAAATATGTTTCATTTTCATGAAGGCAAAGCCTTAGGAAAGGGCAGTATTTTGAATATCAATTGTTGTTTCCACATTGGGTGAAGAATAAACTTGCTGTGCTTCAAAGAGATGACAGTGTTTGAAGGAAGCATTTTGTTATCTACCTGGTGTAGGGGAGAAAAAATTTTCCCTTCTCACTTTCTAGGTTCCTTGGCTAGTCTAATAATTAAATTGCCGTAAGAGAGATTAACAGGAGAAAAATATATTTAATTACATACCTATGGGAGCACTGTAAGATATGAAAACCCAAAAGGCAGCCAGGTATTTGAGACTTATATAACATCCTCAGCTAAGAAACTGGGTAGAGGTTTAGAATTCAAAGGGGAAGAAAAGCCACTCACAGGAAGGCAGAGAAAATATTTGGAAAACAAATGTCTTATTATGCAGATAAGTTTCTTAGGTAAAAGGATCTCTGGTAATAGTTGTGTTTCTGGTACAGGCCCCCTTTCCATTGTAAATTTAGGCAGCTGAGGGGGAGGTAAAAAGCTTTTCCTGAATCTGCCCGGTTTTGATTGCCTTTAGCTGAAAATAATCTTTATGCCAAAGAGACATATTTTGTGGTAGCAAATCTGCTCCCTTTTGCCGGCAAAACTTGGAGGAAAAGATGTCTTATATTAGAATAAAGCAGAATTCTACTTTTAAGGCTCAGAAATTGAAAGCCCTTTAGAAGTATATTCCACGAATCTTCTAAACAGTCTAAAGATTTAGGATAAAAGATGTCCTATACTATCATTTCAACTTTTAAACAGAAGGGCAAAATAGCCCTCTCTTACATGTTTAATATAGAAATCTGGGACCCAGTCTTAGAATGTTGAAAAGGCACTACTTACCAAAGCAGTCTGCCTATTGCACTCAGGAAAATGCTTTTTCAAGGGCATACTGCATGGGGAAAATCAACTACTTTGCTTCTTTGACAGCTCTAAACTGACTTGGGAAATATGGCCTTATGGGATATGGTCTTTGGATTTGTTTTCCTTTCAAATATTGTGTCCTTAAAATAACAAATCTAAGCTTTCCAAAGTTCATATTTCTCTAAAATTAAAGAGCTTACACCAGGCCAAGTTTCGAGATCTTTTCTCCAGTGAGGAATAGGAGGAGATACAGGCCAAATTCCAACATGGGACTTTTCCTGCTTTTATGCAAATCACTCAACATGCAAATGATTAAATAATTAAACCATGATGGTGTTTAAATAAGCCATGTCTATTTTCTTCACTGCCCAGGTCAGCTACCATTCTTTCATTGGAGGCAATAGGAAAGGGTTAGGGAAAGTCCCTCTGGAGGGTACGGATTGGACTGGGAAGGGCTGTAATTACTCATTTTCGTTTTAAAATAAATAAAGCAGTGGATGCTATGGAGTGAACACCATCCCCCTGTTCCCAAATGAGGGGACTGGTTTCTTTCTGCCTGGTCACCAGAGCCCCTGTTCTTTACTCCAGCCCGTGTGTCAGTCACCTCAGTTCTCTCTCAGACTCGACTACGTAATTATGAGCTACCACATGTGGCTTCTGAGACACAACTTTAATTATCCAAACTCAGAGCACACAACAGACTATGAATTGACTGAACAAAAGCCTATTAGAAGGTGATCCCCTGTGGTCACATTGCAATTATTATCAAGGGCCATGGCGGCTATGGAATTATCTCTGCAATATCTCACTAACCTTCTATGTTGGAGTCATGTGAGTGATGATTTGTGCCATAATCTCATTTCCTTTAATGGTGTGACAACAAAAATAAAGGGGGGGCGCTGCCTGGCTCTGGCCCGAAACTCAATTCAGAAGGCCACCGCAGATGTGCAAACACAGCATATCCAGCAATTATTGCTGATAGCCTCTATCTTTACATCCACCAAGCCTGGAGCTGGGAACTGAGGGACTTTACCACTCAGAGTTGGCCAGTGAGGCACCCAGCAAGAGCAGCAGAAGGCCCCTGTAAATGCAAATAAACAGGAACCACTCAGCAAAGTGATCCAATGTGTCTTTTTCCAAAGAAGATTTTCATATAAACCTAAAGAATTATTCCACTGCAACAGTAAGTCTTGAAATAAAGAGTATTAATGGGATGCTCATCGGCCTTTTCTTTGCTATAACCAGGAATACTTGGCCCACACGAGATGCTCATTTTCATCCTTCGGACTCCTCGAGTAATACATAATGCAAATCAGCACAGATCTTTTTCACTTCTTAACAATGTGAAGTTGACTATTCAGCTTCTGTTCAGAAACCTCAGGTCAGCTTGACCACATAACTTTTAATGTAACATAAAGAAAAAGCATAATGTTCTAAAACCACCGCTATTTTAATTCCTTATTTAACAAAACTGCTTTAATGTATTTTACTGGCTGGACAGATATCGTGATTTAATCACAGCAAAGATTCCTACGTTACAAACATAAGAAAATCCTGATTTGTCATCAAAGAACCTGAAGACAAGGCATATCATCATACTACCACAAATTCCTTTTTCTTCCCTGTAATTCCAATCTTTCCCTTAGAACCATTATGTTTTTGGAAGATGTGTTAAAACAAACCTATTTCGGGGGCACCTGGGTGGCTCAGTCGTTAAGCGTCTGCCTTCAGCTCAGGTCATGATCCCAGGGTCCTGGGATCAAGCCCTGCATCGGGCTCCCTGCTCAGCGGGAAGCCTGCTTCTCCCTCTCCCACTTCCCCCGCTTGTGTTCCCTCTCTCCCTGTGTGTCTCTCTCTCGCTCTCTGTCAAATAAATAAATAAAATCTTTAAAAAAAAAAATCTGTTTTATGGCCCCTGTGCCAAGCCAGCTTTTCCTCAGGATTTATCTGTGTTATCATTCCCAAATTAACAAACCCAGGCATTCAAGGATCCATATAATGTAGACTCAGTGTGTGAATCTCAATCTCATTTATTTTCCCTTACTTACCTACCCATGACATGTAAGCTATCTAAACCAAATTCTTCAAATATTCATGATCTCCCACCTGGCTGTGTTTGTTTACTCTAGTCCCTCAAGCTAAAATGTCCTCACTTATTTCCTGTCCCACCCCTGATGATGACAGCCGATCCATCCTCCTGGATAATTTCAATTACTGCTTACTCCTAGTTTATTTTCCCAGGAGGTGCCATGCTTACCTAAACCTCAACAGTGCTCTTTTTAAAATTTTATTTTAAGCAGGCTCACCTCTAATGGTATTTACCTCATTGTAGCATGCACTATAATAATTTATGTGCTTCTCTATGCCTCTTTCCAGTGTGTAATCTCTTCAAGGACAATGATTAGGAATTACTCCGCTAGTAACTCACTTATTCATTCATTCAACCACCTATCCATTTAATAGTTATTTGTCCATTATTGATTCAATAACACTATCAAGCATCTACTAGATACTGGAGAATGTTTCAGGCATTGAGTATCTAAGGATGAGAGAGATTAAATAAGATACAGTTCTCTGAGTCCCTACCATCAATGAACCTAGACTCTAATAGAGAGAGAGAGAGAGTATTCCGTGAATCAGTGTTCCCAGAGAAGTGGCCCTCAGAGCATGCCTAGAACAGTGCCAAATGTATGGCATTTGCTCAAGTTGTATTTGTTAAATTGAGTAGACCCAGTTCCCCCGAATTCATTTTAGAATAAGAATAACTTTACCTAAATGTGCTAAGATGTATTATCTATAATGATTCCTAACTATACATCTTTAGAGATATATATCTCCCTTCCAATGATTCTAAAAGTAAAGGACCCAAGGCAAATTCTTCATGCATAAAACTTTCAGAGATGCTTTCTGAAAGCCCATTAGCTAACAGAGACTGATGGGTGGCAAGAAATGAGGTAGGGGAAGCTGTAATCATGAACCTTGAACACTCATGTCCCTCCTCTTCTTTTAGTCTATTAGTACCTGGCAATGCAACACATAAAGTGTTAAGAGAGGTTTGTTCTCCAGAGTGAACACTAACTATGGTGTAAGGTCGGGGAAGTCTTCATCCAGAAATACATTTTGAACTGACTTGAACTGACCTGAATGATAAAAATTCATCCGAGTGTCCATCCTGAGTTGATGTCACCCCTTCGCCTCTTGCGTCCTTCACCCCATCCTTCCTCTCTCCAAGATGTGAGTTATCTTTTGTTTTTAAATTAGGTTCAAAAAGTGCTTTAATATTTGGGTTTTTACACAATTCTTTTTGCTGATTTTTTTTAAGTTAATGTAAAATCTGGGGTTTGTAAATAATAATGTACCAAAGTTGATTTCCTAGTTTTGACAAACATACCATGGTTATGTAAGGGGGAAATCTGGTACAGGTACACAGAATTCTTGGTACTATCTTTACAACTTTTCTACAAATCTAAAATTATTCCAAAATCAAAATATATTTGAACAATAAACAAATATAACTCTTCTAAAGTAGTCAATGATAAACAGGAATATCATTTGGAAACAGAAACAAATATGCCTCACCCTTGACCATATCAAACACTATTTATGCTCTTATGCATTCTTTTCTCAAGCTGACATGATGGTGCAAAGCATGGATCCACTCATCCCCATCTATAACCTCTTGAGCTCTTGAACTCTGAATACAATTATAGGTCAACATCTTCTTGACTGGATTGGATGAAGTGGCCCAAGTGACATTTTGCCTTCAGGCTCTAATGGTGACATAGGCTATCCCTGGGGTTCTGACCACAGCTCTGTCATTAACCAGCTAAGATTGTTTTGTTAATCTAATGAATGGTTCCATAGGAAATAACAGAGTAAAGGCTTATTAAAGGTGAAGGCTTCATCCATTAAAATGCCCTTTGTCCTTAATGAAGGTCAGTGGAAGACTGATTATAGGAGGAAATCTTGCTTTATGCTCACCCATATGTCTTGATTAATCATCACGTCAAGCAAGTCATCAGTGGATTTGTGCTTGCCTTTATTCTTTGAAAATTTTGGTAGCAGGGATTACTGAAACAACCTTAGTATGTTCTGCCATCAGAGAACTGTGTATGACATACAGCATTACCCAAATTATTTGATTTTATTTTCTGAGATGCAATATTTTCAGGTATGTATTTTTTTTAATCTCTAATCTCACTAAAACTTTCAGATTTGCAATGTCCAGTACGGTAACCACTAGCCACATGTGGTTACTGAGCACTTAAAACCTAACTAGTATGAATTGAGATGTACTCTAAGTATAAAATGAACAACACTGGATAGCAAAAACCTACACTGCAAAAGCAAATGTAAAATATCTCATTGATAACTTTTATATTGATTATATGTTGAAATGATATTTTTTAAAGCGTTGAGTTAAATATAATGTAAAATTTTATTTTACCTGCTTCTTTTTCCTTTTCTTAATGTAGCCAGTAGAAAATCCGAAATTGTATACGTGGCTCAAATTACATTCCTATCAGATAGTGTTACCTTAAATGTTCTAGAAAAATGTTCAGTGACTGCCTGAGCATATCTTTTCCTTAAGCAGATCTGTCTTGCAGGCAGTGGGGACCTGATGAAAAATGTTATTTTCCTTTACCCTCCTTGATATAATGAACTAATCAATTTAGGTCTAGCTGCTCCACTTTGCTCACAAAAAAAATACAGTTATTATTCTTCATGCCACTAAACCCTTATCAAGGACCAGAGCTCAAGAGCTACTTGCCACATTAGATATACATCTAAGACACCATCTTCATCCTGTAGGCAATCTGTTCCTATCCCTGCTTGATGCTTTCTTCTTCTCTGATGTCTGCTTAGAAGTCTCACCTCCACAGTTAGTTGCCATCTACTTTGACAGCTTCTTCCTAGGTCTTTCCAAATTATCCTTATCTTTTACAAAAGCTTCTCTGCAGCAGCTCCTTGAAGGCAAGGCTTTTATCTTATTAACTGCCCTATCGTGCCTACCTCAGCACTAGGCACATAGTAGTTGCTCCATCGATATATATCAAATGAGTAACAACAAGAATAAAGCATATTGAACACTAATAATATGCCTGATTGTTTTTCTAAGTGCTTTCCCTATAACCTCTCATGAAACCCTCGTAGAAATCCTCTGAGGATGAGATACCACCTCACGCCAGTCAGAATGGCTAAAATAAACAAGTCAGGAAATGAGAGATGTTGGCAGGGATGTGGAGAAAGGGGAACCCTCCTACACTGTTGGTGGGAATGCAAACTGGGGCAGCCACTCTGGAAAACAATATGGAGGTTCCTCAAAAAGTTGAAAATAGAGCTACCAGGGGCGCCTGGGTGGCTCAGTCATTAAGCGTCTGCCTTCGGCTCAGGTCATGATCCCAGGGTTCTGGGATCGAGCCCCGCATCGGGCTCCCTGCTCTGTAGGAAGCCTGCTTCTCCCTCTCCCACTCCCCCTGCTTGTGTTCCCTCTCTTGCTGTGTCTCTGTCAAATAAATAAATAAAATCTTTAAAAAAAAAAAAGAAAGAAAATAGAGCTACCCTATGACCCAGCAATTGCACTACTAAAGATACAAATGTAGGGATCCGAAGGGGTATGTGCACCCCAATGTTTATAGCAGTAATGTCCACAATAGCCAAACTACGGAAAGAGCCAAGATGTCCATCAACAGATGAATAGATAAAGAAGATGTGGTATATATATATATATATATATATATATATATATATATATATATATACAATGGAATATTATGCAACCATCAAAAAAACCCCTGAAATCTTGCCTTTTGCAATGACATGGATGGAACTAGAGGGTATTATGCAAAGTGAAATAAGTCAATCAGAGAAAGACATGTATCATATGACCTCACTGATATGAGGAATTCTTAATCTCAGGAAACAAACTGAGGGTTGCTGGAGTGGTGGGGGGTGGGCGGGATGGGGTGGCTGGGTGATAGACATTGGGGGGGGTATGTGCTATGGTGAGTGCTGTGAATTGTGCAAGACTGTTGAATCACAGACCTGTACCTCTGAAACAAATAATACATTATATGTTAAAAAAAAAAAAAAAAGAAGATAGTAGGAAGGGAAAAATGAAGGGGGGGAAATTGGAGGGGGAGACGAACCATGAGAGACTATGGACTCTGAGAAACAAACTGAGGGTCCTAGGGGGGAGGGGTTAGCCTGGTGATGGGTATTAAAGAGGGCATGTATTGAATGGAGCACTGGGTGTTATACGCAAACAATGAATCATGGAACACTACATCAAAAACTAATGATGTAATGTATGGTGATTAACATAATAAAATAAAATTTAAAAAAAGAGGTAATTAACTTTATAAAAAAAAAAAGAAATCCTCTGAGGTAAATGCCAAAATTGCCTACATTTTACAGACAAGGAAACCAAGGTACAGAGGGGCTATACAACAAGCCAGCTGGAACACAGGTGGTAAGTGATGGAGCTAGATTTAAATGAAGGCAACGCTGTTACAATCAGAGAAAGGTGGCATCAAGCAGTTTAAAAACTGACTTGGTAAGGTTGGAGATACCATGCTGTGGAGTCTCCTTCTAACAAGAGCACTGGTCCCTAAAACAAGGCCATGTTCCAGCCTTTCCATCTGCTACTCTGACTGTGAGGAGACAGTCAGATGAACACTAAGTAATTTTAGTTTAGGTAAGAATCTGTCCCATACATCCAGATATGGCTGGCATCTTGTGGTGGAACCCCGTAACATGGCGGCCCCATGCTCTGTGGTGAGAACAGGCAGAGGCCTGCACCCATTCTTGTGTCCAAAGTGCTGGTTGGCCAGGTCAGTCAGGGACCTCAAACCCTCATCAGTTCTCCTAACAGGGGAGCATCATGTCATCAGGGAGCATCAGGGAGCATGACAACTTGGACCTTTCCTTGAAGCTATAGGTTGATGCTTCCACAATCTATTTGACACTTTGGAAGAACATTTGGGAAAAGCCAATGAGAACAGATACAGGGCATTGCAGAAACATTCCCCCTTTTTTAATGTTAAAGAATTATAGGGGCGCCTAGGTGGTGCAGCCAGTTAAGCCTCCAACTCTTGGTTTCAGCTCAGGTCGCAGTCTCAGGGTCGTGAGATTGAGCCCAGCGTCCAGCTCAGCGCAGTCTGCTTAAGACTCTCTCTCTCTCTCCCTCTCCTTCTCCCTCTCCCCCTCCCTGCCCTGCTCTCTCTCTCTATAAAATAAATAAACAAATCTTTTTTTTTTTTAAAGAATTACATGCAAAAGGTGGGTAACAGTAGAGGCTAGAAGATATTGAAGGAATGTCTGATAAGAGGCAGACAAGGAGCATTGAGGTGAAATGGAGAAACATCCGCTGGTGTCACAGGTTACTGTGATTCAAGTTCTGACTCTGATATTAACTAGAGAATATTAACTCTTTTATGGCCTTAAGCAATTCACCTTACCTCAGGGCCTCAGTTTATTTATCATCAAATAAATGAGAAGGTTTGACTCCTAGAGTTCATCAAACAAAACACTGGTATTTTAAAATGGTGTAAACATGCTTCCATCCTGTAAAAAAAAAAAAGGACAAGTACATAAATTGAATTCACCTCTGCCAAACCCCCTCCCTATAAATGTTACAGGGAGGAAGTTAGTGCCAGGGAAACTCATTAGAGGTTTAGACCAAGTAGTGTATACATGTTTATACTTCAACCAACCGTCCTAAGACACTAACACAATGGCTGGTTCAAGCTTCTAAACTGTGGAAATGGTTTCTTGGTTGCTCTTGAGTGATAGTGTGAAACAGTCTCCTAAAATGGCTCTAGACTTCTGAGAGCTAGGCTTGTCATTCACAATCCAAGCTTTTGAAAAATTTTTCCTCTAGTTAGCAATTAAATTTCATACTGTGCATCTTTTATGGGATATTTTCTTTTCATGCTGATCATAGAACACAAAAAGACTTTGTCATTAGATAGGAAATAAAAATGCAAGGTAGTTGTCCTAAATTTTATAAAAATTGCTCACAAGTGGCATTTACACAGCATTTCTTCCTGTCTACATAAACTTTCATTGTATATTTTCTGTAGAGTGTACATTTCTAGGCCTTATGAGAGTGAAGATGAGTTTAGGGAACACATAATAGGAAGCACTGCGTCTGGGATATGCAGTTCTTTTGCAAAGCATTGCTATTTATAGATGTTTGCATCTGTCTAATTTTAGACTTGTCTGTCTAATTTTATATACTAAACCCTTTAGGCAACAACCATGACTAATTATATGTTTTGAGGAGTACTTAGCGCATGGTTGGTTCTCGATAAATGTTAAATAATTGAAAATGTTAACAATAATCATATTTGTAAGCACATTAAGCAAGACTGTTCCTAAATATGTTTTAGTGGAGAGCTCAGTGCATTGTTGGCAGGCAAACAACATGGAATGATAATAACACCAAATGGCCCTCTTGTTTATTTCTAGAAAAAAAGGGAAATTCAGTGACAAACTGATTTCAGGGTCTGCAATAGGCAGAACAGCCCATTAAAATGTCTGTGTCCTGGTCCCTGGAACCTGTGGCAAAGGGAAATTAGGGTTGCTAATCAGCTGGTCTTTATATGGAGAGAGTATCCTGGATATCCAGGTGAGCCCAATAAAATCAAAGCGTTCCTTATAAAGCAGCGGGTAGAGGGTAGTAACAGAAGAATCACAAAGAGAGATGTAAAAATATATTACTGCTGACTTTGAAGATGAAGTGGGGGGGGTGCATGAGGCAAGGAATGCAGGCAGTTTCTAGAAGCTGAAAAAGACATGGGAGGCTGGTCTTCCCCTAGAGCCTCAAGAAGGAATGCAATTCTGCCAACCCCATGATTTTAGGACACCTGACCTCCAAAACCTATGATAAAAAATGTGTGTTGTTCTGAGTCACAGATTTTGTGATAATTTGTTACAGAAGGAATTCAAAACTAATAAAAGTGTTTTAACACAGACATGTGGGCCAACCACTGGTGATAAGTGGTTCATACATGCTCTGGGTACTACCTAGAATGTTATCCAACATTACCTCAAAAAAATACAAACACAGAAAAAAAGCAGAACACAAGTCTCTGGGTAGACTAAGACAACCATTACATAAAAGCACATATATAGGGCACCTGGGTGGCTCAGATGGTTAAGTGTCTGCCTTCAGCTCAGGTCATGATCCCAGGGTCCTAGGATCGAGCCCCACGTCCGGCTCCTGGCTCAGTGGGGAGCCTGCTTCTCCCTCTCCCTCTGCCTCTCCCCCTGCTCATGCTTTCTCTTTCTCTGTATCTCTGTGTCTCGAATGAATAAATAAAACCTTAAAAAAAAAAAAGCACATATATAGTATATGGACAACTGAAAACTAGAAGGGAAGGTAGACAATTGTTTTATATAAGGCCAGTAAAACATTTTTTTTTGAAATTTAATGCTACCCTAATAACTTTAATAATATTTTTAAAAATAATCTCTATGCCCAATGTGGGGCTCAAATTTATGACCCTGGGATCAAGAGTTCCATGTTCCACCAGCTGAGCAATCCAGGTGCCCCTTTAATAATAATTTTTTAAAGAAAGAAAAGAGAATCTCAGCTTTATAAACAAGCATGGATACCAGTGATTTTCAGACAGATACATATACTTTCCAAGGGCTATGTGGTCACATGTAGTTCTAAGGGATTTTTTTCCCCAGATCCTCAACTTCTGTCTCTATTTTTTTCCTAAAATTAATCTAGTCTGAGAATGAGAATATGCCTATGTTTCCAAAAGTTCTCTGGTCTATATGAAAGAAAGACAACCTCTCATGCATCTCAAATCCAACTCTGGTATCTTGCCACAGTCCTAGGACTCTCCAAGACATCAAACAAAGGGGGCACATCCTCTGAGCACCAGAAACCGATGGGGTTGTCATCTTACCCAACCCCAGGGGCATTCTGGCCCAGGTTTGGGTGTTCTGAACTCCAATCCATGGTGGGCCCGGCTAGTAGAACAATGGCTGCTTTGGTCATTTCTCTTCTTACATCCACTAAGTGTTGCCAAAATACCTCCCTCTTGAGGAAGAGTTCCAAAGAGAGCAGAGAAACATGGATCTCTAAAAACAGTTGTTCCCTTACATATTTAAATAAAAGTTACAATGTTTAGCTATTCTCAAAGTCTTCTCTGGAACATATCACTACTTGGAAAGAAACAGTCAAACAGTCAAACAGTATAGACTTCTAATGTTGATTCTTTCAAGTAGAAATGGAATATTTTCTGGGATTACTGTATTTTTAAAAGACCCATTAGAATAAATCTTTTGGATAAATTTTTATAATGATTTTTTTCAAATTTGGTGTGTATTATTAATAAGATATCTAAAATCTATTTTATCAAATTATATAATGAGCTATATATCCTATCCCCTGGTCAATTCTCACCTAATTTCATTTAATAAAACATTTAATATTTGCCACCTCCAATTTTCAAAAATTTTATTATATTCTAGCTGCCAAATAATTAGCATTCATAAATATATACATTTCACTTTCAGTAATTACAAGGGGAAAGGTCTAATGAAATTAATATCTAATGAAATTAAGGGACTTTTTATTTTTACATATGATTGTACCTTAATTATCTAAAACCAAACACCAGAGTTTAATACACACACATGCACATAAGGTTACTAAAAAATTACCAATGCCAATTACCAATTACCAAAAAATTTGTCAAACTCCTTGCTTTATATATAGCTTATTATCTCACAACATATCACCTTGCATAATTACAAATTAGAGAAAAGAGCTTATTCATTTACTATTCTGCATTTGCAATATTATAAAAATAACCTAATTCTATTTGTCATCACTTTAGTCCTAACCTGATCTACCTTACAGAATGCACCCCATAATTTATTTCTCTTTGTAGCTTATAATATTTCTCAAAACCTATCAACATATTTATTTCAGTTGTAAATTAAAGTCATGGTTTTCCTATCATGGAGTAACTGTAATTTGATTAATTCATTTGAAAATTAAGCTAGGCTTCTCTACTGAGGGTTTATGGTCATTATTTCTCACAGTTAAATAAGTTAAAATCTTCAGCCTCTGAAAAATATTATTTACAATATATGATAAGAAAAGAAGCATTTAGCACAATACATTTTATTGGAAAAAGTACAGTAAAATTAGTGATATTTTTCAGGTTAGATACAGTGCCTCTAAGTAAAAGAGTAAAAGGTATAATTGATAATAACTTCATAAGTCTTCATATGTTTTTTGTATACTTTCCAGGAATTGAGAAAGTGGATGACTCTAATGCAAAATTATTTTGCAAGTCAAGTGGTTTCTAATTCTTTGATTTGAACAGAAATGAAGAAGTACCTAATGAAGTTGTGAGCTGAAAGATCCTTCAATATAAATTTGGATGGCAGATCATTATCCAATTTTTGGCTCATAAACTCCTAAGTTCAAAGAAATGATCAACAATGTTATCATAAAACTTTCTAGTTTTATCTACTTATTTGTATGAAGAAAATTTCTCAATGCTTCCATCTACAAAATTAACCATTAGTAACAGAATGGATGCTGAACCCAGTTCATTCGAGCAGTAAGTCACAGAACACGAAAACTATTAAAAAAGAAAGCCACTCCTTTCATTTGACTAAGGCACACATAGTTAAATGTTTCCTCTTGTTTAATTATTTATAAAAATATATGTTTAGGTTGTTTTGATCAAATGAGTACTTATTATAATAAGTATAATGATAAATGAATTAGGAAAAAACTTAACTTTTAGATCAGCTCTGTCCAATGGAACATTCTGCGACGAGAGAAGTGTTCTCTATGTGCCCTACTAATATGGGAGCCACTAATTAGGCACTTGTGGCTATTGAGTACCTGTGGCTAACATGGTGAGGGAACTGAATTTTTAATTTCATTACGTTTTAATTAATTTAAACTTAAATAGCTTCTAGTGGCTACTGTATTGGATAGTGCGGACTTAAAGTCTATGGATACAGGGAATAAAACAAATTTTCAGTTTTTAGGTATATTTTTCTTATAGAATAGTATGATGGATGGGATAATCAATAAGAGACTTTAATATATTTTTACATAGGAATATATCAACATGTGGACAAAATTCTGTATAGGTAACAGAATGGAAATATAGAATCAAGGGGTTGAGGGGAGATATAAAATTTCCAAACGTTAAAAAAGATCTTGCTCATCTACATTTTTTAACAGGACCATGGTGGATATCAAATCCTTGTAGTGCTTAGATTCCTTGGATACATTTAAAAGAAGAATGTAGCAGTTTTATTTTTAAATGTTAATATTTACAATATGTTACAAAAAGTCTGATATCCTTGGTAATGACCACCTTTCAATGATTCTAAGACATATATTTTTTTTCACATTTTTAACATCTCTGAAATTGGGATGCATCTTACAATGATGGTGGGTCATAGTTGGATAGCATTTTTTCTTTCTTAGCTGTGCATAATCTAACATAGTAAGTATGAAGCATAATACCTTGCAATCAATGTATTCTTAGATTCTATGATACATGATATTTAAACCGAAGATAAAAATTTTAGATGTCAACTTGAAAATGTATGGGAATACATAGTTTTTGAAAATTCTGCAACTATGTGATCAAAAAACATTTGTAGACCACTGATGGTCTTTCCTGCTGAAGTTCAGTTTCAATCACAGCTTCTTTATATGCACAGCACAGAAAGGATTGCTTAAGCTATTCAAGGAAAGGGTTGGGAATTGGAGACTGTTAGTGCAAGACTCTGGAGCTCTCAGGGATTCAAGCACAGAGTTCCTCAGACTGGTCTCAAGAACTGGAAAAGTCATTTTCCCAAGCCTCTCACCATTTCTTATAGGTCATAGAGTTTCTCCTGTTTTCTTCTCATATCTGCTCCACTTTCCTACTTCTCTTAGCAGCAAAGCTTTCTCTATCCACCCATCAGGGCTTGCATAATGGCCTCAGATCTGTGTCTATACAACTTTTCAGCTCAGCAACCCACAGTTTATTGGCTCAAGTGCTCACTGTTCTCAAACCAAGGAATGAGTTCTGATTTATCCAGCTCAGGTAAGATGTCCCTTCCTGATCCAAACAACTGCGACCTGGATGGATGATCCATTTGTATAATACAAATGTCCCTAGGGAAGAAGAGGTAGTGGGTGAAGGCAATTCCCAAAAATGGGGTCTATGAGCAGGCAGGCAGCCACAAATGCATCATTGAGAGTCTGCAATAATCAGAGCTAACATAGAGTTCTTAAAATTGCCAGGCACCATACTAATTGCTTCAAATACATTAATGAATCCTCATTTAAATTAATCCTCATTTAATCCCTAGTGCAATGCTAGAGGTAGACATTGATAACCACATTTTACAGATAAGGAAACTGAGGCATGGAGAACTTAAGTAAATTGCCCAAGTTTACACATTTGCTAAGTGCCAGAGCTTGGATTCAAATCCATTGGAGTTAACTACCTCAGTACTTTCCTCTCTGTATCAGGACTTGCTTATGGCATCACTAGGCATGGAATATTCTATGTCAGAAAGTAGTAACTAATAGAAAAATTGTAGCAATGGGTATTATCACATGACCAAAAACCACAAAATATTTTCAGACTTAGAGGAGAAAGGAGAGAGGAACTATAGCATTTTTAAAACTATTTCATTCCAGGAGCGCCTGGGTGGCTCAGTCAGTTAAGCATGTGCCTTCGGCTCAGATCATGATCCTGGGGTCCTGGGATCAGACCCCGTATCGGGCTCCCTGCTCAGTGGGGAGCCTGCTTCTCTCTCTCTCTCCCCCTCTATTGCTCCTGCTTGTCCTCTCTCTCTCTGCCAAATAAATAAAACCTTAAAAAAAAAAAAAAAGTGCTCTGAGAGCAGTTTCCTCTGGACATGTCAGGAATTCCAGGCTCCTGTCACAGAGGATTTCTGACCCCAGAAACTCAGTTCGTCTGAGCCAGGTCCTAAGCTGTCCTACGTCATCCTGGAGGGCTCCCTGGAACCAAGGAAGCTCAAAAGATAAGTGAGCCTGGTCCCCGTGGGCTTACAGGTACTGGGGGCCTGGTCCCAGTCCTCTTACTGTGTCAGCTCTCTTAGAATACAGCAATATTCTTATTTTCAAAGAACTCACAATAATTTATTATTATTCAGAAAACTTCATGAGGTTAGGTAGTTTTATCTTTACCATGCACATATTCATTCAAATGAGGACTTGTTAAACACCTACCCAGGCACTATGCTAGGAACTAATTTGCAAAAATTAAAAGAAGTCCCAGCTCTTACAGGTGAATAGAGGGCACAGCCTCTGAAACAAGGTGAAGAGAAGCTACAGTGAAGGCACAGACATAATCTTTGATTGGAGTCCAAAATGTCAGAAAGATGAGTGGCCCAAAAAATACATGGACACTATAGCCTTTATCACAATCAACCATAACAGTGCATAATCAGATGCAGACCTGAGTCGGACTGAGTGTGAATCCTGTGTTCATCACATTCTGGTTCTGACTAGGTAAGTTACTGAACCTCTCTTGGTCCCAAGCTTCTCCTCTACATAGCAATGGTTGGATTAGCTAGGCTGGGCTGCCATTAACAAAATATCACAGACTGGGGGGCTTACAGAATGAGGATGATTTCTCACAGTTCTGGAGGCTGGGAAATCCAAGACCAACATGGTGGCTGAACTGGTTCTTTGATGAGGACTCTTTCCCTGGCTTGCAGATGGCCACCTATCTGCTGTGCCCTCAAATGTCAGAGAGAAAGGGGAGTAAGCTCTCTGGTGTCTCTTTCCATAAGGGTACTAATCCCATCATGAGGACCCCACCCATATGACATCATCTAAGTCTAATTATTTCCATATACTATCACCTTGAGGGTTAGGGCTTCACCATATGAATCAATCCACAGCAGGGGAACAAAGAGTGCTTTCCCCAGAGAATTCTCGTAAAGATTAAATGAGCCAATATGAGAAGTGTGCCTAGACCAGTGCCTGCCCCATATTAATTAAGCTCTATTTGTAAGTGGTAGTTGTTATTATTAAAGTCACAGAGGCCGAGTCAAAAAGAGGGAGGTGTCAAATATATCAAGATTTTCCTTGTGGAGCTGTTTCTTTGGGCATATTATCTCTCAGAGAAAGAGAGAAAATGAACTTATTCTTGAGAATTAGGAATGGGGCTATTCTCATGCAAATATTGGCATGGAGGGTCCCTTCACAGTAAACTACTACTAAGGTGGAAATCTCCAACCTCTTTCCTTTACTTTCACACCTTCCTCTCCTTTCCCTTACGATCAAACGGCTAACAATATTGGAAACATGTCCACTTAAGGGATTACTCTTGTTAAAGAGTATTTAGCTTTTAATCCCACAGGGCACAAGCAGGTTGAAATATAAGACATCATAGAAAAAGAAGAATTTAACAGGGTTAATCTAGAGGCGAGAGGTGAAAAGGGGTGAAATGGAATCCAAAGCAAACTGAGCTCAATGAAAATACCAGTCAACTCTAAGGCCAGCAATGATGCGTTTCTCAACCTGAATATCAGTAGCTCTGGAACTGTGTTTAAAAAATAATGCTTTGTATTTGGTTTTCATACCTTCTCTATCTCTGTAGGGCTTCAGTATATTTTCTATTGACAGGCTGTTGGATTTAGTTCTGCATTCAGGAGATGGGGCATTAATGGCCTTAGTTAAGTAAACAAAAAGAGATTTCAAAATCATTTAGGCTGAGTGAAATAGGTCCCTCATCCTTTTTGGAATTCTTAAGCCTCATTCCTACGTGGCTGCTGAATTCACCGGCAATTGCTGACAACTTGATTATTTTGACTGTTGCCATCTTAGTCATTTCCATTGTTGTTAGACTATAAAGTTGACAGTCCAAATCCTTAGATCTTGCCTGGCCCTTCAGATCTTTCTTTTTATTTCTTGCTTGGTCCTCTTCTTTTAGAAAGAATGGAGAAGGACTGTTATAATTAGAATGAATTATGGTGCAACAGTGTGAACATACACTGTCAAGGGGGAGGGGAAAACAGGCACCCACTTACATTTTTTTTGAATGGTAGCTTTATTGAGGTCTAATTCACATAGCATAAAATTCATCCTTTTTTAAGATTTTATTTATTTATTTGAGAGAGAGAGAATGAGAGATAGAGAGCATGAGAGGGAAGAGGGTCAGAGGGAGAAGCAGACTCCCTGCTGAGCAGGGAGCCCGATGTGGGACTTGATCCCGGGACTCCAGGATCATGACCTGAGCCGAAGGCAGTCGCTTAACCAACTGAGCTACCCAGGCGCCCAAAATTCATCCTTTTTAAAGTGTACCATCCAGTGAATTATAGTACATTCACAGTTGTGCAACCATCACCATTATCTAAGTTTACAATATTTTCATCATCCCAAAAGAAACCGTGTACCCATTAGCAGCCATTCCCTAATCTCCCCTGCTCCCAGCTCCTGGCAACCACTATCTACTCTCTATCCCTATAGATTTGCCTATTCTGAATATTCCATTAGAAGTGGAATTATAGATATGTGGCCTTTTGGCAACCTGCTTCTTTCACTTCACATAATATTTTCAAGGTCTCATATATTCTTGATAAGGTGTAAATTGGCTCAATATTTAGAGGACAATGTGTCCATATCAAGGAAAATTTAAAACGCATGTACTCGCAGAAACTTTATGTCTGAGAATTAATCCCTCTGAAATATTTCCACATACATAAAGACAATTGCAATACATTCACTGAAGCATTGACAAAAGTTGGAAAAAAATCTAAAGTCTATCACTTAGGGGCCTGGTTAAATACATCGCAGTTCTGTGCAATCTTTCACAGAGTAAGTTAGTCCTGTGTGGAGTGCTGTGGATTGACCTCCGGAAACTATTGACAAGCAAACATAAGAACATAGTGAGATAGAGAACAGTGTGTAAGTTGACTTCTACCTGTGTAAAAAGAAGATGGAAGGGGAAGAGGAGAAGACGATGAAGGAGGAGATCTATCTCTGGTAGGATGTTTAAAAATGACTAACGGTGACTCTCTCCAGGGAGGGGAAATGGGAGAGGGGGTCTAGGGTACAGGGAAGGGAAAAGAGAGAGAGACTGATTCTTCATTGTATACCTTTACCAAAAGGCATAACATTGTTTGAATTTTATTTACTACATACATATACAACCTTACAAAGTAAAATGGGGATGATGGCGACAAATTTTATTAAGTTGCTGCATGGGCATATGAGAATCTCGAGCTGACAGAACCACAGCCTCTGCCTTTAGGGCTTTGTGGTCAGTCGCAGCGGGGACTGACACCCAAGTGGAGAGGACCGGTTTCAGTGAAGCATAAAGATCAATGACCTGAAGCTCAACAATTTCAGTTCTTATCTTCCCAGAGGCTTGCTGTCACCTGCACAGCACTTCTACCTGCCAATTAAGGCATACACATGCTTTGATGTCAATGACTGACTGGAAGAGTAACATGAGACCTGCTCACTGAATCCCTCACCTCACCCTTCACGTTGTCTCTCTCCCAAAGGCTCCTGACCTCACTGTGCCTTTTGGGAATGGTTCTGAGTCCATATTTACACAACTGAACTTTGGGCTGCCAGCACGGGGTCTGGGATGCAGTTCATTATCTTAATCTTCCCTTGACCTTTGGTGGAAGCAGTGCCATTTCCTGTCCTGTTTCTGCAGCTTCTCTCCCATCTACCAAAACAGTGACCCTAGGAGACAAGATACAGTCAAGTTCTTCTCGACACTGTTGCTCTCTGCAAAGTCAAAGTCACTTTCAAGGTTGATTCCAACCAGAGCCCATTTCCCTCCACCAGTGTTAGGATGAAAGTCAAAGATGAAGTGAAAGACTTATTGTGCAGCTTTTATTTTTAAAGGGGGTGTTTAATTATGGAAGGCATGATTAATATTTCAATACTGTTTATAGTGGCTTCACTTATTTCTTTCAGCCAATAAAAGGGAGAAATCCTATCTCCATAGCCAAAATCTGATATAATTCCTCCTCAGCTATACAAAAGTCTCTCTGTTGCTATCTAGAATAAAAATGTCAATGCACATCATGTATTAAAATTAACCTGTATTTACTTGGTACCTTGTGAGATCTGTCTCCAAATTGCCTCAGTAATCTCTAGCATCAAAGCCTGGTGAGAATATGTGGTGTTTTACTTCCCATTTGAGTAACACCCATTAAGAAGGGTAGTAATTAAAAGCAAATCATAATTTTTAAACCTTAATGGAAGCTATTGCCGTGTTGCTGGAAACATTCAGTTACTGGAATGTTAGCTAACACCTACACACACTGCAATTAGTAATGAACAGCAAACTCTAGCAAGCTTTAAAACAAAACCTCTCCTAAAAACATCACCATGTAAGTAACAGTCCCATTCACACATGTATATAAAATGTCATCCTTTCTCTGTACCATTCCAGTTCCCTGCTTGGCCAGCACTACTGAGCACTGACTGCTCACATGCAGGGCATTAGGAAGATGGGCGATTTGTTCCTGTAGCCTGTTGTACTCCCAAGTATATGGAGAATGATGCAGTCTCCAATCCCACAATGCTAGCTGCAACAGACAGAGATCAACTGAGGCCATTTTCCAGTGCCCCTGCATTCTTCAGCAATACACTTGACCCTGAAAGCTACATAGGATGAAAGGGAACCCACTAAAGCCAGCTTCACGGTTGCCTTAGTTTTAATATCGTTTTCTGGGATCCCACCCATGAAACATCAAATCTTCCTCTTCTTTCAAATGCCACTGCCCTAGAGAGTATTGGTCTTATCTCTGGCTACACATTTTTGTCACCTGGGGTGGGGTGGCAGAAGTTAAAATATACCAATGTCAAGGCTCTAAATGAATGAGTACTCATTCTGAAGTACAGTAAAAGTTGGAGACCACTAGAGTCCAGATAAGCCTTCTCCACATCTTACCTGGACTATGGCAGAGGCTTCCCAAATACCCTTGCCTTGGTCTTTTGCACCTGAACTAACCATCTTAATGGGTTACAATAACCGATTTATTTCTTCTAGTCATCCCTATTTGATGAAGAGCAATGAGAATAAAAGATGGGCAGAATGAAAAAATACCAGCTACAATCGGAAATAACATTTAATACTTTGCTATCTTTTCTCCCAGATTTTATCTTGTGTATATGTACATAAAATATGTTTTTACAAAAATGATAGCTTTCCATTATCTTCTATTCTCCTTTAAAAACTTATCATGGGCAGGGCACCTGCCTGGCTCTGTCGGTAAAGCGGGTGACTCTTGATCTCCGGGTGGTGAGTTCAAGCCCCACATTGGGCATGGAGCCTACTTAAAATAAAATTAAATATATATATATATTAAATACGTATATGTATATATATATATATATATATATATATATATCATGGGCAAATTTCCACATCAATAAATAGTTACATCTTTTCTCTTAATTATGCAGAATCTGAGTGTGTGGCTGGGTCACTGTGTTTTTAATCAACTCTTTATTTTAGGGTGAGGCATTTACACTGTTTCCTTATAAGGTGTTTTGTTGTTATTTTTGGTTTTTGTGTGTTTTCATTTTCTTCTGCTATTATAAACAACATTGGAATAAACCATTTGGAACAAAGATTTTTGTGAATGGACCTATTTCCTCAGGATATATTTCTAAAAATAAATTTGCTGAGTCAGTGTATCTACTCATTCTGATACATATTACAAATTGCTCTTCCAAACCACACTTAAACCACTACTGCTTGCAAGTGTTACTCTAGTCCCTCACTAGCACGGCATTACCGTTTAAAAAAAAAACCTTTGTTCGATCTGGTAAATAAAAAATGGCATTTACCAGTTTTAATATGTTTAAGTTACTAGTACATTTGAATATTTTCATCTTTTCTTGAATGTCTGAATTTCTTCTTTTGCCCATTTTCTATGAGGTGTTCTTTTTCTTATTTATGTGTAAAAGCCATTTATATAGCAAGGCTATTAAATTTTCCCGTTTGTCCTTTTTAACTTTTTAAAAGTTTTCTTATTTTTAACTTTTACCTTTTTAACTTTTAATAGTGGTTGGGTGGTATACAACTTTTAAATCTACTTAGTCACATCTTTTTCTGTATAGTTTTACCTTTTTTAGGTCACACAGTAAAAGCTTTTCCCCAACATTATATAAATATGAACCTATGTTTTTTCCTAGTACTTTTATGGTTTTGTTTTTTATATAATTACATATTTGTGGCTAATTAACTTTGAAAGCACAAATCAGATCATGCCATTCCCCTCCTTAAATCCTTCCCTGTCCCTCCACTTTCTCTAGGATTAAGTTCAAGTTCCTTTATGCCCCTCACATTATCTCGTCACCCTTTAGCTCTATGCTGCTTTCATCTTTGTTCACAGGCTTCCCCCCTGCCTCAAAATACAGTGTAGGAGTCTCCTTCTTCTATAGATAGCCTATTGCTTCAAATTCCATGAGAATAGTGACCAGAACTGTTTTGATCATGCCAGCACCCAATACCATGTCTGGAAGAAAATAGACACTCATTAACTATTTGTTGAAAGAAGTAACAAAACACATATTACCTTCCCTGGGAAGCCTCCTCCCATGCCTCTGGACAGAATCTGCTCTTCTATTGCGTTCCTAAAACAGGTCATTACGATCACTGTTCTGCTCTATCATACTGTGTCATTACATTGTGTTATAAGTCTCTGGACCCACAGCTATCTATCAGTCAGGTCCAACTCACATCTTATCCCTTGCTCCTCCACAAGGGTGGGACATGAGCAGGTACTCAATATATGCTGTTGATTCAGATAAATGAATTCTGACGAGATGTCCCAGGTTTGCAGTCCTACCTTGCATGTGCCCAAAGGTGCAGAGACCCCAACAGTCTTTAAAAAAAAAAAGACAACTATATGATTAGGTGACAATGTATGCTCCCAGGTACAAGCTACGATCATGGATATGGGACCAAACAGTGCACCATGAAAAGAGTGTCTCAGAATAATGGTGAAGCCATGGTAGTGATGCCTCCTGGGTACTATCTATCCAAGTCACTAAGGATCAGAGAACATCACTGATGGCCCGAAAGCCCTTCCTTGGGGGAATTAAAAAACAAAACAAAACAAATTTAAAAACTCTGGGATGGGTGAGAAATAATCGTAAGCTCACCATCTATTCTCCAAAAATGTTGTATCTGAAGAATTAAATAGATTTAAAAGATAATGAAAATGAGTTATTCATATTGCTCTCCTTGGCCACCTTTAACTTAGCACTTGGATATGACTATTCCCTATCCTTCTATATATTTTCTTTCTTTTTTAGTATTTTACAGCTTTATTACATGTCTCCTTTTCATTACAAGCTGCTGCAAATCCCTTTAGACAGTTAGTGGAGTACTCATTATAAATAATTAAAAAAAATTTTTATACTCTTTCTTCCACCTCAATTCCTTCTGCCCAGAGGGCTCCATGCATGAACTGTATATACTAAGGCTTTCACCAGGAAATAGCACTGAAGACCTTTAAGGAAACTATATGACTAATTGGTTCCACTTAGTAGCTTAGACAGAATTCGAATTTTCTTTGGATGACATCCATGATCATAATCTCTGACATTACACTGACCTTGGGCATGGCATTTTACCACTGTAAGGTTCAGTTTTCTTATCCGCAAAGCAATAATGCAGGTGCGTCTGTGTGATCTCTAGGGTCCCTACCTACCCCAGGACTATATCTAATCATCTTTTCTAAGAAGATAGGAACAAAGAGACCACCCAGGAAGAGAAGAGAGAGCTCTCTCGCCTCCGGTCTGGCTCTGTAACCCTACCTTCTGTCAGTCACCCCTCTACAGATAAGGAGTAGGAGAGTACATTCCCAGCCCAGGCACACAAACACAGCAGGAGTGCCAAGGGCACCTGTGTTGTGCCATCCATACCAGCTTCCCCTGACAAAGGAGCCAAACTATGAGCCAGCTAAGGGTCAGCTAACTGGATAGACAGTGTGATGGACTGCTTGTTAATGACACTGTATTTTTATTTATATACCCAAGAGGCTACTAGCAATGGGTTAATTTGGTGGTCCTACCAAGGAAAACCTTTTCAAACTGTATCTTGAGTTTCAAATGTCAGATATAAGGCTTTAAAGCAGAAGTATTTTGAAGCTGGGAGTCTGTTTATCCTGGCCTTACCCAAGGGGAACAACCCAGGCTGGACCCCACCAAAGATAATTTTCTATTCCTAAGGATACTGAATGCCCTCCAGGCTTCACAAGTGCCTGGTTAACTTAAGTCTACCGAAGAGCCAAAAAAGAATTTGCTAACAGGACCAGAACCATACCTCTCCTGGCTTTCCCTGAGGAATTCTAGGCTGGCCCAAGGAGTGGTTGTTGGAGTGGAGGGAAGGAGTGTGGGGCAGGCTTCTCTCCCCTCCACACAAGGCAACACAAGAAACCTGAACAAGGGAAGAAGGGAAGTGAGCATCCCAGTGGTATTCTAGCTCTCCTTCCACCTTCCAGGTAAGTTGTGACACACACTGCATGGCTCACATCCTACACTCCGAGGTTTTCATATAGCTCCAGGAACAAGCTCACCCTACCTGACTATACTTGGGGCAAAGGACAGAGCTCCCGCGAGTGCTTAAGCAGACATACGGTACAAACAGACAAGTAGTCAGCTCATGGCTAGGAACGCAGCCTGGGGTGCTAGACTGCATATGAGCTTGGGTAAATTGCTTCACCTCTTCCTGTTTCAATTTCCTCATTAAAGAAATGTGGTTGGTGTGATAATGAGTAAATGTAGAGAATACTGCCCTAGCACAGAATACGGCCTGTAAAGTGACTGACTTTATATACATCAAATAAGCCCATATGACTACCTTCATCCCCCTAGATGAAACTCGTAGAATAATTCATATTGATGTTCACGTTCAATGCTTTCAATTTTTGTTCTCTTCTCAAGACTTCCTTTGGTGGTGTTCACTTTGGTGGTATCTGCTAGAATAATAATGCTGGCAGTAGATGGGGTTAGGAGGGCAGGGAGTGAGGGCAGGAGAGATAAGAGCCAGTAAGTCCCATAGAGATATCTTTGAAAGAACATATGAATATTGAAAATGATTAGATTTTACTTATAAAGCACACAATATTGCTTCATACCCTTTTTGCATCAAGGCGAGGTAAGCTTAGTCATCAGGCTTAAGAGTGAAATCCTTATTAAAAAAAAGCATACTATTAAGTTTTGGGGCTTTTGTGTGTTTGCTCATTTTCACATGTATCTGACCCAACTCACGTGTTATTTCAAATGATAGGAAATTTGCATATGCTTGTAAATTAAATAACAATATGCCAAACGGATGCATTTTTTTCTAGCAGGAACATTATCTCCCAATGCAGATCTGTTGCTGGTCCTGTTTCTTTTCTTTTTTTTTTTTTAAGTCAAGAATTTTGGATAAACTTTGTGATTCAGAAGGGGTGATGGCTTAACTAGGTCTTGAACCATGAATGCATGAACTTTAATTTGCAAGCCCCTTTCTCCAGGCTAACCATGTTTAGGGATGTTATGGAAGCTGAGTAAAGTCCCACACTAATAAGGAAGAAAGGCTTTTACAAGAGGATGCTAATTAGTAAATTAACCATGTAGAGCTCTTTGTCACATTCAGTCTGGGCAGATTAACGTCTATTCACAAAGCTACCTGCTGATTTCTATACCCAGGAGCTGCACTATCCAACAGACACACGGGAATATAAAGCACTAGAAATGAAGGGATGCCTGGGTGGCTCAGCTGGTTGTCTGCCTTTGGTCATGATCCCGGGGTCCTGGGATCGAGCCCCACGTCAGGCTCCCTGCTCAGCAGTAAGCCTGCTTCTCCCTCTCCCTCTGCTGCTGCCCCTGCTTGTGCTCTCTTGCTCTCTCTCAAATAAATAAATAAAATCTTTAAATAAATAAATAAAATTAAAAAAAAAAGAAATGTAGCTAGTGCTACTAAGGACCTGAAATCTCAATATGACTTAATTTTAATTAGTTTAAGTTAATATAGCACATGTGACTAACAGCTACCATATTATACAATATAGATAGAAGAACACTTCCACTCAAATCTCCAAAACCATATAAAAGGCTGCAGCTAATCCTGGATGATATAAAAGTCAAAAGTTACAAATACTATAGTTCAACATTCCTGCCACAAATCTTTATCAGATTTCTTTATCTTTTTTAAATAGGCAGTGAGCATATCACCCAAGATACTCAGTCTTCAACCTCTCCTTCAAGGCCATAAACATGTTGAGGAAAGAGATAAGTTTGGGAGAGAATTTTTCCTTTATTTTCAAGTGCCTACAATTTTCTGATATTAGACTGACTTCCTCCATAAACTGGTTTTTAGATCAAAGTGTCCAAAACTCAATATGCAAAATACATTGTCGGTGATTTCAATTCAGGAAGAAGCTGCAGCCGAATCTTATTACTCTGAATGACACGGAAGAATACTTTGCACGTAGGCTATTCCATATCTCACTCTTTTCTGCTGTAAGAACTGCGAATCCCATTAACAGATTCTCCTTTGGTCGCCTGAACAATACATGAGTGACTCACAGTTTTGAACATTTTGCTGCTGAACTATTTTGAAGGGCATAAGATGGGTCTGTGGCAAGAACGGGCTGAAGATGGGAGGAATAGCTAATATGTGCCTTGTTTGCAACTTTTCATTTCAGTAGTTTAAAAAGCAAGTAAGGAAAGGAATGAGAGTCCTGACTAGGTAGAATTCAATTCTCCCCTTCTAATGGATTCAGAGTATGAGGAGCATAAGGGTAATCCATCATTGCATTACTGCCATCACCAGAGCTCTCTGTGTTTCAGAAAGTGATCATTTCCTTCACTGGGAGGACACAGACCTCTGTGTGCTGATTTGGGTGTCAAGAAATACAAAAAAGATGAAAGAAGAGAATTGGAAGCAACAACTCTCAGGTCAACAGTGGAAAATGTCTGCTCTGTATTCCATGGCTCTCTGCTTCTTGTGAGTCCAGACACCTGTCACTGGACTATGAGGCTGTGGGTGGCCCTATTCATAGGATTTCCATGCTTATCTGACCCTAGATAAACCTTGGTACTTTTTAAGGGTCAGTTTAGGTGCTGAGCTGAATGGTAAGAAAAACTTTTCTAAATAAGTAATAAGTTAGAGTCCTTTGATGTTATAAGAGTGTGGTTGGAATTTAATGTGGCTCTATCAGGAGGAACACTCTATCATCAATGGGATGTGGCAAACCGCTCATAAACTGCTTACAAAGAGTCAAACCATCAATAATGAGATGGATTTGAAGCTGAGGTTATGAGTCATTAATCCGGATGCCAGGTAGAGGCCAGTGTGCTGGGCCCTCAGTGACATAGATATAAAGAGCATATTTATCAACACGGATTTTAGGATAATTCTATAAAATAACAGCAACCATTTATTGAGCACTTGGTATGCTTTCCACACATTATCTCTAATCCATACCACAACCACTTTTGATGGGTTCCATTATTTTCCCTCTTTCCTAGATGCAGGAATTAAATAAAGCCCAGAAAGGAAAAAAACCTCACCCAAGATGACACAGATAGAAAGTGACCAAGCCAAAATTGGAACTCAGAATATGCTGGCCCCAGTGCGGGAGCTTTTTCTGTTTCTCTAAGACAGGTCACAGAGAGTATGTTTGGGTCCAAGGGCAAGAGGAAGAATGTCAAGGATATGTCCAGCTTCCTTGTCTTAAAGTCCACATGGAAAGGAAAGAAAGTAAAAGCCAAAGCTATGAGCCCCAGAGGCATCTGCTTCAGTGAGGGGCCATGGGGCCAATCTGTCACTTACTCAAACCACAGACGGAACTCAGCTGGGGTCCTCATGAGCTGAGTGTGACCTTGGCAAATCAACTATTAAACCACAGTACAAGAAAGTGCTCTGTGTCTCATTTTGGCCTCATCAAAATTTCAGGTAATTAGCCACAAAAAAACAGAAGCACATCTACACTTTTCCTTAGCAATTCTACTTTCAGCAGTTTAACCTACATAGATAAACTTGTATGTGTGCTAAAGAATGAATAGACAAGATTACTCCCTGCAGCACTTTGTAATAATGAAAAATAGGAAACAAACAAAATTTTCATCAGTAGGGCACTGAGTCAATAAATTACAAGACATCCAATTAATGGAATTCTAAACAACTGTAAAAAAGAAGGAGGAAGCTCCCTATAACTTGATATGGAAAGATCTCTAGCATGTAGAGCTAACTGAAAAAAGGAAGGTATTCAATGATAGTTATATATGCTAACTTTTATATGAAAGCAGGAAGAAGAAAAGAATCTCATATTTCCTCAAAGAACTTGAAGACCAAGGGTCACATGCTCTTTTGACTGAGCCAGGCAGGCACCCCTGGGGCTTTGCTCTTTTCTCTAATAAGGAAGAACACCAGACTCTCAGGCAAATGGCCAGGGTCCAAATGTTGATTTTCCCAATTCCTAACTGGATTAAGTTTTCTGAACCACAGTTTTCTCTTTTAAAATAAAAAAAGAAGGAAATAACAATATCACCGTGTTGAGGGTTGACCAGGATAATGTGCAAAGTTAACTCCAAAACAGTCCCAATACATTGTTACTTGTTGCCATTCTAGGCAAGTGAACTCAGGCCCAGAGGATGGGCATTGCAAAATATCCTGGATCTGAGCTCCAGGGTACCCTCTTTTGACTCTGACTTTCACCTGAGGTAAGAAGTCTTGCCCTGACTTGACAATGGACTTGAGACACTTAGAAGTGCTTCTCCTGGACCTCCCATCCCCGTGATGTAGCCAGCCTTACTGTCTCACCTCCAGAGGAAGCCATCTCTACCCCCAGGCCATTGAGCAGTCCTGGTAGTGAAGCAAACCATGTCAGATTCTAAGCCCCAGGAAGCCAGATTTTTGCCTACACACTGGTGTCTCAAACTTCTCTGCTGTAAATGATGTTGATGACAAGGGCACATCTTCTGGGAGAAGAAGCCACTGGTGGCTGTTGATAAAATGGACATAATACAACTGCAGGTCTCTGATTTCCTGACCATGAGACGCTACATGGAAAAGCACTTCCTCAACATTGCATGTGGATTTATGAAGCTGAAATTCCCAGGCTCAGCTGCCTGTTCCGTCACTTCTGGCGCTCGCTGCCACCTAGGGCTCGTGGCACTGCTCCTTTGGAGGACTGTGCTAATGAAACATGGCCCCTTTGGCTCTTTGCTTTTCTCCTATAGCAACACACAACAGAAGGGAATAGTGCCTGCCTTTCAGCACAGATGATTCAGCTTAGCAGTTAAGCTTCACTCAGAATTCTCTGTCTGCCATCCTAAATCTAGATGATTCTTTTATCTCCCCCGCTGTGCAAGAAGGGTCACAACTTTCTGACAGCTAACGCTCCCTTCCTCTCGTCTTTAGTCCTTGACCTTTCCCTCTTCCTTCCCAGTGCTGAGAGGCATTTTCTCTGCCTTGATGATTTGAACACAATAATACTTCAGGTCTGGTAACCCCCAACAACTGAACTGTAGGGTCCCACCTGCCTCCTGTATCTCATGAAATGAGCAAGAACTGAACCATTTCTGCTTCCATGTCATTGCTGTTTTGCCTTTCCTCCTGCTTTGCCCCTCTTCCCCCATTACAGCCCTCAGACTCTGAAACCTCAGACAACTGAGACTCCACCCGCTCATCAGGTGTGGATGGGGCCTGGCATTCCCCCATTGTGCTTGTGCACCTTAAGTCCTTGCTCTGACCACTTCTGGGACACCTCTCGTATTTGCCTTTTTTAGGTACTCAAGCACAGCCATTAAAAGAAAAAAATTTTAAAGACGATTGTGGAAGCATTTATTTTTGTTTTGATGACAAATCTGCAAGTAACTCAATTCTAAACAATAAAGTCTCCAGTTCATAGACCTGATTTAGACCCCCAAAAATGTGATTATTTTCAATCCCTAATAGTTGTTCATAGTTACTGAATAAGTATTAAGTGACTCTTTAAAGTACTGGTCTCACTCACTCATATGAGGAATTCTTAATCTCAGGAAACAAACTGAGGGTTGCTGGAGTGGTGGGGGGGTGGGAGGGATGGGGTGGCTGGGTGATAGACATTGGGGAGGGTATGTGCTATGGTGAGCGCTGTGAATTGTGCAGAACTGTTAAATCACAGAACTGTACCTCTGAAACAAATAATGCAATATATGTTAAAAAAAAAGAAGAAGAAGAAGAAGAAGATAGCAGGAAGGGAAGAATGAAGGGGAGTAAATCGGAGGGGGAGACAAACCATGAGAGACGACGGACTCTGAAAAACAAACTGAGGGTTCTAGAGGGGAGGGGGGATGGGTTAGCCTGGTGATGGATATTAAAGAGGGCACGTTCTGCGTGGAGCACTGGGTGTTATGCACAAACAATGAATCATGGAACACTACATCAAAAACTAATGATGTAATGTATGGTGACTAACATAACAATAAAAAAAATTTAAAGAGAAAAAAAAAAACAAGAACCACCTAGGGAAAAAAAAAATAAAGTACTGGTCTCAGGTCAAGTTCCCTAGCAAAGTCTGAGAGGGGGATTCCTGTGCAAGCCAGAGAGTACTTATATTGAGGAGAAACCAGTAAAGGAGTGAAGGAGCAGGGCAAGGAAAGAAGCTAGGCAAAGTATGCTTTCTAGAGAAGTCTAGCCCCAGCATGATTCTACGGGAGCTCCAGACAATGAACTGTATCCCAGCACTGATCCCTTCCAGAAGCAATGATGCTGGCTCATATATCCCTGAATCAGTCAGGAATTGGCTATGGGCCACCTCTGGTGGGGTAAGGCCACCAACAAGACAATGTGAGTTATGAGCAGCCCAAACCTGCAGCAGAGGGGACAGGTGTGGGTGCCTCTGAAAAGATCTGCTTGGAGTAGGAACAGGATCTATTACAGCACTTCACAAAGATTAAATTATTAATTCTCCACACCATTTGAGCTAGGGCACCATTATTACTATCGCTATTTTACAGAAGAGGAATGAATCTAAGACACAGAGAGCAAGTGATGAAGATCTCAGAGAACCATGACTTAAACCAAGACAGTCCCACTCTACCTGCCCAGCCAGCCTCCACACAAAGCTGCTCTTTACAAGGGAAGATTTGAAGCAGCCTAAGTGGGCACATTCTTGTCCTTACATACACACTCACCACGTCACTTATATTAGCAGTCACATCCATTCATGCAAAATGTCTAATTTCATGAAGAATTAGTAAATATTTTTCATTACTGCAACATAAAGATTGCCCAATACTTCCAAAAATAGGATAAAGACTTGTTAGCAATGCTATTGCACCAAAAGCATGCATCTCACATACAAGAATATATATATTTCTTACTCCATTTTTTTAAGATTTATTTCTTTATTTTTGAGAGTGAGAGACAGAGACAGAGAGAGGAAGTGGGGGTTGGGGCAGAAGGAGAGGGAGAGAATCAAGCAGACTCCCCACAGAGCACAGAGCCAGATGCAGACCTCCATCCCAGGACCCTGAGATCATGACCTGAGCCAAGACCAAGAGTTGACCACTTAACCAATGAGCCACCCAGGCAGCCCTTCTTACTCCATTTTTAATTTTAAAGCACAGCTCACTCTATTTTACTAAATCTATATTTCTCATAATTTTAATCAATAGATTAGTTGTAAAGCCTAAAACAAAAATTAAAGACAGTAGGAAATAAATTTTTCATACATGTTTTATAACAAAGGTTTTTAAATGTCTTAGAGCAAAAGTTCATGTTGCACTTCCTACATTTCCAATCATGTTTGGCCATTTTCCTTCTCCTGACAGCTTCGATTTAACATAAAAGATAAGACATCTAGTGCTATGGTTGTGTAAATGGTATGGAACACAACTTCATGTTCAAAAAAATGTTTTAAGAACACAGATTAATGTACACCTATCAAGGGTGCAGAACATGTTTCTGTTACTCATACTAATGATGCGTCCCTAAAAAGATTAGCACGTGGAGCAAGGCCAAGGTGAGTTAGCCACTCCCTCCAGGCAAACAAAAGGAAAAAATGCCTTTGGTAATACGATTTCACCAGACAGCTCCTTGCTTTTCTCATAATAAATAATGCCACACTACTACCTGAAAATAGTACAAACTCTAAGAAACAGACACATTTCATCTATTTCTCATGCTCAGTTAGAAAGCTCCCAACATTTTTTAGAAGAAAAGAGAGTTTTAAAAATAAGACCCCAAAGCCTCCTACTACAGACAGTTTTGTACTCTGTTTACCATTATTCTTTGAGATCTAGACAATCTCTCTGGGAACCCCAGCCCATGTGTTTCCTGCAGTGTCTTGGCTGAGCTCAGCAAAGCCTAGGATTTTACTAGGTGTCAGGTAGCAAGATCTACTGTGACAGTGTGGACTTTGCCTCAGGGCATCTATTAGATCAGAATACCTGGCAAACCTTCCTAAAAATGGCCCCAGAGGACCCAAGAAGGCTAACCCAGAGTCAGTGTGGCTATGAGGGACCAGCTGAAATAAATCAGCTGAAAGCTCCCAGGGGGCCCTTAGTTTAGATAAGCAAAAGCTAGGAATGGAAGCAGAGAAATGAGGTCTATTTTCTGACTCTCAGAGGGGAAGGAGGAAGTTGGCTAATTAAATTTGGAACCAGGTGAGGGAAAAGACTCCATGATTTGGTTAACCCAGGAAGGAAATATATTTGTTGAAAATTAGAATAGTGAAACTCTAATCTAACCTTTTGTCCTTTCTGAAGGCTTAAAGTGGAGAGACTGGTCTTGGAATACAGCAGACACCTCTGTTTTTGAGATTTTCTGGGCTGCATGGGTGCTGCCATTGCTTTAGTAAAAGGAGAGCCTTGCTTGGATCACATCCAAGGCAGTCTGGTTGCCACAACACACAGAACCCTTCATTATAAACTGGTCCTTTGTCCCAGGGCTTTCCACTCCATCCTCTCATCTCCTCCCAGACCCTGCCGCATCAGTCACCTCCTCTCTTCCCACCTCTTTAATCTTTCCCTTTTCACTGGCTGCTTCCCCTTGGCCTATACACTCACTCTGGTCCCCCAGATCCTAGAACAATGACAAAACCCTCCCATGGACTTGTTTCCCTCTCAAGTTACTGTCCCATCTTCTTGCTGTCACCACTCAACACCTGCTTCCTCTACTTCCTCACCTCCTATTTATTCCTTGACTCTGCAGCTTGGATCCTATTCCACTTTGGGAAGCGCACTCTTGAAGGTCTCATTCAACAGAGCCAAGGCCTCTCCCTCTCCACTTCTCTAACAGGTAACATTATGAATCACTCCTTTCCTAAAACCTTCTTCATTAGTTTTCAGGGCTATCATTGGCAGCATTCAACAACCTCTCCAGTGCCTCCCAGACCACAATTTCTGAGTCTTCTTTGCTGGATCTTCTTCCACCAACCACCTAAAGTAGACATTCCCCAAAGTTTTGTTGCTTACATTCTTCCCTCCTCACTCTCTGTGTTCTACCTTGATAAAATCATCAACTCCCCTAGTGTCCACAGTCTTCCATATGTTCCACACAGATATACATGCCCAGACCCAGCCTCTCTTCTGAACCAGTTTGCAGTGCAAGATATTAGATATTTGTGGGTACTTCAAATTCAACAGGTACAAAACCAAAGTCCTTATCTTCCTTGTTAAATCTTTCTTCTTCCTAAAGCCTGTGACTCCTCTATAGTCATTGGTACTGAAGCTCTATTCCTTAGGACTATCTTTGACTTGCTCCTCTCCCTCATCTACTACATGCAACTTATTTATTTATTTAAAATTCAAATTAGTTAACATGTAGTATAGTATTGGTTTCATGAGAATTTAGTGATTCATCACTTACATATAACACCCAGGGCTCATCATAAGTGCCCTTCTTAAGCCCATCACCTATTTAGCCCACCCCCCACCCACCTCCCCTCCAGCAACCCTCAGTTTGTTCTTTATAGTTAAGAGTCTGTTATGGTTTGCCTCCCTCTCTGCTTTTATCTTATTTTATTTTTCCTTCCCTTCCCCATGTTCATCTGTTTTGCTTCTTAAATTCCACATATGAGTGAAATCATATGATATTTGTCTTTCTCTGACTGACTTATTTCACTTAGCATAATACCCTCTCGTTCCAACCACGTCATTGCAAATGGCAAGGTTTCATTCTTTTTAATCACCAAGCAGTATCCCATTGTACATATATACCACATCTTCTTTATCCATTCCTCAGCTGATGGACATCTGGGCTCTTTCCCTAACTTGGCTATCATTGATAGTGCTGCTATAAACATTGGGGTGCATGTTACCGCATGCAATTTAATTTTAAAATCTTGATGATATTCCCTCCACTTTATCTTTCATATCCAAATCCTTCTTTCTACTCCCACTGTCCTAGTTTAGGCTTCCAGACCACCTCCTTGTCAACTAAAGAATTAAAAATATCCACCAGCCAACTGCTCTTCCCATTTCTTTATCACTTCCTCTAATCCGCCTCACACACAAATAGAAAGTATCGGATCATTGAATTGATGATATTTTCCCAACCTCAAAAACATTGGTGGCCCCCTATTTTTTATGGAGTAAGTCCAACTTTCTCAGCCTGAGCAGCCAGGTCTTTTAGAACCCAAAGTCCAACATTTCCTCCTATCACCCTCCCTTCCCCAACACATACACCCTCATTCTTAAGCTTGCTGAATGTACTCTGCATTTGTTTTCTGGCTTTTTACTATTTATGTGAAAATACATCCTCTAGTTGCAGCTTGCTGAAATCTCGCCCATACTTCTAGACTTTTATTAAATACTACTTCATAGTCATTCCAGAAAGTATCTTTCCCTACAACACCCCCCCAAATTAATTCATTATTCTCTCCCTCCTCTATACCTAACACCATACCTTTTGACTTCTATTATAACAAAGGATGATCCATAAAACAGCAGCAGCAGCATCTCCATGTTAGAAATGTAAATTCATGGGCCTGATCCCTGACCTACTGAATCAGAATCAATGGGGGTAGAGTCTAGGATTAGTGTTTTAACAAGATTGCCAGAGGACTGTGAGATTGGCTAATTCAAGCACAACTGCTTTAGAGCCCTCACCCTAGTGCCAGTATTACATGTTTGAACATGTCTCCCCACTTAGACTATGAACTTCCTAAGGCAGAGCTCGTCATATTGCTTGGCCATCTTGTTATCACAGGAGCTTAATGAAAGCTTGTTGAGTAGCCCCTGTATAGCTAGCTTGGTGTGGCCTGGAGTACTGCTTAAGTATAGTGATTCTGTGAAGAATTTGCTGCACATTAGGAAAAGAATCAGCCCTCCAAAAGCAGTTTATTTATGTTATTTCTCTGTTTGCTGGATTTGGTATCAGTGGTGGGAAAAAAGAGAGATGCTGTATTTAATATAAAAGTTCAGAAAGAATTTCTTGCCCAACCAATGGCTTCATCTTGGCTTCCTTGAGTGTTGAGAAAGCTAGTGAATGCTACTAGACATATATCACCTACCAGGCACTATGCTATTTTGTTTCATTCTCACAACAACCTAGGTGGTACATACTACAATTATCTCCAGAGTAAAAGGAGGTTCAGGGTGGGCCATGATCATATAGCTAGAAGTGGTTCAACTAGAAGGTTTGAGGCTATAGGTCCCACTCTGAGCCATCACGAAAAATATCCTCTATGCTTCATGCCTGCTAACTAGGTCTGGGCTTTTCATGGAAGCCACAAGATTCTCTGCTGGGTCTCATGAGATCATTTTATGTCCCAGCCCAGTTGTGAACCCAGGTTTTACTGTGTCTCCATGTGCCCTGGCTTTGCTTCTGCTCTTCTCAACACTGAAAGCCCCAAGGCTAAAATAGCACTTTTCTTGCCCAGTTTTAGTAGACTCAAGGTCAAGGCAATTATCACCTGGGCAGAGACTCCTTCCCATCTTCAGACAGGAGGGAGAGGAGATGCTTCTGAAACCCATTAAAACCTGCCTGGGAGCACTCTGAATCACAAGCCCTATGAGTCATGGAGCCCTCTAAGTTGGAGTAGGCAAGAGGGCTATTGGTTTTTATGGCAACGTACTCAGTACTCTCAGGGTATTGTTAATTAGCCTTTTAAGACCTAGAAATCTCCAGTTTTAGCATGGGAGTGGTTATTCACAATTGTCCCCCAGAGAGAGGGAGACTAATTTTGGACAAAGCCTATGGTCTGGAAAGCTCTGCCTGCTGGAGTGTATGCCTAAAACACCAAGGACACCTCTGTCTAGAGCTCTGGGTCTGGTTTTATAGCCTTGGACTTGAGAGCTGAATAAAAGAAAGGTCAGAGTCACAGTCCTCCCAAGGGCTTTTCTTGAACACAACATTACCAGAGCAACAGGGAATCCACATGTGTTCGGAACCTAGGACCCAGCAAGCTGGCTTGGACCTTGCACGGACTCCCAGATTACCTTTTACTGTGGGAGAAAGAGACAGGGGGAATTACGTTCCTTTGGCACATACTCCTACTCAGTATCTAGAAAGAAAAACTCCACTTTCTTGGCAAGCCAGCTTGTGAGCACTTTTACCACAGTATTTAAAGGGTAAGTTTAAAAAAAAACCCAACCATCTTCACTCTTCACTCATTCATTCATTCACTCAACATCCATTCAGCACCTACTGAGCAGCAGGTGTTGAGTTACAAAGAAGACACTATAGTCACTTTCCTAAAAGAATTCCCAATGCATCTATTGACTCCCCAGTCTCTTGGGGCCATTCCCTGCAGACAACCCCATGACTCACAATCCCCAGAAGAAGTAGGAAGGAAAAATCTTCGCAGCTTCAGCCCTAAGAGGCTTTGCTCCACCTCTGCAGAGGGAGGCTCTGGCACAGACCATGGACACCTGGCCCCCTCTGGCTCCTCCCTCCTGAGCCCCTCTGTGTCCTCTCCAGGCAGCCACAGCCTCAGTCACCTGCTCAGCTCCCCTGAAGCCTCCCTCTGCCTCATCCAAGATAATTCTTTGGCTCTGCTCTAACTCCATTAGAACCTCCTCATGCTCTCTAGAACGCTGAGGAGAAAAATATCTCCTTGATAAATGTGGTTGCCCACCCCCAATTCCAGTCTTACCCATAAGCTTTAAGAGACTAGAAAGTTCAAAACTGATTGGGTTAAGTCCCCTACAGGTACTTTAAGAACCAGAGAAACAAAAGAATCCCACCCACCTCCCCCTTACATCGTCATCTCCCAACTGTGGAAAAACTAGAGTGAGGAGCAAGAAGGAATGCTGATGGGTACCAGACCAAGGGGAAATGGTGGCCTCAGGTGAAAGAAAGCTCCTGGTAAAGCCTCTGAGAGTGTGCTCTTCGCTCCACTTACGGTGACTCCTTGTGCAAGGAAACAGGGCAGTAAGGTGAGTGCCAGAGGGAGGAGGACCTGTGAGCAGGGGACAGAAGGAAATAGGAAGGAGGGCGTGTGGTGAGGGTGCCGCTGCTGGCCTCCTCCAGCATCGCAGGGACCCTGCTGTTTCTTAATATGGAGACCTAGCATGAGCCACCTCGAGCCCAGCTCCCTGTGGACACACAGTCTGCAGTGCTGCTTCCGTTCCCCCAAAAGGTGGGAGTGAGGTTTCAGGCTAAGGAGGAGACCAGGGGACCCCAAATGTTATGGTCCATGGGGTAATCAGCCATACACAGGGGTAGAGAGCTAAGCTGTAAGCTAAGTCCAGATGGACAAGCTTTCATCTGCGTGTTAGGAAAGAGAATCCCCTAGAAATATCTGAGGTGACATGAGAGGTGGTAGGAAAAGAAGCGGGTGCTGAAAGCTGTGGGGCCCAACAAGCAATTATGATTTCAACAGAGGGGCGCCTGGGTGGCTTAGTCATTAAGCGTCTGCCTTCGGCTCGGGTCATGATCCCAGGATCCTGGGATTGAGCCCCACATCGGGCTCCCTGCTCAGCGGGAGGCCTGCTTCCCCCTCTCCCACTCCCTGCTTGTGTTCCCTCTCTCACTATATCTATCTCTGTCAAATGAATAAATAAAATCTTAAAAAAAAAAAAAAGATTTCAATAGAAATAAGAATAATTAATTAGCTCTCAAAAGTGAGGGGCAGGGATAAGGTGAGGGATCAGAATTCCTGCATGCCTCTGCTTCTCTTTCCTAGAAAATACCAGCTGGATACATAAGAGTCCCTTTTGCTATCTGTCCTTTCTTTCAAGCTAGTTATAACCTGTCCAGAGTTTGGTAAGTTTCTCACTTCCAGTAAGTACAGGAGAACTACTTTAAATGACAGCTGCTTATATGACAGATACAGATGACATCCAGTTATTTCCTTCCCTCACTATAAAATCCAGTTCATTGTTCTGGTTTTTCTGTTTAATCTCCCCTCCCTGGTTCCACCTCCAACTTTATCCCCCCCGCAACTTTAAGCCTGGGTCAGGGGGGCAATCTTGATGCCTCACATCACTGGTCGGGGGCCATTGCCACTGGCTTCCAGGTGGTGAGTCAGTGGGAGGCAGAAGCAGCAGACTGGAGGGCAGAAGGAGAGAGATCAAAGCATTTCTTCCTGGGCTCCTGTCTTCTTCCACACGATCATTCTGGCAGTGCCCACATCCTTCTGGAACTAGAGGTCCTACTGTGCAGCCCATTTTGGGGCTCCAGTCCTCAACCCAGTGGAGGACCCTGGTTTCCTACTTTTACTTTCTAAGACCTGAAGGATAATGGGTCTCTGGGTGCCTCAACCTCCCTTGTGGTTCCCCTTATTCTGTACCCACTTCTATAAATAGTCCTTACCTTAAATTATCTTCAAAATCTCAGCAGAGTGTGCCTCCTGGTTCTTGCCAGGATGCTGTCTGATACACCCATATTCTGTGCAGATGTCTTCTGCTCTAACAACTGTGACATCCAATGGTTAATCTAGTTTTTTATTAGGTATTTGCTAGAGGAGCTCACATTTGTGGACAAGGAGAATCTAACCAGTTCATAGTGTGGTATTTTTATTGGTGACTGAGAAAAGAAGCTAGAAAATATGATGTAGGGGAAGCCAAAATGTCTTCTATGTAAAAATAATAACTTAAAATTTAAAAAACTGTTTTTCCATGAAGGCTTCCTGTGCTAGGTCCTGGATGCAAAGATGCCTAAAACACAAGCTCTGCCCACAAGAGGCACGCAGTTCAGTGGAGGAGAAAGAAGCTTGAAGAGGTAATAATAATAGAGTGCTGATGGCTGTGTCCAAGCCATGAAGGTCTGAGGCGAATATAGAAGAAACTGCCTAACCAGAGAATGGAGGAAGGTCCTGGAGGAGATGATCCCAAATCTGAGCCGTCCTCGTGGGTAGGAATTTGCTAGAAGAGAGGTATATGGAAGGATATTTTGAAACAAGGATATACCAGGCTGAGCTATACAGATGATTGTGTGCTTTCACACTAATCCTCACGTTAGGATGCAGAATCTACCCAAGGATTGCAGTTATGCAATTGGAACCATGTTTGGGAGCTTTTAAATGTATTGATGCCTGGGCACCCCTATATTTACTCTGAAACAATAAAGTTAACCTTCAAGGTCATTCCCTTGCATAGAGCCTTCTGGAGATCCTGCGATGCAAGGGACCCTGCAGTGTGTTATAAGGTCACATGTTTGTAAAATCTGCAAAAGGTATTGTTTTGTTCTTATTAATGAGGACCCCCAAACTGCATGCTATGCAGGACCACAAACCTGGATCCATCCCTTTACCCAGGTCCCACTCAACCCAATTCAATCAGAATCTCTGGGGATATGACCTGGCCATCAGCATGCTTTAAAAGCTACCGAGCGAGTTTAATGTTTGACCAGAGTTGAACACATTATGCATTTTAATAGCTGGAAGAGATCTCAGAGTTCCTGGTCAAATCCCCTCACTTTATAGCTGGAGTAACCATAATCCAGAGAAGAGCTGAAGGTTCCCACAGCTCATCACTGAATAGCAGGGTTCAAACCTAATTCCCTTAGCTCCAAATTCATGCTCTCCCGCTTAGATAACTGGCAATTTCTGGTAACAAGTACCAGATACCAAAACACATGTGCTTGCCCTCCCTTCCTTCAAAATCTGGGCCTCAGAGCCCTGGGCTGATTAGCATCTCATGTAAGCTTGCCGATGCAAGGAGGCCCAGCTTGTCTGCAGGGGTGGAGCGGAGGGGGCAGGCGAAGCAGGACTGGGAGTGAGCGGGGGAGGCAGTGATGATGAGCTCTCTCTAAGACTGGCACCCACAGGGAATGCCTTTGGCTAATGCATCAATAGTTCCCCAGGTCAGAGAGAAGAGGCACAAAATTGTAACGTGTTCTAGCCAGAACATCCTGCGAGAGGCTTTTCTGGAGCCAGTTTTTACCACGCTCACAGTCTATGCAATTATCAGCGGGGCAGAGCCTCCCCTTTTCAGACAATTCTGTGTTGTGAGAAGCCCATGAACCCACTGAAATGTGCCCAGAGGCCCCACTGATGCATGCCAAACTTTTTCCCGGGGTCTATAAGACCATTCATTTCATAACAGTGTACTTCCTAATGTATTCATAATTAGTCTTTAAGGTAGACCTCAAAATGCCTCTTTAAAACTACTGTTGTATTTTTTAAAAATCACCAGGGGAATGGAAACCATGAGACCATTTTGGGAAACGAGGATAACTCCATTTTGCTGGGAACTATGGTAGTCCCTGGGCATTTTCAGACAGGGGACAAGAGGAGAGATAAAACTTTAGGTCTGTGTGGTAGAGGAGCCGGCTCCTGAGGCTCTGAGTTTCAACAAGGAGGCTGTGTGTTTTAAAAGCCTGGAGGTAGAGAATTTCTGAGCGGCTACAGAGGAGGCAGAGTCACATCAGGAAGAATGAGGAACAGAAATGCACAAGCCAACAAGCACCCAATGACGAGCATTTCCCATCATTCTTTAACATACAGGCAGCAGGAAAACTGCAGGATGTTGGATATTGTCTCTTAGATGCTAATATACTCTTTAAAAGATTTAATTGGGTGGCGCCTGGGTGGCTCAGTCAGTTAAGCATCTGACCCTGGATTTTGGCTCAAGGAACGATCTCAGGGTCGTGAGATCAAGCCCTGCTTCCGGCTCCGTGCTGGGCATGGAGCCTGCTAAAGATTCTCTTTCTCCTTCTCCCTCTGCCCCTCCCCCCCAAAAAGATTTAATTGGTATTGTTACTACAATGCTAATGAGACATGGATATCTAGTAATGATGCTTTTAAAGTCCTGCTTCCTTCCATTTCCTTTCACAGGTGCTGAACCCTAATAAACATCTTGCAAACACCATCTCAGTGTCTGCTCCTAGAGAACCCAACCTGTGTCAATGCCATTCTCCCTCCCCAATACTTTGTATATATGAACACATACATACTCAAAAGTCTATACATATACACATGATGTCCTTTTTCTCAGGCTGTAGCCCCCTCACAGAACTTCAAAACAAGCTTTCAATTCAATTTCTCTGACTGCTTAGGAGAGGCAGCAGAGCTTAATGGTCAAGACCATTAACCTGGGGATTAAACTTGGCTTGAAATCATAGCCCTTCCCTCATTTATGAAGGCCAAATGTGATAATGTACATAAAGATCTTACAGAGTGCCTGGCCCACAGTAAACCTCCAGTAAATGACAGCTATTATTTTTGCCATCCAAAGTTTCTAAGACTTGAATCGAAGCCAAACACACACTAAGGAACTGCTCTTTCTTCTTACAGTGGGACAAGCTCTACTTTCAGCTTCTCTTTCTCACTCTCTGCTATTCTACAAGGGACAAGTCAACTTTTCCTCTCACAAAACAAACAAACAAACAAACAAAAAACAAAGAACAACAACAAAAAAAACCCTTTAGTTCAAACTTTCATAATCATTCTTTTGAATTGTTACAATAGGTTCCAAACTGGTTTCTTACCTCTTAAAACTCAATTCTCCATCTCCAATCCATTCTTCACTTTGCCCATAGTTAGGTTTCTAAAATGCAGATAAGTTCTCTGCTTGAAATCCTTGAATAACTTTAATTTTCTGCACAGAAAAGAATTGTGCAAACTATGTTAGCCACTGAATATGGTCCCGCCTTCTCTCTGACTACCCTATTGTCCTAAATCTCATCAATAACAAAAATAACTTGTAGTTTCCAAAACGTGCTGTTGTAGTGTATGCTGTTTTATGGTTCCTTGTCTTTGAATACTAATTCCTGAACCTTCCCTTTCCACAGTACATTCCCAGATCTTCTGTGAAAATCCTATTTATTCTTCAAACTCTTTGCTATGGATTGAATGTTTGTGCCCCTCCAAAATTCCTGTGTTGAGGTCCTAATCCCCAAAGTGATGGTGTTTGGAGGTGGGACCTTTGAGAAGTAATTAGATTTAGATGAGGTCATAAGGGTTAAGGCCTCATGATGGGATTAGTGCACTCATAAGAAAAGAAAAGACAAGAAAGAGATCTTGGCTTTTCTCTCGGCCCTGTTAGGATAGAACAAGAAGGCAGCCATCCACAAACCAGGAAGAAGGCCCCCTCCGTACACCAAATCCGCTGGCAGTCTGATCCTGGACTGAGCTTCCAGAAGCTCCGGAACTGAGAGAAATAAATGTTACTTAATCCCCCCAGCCTATGGTATTTTGTTATAGCAGCCTGCACTAACTAAGCAACATCTTCTCAATGCCCTTTATCCTTCACTTATTCATTCCTTATCCCTCAAGGAACACTGAGCATGTAGCAGAGCTTGTGCTACATCCTAGGGATACAAAAACCATCCCTGCCCTCAAGATGTATATAGATTAAATGGAATGATAGGCAAATAAGCTGACAATTTCAATGGATTGTATAAGGTACTGTCAAGAGCACAGAAAAGGGACATCTAAACCAAAGGCTTAGAGAAGCCTCTTCATAGGGGTGATGCTTGGATTCAGCCTTCCTTACTTCAGGTTGTTCCTAGCCTCACACCACAGAGATGATCACTCTCCACAATGTAAAACTTCTGTAACCTTGTGTGTGATTTTATTGTTACTTCATCTCTAGTGATACTGTAATTTAATGATTCTCCTTAGAATGAAGTTAAAGACAGGAGTCATCTCAGTATTCCCAGATATTTTTTGAATGTCTAATACATAGTACTCAATTACTGTTTGAAGAACAAATGGATGGATGGATACATGGATAGATGTTCAATAAACATTTGCAAGTACTCAATGATTTTATTATATAAGCATAATTGAAATTGGAGAAAGAACTCTTTAAGTAAATTCACTTAAAATGTAAGTGACAAAGAAAAATTAACTTGAACTTTATGTTAAAAATGAAGTTAAAATTATCAAAATATGTTCTTTTATAGTAAAAATTTAGATTATATGCTTAAGGAGGCACAATTTTTTAGAAATAATATGGGGGGGTTAAAAATTGTCAAAAAACTTCTCTGACAGCATCCCTGAGGACACCGTAATTTCTGTGCAGTAAGTAAAAGAAATACTGTTATTTAAAAAATTCAAGATCTTGGGCGACTGGGTGGCTCAGTCAGTTAAGCATCTGCCCTCAGCTCAGGCCATGATCCTGGGGTCCTGGGATTGAGTCCTGCATCAGGCTCCCTGCTCTGTGGAGAGTCTGCTCCTCCCTCTCCCTCTGCCCCACCCCCTTGTGTTCTAGCTGGCGCTCTTTCTCACTCTCAAATGAATAAATTTAAAAAATTCAAGACCTTGTCATTTTTCATGAAAGCCTCTCTTATATTTTGATATGTAATCATCACATTTAAGCATGCATTTTGTTCATTTTCCTTCTTCAGTTGATAACTGACCAAACTCTCTCACATCTTTATTTGCCAATGGCTATGTCTGTGTTGTAGGTAACAGTACAACATCACTTGTATTAACATCATAAAATCTTACATCCTCTGCAAAATACAGAGTCTCACTCTTTTATTTACATTGAATTTTTATTTTCTTTTGGGTGTATTCAACAACAGGCAGTAAGTGGTCTAGTAATGACATTGATTCAACGGGCATGAATCAATCCAATGATTTACTGGTAAACCTTTAACAACTAGTCCCCCAAAAAACAAGAAGTCTGATTTACAGTGTTTTCCAATTACCTAGTGTAAATACTCCACCATGGCCAGACCCAAGTGACCAACATAATGTCTCTGAATGCGGACGTGGGAAGAGTTGTGTACACTGCATCTGAGAGCCTGTATGATGAGCCGGCTCTAGCACATCACCGGATAGATACCAGTGTTAAGCTGGATGTGATGTTTGAGTGGTCACTGATTTTTAAATTGGTTAGTTTTTAGTGGATATTTCTGTGCTATGATGACTCTTCTTTTACTAGTAAACGTTATAACCTATAGCATTCAATAATTAAGAATCCCATGTACATCATTTAAAGCTCCCTAGAGTTTCTCCAAGTAAATAAAACCTTAGCAATATTTCATAGTGTCTCTGGAGCAGACCCTGAGTTCACTGCCCATTCTTTGTGTCTAATACTCCTTCCAAACCCATCACCACTTCTATATCCTGAGGTTGAAATACCAAGCTCCTCACAACTTTTAAGCAGTATTCTTCCTGGAAACATCATGAGACCAGAAACTAAGCTTAAATTCTTCTGTATTTTCTCTACCTTCTCCAAATCCGGACCACCCTTTCAAATTGTTATGAACTGAATCTTACCCCATCTTCAAAATTCATATATTGAAGCCCTAATCCCCAGTGCACCGTATTTAGAGAAGGGGTCATTAAAGAGGTAATTAAGACTAGATGAGGTTGCAAGTACCAGGCCTTAATCCAATATGACTGATGTCCTTATAAGAAAAGGAAGAGACACCAGGGAGGCACACATACAGAGAAAAGGCCACGTAAGGACGCAGAAAAAAGGAGGCTATTTGCAAGCCAGCAAGAGAGGTCTCACCAGAAACCAATTCTCCTAGCACCTTGACCTTGAACTTCCAGCCTTCAGAACTATAAGAAAATACATGTCTGTAGTTTAAGCCACCCAATCCATGGTGTTTTATTATGGCAGCCCTAAGAGTCTAATATCCAAATGAATTGCTAGGATAGCCTTGAACATCTCCCAGTTCTTTGTGGTAAATGAACAAACTAATAATGCTGTGAGATATATGTGAATATGTTTGTATGCATAAATTCATGTATTACTCTGATTTTTAATTTAGTACACAGGTTACTTAAAGATTGTTGAGAAGGTTGATATTGTACCATCTGCAGATTAATTACAGCTTGATCTTCCAGATGAAATATAACGGTCAGCTTCATTCAAAAATATTTATTCACTTTGGGAATTGCCGTAATTAATATAAAACGTTCTTGCACATACTTGTATTAGACTCAGTATAATCAAAGACATACAAGTTATTAAAAAGAACTTTCAAGGTTTGTTGAAGTAAACCTGTAGTTTCAGATAACCCCGTCTCTATTTACCTTTGATTCACCTGCTTCTGAAGCAGGGTGATGGGAGAAATCAACTAAATTATAAAGGTTGTTTTTTTAATGAAATGGGCCAAAGACGAATGAAACTTGACTGCGAATAGGGAGTATTAGTTTGCCCAAGTAGACGTTACAGAACAGGGTCTGACTAACCTCAGACCTGACCAAAACAGCTCTATTTGCCAAAAAAAAAAAAAACAACCCAGTCATTTCCACTAGGTTGCCAATAAATCCAGACTGCTGGCTACCACCTACAAACACACACAAGGCAGCTCACTGTTGGAAATGTGCACGGCGTTGAGTATTTGTAAATTCAATTACACCTCTGTTTGCTGGTAACAAAGATCTAGTTAGTTTATGTGCTGGGTTAGGTAACAGGTTCTCCCTGGCTTTCAGGGCACCCTGGCTTAGCTTCTCCATCCTGCCCCACCCCTCCTGTTGTTCCACAGCCTCTGTGCGTACAGAGAACTGTTTGGAACAGGAATCTGAAGTGTTGGAGTGGTCTCTCTGCCCTTGGTGCTGACTCAGATCCTGTGAGTGAGCGCTCTATGAAACTAATGAAAGTAAGACCAAGATCATAAATAGTAGAGCCCACCAAAGAGGAAATACAAATCACTGATGAAGAGACAAAGAGATTGTGTTTCAATGGTGATTAAAAGAACGGCATGTGCCACATATGTGCCACTTAGCAAATTGACACTGTTTTAATGAAAGGATGGGCATCGAAGACACATGAACTTGGTTCAACTGCTCTGCCCTTTACTGTCTGATGTTACGGGAGAGCGATTTGGCAATATGTATGAAAAACCTTTAAAATGTGAATGTGCCTTCTGCTTCCAGCCATGGTGGAATGAAAGATAACCAGATTTACTCTCCTGCCTGAAATTACCAAAAAGTATTAGGTTTAAAAAAAATCAGATAAAATATATTAAACAATAGTTTTCAAGATATTTCTTAAAAGACAGGAAACAAATGGGGTGAGCCCTATGAAATTGCTTCAGCTGACTGCTAGAGATTTCCCAGACCATGGTGTCGGGGAGAGGGCTCCCTGAGTTGAGGAGAGCTGAGAGTCTGCAGAGACCAAGGCAACTGGAGTTCTCAGAACAAAGTACTAGGGAGGTAAGAGCTTCACCAAGAAATGTGCCAAGGGTCTCCCTTGCTGATTAGTGATCAGCACACACACATGAGGAAACTACCTATGGGTGGAGAAAGACCAGTTAACAGGATTATGCACCCCCACAGGGTTGGATGTAGGGCATGTTCCCGTAGACACATTGGAAAACGTCACAATTCACTAGACAGAAACACAGAAGGATCTTACCTCCATGGTGGGGAACAAGCCCTAGATGAAGCACTAATGTAGTCTTGCTTAACAAATCTTAAAAGCAAGACTGAAAAGGATCAAACTGTTTCTGACCAGTTTAACTGCATTCTGGGACAAAACTTATGAATACTGATAGGAATAAAAAAAATATCTAGTACCCAACAAGGTAAAGTTCACAATGTCTAGAATACAATAAAAAATTAGCTGCCATGCAAAAAGGCAGGAAAACATGACCTATAATGAGGATTATCAATTAATCAAAACTGAATGAGAACCGACACAGATGTTAGAATTATCAGGCAGGGACACGAAAACAAGTAATATAACTGTATTCCATATGTTCAAAAGTTAAGTAGAGAAATGAACACTTTTTCTTTTCTCTGTTTCTTCAGCTTTATTGACGTACTAGAAGATTTTTTAAAGACCTAAACCAAACTTCTAAAGACAAAATCTACAACATGTGAAATGAAAAATATACTTAATGGTATTAATGACAGATTAGACATTGCAGACAAAAAAAATCAGTGAATCCGAAGACCTAGCAGTAGAAACAATCAAGAAAAAAGTATTTTTTAAAAAGATGCACAAAGCATCAGTGAGCTTTGGGAATTCAAGTAAGCTGAGATGTGTGTAATCAGAGTCCCTCCAGAAGGGAGGAGGAACAGAAAAAAAATGTTTGAAGAAATAATGGCCAAAATTTTACCAATGAATACCCTTAACACCCAAATTCCAAGAAGCTTGACAAATCTCAAGCACAAGAATCAAATAAACACAAGTAATTAAAACCAGTGATAGAGGGCACCTGGGTGGCTCAGTCGGTTAAGCGTCTCCGTTCAGCTCAGGTCATAATCCCAGGATCCCAGGACACTGCTCAGCTGGGAGTCTGCTCCTCCCTCTCCCTCTGCCCCTTCCCTGGCTTGTGCTCTCTCTCTCTCTCTCTCAAATAAAGAAATAAAATCTTTTTTTTTAAAGATTTTATTTATTTATTCATGAGAGACGGAGAGAGAGAGGGAGAGAGAGAGAGAAGCAGAGGGAGAAGCAGGCTCCCAAGGAGCAGGGAGCCCGATGCGGGACTTGATCCCAGGACCCTGGGATCATGACCTGAGCCCAAGGCAGACGCTTAACCATCTGAGCCACCCAGGCGCCCAAGAAATAAAATCTTTAAAAAATAAAACCAGTGATAGAAAAAAATCTTCAAAGCAGCAAAAGAGAAAGGACACATTACAGACAGAGCAACAAAAATAAGGATGACAGCAGTTCTCTCATAGGAAAACAAAATAGTGGCGCAACATCTTTTAAGTACTGAAAGAAAAAAGCTGTCAACCTAGAAGTCTACATCCAGGGAAAACATCTTTGAAAAGCCAAGTTAAGTGCTTTTTCAGACATACAAAAGCTGAAAGAATTCATTACCATCAAATTCCCACTGAAGGAAATATTAAAGGATGTCAGTCAGGGAAAGGGAAAATGATATCAGATCAGGATCTACACAAAAGAAACAAGAGAACCAGAAATGGTAACTGCACTGGCAAATATATAAGATTATTTTCTTATTAATAAAATATCTTCAAATGATAATTCGCTGTTTAAACAAAAATAATAACAAAGTGTGGGATTATATTAGGTACAACAAATTGTATGACAATAATACCACAGATGTTGAAAGAGCAGAAGTAGAAGTATGCTATAGTAAGATTCTTATACTACATGTGAAGTCATATAATATCTACCTGAAGGTAGACAGACGGAGGTCAATTGGACTTGTATACCATATGCCCCAAAGCAACCACTTAAATAACAAAAGGTTATAACTACTCAGCCAAAGGAGATAAGATAAAACAATTTAAAATATTCAATTAATCCAAATAAAGACATAAAAAAGAGGAAAAAAGAATCAAGAACAAATGGGACAAAAACAAAGCATTACTTCACAAAGAGCTAAATAAATGGAGAAATATACCAGGCTCATAAGTCGTAAGATTCAATATTATTAGCACATCAATAGTCCCCAAATGGGTCTATAGATCCAATACAACCCCAATCAAAATAAAGCAAAAAAAAAAATCAAGCACTATTTTGTAAAAATTAATAAACTGATTTTTAAATTCACATATAAATATAAAGGATCTAGAACTGTCTAAACTACTTTGAAAAGAAGGATAAGGCTGGAGAACTAACACCACCTCATTTCAAGACCGATTATAAAGCTACTCTAATAATGACAATACGGAATTGAAATAAGACAACTGATCAGGAAGCAGGATACAGTCCAGAAATTGACACCCACATTAACAGACAACCGATTTTTGACAGAGACACAAAGACAATTCAGTGGAGAAAGGATAGTATTTTCAATAAATATGATGAAACAATTGGATATCCATATGCAAAACTGAACTTGGATCTATACCTTATACCACATCCAAAAATTCTTTCAAAATATCCAAAAATTAACCCAAAATAGATCACGGGGAGGGGTTGCTAAAGTTAGTTGAGGCCTGGAGATCTTTAGCCATTACTTTGCCCTGGGACTAGAGGGCTGGAGAAGCTCTTTTTAAGCACACTGACCTCCCAAAAATAAATAAGAATGTAGAACCTACAAAAGCACGGGTTGGGGAGGGAGGCATAGTACTGCCCTCTGGGCAGGCCATACGGAAGCCAAGGAGTCCCAAGGAGGCTCCAGAGGCTGACACCCTGACTCTTACAGTCTCAAGGTCCCAGGAGACAGCACACTGGAGAAGGAAATAGGACTCCTCTCTCAGGGAGGACTCCTCTCTCCTGCTCTCTGCTGGGACGACCATGTGTGTCCTTCAGGGCTCTGTGATTATGGGACGTCCACAGAGCAAAACAAGAGGTGGGTATGTGGGACCCTGAGCTACCCCAGGTATCCCCAGAAATGACTAGGGGAGAGACTGAGACAGCACTGGAGATCCCGAAGTCTTCATTTCAGCTGGCAGGGAAGACCCAGCAGTGTACTAATTTTTAAGAGACTTCATATGAACCCAGAAATGGGTGAGGCAGAGGCTCATTTGGGTGACAAGGATACCCCAGAAAAACTTTAGAAGAAAATAAATCTGCATTATCAGTTATTATCTTTGGATGGTGAAGTTCTAGGTGATTTTTATTTTCTTCTTGATTTCTGTATTGTCTGAGTGTTTTACATGTATTACCCTTTCGATTCAAAAAAAGGAATAAAGCTATTTTAATTTATTAAAAATCTCCAAAGCAAGTTCAGAATTTAAAGAAGGATAGTATAATCCCATTTAGTGAAATACAAACTGAATATAAATGTATAGAAAAGAATGGGAGGCGATACACCAAAACATTAATGGCAATTTGAGGGGTAGAATTATTGTTGTTGGGTGGTTTTCTTTTTTTCATTTTGCTTTTCTGTGTTTTTTTTTTTTCTCATTTTGCTCCAATAAATGTTTGTCACTTTTATAATTAGAAAGATTATAAAATTATTATTATTTTAAAAATCTCATGAATAGAGAAGAAGGCTGGCCAGACTGGTAAATGTATACCCATCCATTCATCTCTCAGGGATCTCTCTCTTTTAGCTTATAAAATGAGGTTGGACTAGATGAATTTTAAAGTCCTTTTCACTATGAGAATTAATCTATTTTAAAATTTTCAGAGATCACATGTGAACAACTTGGGTTCTCTTATGTTTATGCTTAAAAATAAAAAGAATAAGAGAGGTTTTTAATTTTTCCAAAGGTTTTCCCCTTCCTCGGAGTGTCTTACTGAGCTGGGCATTTTGCCCTAGATTTCCTTCTTTGAAACTGAGTCCTTTATTGCTTCAAATTAGATTAATTCTGAAGTTCAAGATTGCTAGGCCTTCATGTTTATTTATAAGCTCCTTATTGAGGCACATAACTTGTACTTGCTCAAAACTTGATGCAGCCTTTTCCATGCCATACTGCCCATAAATTACCCAAAGACTAAGTTTCCAGATTGGTTTTTTTTCCTTCCCTCCCCCATTTAATCATCATATTAATCATTCCAACATTTTCCTTCATTGAGGATGTTGATGAATGGGAAGTAAATTTTTCTGTCAATTGCATATTCACCAAAGTATGTAAGATTATTCCAGACTTCTTAAAAAGTAGCTATCCAAAACTGCCCACTAGAAATACCAGGAGTCTGATTTCCACTGAGTTATGGCAGCAGATGTGCTGGACTCTCCCTGGAAAGGCTAACGTTCAAGTAATCACACTGGCGCACATGAATTTGATTTTATTAGTTGCCACTATTATTTATGGTTTGCTGAGGAGCAGTGATGCATAGCTCTTTGTGGGCTCACGCTCCAGCTCACTTAGCATGGAAATACTGGGCCCAGGATATACTTTTCCTCTTCTAGTGTCTCGTCCTTACAGGCACAGTACACAAACTCAAAATTGAAATGAAGATCTGGAGCAACTGTAGTATATGATGTTTCCCTATCCCTCTTATAGCTGATGACCTCCTTGGGAGGGGGGCACATTTTTATTACCTTTCCAATACGGGTACCCTAGAGGCTATTGGGGCATACTACTCATTCATGTGGAATGCAGGTGGCATCATGGTTATAAGTGTGAGCTTTAGAGTCACACAGATCTGAATTAAATCCTGGCTATGCCACTTATTAGCTATCATCTTCAGAAAGTTACTTAACCTCTCGGGGCTTCTCTTTGCTCAACTGTAAAATGGAAGTAATAATAATACCTATCCCAATGGGTTATTAATGAGGATTAAAAGAGATAAGACATTGTAGGCCCCTTAGGAGGGTTCTTAAAGCGCAGGTAAAATCCAATAAATTTTAGCAAATACGATTGAAAAATGAAGACCATGGCCTGCTACATAGGTTCACAGTGAATTGCAATTTTCTTTAACTTGTTCCAGAGAGGCCACCTGACTTCCCCAGGCAGCTAGTCTAGTATTTTGTGTCCACTGGGTTTCTTTTTTCCCAGGCAGACCATTTTCGTTACTGTGTTTTCTGCTATTGTTTAGACAAAGATCTCACAGTTTCCTTTGTGTTCTTTTCTTACTGTTGGCTGAGTGCTTCTCCATGTCGGTTGCCTTTCTGGATACAAGTTGTGGGGGTGAGCGGATGACTGGATGATGCAGCTTGACACGGTGAGCCCTAAAGGCAACTCCTTCACTTTCAAACACTTTAAAACCATTTTTTAAAAAGGACAGTAAAAGAAAGAAAAAAAACAGTCTGTTTAACTTGTGTTAGTGACAGGGGGAAAAAAATCTGAGTACCTTTATGACTGAAAAGAAAACCACAATGATGATAGCTTGTGTTTTCCTTGTCACACCGTTTGCAAAAATTATTTCATTTTATTTTTGTAGAAAACAAGAAGATGGGCAGAGGTATAATACTTTAAACTGGTTTTGTCAACAACAATGTTAAGGCAAAAAGGAGGTTAAGCAACGTGTTTTTTGCTGCAGCTGGTCAGTAATTCCAAGACCAGTAATTCTCAGTGCCATGAATCACTTTCTCATTTAATGTCTTCCTCTCCTTTGGGGAGACCAAAGGCTTCCAAGTGAAGTTCATTGGAGCCACTCTAATTATCATCATCATCATCACAATAATAATAATAACAATAATAGCTAACATTATGGAGCTCTTATTACATACCAGATGCTGTTCAGAGTTTTTTTACATGTGTTAAGTCATTTAATTTTTCAACAACCCTACGAGATTAGTATGATAATTACTCCCATTACTAACAATGTGGAAAATATGGTACTTGTTGGAGGACACACGAGTGTATAGTATCATGGTCAAGAGCTTGGGACTGGCAGAGCTAACCTGGATGGACAGCTCTCTAGACCTGACGCTTTTCTTCTCACACATCTGTCTCTCCACCCCTGCTCCTCTCCCAGTGTGAGAGCTGTAAGCGTGGCACTCTTCCAAAGGCAGCCAAGTCAAGGTCCACAGGCTGAATAATACTTCTTTAAATGAGAGAGATGTAAAAAGAAAATTGGGGGCATTGGCCTAAACCAGTTTCCTTTTGCAGACTTCTATCATTTCTTATCCTTAGTCATGGGTGATAAGAAGAAGAAAGAGGGAGACGGATAACTCTACGGTCAACCTGAATGATGAAACAACATTTGAGAGATTATCTATTCAATCCAATATAACTGCACCTTGAATACCATCACTAACAAGCCAGAGTCTCAACATATCCAGCTTTAGAATGTCCTTGGACCTCACCATCAAATGGACATCTTGAATGTCTTAGAGCTACACAGAAATCATCCCAACTTTATGGCTGTCCCATCACTCAGAAGAGGTCAACTTATAACAAACTGGTGCCAAGTGAAAGCAGGAAGAGGAAATGGCTCTATTTCATTGATTGTCACAGGTTGGAAGTGATTAAAAACATGAGTTCTTATACAAGTCCAAAGCCTGACATACATTTGTGAAATGAATCCCTTCTGACAAGGGCTCCTTGAAACCTCTTGAGGTAGAAAACCTTATGTTCTGACTGGCAAAAATATAACTGTACCTGCCTGGGTACGAATCCTCAACCAAACGATGAACCCACTGTTTGATGGTGGAAGCAGGAGGAGAAAGAAACTGGGGGGGCTCCTTCATTTTCAGGCCAGCCACAGGACGGAGCACAAGCTCACATCTTTTTTTTAAGCAGGAGAAAAAGTAGGTTGGTGGGACAGGGTCCAAGCAGGTGAGGAGAATGTCACCATTAAGAAGCTGGCTGTCCACCCAGATCCTCTGGACCACAGAATCACAGAGATTCTCCACATGAGCCTGCTGCTATGTAAGCACTATGACCCATCCCTGGAGTATGCATCATGTGGGATATAAAAGATGTGGGGAGAAAAAATGAGACAAAGAGGCTGCCTTCAAAGTTTGCTGAGGATTTGGGTTTCCTTGGGGAATTTATTCAAGCATGAGCTTCTGCTCTGTCAAACAGATGGTCTGTTTACATTGCTCCTCTCCCATTAGGATTCTAAATTCATGTAAAGACATGGCAAGAGAAGATAAAGAAAGTATTCTAATACCTAAAGATGTTGGGTCTTAGATGTATTCCACCCCTGCAGAAACATAATGTATTTTGCCCTGCAAGAGTCCTGCACCGCACCCCCCCACCGTCCAGAAGATCAACCACTCTGAAGGGTCACCAGGGGCTCACAGAAGCAGATGGGCAGCTGGCGCGAGGCGGAAGATGTCACAGCTAGCACAATGGCAGGGCAGAGGGAGGACCCGGGGCTATGCCTCACATTTGCTGTTGTTCACACACATCGCATATCCTACTGTGTGCCCACAGTTGTAACATCGTTGCTATGCTCACAGGTTATTGGGTTTTCTCCTGGCACTTATTTATTCATTCTAAATGTACCAAGACCCTAATATATAAACGGAAAATTCATAAAAGAGAATATACAATTCAGAAAATGATAAAATGCCAACTATCCGAAACTCATTCGAAAACCACAGTGAAAAACCATCTTTCACTTCTCAAATTAGCAAAGAGTTTTAAATTATAATACCCAGGTCTGGCGAGAATGTTATAAAAGGAAGCTTCTCTTGATGATGATCACAATGATGATAGCTATGAGAGCTCTTATACCTAGTCAGTGCTCAATAAAGAGTGGATGAATGAATGAATGAGAAGTTCAAGAAATGCTGCCTTCCAGTTCACCTTGGACTTAGCCCACCCACACTTGCGATGGCTTTTCCCTGCAGAACATCAAAGTCACTGCAAAGCCTCCAACAGACAGCTATTTTATGAGGTCCTATCTGCTCTAGAACAGTTGATCATTCTGACAAACAACCTCAGGGTAAATGGCTGTCTCCCTTCACACTGAAAATTCTCCTTGGCCCTGGTTGAAAATGTGATGACTTTTGCAATGGACTCGAAGTTCAAAGTGTGATTCATGTTCTTTGAGAGTAATCTGTCAAGAGAGCAGACAACAGTATAAACTGTTCTCTCCAGGAAGGCATGGCTAGTGGTGTTTTGGTTTAATGCAAACCCATTTGGTTCCATAAATACATAGGTGAGCCACAGTAGTGGTAGTGGGCTACCACCATTTGTTCATCTTGGGGGGGGGGGCGGTTCTAGGGGGTTAACTCTCCCTCAAAGGAGTCCTCAGAACACATTATGGGTTAGAGAGAGATAAATGTGAGGAAGTATTCACACAGAAAGCACAGGATTCCAGAACAATTAGGACTGACTTGCTCTTACTGCAAATGAGAAAAGTGAGGCTCAGAGAGGTTATGTAAGTGCCCCACGTTAAACAGCCAGTGCAGGAACCCTGAGAAACTGGCGCCTAGTCATGGTCCTCTTCCACTTGAACTGTGTGGGTCAAAGAATCTTTCATGGAGTACCAGTTCTAAAAGATTTTCCAGGAGAAGGCAGAAGGGAGAAGGTAAGAGAAGTTTTTGGAGTGGTATAGTCTTTCTTCACCCAAAACCAATCCCCCCCCCAAAAAAAAAGATAAAAATTACTACAGGGACAAAGACAGAACCTCAGAAATAAATCAATAACCTCCCCCAGGAAAACTCCTGATCTGAAATACTGGGAGGGACTATCAGTGTTCCCTCTATTTTTATTCTTAATCCTGACTCCTTCAGAAATACTGTGAACTGGACCATTATTTGTCTATCTGAAATCTAAGTTTTATCAGCATTGTACTTATGCCATTTCCAAAGCACCTTGATGAGCTTTGCTCCTGGCCTGGATAGAGTGGTAGATGTAATGTGTATTCCGTAATCACTGCCCAGAAAAGATGATCCTTCTTGGTAAATTCTCCTTGATTATTTTTACAAAAGCTTCCTTTTTAAATAGTCAGAACAAGTTTTTGTATTTTCTGCATTATGGAACTGTCCCTTAGCTTTAAAATATAAATAATTAAATAACTTTTCAAGGTCACTTTATGGGAATTAACTATCATGGGAAAGAAGATGAAATCCCCAAAAGGATATCTTCTGATAGGAGACAATCAGAGGACTTTGTCTAGGTAACCTGTTTCAGAGTTCAGAATGCACTGGATGAAATACAGGCCTCTCCTAGACATTCTCCCTCAATTCTTTAAGATTCTGCAAAGCATTTTAGCTCTTTGTCTTATTAAGAAGGACTGGATCAGGTATGGCTCATTCATTCTTTTCAGTATAATCCCTTCCCACTCTGGAAAGTCCCCTGTTGGGTCCTCATCAAACTAGCCTTGGGATTCTCGCAGCCCGTTCCTGCCTCTGTTGTGTTCAACTCTCTTGAACAGTTGTGAAAGAGATACTCAGAACTGAGCATGGCTGTAAATGGAGCAACTGAGTTTCTTTTGAGGATTTATTCCCTGCTTCAGAAAGAAATGCACCCAGGGCATGGCTCATACATCTGCAAAGAGAAATGGGATGGGCAGTTGGGGGTGAGCACAGCTTGTGAAAGAGCTCAGTGGGCTCCTCTCAGAGGAACTGAATGACAGAAGCTGAGCCAGAAGCTTAGCTTAGGGAGGTAGGAAAGTAGAGAGGAGACAGGGACAGAGGGGAGAAGTGACTTCCATCCCAAGCATGTTCTTCAAAAGTGGTACCCTCTCCTAAGTATTTTAAGGTAAGGTACAGATGTACAGTTATTAAGATGTGAAACTTCCTGAAATGAAGGTTCATGATTAAGTGACCATTGGACAGACCTTGGGATATGAAAACTGAAAAATGTCTCCCCCACCAGCCATAGGTACAAAGCCCCTCCCACTCCAGCAGCCTCAGACAGGTTCTCAGACATTCTACAAAGCCTCTGTGTAAAAAAGCCTGAAGGGTCTTTTCTTTGTTGCTTGACCACTCAGAATGGAAATGTTGTCTCTTTTGACTTAAATGGGTACTTGAGTGGGTATCTAAAGTAGCAGGAAGTTCTCTGCTCCTAAAGCTTTCAGATACATTTCTGATGGAGACTACGTGGGACCCAGACATAATCTGTGAGCAAATCTGGACAATTCTGTCCTCTGCTCTGGGCACCTGAGAAGCAAGAGAAAACTTGGTAGAGTTGAAAAGGAAGAGCGACCAAGAGATTTATGAAGAAAGATTAAAGCAATTAAAAGATAGTCTGACCAAGACATGACAAAGATTGGGGGGGGGGCGTTAAAAGTCCATAAATATTTGCATCATGAAAAAATTTTCTGTCACACACATGTATACACACACACATACACACCCCAACACCCCAACACCCCACAGAGGGGTTGAATGCCTATCCTTTAAGGAGTTTAAAATAGACTGGCATAGGAGAATTATTGCATACCAGAAAGGATCTAGTGGTTCCTCTCAAGAGTACTGAACCCAAGGGTTAGGCTTGGGGTAGGCAGAGGGGAATTAGCAGCAAAAATGGGAGTGATTTCTGTCCCAAGTACATTCTCCAAAGTGCTATTCTCTTTTATGGGCAGATATGATGGCAAAGAAGCCAGTGTAGGTCAACTTTAGGGTTTATAATCATCTCTCCTTACTATAATTTGGGGCAATAAGACATGGATGAGGAGATAATTTGAGATAATAAGCTATTGTCATTGCTGTGTGCCTTGAGGTAATGACCTTTTGGCTGCTATTGTTGCTGGACATTGTGAAGCCAAAGGACTTAATATAAACTGCTTCATTTGAGATTGGCAAAACAGTACCAAAAGGGCCTCTGATAACTTTATTGCATGCCCACCTTAGAATACAGTTACTGGGGGCACCTGGGTGGCTCAGTCGTTAAGCGTCTGCCTTCGGCTCAGGTCGTGATCTCAGGGTCCTGGGATCGAGCCCCACGTCGGGGTCCCTGCTCCACGGGAAGCCTGCTTTTCCCTCTCCCACTCCCCCTGTTGTGTTCCCTCTCTCGCTGTGTCTCTGTCAAATAAATAAAATCTTTAAAAAAAAAAAGAATATAGTTACTGGCTGCCATTCTCGCTCAGAGTTTTATATTCCTCAGAAAATCGTGTAGCATTCCCATTCTCCCAAGGTACCTGAACTCTCCTAAGAGAGGGGGGAGTTTTGGTAAGAAAAGATGAGGCCTGCAAGGTTGTTAAAACACAAGACAAGTTTTTCTTGGGTGTGTCCTAAGGCACTGGAAGAAACACTGACCAGCAGGATACAATGAGAGATCATCCACAAAGCCAACAGATTGGAGCTGCAAAGCACTGCTGCCCCCAAATCCTTGTCTTATCACCCATCTTTCTGAGGAACCACACATTAAATAGTAAGATGTTTATTTCATAAGTAATATACATTCACAGTGGGGGAGATTAGAAAACACATCTAAATTGTGGCCGACTGCCTCACAGTTACCAAACTTTCCCACTGCCTGTATTCATGCCCTTTGCGATGACTTTGCAGATCTTTGCACTAGAAACAATATCTATTTTCCTCCCCCACTGATTTAGGCTTGGGCATGTGGGCAGAGTGGACTATGTGCCAACTCCAAACCAAAGCCCGAAGAGTTAGCATGTATTTCCCCTTTCTCCTTTGCATTCCTGCCATTGCCAGGAGAACATGCCCTGGAGGGCCTGGGGGGCGCGGTCAGTTGAGGCTCTGACTCTTGGTCTCTGCTCAGGTCATGATCTCAGGGTCATGAGACTGAGCTCTGGGTTGGGTTCAGCACGGACTCTGCTTCTCTCCCTCTCCCTCTGCCTCTCCCCCCACTCTCTCTCTCCGTCTAAAATAAAATAAGTCTTTGGGGGGGAAAAAAAAAAAAGAAAAAGAATGCCCTGGTTAGCTCACCGGTCCAAGGAAGATGAAATACATAGAGTAGACCTAAACCCAATCCACAGCTTGCAGCCACAGCTGGCCAAGTTGAGCCCAACCTAGAATGGCCTAGATAAACACATGGTGGTGTGTAAGAAAAAGTGACTGTTGTCTCAAGTTACTGAGTTCTGGGGTGCTCTTACACAGCAGTGCTATGGAAACAGCTATGATCTGTAAGTATAAAGAGAAAATAAACACCCATAATCCTACCACCCAGAGATAACCACTATTTGGTGTGTGCTTTTTTTCCTAGTATTTGTTTATATATCTATATATATGTGTGTGTGTGCTATATGTATATTAACTTTTATAAAGCAATATATATAGTACATCATGCTTTGAAACTTTTTTTCACTTAATTTGGAATTTTTTTCCAAATCGATAAATAGTTTAAAACATATTTTAACACAATTTAATGAATAGTGTTCTGCAATATTGATGTAGCATATATATTTTTAAATTTTAGCTGCTGAATTCAAAAGGTAGCTGAATATATTTTCTTTGTAAACAATACAAAAATATGTAGGCTAAAATGCAAGTCCTACTTTAACACTCACCTTCCTGATATATATTCCTTCCCTCTCCAGATGAGCACTATTAAAAGTTTGATTTATCTCCATTTGGACCTTTTAACTATGCATTTATTGCAGGTACAAATACACCTACACACATGGAAGATTTTAAAACTGACTGGTATTATAACCATTTGATAATCGGCCACTTTTTCACTAAACAGATTCTTTTAGAGGTTGCGCATGTCATCATGTAGATTTACCTCATGACGTTAGAGTATGTATGCAAGTGTTTCTTCAAGATCAGGACAATGAGGGCAACTAATGACTGTTATAGATACTGTCAAAGTGCACTCCAAAAGGCTGTGTCCAATTTACCTCCAGCGATAGCATGTGAAAGGACCCATGCACACCAACACCAACCAAGCCCTCTGCATTTATTTCCAATTAATTTTGCAGCTTGTCCCAGAATTTCAGCTTCCTAATCTTGAAAACGGCCATGACAATTCTTACCTCATCACATTATGAAAGGAAATCAATTAAAAACTTACCACTATTAGCTGCAGTAGCATGGCTCTCATTTTCCTCCTCATTGCCTGCTCGCTCTCCTCCACCCCAGCCCACTATGCTTCTCACACTCATACATTTCACACATCTTCCTAGGCCTTCCCCATCCTTCCTAATTCTCAAAACCCAAATTCTCACTGTCTTTCAAGGTTAATTGCAGGTCCCTCCATCATCACGTGGTTCACTGGCCATTCTTTTTGACTCTCATACATGCTCTTGCTGTGCCTTTTTTTTAACTTAGAATTACCAGCCATTTAATAATAATGTTAAAATGGATGCTACTTATTGGTTCTTAACTCTGTATGAGACACTGTGCCCAATGTCTCCACAGACATTATCTCATTCATCATCACTACACTATTATTCTCCTCATCTTACAAAGGAAACTCCAGAGGCCCCACAAGTTTAAATACCCTGCTCAAGGCCACACATAAGTGGCAGCGCAGAGATTCAAAGCTACATCTCTATGCTGCAAAGCCTGTCATCAACCACTCTGCAATGGTTGCAACCATCTGCTGACCCCTTCAGGAAACTGGAAGTCCCTGAAGGCAGAAGCAGAACCTTTGCACTGGTTTGGCAACATAACACAATGGCCTGCACAGGGGGACACTCAAGGATTGTGTTGATTGGTTGAGTCTCTACCTTTCAAGGTCCACATTCTAGGCATGAATCATCAATCATTCCCACCACAGCACATGTCATTGTCTAAGTCCTTGGGAGAGAGCGAAGACTTTATTGAGTAAAAACTGTGTACCCACCCCTTCTGCAAGAGCTATTTGGGCTACCCAAGAAATAGATCATACAACCCCTTGGCTTCAGGAACTTTGATTCCTATTTGAAGGATTAAATGTAGACAGTGGGAACGATTGTTATGAATCAGAATGCCCCAAAACACCTACCTACAGAAGAAGACCTGAACCAAATCAAGAATCAGAGAGCATACAATAAGTGTTTGGGAAGAGAAGGTCTCCACGAAGCTGAGGTCATGTGAAATGGCCTTTGAAGACTGAGTGGAAGGGGACAGGTGGGAGGGAAGACATTACCGAGGTGAGGAATAGCCAGAATGAGGTCATGGATCCAGATTTCCAAGTCCTCCTTCTTTCCCATGCTCTGGACTTCCCTGCTCCTCCATTTCCCTCTATAAAAAGTGGGGATAATAATATAGTACACCGCCTGTACTTAACAAAAATAGTAAAAATGATCTAATTAGGCCGTGCCTGTAAAGCACTTTGAACTCCACTAGAGAAAGGAAGTGACTATAAAAAGGAAAGTTATTATTAGCATGAATGTGGAATAGCCTCCCCCCCTTTTTTTTAAACCAGAGCAATTCTGCTTTCATAATTAATGTCAGTCCTAGAAAGCAGTGGCCTTGCAAATTCCTGCATAGAAAACCTTCTCTGTTTCTAGGTTTCAGACAAAGATGTTAGACTGAGAATAGCAGTTCCACCTGGAAAATAGAAATGGTGAAAAATGATGAGGTCCCGCTGGTATCTGAATGGATAAAAGATTCTGTATGTAGGAAGCAACTTAAATAAGCCAGGTGATAAAGATGATTATGAACTAGTAATTCAGTTGGAAGCCTGAAATATGGCCAGTCTGGCCTTAGGCTGAAATGACCAAATCTCATACTTAAGCCCATTAGAACATGTTTGCACAAAACTGTTAAGCAATGCTGGTTGGCTGTAGCCAAAAAAACAGTCTGCACAGTAAGTTCATTGTTCCCAGCATAATACTAAGATCTTTCAAGATTGGAGCATTTCCCCCTGGAAAACAAATTTTGAAAAGGACAAAACTGCCAACTACCTAAACTATGGGTTTAGGGGATATCTCCTTCTTGTTGGAGAGGATGTGATAGTACTCCACGTTGCCAAGATGGCAGGGCTGTGGGCAATTTGTAGATGTGGTTAGAGGGAGTGAGATTTTAGATTAACCCAGAAAGGAATCTGTAATACTTAGAGCTAGTGCAGAGTGATATAGGTTTCATCTTGAGGTGCTGATGTCCCAAAACTGGAGGTATTCAAATGCCAAGAGAGAGACAAGGGAAGGGGTTCCTAAAACAGGGAAAAGTGAACTAGATGACTTATAGTCGCCAATTTACACCTATGATTAGTGTGTTTCTTCACCATCGAAGGTGGCTCTAGTCAATATCAAAGGAACCTGGATCCAGGAAAGGGGATGGGGGCCAGTTAAAAGTCCCCTTTGCAAAATGTTTTTCAGCTGCAAATTATTCAGCATCAACTGTGAATACTGGAACAGCCCTGGCTTCACCATTTCCTGAATGAGAATTAGCAGAGTTTGGGATTTGGGGATCATTTTTCTCTTTCCAAAAAAACTTTAAGAAAACAACCATGCTATGATCTGACAGGAAATGCAGTGTGCCCTGCTCTGGATTGCATCTTTTTCCAGGATCCTGCTAATCCTGGTGTTATGATGGCCCAGGGAGCCCCAGGTATGCCTTCAGCAAAGACACTGAAGGATGTAGTAGTAATCGTACTATCATGGCAACAACGACAATAAAGATAATGAGAACACAGCAACTACCACTGAGAGTATGCCTATTGATTCTAATGCTATTCTAACTAGATAAACTCATTTAACCCCATTTTATAGATAAGTGGAGTCAAGCTTTGGAAGGAGTCAGTTTGGATCCATGTCCAGGCATGTAACCATTATGCTACACTCTTGACAGTTTAAATTTCTTTTTCCTTGTAAATATGTTTCTACATCATCTGTTTTATGTTCTGTGTTTCCAGCACCTTCTCTCTGCCTTTTTTAGAATGTGTGCTCTTGGAATCCATAGCAATAGCCCTCGTACCAGGCAGATCGAGCCCTGTCATCTCTCATCTGTGTTCCTTACAAGGTATATAACCTCCTCATTCTCATCAAGCCTGCTCTCTATCTACAGACCAGGAGTAATAATGTCTACCCCTTATGTCTACTTTGAGGATGAAGAATGGCTGTGTCTGTGTTGCCCCTAGCATGATGGCTAGCACAGGGGTCGCCCTCCGTACATGAACTCTATCACAGAGGACCACCCTGAAACTCCTGTGTCACCCTGGAATTTTTCACAGGGCATCATGCTGACGATGAAAGGGGCCATTCTGGCCTGTGACTCTAGGTCACTTGCCAATATCTGGGCCTTTAAGACACCAGCCCAGGGCTGGGCAGGCAGGGTCCACCAGAAACCTGTAGTTTGATTGATTCAGCACCTGAGACATGTCAGAGCAAAGACCAGTCTCCTTGGTGTTTACTGCAAAAGCTGCCAAACATGCTCAGTGAGCAGGAATGACTGTCTCCCTCTCTCCGTGGCCAGATTCCAGAGCCCGTGGGAAGTCAGCAGCAAACAAGATTCCATGAAATCCAGTCAGGATGCTTGAAGGGGGTGGAGTGCTTCTAGAAGTTATACATTAATTGGGGTAAATTTAGATTTATCTCACATCGCTTGTAAATTGATGGGAATCGGAATCCTAGGACACTTCACAGAGCCCTGGTAATCTTCAGGTGCTGGGAATTATTTAGTAAAAGGCAACGGGAAAAAACAGGGCTATCAGCAAGTCTTTTCTCAAATAAAAGGTCCACAGAATGTATCCACAAAGCCGGCGGCTGCTTGCATCATTACGGATGATAGTTAGGCCCTGCACCGAAGTGCAAAGCACAGAGAATACAGGTCTTGAAAGCAGAGATGGGCATTTGCTTTGCAAGAATTCAAGCGGAATGGGATTGTGTGTTTCCACGTAAGAGCCACGTGGTCGTGAAGTGTACAAGAAGAAGTTTTGCAAACAGATCCGTTTCCTGTGGACAGAGATCGTCATTTGAGAACTTTATTTTTACTTAACACTTGTGCTATGTTAGGGTGGCCTACAGCTCCATGTGTCTGGGACTGAGGGTTTCTCAGGTCATAGGACTTTCAGTTGTAAAACCAGGACAGTCTGTGGCAAACTGGCTGAGTCGGTCACCTCTCAGTGCTTCCTAATCCTTTAGATGATGGCCCTTTCTCCCCATACTCTTCTTCTTCCCCCCACCAATTTAATCAGTAGTTCTTCACCGGCACATTAGGCCCCTCTGGAGAGCTTTGGAAACTCCCAATACCTAGGCCACACCTCAGGTCCGTTACATCACAAGCACTGGCTATGGGATCCAGGCTTTTCGCATTAGAGTTTAGAATCACTGCTTGAAGCAGGCACCACATTAGGTGGGTGTGGGGATGTGAGGGCTAATGCCCAGTCCTATTTAAAGGAAACCTTCTGTAAACCCAAACTTCTCATGACCAGAATAATCTCCAGCTAACTGGTTTGATAAATTTGTATCTTTCTCTCTTCTAAAAATAAGGCCCACCAGGAGATGCTCATGTGCACGCACTCATGTCTAAGCTTTCTAGAAAATAACTGACAGTTATAGTTTTATAATCAACTAAGGTTGAACAACAACAAAATGAATTGCGCTTGGATATTACTAAAAGGCTCTTATCACTGAGAATGCTAGCAATCTTCCTACCTTTGGAAATATTTTTCTTAACCTGATTCCTGATCTGTGCTTCAGGGCATGGAAGACAAAAGCAGCATGTGTACAAAAGGCAGACAGACCAGGGCTTGAACCTTTCCTCTGCTCTTTACTCCCATGGGAAGGTCACTGCACTCCTCCCTCAGTGAACCCCGATGTACTGATCTATAAGATGGGAGTGATAATGTCTTCAGAGTCACGAGAAGGTAAAATAAGAGAATGAATATATTGAGTTTTAACCAGTGTCTGGTACTTAGTGGACACTCAACAAGTGGAAATGTCTTCACCCACCTAGAGGGAAAATGAAGAAAGTGTGTACCTACCTGATAAATGATTGCTGATTTGTATGGGAAAATCAATATCTGTGGGGGAAAAAATGGCTTTGAACTAAGGGCTCCCCTTCTGAGCCAACGGAATCATTCAGTCAGAACATCAGGCAGTTGAAATCCTTCCCCACCCATTTACACATAGCTACTCCCAGATCTCTGGAAGATACTGTCTTAAGATTTCAGCCACAGGCTTTGGTCAGTGCCTCCCTGAGCTGTCGCTTTTGATGTGGGCTTAAGATCTCAGGTCCCTGGGAATAAAGCCCCTTTCACCAGCAGAGACAAGAAGGAAAGGAACATGTGCTCTGGGCAAGGAACCAGCTCAGAGTTTAACCCAGTCTGGTCAGGAGAGACTGAGAAGGGGAGGGTGGGGAGCATCTGGATACAGACTGAAGCCTCTCACTCAGTGAACTGCCTGCGCTTGGCATACAGCGGCAGCCTGAAAGAGGGAAGGACTTACACCATCCCCTCTAAGGTGGCGCCTCAGATCCAGCCATGCTCACCCTCACTCCTCACTTTCCAATTCTGCATGTTAGATGGGTACTGAAGGAATAATCCTTTCTGCTCACTACTCTGATTTTATAGAACGTGAGACCTTTACCCCAAGGCTTCTCACCCAGTCACGGGTAAACAAATTGGGTTTCTATTGTCTGGCATCCTCTTATTAATGAATAATGATTTTTCTCCAGTCTCCAGATGTTGTAACCTCATGGAACAGTATGTGCCCACTGCTAGCTCATTTCGTTCTCGTCTTCATTCCAGGGAAGGTTGAGGGGGGCAGATGTTCTAGATGAAGATAATGTTTAGCTATTCACTGTTTACAGGCTTAATCTCCATTTTGTTCCTTGGAGAAACAGTGATTCTGGTGTAGGGGCTCCTTAATCTGGATGATTATCAAAATCACCCAGAGAGCTTGATAAAAATCCAGATTTCTGGGCTGCACCCAGATCTACTAACTCTGAATCTCAGGGGTTTTTGAGGGAGGACTCTCCAGATGGAGAGTGTCAGAATTGAATTGAATTATAGGATGCCCAGCTGGTGTCTCGGAGAATTGCAGGGAGAGTCTACCCAATGCAATCATACATTTGATGATCAGAAGTATAAGAACTAAAGTGCTCTCTGTGAACAGTAAAGGAGAGCCACATAGGACAAGTGAGTTTATCCTTTACAGTTGTACTCGGTTGAAAACCAGGGATAATCATTTTCATTTTTCTCCTTGGATAAATCTCTAGTGTAAGGCACAAGGCCACAGGCTCAGGCTACCAGTACAGTCTCCCTCAGACTTCTCTCTAGCCATCAGCAGACTCACTTTTCTGCTTTTCTTTCTGACCCCGGAAAAAAACTGGCTTTTTGCGGAAGACCAACCATTCAGTTTTAGGCTTGTTTTTGCTGAAATGCTTTTTCCAAACCGATGAAATCAACTGATTTCTTTTAGGATATGCCTAAATGTTTCTTTTGAAATCAGCTTTTGAATTTAGCTTTCAACTATACATCATATTTAGAACATTTGGGGAGTCTACAGTAATCAGAAACTAATTATTTTCATCTCTGGGAGAAGTAATGAACATATGGTGATTCTTAGTCAGATGAGGCCTTTTCATTATGATATCATGGTCTTGAAAGAACAATTGACCGTGGGGTGCCTGGGTGGCTCAGTCATTAAGCGTCTGCCTTTGGCTCAGGTCATGATCCCAGGGTCCTGGGATCGAGCCCCGCATCGGGCTCCCTGCTCAGCGGGGAGCCTGCTTCTCCCTCTCCCACTCCCCCTGCTTGTGTTCCCTCTCTCGAGGTGTCTCTGTCAGATAAATAAATAAAATCTTAAAAAAAAAAAAGATGGCACATGATTCCTCTTCTAAGGTCATCACCCCGTTATTCGTGAAGCTCAGAATTATCTTTTCACACCACTGTTTCCAGTGCCAGATATAACCTGTGGGCAAAACATCTGGGATATGCCCCTTTCTGCCCTTACCCATCATACGTGGGTCTCCTACATGTTGGAATCCAAGGGTGGAACTCAAGTCAAAACTTCTCTGAACAATAATTACACAAAAGTGACCTTTTTTCCAGGTTTTATCCTTATTTTAATAGTTATGATAGAGCAGGAATAGTAGAAACAGCAGCAGGTATACCGTTAATGAGCACTTTGTATGAGGCCCACTCTGCTTTACTTAATCGTTGCCTAGTTTAATCATTTCAAATACCTTGCAAGGTTGATGTTACTATCTCCATCTTAGAAATGAGAAAACAGACTCAGGGAGATTCTACCCAACGCAACAGAGCTAAGTTACTGAGCTGGGAATTGAACCAGGTGTATATGATTCCAAATCCATTCTGTCAGCTTCTGCCCTTTGAAACTAATCATGCTAAAAAGGCTTTTCTTGAGTTCCCACCCACTGCCCATCACTGGGCTGTGCCTCCGTTTTCTCCATTATGCGTTTAATATGTTCTGTTTATCAGGACTTTTGTTTTTTTACGGTCTCATTTCTAAAAGCAAACTCACTGTCTAATTTCTAAAAGCAAACTGAGAAAAAGTTGAAATAGCATTCTGGAATGACTTTTGAGAAGCCTGGATTGAAGTGTTTTCTTACCCAAAGGGTCATAATAATATCTCGCAGATGGTGCTTGCTACACATCACTGTCTCTCCCTCTTTGCTGGCAGCTCATCTCCTTTTTAATCCCTCTCTCCTACTCTCTGCCTCCACACCGAGTATCTGCTTATAAAAGAAAAGTGTTATATAGCATCTATCCAGGGCTATCAAAAATATCTCACTTTGTCTTTCAAACAAGATAAATTGCATTTGAAAGAACGAAGAAATGATGCTGAGGACACTTGAGTGCCTTGCCCTGTGTGACGGTGGTGGCACCTGGCAAAGCAGGACTGGAAAAGCCAGGAATGCAACCAAGTTAGTCCAGACTGATGGGACCCCCTGCTGCCTGCCCGGGGTCTCCCCTCGCTCTGTGGAGGATACTCTGCCCCACATCAGTCCCTTTTCCCCTCTTCCTTTGCTCACCATTCAGACAACATTGTACAGTGGAAACAGCAGGCTTTGGGGTCCGAAAGACTGGGTTTGACTTAGTTCAACTTCTCACTGGCAACTTCTGAGCTTCAATTTCATCTGCAAAGAGAGGGTAACAATAGCCCCCTGCAGTGTTTTGGGGGATTCAATGAGATAGTGTGAGAAAGGAACATTGCACGGGGCTGAATCATAGCAGGTGTTCATCGGATATGTGTATCTTCTAAGTGCTTTCTCTCCTTCTGTATTTACAATGCCCACCTACTTAAACAAACAAGAACTCAGTTTCTCCTTTTATGTCCTTTATGTTAGCATTTGACTATAATGCCACAAACAGAAGTTGAGAGCTGAGTTGCCAGCGATATAATGGAAAAGTGGTACAGAACAGTTATTAAGAGTGAGGGGTGTGGCGTCCAGCTGGGTGAGTGGCTCTGCCACTGACCAGCTGGATTGAGCAAATAGCTTCTAAGCCTCAGACTCCCTCTCGGTCAAAGGAGATCACAGCACCTGCTTCATAGTGATTATCCTATCCCAGCACTTAGTAGGCTTCCTGGTATAGGGCAAAAACTCAATACATTTCAGCTATAGTAATTACTGCTAATTAAGACTAATATTTATAAATAATTTAATTTTAAGAAATCAGTCCCGCTTCAAACAGCCCTATAATAATTTCACTTTTTCCTGCATTCTGAGAGGAAGAGAAAGGAGCAGAGCCGTAGGTACAAGCCAAGAAATGCTCAGAGTCCTAAGAATGCACAGGGAGTGTCAGGTATGTGAGTGGCATGTGTCGTCTGGTGTCCTAACTCAAATAACTAACACATTCATAGTGTTTATGATATGTCATGCACCATTTTAAATGTTTTATACATATTGATTCATTTCATCCTCACCAGCATTCCACAAGGTATTATTATGATCGCCATTTCATAAATAAGGAAAATTGGACATAGGCTAAAATATTTTGTCTAAGACTACACAGTGTCGAAAGTTCAGGATTTGAACCCAGGCAATCTGGCTACAATGCTTACCCTCTATGCTATATTGCCTTTAAAAAACTGTAAAAAAAACACTAATTTTAATATCGAGTTCTTGATGAAAGAACTTAAATTCCAACAACGAACTGCCTAATTGAGCTTCAGAGCACAACTCGTGCATAAAATGGGGATCCCTCACACTTTCTGCGTTCCATTTGGAATTCCATTTGTATATTTATTTAATCAGATAAATCCCAAATGAAGTGTAAGTCCTTGGGTTCCAGCCCTCCCTGGAAGCTAGGTCCTGGGGAAGAGCAAGAGCAGAAGAGCCCCTTCTCAACCTCCAAGTGTAGGCAGAATTCTAAGGTGACCCCAAAGAGTCATGCCTTTGAACAATCCTGTCCCCTTGAGTTTAGGCAGTACCCCTGACTGACTTCTAGCCAACAGAGTACGGTGAAGGTGATGGATGTCACCCCTAGGATCATAGTACAGAGGGAGGGTCTCCTGCTGGCCTTGAAAAGGAAGTTGCCATGTTGTGGGAAAGCCTGAGAGGGGCCACCAGCAAGGACCTGCAGAGCAGCCCCCAGTGGACACCCAGAGAGAAAACCGGGCCTCCGTCCCACAGCTACTCCGAGCCCAATGCAGCCCACAACCATGTGAGCTTGGAAAAGGGCCCCGAGATCCAGAAAGAAATGCAGCCCACTGACAGCCTGATTCCAGCCCTGTGAGACCCTGAGCACAGGAAACAGGTAAGACAGGCCCAGAATTCTGACTCAGGGAAACTCTGTGATAATAAATATGTGTTCCTTAAGCTGCTAAGTTTATGATCATTTGTTATGCAGCAATAGAAAATAAATATGCACTGCCTTTGTCACCATGTAGGTGGATAAATTGCCCTTGACAAGACTAGATAATACTGGAGGGATTACACAAACCTTCTAAGTCATCTAACTCCTGAACACAGAGTGTCTTCTAGGCATTAAATTAAAAATATAAAAGAAGAAATACAAAGAGAGTAGAACTTAAATGTTCTCACCAGGAAAAAAAAAAAGATAACTATGTGACGTAATGGATATGTTCATTAACTAGATGGGGGGAACCTTTTCACAATGTATACATATATCAAGTCACCACAATGTATACTTTAAGTATCTTACCATTTTTTATGTCAACCATACCTCACTAAAGCTAAAATGAAAAGGAGGAGGAGGAGAAATAATACAGGCAGATTCCCTAGCGAAGATAAAAAAAAAAAAATACTAACAGGGATGTTTTATCCCTTTAATTTTTTTTTCCCCAACTGGGCACTTTCCTTCTTTTGGAAGGCTGTAGGCTAGAGGAGCAGAGGGCACCTCAGAAGTCTATCTCTTTCATTCCCCTGGCTCCAGGAAGGGCCCCACCTAAATCAAATGTAATAAAGAGGTGTCTACTCTTAAACTTCTCCCTTGACATTCCAATGACTTAAAACCTTCAACCTCAAAAAACTCTTTCTATCCACTGGTTCTCCTTCCTAAGCCCGCTTTCCTCTGGCCCCTCTAGGAGCGAGGGAAAGCAGGCTGTCTGCTTCATATGCACAGCAACACTTCATATATTTGAAGACAGATAAATCCCTCTTAATGCTTGTCTTCCTGAGGCCCAAATCCCTGCGCCCCTACCCCATTACCCCATCTCTCCAGTTCCCTGATGTCTCTTGCAACGGCTTCTTGCTACCTATGTCCCTCTCTTAATAGAGTGTATGAAAACCCAACCACAGGAGTCACAGTTCTCTATCAGGATAGATCAGAGACCCTATTTTGCCACAGTGTGGCTAAAGAGAGCCCGAAAGACTATATGGGGTGGGGGAGAAAGATCAGGAACAAGAAATGGGGAGGTACTAAGGAACCAGGAGCTGGTGAGAATTCTTCTTAGGGAATTAAACAGGTGCTGGCAGACGCAAGTAGGAATTATTTCAGTAAGAGACTTTATTGTGGGCATTGTAAAGAGAACTAGGAGTTGGAGAGAGAGATGATCTGAGTAGTTTGTATCAGTGGTTCTTGAAGTGTGATTCCAGGGCCAGCAACATCAGCATGCCTGGCAATATTCGTTTCCCAGGGCTGCCAAAATGAATAATCACAAACCGGTGGCTTAAAACAGCACAAATTTATTCTCTCATAGTTCTGGAGGGGAGAAATCTAAAATCAAGGTATAGGCAGGCCCATGCTCTCTCTGAAAGCACTAGAGAAAGATCTGTTCCATGCCTTTCTCTTAATTTGTGGTGATACTGCCAGTACTGAGAGTCCTTGTCTCATAGACTCCTCACTCCAATCTCCCCCTGTTGTCACATGTCTCTGTCTCTGGGTCTCTTCTTTTCTTGCAAGAACACCAGTAAAACTGAGTTACTGGCCCATCCTATGCCAGTACAACCTCATCTTAACTAATTACATCAGCAATGTCCCTATTTCCAAAATAATGTTTCTCAAGTCGGGGGAAGGATATGAATTTTAAAAGAGTACTATCCAACCCAGGAACTAGTTATAAATGCAAATTCTTGGGCCCCACCCAAGACCTACTCAATCAGAAACTCTGGGGGAGGGGTCCGGCAAGACATTTCAACAAGCCGCCCAGGTGATTCTAACACTTGGAAGATTTGAAAACCCCTGATTTTGATACAACTGAGACATTTTCCAAAATACACCAAAGTGACCTTGACTCAGATTTTAGAAATCCATAGAAACAGGAGAGTATCCTCAGCAACATGCGAAGTTACCTGAAGTAAACATCTGGACCGCTTTCTCTGAGATTGGGTCTGTGAGTTTATTTTGGTAGGGAAACGTATTATTTTGTTATGAATACATTTAGCGGGTGTCTTGCACTTACCGATCAGGAACCAATGTGTGACTGTTTTCTGTCATCATGCACTCAGGGACAGTCCAAGAAAAGACCGGAGTGGAAAAAGATTCTGATATTCAATCACAGTTAATAAAGGGCCCTCCATCCCTGCTGGAAGGACTCATCCTTGCCCATAACAGTAAAACGGATCCTGGGGGAAGTAAACCCCACTATCCAAACAAAGCCCCAGAAACTGGTGTGAGATCCAGAAGTGACAAATCAGGGATCAAGGCAGTCCAGGAGGAAAATACACCAGCTCTTAGAGCACAGGAAGGAAAGAAGCCATCCCCAAAGGAAACATTTCTAGCTTCCCCTTTGCTGAATAAACACACCTGCCCGGGATGCTAGATGAAGCTCCTGAATTTTAGTACCGTCAGCAGAACTTCCTGGCCGTCTGGGAAGTTTCATGCTGTATCCTTCAAACTTGCTGAGTTTTTATTGCAGAGTGTGGCCTGGAGACTTTGACTGTCTCTCGGGGGTTAGTAAATGAAGGGACATGAAAAGAAAGTAAGATAGCATTCAAAAAAGTCCCTTGCACAGTGTGTAATGGAAAATAATCACACTGAAAATAAATGGCAACGTGTCCTTTGGGGACTCTGCGCTGCTGCCTGGTGCCTGGGTTTCTATTCTTCTGCAAGGAATTACGCAGTGATGGCGGCTTCTGCACAAGCTGTGGTCTCAAATTTCCCAGACAATATCCTGACTTTGGATATATGTCTCAGCAAGATATATGTCCACTGGCTTGGGACAGCACGATAGCTGCTTGGTGGCTTGTTAGAAGAGTGAATATATTAAGCGAGGCAGCAGTTTTTATTTTTAAAATTCAGGCTCTTTCTGACTCAAACATGCCTGAAGGAATAATATATCGTACGCAGCCTTACTCCTCCTAAAAGCTTAAAAGCTTCTCGAGAGACAAATTGGGCCACTTAGATCCTCAAATATTACTCACATTCTGCATCTATTCTATAGTGTGGTTTGAGATTTGGGGCATTCACATGCCCCTTGGGTTCTGTACTTAAATAGTGTGGAAGTCACTGGTTAGCTGCCCCACGTACAGGCATGTTTGGGGGGTGGGGGGTGAATGGGACCCCTCAGAGGTTAGGAGGATTTGATGAAACAAGACCTTATGTAGATAATACCTACCACCCTCTCCATATGCCATTCACCTTGCTAGCCTCCTTCCACTCCACCACCCCTCCCTACCCAACTCACCCGCCCCTTCCCCCACACCTACCTATTTACCCATCCCTCCTTGCCCCTGCCCCTACCAACCCCCAACCAACAGCCACAGGGCCTTGATACTTTCCCTGCCCCTCAAACACAGCTCCTGGACAGCACAGATAGCGAAGTCCCAGGTTCCATTCCCAGCAGGTGGACACATAGAGGGCAGAAAGAGAGGCATGTCTCCCCAGTTCACCCTCAACCCTCACTCCTTTCCTGGAAGTAGAAGCCTTTCCTGGAAAGTAAATGTGCCCTTATGAGGCAAGGCTTGCTGTGGCTGCACCTGCGTGTTCTAAGTACTCATCCTATCCCAGCCCGCTGTAGGGCAGAATCCCCAAGCAGCTGTGCACGGAAATACAGGAGGCAGTTATCCTGTGAAAAATTCACTAAATCCATGTGTTCTGAAATGCCTGGAGGACCTAGTGCGAGATTAGCCATCAGTAACCAATGTCAAAGCAAAGCAAACCTAAAAAACTGGAAAAAGAAAAAAAAGCTCCCTCAGAAAGAGCTCAGCAGGCACACTTCCTGTTCACTTCAGCATCAGCAGAATATTCCGCCAAACCAGGGGGCTGGCAGGGTAGGAGGCGGTAAAGAGTCAGGCTGGAAACGGAGCCCTGTTAGGTCTGTTTTTTAATCAGCTTTATTAATGAGCAGATTTATTTAGATGCCACTAAATTATGGTATAGCGTACCAAGTGTTATGCAAACAAAATATGCACCACCTGAAATCTTTCTGGCGGCTTTGGCAAATACTCTCATAAACACTGTCAACATACAACACCAGGAACACTCCCATAAGGTGTAATGTGAAAGATAAGGGGGTCCTCTCTCAGCTATTATACACAGCTTGAGGAATCTTTTTAATTAGAAAATATGAAATGTAATGCATCATGTCCTAAACAAGGTCCCACTGGACGCAATATTATGTGTAGACTTTAAAAAAAGATCCCTTTTGAGTCTCAAGCTGTTTTTGCTTCTTTTGTACATAATTACTTAACATCTCTCTTTTGTTCCCAGGGTTTTTGCAAACTTTCTTTCTTTTTTTCTTAGTGCTCTTTTATGGGCTTCTCTCTCTTTCTCGCATTTCCTGTCATGGAGTAGGAGGATACTTTTTTATTTTGTAATAAGGTTGCTTAAATCGCTTCCTCAATCTCTCTCTAGAGAACAGGGTTTCAATAAAAACATTTCGTGGGCTCTGAGAATGTCTTTGCTTTGTTGCTCACTGCTAGGGAGATGGGGAGAAAGTGGGAACTATTGTCATGGATCCGGGCCTGGCAATGAAAGAACATACAAGTCTAGAGAGATTAAGTACAAATTGGAAGGGCGGGGGTGTGCTCTGCGCTTTCAACAGCAGCAATCCGCCCACCTCCCTCCCTCCTGGGGGCAAACAGGAAAGCAAAGTGTTAGGTTGCCTTCCCACACTCCCTTGCCGGCAGCTTTGCTCCTTCTCAGGGCCCATTTGTGGGCAGGCAGGTAGTGATAGGGTCACTTCTTTTAGACCCCTTGAAAATATTTATGGCTAAACATTGGAAATTGCCCTGGGAAGTAACCCTATAAATTTCCTCCTGGCCCCCACCTTCTCCTATCTTGAAACTCAAAATGAACCAATCCCAAACTGAAAAAAAGGGAGGAAGAACTTTCAAGGGTGAAATTTGATAGCAATTTCTTATCTTATTGGCAACTCTCTGAGTCTACATGAACCACTTTGTTTGGCACGGGTGACTGACCACTGGCTGGGAAAACACAATTCCTGCAGGGAGCTTCCAAGCCTCAGCTGGAGACAGCTTCAAGCCACTCCACCCTGTCTTGGAGAGAGTGACACCTCATTTTGCAGACTGATAAGCATGCCTGCCTGACATGAAAGGAGGTCACCCTCTCCAAAACACTCTGTGGCAAGAAGTGAGCATCTGCAAACTAAATGGGCCCACGGGGCTTTGCTGGGATTTGGTGAGGCCTCCTCTGCCACGTGTGTGAAGTTTAGGAGACTTCCTCTCACTGGGCTTCTCTGCCACTTAGGTCAAATGCACACGGCAATTCTCTCTTGTCTAATTCCACTCCTGGGACAAGTACTCAGATCAGTTGCCAACTCAGTTGCCTTATAAAAAGAGGACCAGTTGGCTCATCGAAATGAAGAAGTAGGGAGATCAGTGATCAGGTGTGGTTCAAACAAGGTCCTGGGGCTACACTTTGTGGTTCTCTTGGCTATGGATAGGTATGGGATCTCCATGGATAGTTTTTATTGGTAAGCTATTATCAGGACAGCTACAAGAGTTCTGGACCTTATACCTACACATGACATCATCCATCCTAATGTTCCGGGCAAGAGTCCTGAGATGTGTCTTGACTGGATTACATCGATCGCGTACCTTCCTCCTGAACAGATGACCATGATCAGAAAAATGGAATGTGCTTATTGTCCTCATTAAATTAACTAGGAATGACTGCTGGAGCATGGAATATTAGGTTCAACTATCTGAAACTGCAATAGTCAATGATGTCTTACTTGTAAGAAGAGTAATTTCATACAGTTCAACCTAACACATGGGATGTGTACAGAAAAGGATGAAAGCCAAATAAAAATCCAAGTAGTTAAGAAAACAGGTAGGAAACCAACATGTCTAATGTGTGACTACTGCCAGGGGGGCTGACAATATTTCTCTGACTGGCTTTACTGTATAGTAGCTATGTGAAGTTAGGTAAATTTTTCAATTTCTCTGTGCCTTGCTTTCCACATTTACGAAATGGAGATTATGATAGCATCTACCTTGAAGGGTTATTGTGAGGTTTCAATGAGTTAAACACAAAAATTTTAAACTAGTACCTAGCTCTCAGTAGATTATAAGCTGTTATTATTACTGTTGTTGTCATTTCTGGGCAAATGCAATGGTCTCCATTTTCCATCACCACGGGGCTTCATGCATACTTGGGTAATGTGCTATCTTGTAACCAATAGCAATAGTTGCATTCCCAGAGCGTTAATGTTCTGGGGTTATTAAAAATTGGGGCCATCATTCAGTTACATTTCATCATACTGAGAAAAGGTTGTTTTCATTTGTGCGCTTACCCACAGCGGCTCTGCAATCACCACACTCTCAAAACCAATTACAGTCAGTGAATTACCCAAAGACATAAAATTAATGAAATGTTCTGACATAGTTGTTTTCTAGAAAGCACAGAGTGGCTAGAGAGGCACAGACTCAAATAAGATGACTGGTTTCATGGGCTTCTCAATCCCAAAGGAAACGCCAGCTTGCACATTCTCCCCCACCCTCTATAAAGGAGGTTGACTTTTTTGTTTGGTTGGTTGATTGTTTTAAATCCTGGGCCTCAGTATTATCAGTAACATCCTAGGAAAATTATCTTGTTTTATCCTTCTACCTCTAGCGTGAATTTTATCAAAACCATCCCAGGCTAGATAGGCAGCCACACCACCCTGGGGGAACAGCTCAACCCTCGCAAGAGGCCCGCTGTCTCCCATTTCCTCTGCTCTGCCCTCAGTGGGAACTGGGGCTGCATGATGGAGTAGTGGCAAGGGGAATGCCAGGTGGCAGAGATGGAAATGGAGGGTTTGGGCAGGGGAAGAATTGTTCTAAAAGATGTGCAGCGCAAGCCAACCACTCCCCAGGCTGTGGCTCCTGCCTGCAATCTCTGCTGTGAGTGCTGGAGCGTGAGCAGAGGGGAGCAGATGTCTTCTTCCTTCAAAATAAGGTGTTTAGACTGCATGGTGTTTAATCATGCTCAACTACAAACTTCTAGGACTCAGGGGTTTGGAGGCTCTGGTGACATCCCTCCCAATCTGTTCTAGTCTAAATTTCCAGGGGCACCATCTGTTAACACCTTTTATCCAGGGGCAGATGCAGATCTAGGCTCCAAAAAATATAAAACCGCATCAGGGCCATAGCCTGCTTTGTGCCCACCAGAGTCTCCAACAGAAGGGCCTTCAGAAAACCATCAAGGTACCATCTGGGCCAAATGTGGTTTATACTGATCCACCTCGCTAATAAGGCTATTGTGGAGGAACCACCTTTAATTTATGTGATCTTTTGCATGATGCTGAGTTGTCATAGCCACCAAGATACCAGCCAGCCTACCAGGCTAGTAAGCTCTTTGCTCGCATTATCTCACCACACCCTCATGTCAATCCTCTGAGGAAGACGTACTGGCCTCTTACTGCATATGAGGACACTGAGGTTAGGTTCAAAAAGTTTAAGTAATATGCCCAAGAGCATAAAGCCTAATACGTGATATAACACAGTCAAGACTTGAGCTAGGCGTCTGCTGTCTGCTTCCGCAATAAATCTTCTTAAAGTGCCTGAGTTGCAGGCTCCTTGGTGGGCACAAATACAGATCACTTACATTTCTTTGGGCCCCCCCTCATGGCACCCAGTACAAATCTATACACCTACAAGAGCCTCACAAACCTCCTTTATGTGCCTTTCCTACCTATGAGGTTCAGCTGAACCCCACTTCAGACTTCCAACAGCTGCCCTGTCCATTTCTGGCCTTCACTTCATCTTATAATTCTTGTCATAATATCACCCATGACTACTGTGCACCAAACAAAAGCAAGAACTATTAGTTTTGGAAACCATCGCAGGTATGAAATGAATTCAGAAAATTTGGCTCTCTGCCTGCTGAAACTTGAGGAATCAAGCAAGCACATGTTGTTGGTCAAGTTTGGGGATTTTTCTGAAGACGTGTGGCTCCCTTAGCTTTCGTTCCACATTCTTTGGGTGCTTGACTGGATGTTCCATGTACAGCATTAAATTTAATTTCCCATCCTCGGTAACATCCCAGAGTTGTTAAATGCACCAAGGTACTTGGTAATTTCTCTTACTTAAAATGTTCACAGCTCACTAAGCATGTGTTCATTATCACAGAAATCACTTTAATGTTTAACAAACATATCTGGCATATTCTCAGCATTCATGTTTTCCATTTTCACCTAACCTGTCAAGAAACAAGCTATGTGTATACAAATAAACAATTCATGCAGAGATGACTTTTCACTGTGTCTAAGAAAAAACATTCAGTTTTCAGATTCTCTTAGGAAAGAGGTTTCTCACTCCTCAATAGGCTCTGTTTTTTGACTTTGAGTAGCTATTCCTTCAGCATGGTGGGGCCTCCTTCCATTCAAGACCCTGCTGAAGATTCACACCCTGCATGAAGTTTTCCCTGAGTAATAACACATCTACTTCTCACTGTCTCAGGATATATGTATGCAATTTGTACATTCCCTGTCCCGAGCTGATACTCTGTGGTTGCTGTTCCTCATGAATTACTGGGTCACATGAGTGTGGTCCCTTCCATTAGACTGCAGGGATTTACCACAGTTTCTTCTGTTTCTTTTTGTTTTTCCCACACTCTTTTGTGCTTCTCACAGTGTTGTGCCCTCTGTTAATACTCTATAAATGCATGTCAATGTTGGGCACCAGGGTCTCATGTTTCTTTAAAAATATCCCGCAAAGACCCACCAGACAGCCACAGGGAAGGTATCTTAAGGAATGTGAAAAAAATACAGGCTGCTCCTTTCTTTCAGGTTGCCTACAAATGAGTTGAAAAGTTAAGATTTTATTGATGAAATAATAACAGTGTAAGTCAGCGTGAGAGACTCTTGGTGTTCTCCAATGTGCATTTTTTATTGTTATGTTAATCACCATATATTACATCATTAGTTTTTGATGTAGTGTTCCATGATTCATTGTTTGTGCATAACACCCAGTGCTCCATGCAGAACGTGCCCCCTTGAATACCCATCACCAGGCTAACCCATCCCCCCACCCTCCTCCCCTCTAGAATCCAATGTGCATTTTTAATGAGCCTCTCCCATGATACAAGATACAAACTGGCAACCAGTCAAATCATTCAGGCTTGTCCTGAAGAGTTTATCCTACACAATGCTGTCTCACAGAGTGTTTAAAAATTCATAAATTAGCTGCCAAAAAATTTGTAAAAATAGGACCTATCACAAATATATTTCTAGCTTCTCTTTAAAAATGAAATATGTTTCTCTTTTTGGAAAACGAAGACAATGCTGGATCCATATTTCCATTTCAAACATCCCAATGGATGGAGTATGGATTGCCCATTTTTCCACAGTACTCATCATTTCCTACATTTTCTCTAGCACTTACCCAGAGGTCAGCTAACATTTATCATCCATCCACTTTTTAAAAAAAAATCCTTAAAAAAATTTTTTTTCAGAAAACAGAAAAGAAAATAGACTGAGAGGTCTATTTTGTTTCGTTTTGGTTTTTAAAGATGGAGGAAACATTTCTTGTGGAAAGGAAGACTATGACCATGTGTTTAACATGAAAAAAGTGTGTCCGAGTGAAAGAATACAGCTTAACGTTCCATTATGAAATAAAACATAAGAACTATAATCAGTGAACCCATCAGGAATACATCCAGCTGCAAGTAATAGAAATGCAAAAAACATTGGCTTAAATAAGTAAGAAGGTTAGCAGCTCCACGAAGCTGTCAGAGCCACAGACACCTTTCATCCTTCTGTTTTACCATCTCTTGTGTAGTTTTTGTGTTCAAGGTTGGAAAGCATTTTCCATATTTCAGGCAGAAAGAAGGAAAAAGGACAAAAGGCAAGCCTCTCACAGACCTCTGCCTGTGTCCCATTTGGCCAGGACTCTGTCACATGTCTACTCCTAGTTGGAAGGAAACTGGGAAATCAAGTTTCAGTCTCTAGAGGTTAGAAAGACAAGGGAGAAGGGGGTTTGAACATGTGAATGAGCCATTCAGTGTTATTGCCATAACTGGAAATGGAAAGCTATGTCTAGAATAGACAAGAACGGAAATGTCTAAATAGAGTGTATCCATGAATGTGAATCTAATCACTCAGTTACCTGGTCCTGTAAGCATGTGAGGTTGCTATCCTTGGTCTGTGACCTATTGTATTTTTGCAAATGCAAACTTGAATCATTCTATGTGGGAGCCTGGCATGTGCAAGGAATCCTTTAGCTGAATGTTGAATACCAGTGTAATCCAAAGCATCTACCTCAAAACTGGGCTTCGTTTCCCTGTCAGGGATCATGCAGTAATGTTGGTGAATTAATAAAAGTTTGTTTATTTTAAAGAAATGGCCCCCCAAAGAAAGTAAACCAGCTTTATAAGTAACTTAAGTCCTATATGTAGAGTCATTAAAGGTCTAAAGGAACACTTAAATTTTTCTACCACATTTTATTGCATTGTGTGGGGGATACTATTATGTTATAATAATGTTTGCAATTTTGAGGATTTGCTAATGCTTTAGAATATATCTCTGGTGAATTCCAGGGGTCTCTTATGTGTAATAAACTACTGTGTGGTAGGCATCAAAGTTATACCCTTAGGGAATTGGGGGCAGGATTAAAATGGGCAGGACTGTTCAGGAAGACTTGCACCCTTTGCTGCTGGAGCTGACAGACACACACAACAGACTAAGTTAAAGTGATACATTGTTTGCCCAAGATTACAGCAACATCTCAATTACCTAGAATTCAGACATCTTGCAACTTCTCCTATCTAGAACATTTCGGGAAAACACTAAAACAAGCACAAAAGGCTACAAGAATAGCCAAAAGAGATTTTACAAAGTCCATGTACTAAAATGTAATTGTTTTATTCCTAAGAAAGCCTTACTCAGAGACTATTTACTCTTGCTTTACTTAAAAAGTTCACTAAGATCAGTTATCTGGCCTCTTAATTCCATATTGAGTAGGAGCAGCTGATTTAAAGAGAAACCAAAGAAGCAGGCCCACGGATAGAAGCAAGAAGTTACACCAACAGAATGACACCAAGGAAGGATACAAAAAATATTCTAAAAATCAGAATTCCAAAGTCATTGCCACCCAGTGCCATGTAATGAAGGGACTTCAATAACACTTAGGCCAGTTTTCGATCGGTACAATGACGGTGCTGTTTAACATCCACTCTGACTTACCAGGAAAAGGTTAACTTGTGTTGAGAATCACTGTTTAGGAAGTCACAGAAATATGTTTTATGTTTAAAAAAGATTTTCATTTAAATGATTAAAATAAATATGCTTTTACCCTTAAAGGGAATAAGTTTCAGTTACCTGGAAAATTCTTACTGTGGAGGACTAATAATCTGGAGAGAGTGACTATGTTGTATTGATACATACAAAGTTATGTGTATATGTTCAATTTGTAAAAACATAAGAAAATAATCAATGTTCAGAACCATCTCCTTCTAAAATTACAATCCATTTTGAGTCAAGCTGTAAATATTGCCATACTTGAATGCAGAATGAAATAAACACGCTCAAGGATATTTATTGACCCGCACTAACTCCTTAAGTCAATTTGATTCTGATACAAATTGCCCCCAAAGCACTCCCAGCCCTCTCCCTTTCACATACAACACAGGCAGGACTGGACATTACAAGACAGAAAACAGAACAACCAAAGTATAACACTCATTAACCACAAGCATATGGAATGCTCCAGCATGTTTTAATGACTATGGTCCAACTGAACCACAGTATTGAAATGTATCACTTCCAGTAAATGGAAACTAAATATTTTCCATTAAAGAAGGATTGAGTAACAGTCTCAAAATTAGGCCCTTCCAAATTACTCTTCGGTTCAATAACCCTGCTGCTTAAAAGGGTATGCATTATATAGTGTTTGATACCCCAACAGGAAATAATATAGAGCTACTTTGCAGTTGGTTCTTCTCATATCACTTTGATAGTCAGAAAGTGTGCTTTCTGCTCCAGCTCCAAGGGGAGGATAGATTGGCCTTCATCAAAAGCCTTCTCTCAGGTGTTCCTGGTCAGCACAAGCAGCACCATCTGCCCCAGGAGTGAGACAGACAGCAAGGGAAAGAACATTGCTCTGGAGGCCATGTGAGAAAGATGAAATGAACATCTTGTCTGCCTCTATGAATCCAGTCTGAGGCCCAGCACCTGCAGGAAAACCAAGGTTTTTGGAAAGCATCTGGAGCTTGAAAGGTTAAATATAGAGAAATAAAGAAGGTTTCTGAGGTTGAAAACTAAAGCATCATTTTTTGCTACCAACCCTGACTCTCAAACTAGGAATCAGCAGCATTGTTCTCACCATACCACATATAATTTTTTCAGTATTTTGCATGAATGAAGCCCTATGCTAAGCATTTTACATAAGTACACGCTCTTATTTAATCCTGTGAGGTAGCTATTACTTTCCCATTTGTACTGCTAATGAAACAGAAGAGCAGATAGAGACTTGTTTAAGTGATAGAAAGTGGTAGAAATGGGATTTAAACCCATGCGTCTGATGCCAAAGCTCATTTCTTAAACCACTGGTCAATGTTCTTAGGCTCACCAAAGTAACCACGTCACCCTACAATCTCTCCCATAGAGTCAGACTCAGGTAAATTCCCTCAGTCCTGCTTAGAGGAAGTGGCCCAGCCCAAGAGGGGTATCAGTTTAGAAATGGAGGGATTCTAGCCCTCTGGAGCTCAGATTCTTGTCTTTGTTGCTCTCCGGACCCTGCCACACCCAGTTAAAATGTCTAGCTCCTGTTATCCCCAAAGTGTCCTTTCACTGCCATGCCCCAGTTGAGTGACTACAACCCATCCATGCAGTTGTACTTGAGAGAAAGGAAGAATGATTCAACTGTAGGCAAAGAGCTTGCCTTGATGTATCTGTCTTTAAACATGGATAAGATCAATTGCCTGATCCTAGAGCTGCCAGGTATTAAAAAAGTCTAAGTTTATACATCACTTTGTGATTTCCTAGTAGCCTCCTCTCAATCACCCCAAATATATCTACTATGATCCTTTTCATTTCCAATAAAGTTGATTGGTTTCCCTCTGCTGAAATCTTTCAGCATCACTCTCTTTTGGGCCCTTTTTCCGAGATCTTTAAAAACTTCCACCCTTTTAATTAACTGACTCACAGAGATGAAGCCAAATGCATGGGCTAGCCAGGAGGAAGAAATGTTCCACTTTTACTTAGAGAAAAAGGAAGGCCTAATACATTTCCTTTGTTGTTGTTGTTGTTTTTTAAGATTTTATTTATTTGACAGAGAGAGAGGGAGCACAAGTAGGCAGAGGGAGAGGGAGAAGCAGGCTCCCTGCTGAGCAGGGAGCCCAATGTGGGGCTTGATCCCAGGGCCTCAAGATCATGACCCGAGCCAAAGGCAGACGCTTAACCAACTGAGCCACCCAGGTGTCCCTACATTTTCCTTTTTGATTACAACTGTGGGAATCAGCTTCCTCCTCCTTCCACTTCTCTCCTTAATGGCATCATCTGCTTGTTTCTTTTGCCTCATTGTTAGTTTCCTCTGATAACTAAGCTTTTAAGCGACTGACATATTTGGGTAGCCAAGAGAGCCTAATTCCCAAATCTTTTCTCCCTCTTTCCCCACCTACCACCATACTTTCTCACCATAGTTGTCCTTTCCCTAAAACCATAGCTACCAGCTTCTGATGGTCTTTGTTAGAGATGCCTACTGTCCAAGGAACTCACTCCTACTTGTGGGAACCAAACAGAGTTAGCTAACTTTCCTGCCTCCTCCAAACTTATCACTAACACCTTCAAAGTCTGTCCTTCCCCACCCACACACTGGGAAGTTGGATCAGCTGGAGTCTGGAACAGAAAAATGGCTGGCATGGAGAACGGGGAACTAAGGGAACACCAGGGTCAGCTCCAGGGTAAATAACTATCCAGGCAGGGCTGGGCCTGAGAGCAAGAGCCAGAAGCCCCAGAGGCCTGAACCGAGAGCAAAAGTACATAGGCCCAGAGTGAGGTGAGAGGTGGGAACCAGGAGAGGGGATGAGTCACACAGAGCAACCTGATGCCCAGGTCCAATCCAAAGGAGGAGCCGGGTCAAAACAAGTTATGACAAGAGAAGCACAAGTTTGAGGTGAACCCAAGGACAGGAATCGGAGGCAGGAAGAGGAATCAAGCATAAAACAGCAAGAGGATGGGGAAAAGGGTTTGGTATGATATCCAAGGGCTGAGTTTAAATTCCGCCATTTAGACAATATCCCAATCATGTTGGTGTATGTTCATTCCAGAAGCATATATAGGTGCATGCACCGTAAAGCCACCAAAAGTGGTTTCTGATGGTTTATGATCTGAAACATTGCTTTCCAACAGATGCCAAGGACAACTGACCCCAACTTCTACTCCACAGACCATTCCTTTGTCAATTAGGTACGTGGCAGACCCAGACTCAAGTCCCAATTTTGCTAGTTAAAGTGAAACCAACCTATATTTGACTGGTTTTGACCCACAAAATGGCATTTTCATATGGTTCAACCTAACATCACATGAGGTTGGACAGGTTATGTTACTTCTCTAAGACTGTTTTCTTTTCCATAAAATGGACACAGTAACACCTACTATGCTGAAATGATTAAATGAAGTCATGTATTTTAAGGTCCTTGGTACAATGTTTCACACCAAGTAAATGCTCAATAAATAACTGCTATTATTATCCCTAGTTCTCAGAAATAATAAACATTTTGGAATTGAATTTGATAGTAAAACACTCAGAACACCCCCTGAGCAGGTAGCCATAGACAAACAGGCAACGCTCTTCATACCCTGTAGCACAAGGGCCCACAATGAGCTGTTTTATCTACATCTAACTAACATGGCCGTGGAGCATTTGCTGAAAACCATCCCGGACTCTGGAGTCAGTCAACAGTGGTTGAATTAATCCTGGCTCCACCACTGAATGACCTTGAACAAATCACTCAACCTCTCTGAGCCTCAGCCTACTTATCAGTAATCTGAGGATAAGAACAGTACCTGCACAAATACTGCCCGTTAGCACAATACATGGCACATCATGAATGCTCAGTGGATGGGAGTCCTTACGTGCTGACGGGATCTCAATTCTGACACAGGTCTGGTCATTAATTCCAGCTCCCAGGAGGAAGCCACACCAAGTCTTGTATAGCAAGGAGAATTAATGGGAAGCACACCCTCAGATCCTTTGTCCATTCACCCATCTCCCACCCAGATTCCAGACTTGTCTTGCCTGGAGGTCCTGGATTTACTATGCTGTCTGCAATTGGCCTGTTTGGTGAGAGGGCTAGCTGTTTCATCACAGGCAGATATTGGAGCTTTGGATTGATCTTAGAACAGCCCTTACTTTGCTTGTGATTTCTGAGTTTCAGGTTGGAAAAGAATTCTTGGTAGGCGGAGACTTTCTCATTCAGAATAAAACAGCTTATTTTTTAAAAAGATTCATTAGCTTTCTGGGACATCAGATGGCTCTGATGAAGGAGAATATTAATTGGTTGCAGCAGAAGGGTCATAGAGAAGCAGAAAGAGAACATTTTCTTCTTCACACAGATGAATTTCAGAACTCGGTGCAGAGAGCCAGCAAGGACACATTGGGTGCAGCTGAGGCTGAAATGTCTACAGGCATTTGGCTGAGCCTGGTCCGCCTGCTGCTTTTCCCAATGGGAATCTGAGCGACACCAACAGCACTGCAGCCAGATGACATGTTGCTACTGGGAATCATGTTATGTCATCTCATAGACAAATCTGCACAAACACGCCAACTTTCCTCGGTAAAATCAAAGGCCCACTCCTCTCTTTCATCTTCCTGGCTTTACACCTCCCAGGCTCCCGAGATGCCGCTCTTGGCTTACTCTCCACATTGGGATCAGCAGAGTTTATCAGTTCCAGCAGGGCGAGCAGCCCACACTGCATAAACAAACTGCAGGGATAACAGGGAAGCAGCCAAAGTAGCTAAGTACACACCATCCTAACATGGGCATGGTGGGCAGAAGTAATAAGGGCCATGGGACAACTTCATTTTGGTTCAAGAGAATGAGATCTCTGGACCCTATAACATAAGGGAATGATTGTGTTTGAATTACTGGTTTAAGAAAAGGTACTGAGGGAAGAAAAAGAAAGAAAAGGTACTGGGTTCCATTAATGGGTCAATCAAGCTTTTGGTGTCCTTTTTTTCTTTTGATAGTATACAACCAATGGATTCAAGGTGGTCTTCCTTATGGAGTCTGTGGGAACATGCGGAGGTCCAAGAGGAATATTAGAGTTGGGCCTAGTCTGCCTCTAATCCAGGTGATGAGATTCAGGGGATTCTATGTGTCATTCAGCAACATATCCCACTTGGCCCAACAAATTGTACCTGAGAATCCACTGGGTCAGAAGGCAGAACCAATAGAAATTCCTATGGTACCTAATTATGAGACATCCAGAAGCTTCAACCCTTGGAAAATGGCTCCTTTCTCTCCAAGTCTATTGTGGGATATATTAATCTTGGCTCAGGGAAATGGACTGAAACTGAATTAGCCTTGGGCATGTTGTGTGTTAATCTAACAACCAGTGTCCCACCCCTCCCTGTGTAATATCCTAAGACAGTAAGGTCAGATTTGTACTAATATTAGGCATCTTGCCGGAGGCAGCTTTTACCAAAGAAATGGCAAATGCTATCCCCTTTTGCTCTGTGAGTTTTTGCAGTGATTTCAGCAGAAGTTCCTGAGTGGAAAACTAAAAAGATCATAATTATCTCTCAAGTGATGACAACCTGAAACTTTCTTCATTCCCTCTTCCCTTTATCCTCCCTACTTGGGGGTGGTAAATGAGCCACCAGCACTTCCCAGGTGAGGTCACTAAGTTCATGAACTCGACACCCTGGTAAGAAGAGACAGACCATAAAAGACCAGAGAACCAGCCAGCTAATGATGACCTAGATGCATGCAGCAGCATTTCCCCATCTTTGATAACCATGCTCTTACAAGAACCTCTCTTCTTTTCCACTGTGGAAAAGTGGCTTATACCTGTTCCCTTATCTACCGCTTGATGATGTTGTAAGAATTAATGAGGGGTCTACAATCTACTTCCAACTTCTCAGATAAAAGGACTTCTGGATGAAAGTCATTTCAAGCTGGTGCTGGGGATGGTGGATACCATCTCAGAAATGAAGTGTCTGAAAGTAAGCTCTAATAATGGCTATTAATACAATCATGGAGGTTTACTGAGCATTTTCTACGTACCCTCTAAAAGCTTCACATGTACCTCAAAATAACCTATGGGGGAGGCAATATTATCTCCAACCAACAAATGCAAAACTGAGACACGGAAAGGTTAAACAAGAAGTAACTTTAGGTCACATAAGCAGTAAGCTGGAGCCCTGGGCCTCATATCCAGGTAGTCTGACTCCAGAACCCAGGCTTATAATCACTATTCTATCCTGTGTTTAGCATTCACCTTGAACTAAGGTCCCTGGCTCTACTGTACCTTACTTAAACTATCTCTGTGAAGTACAGAAAATTTCTTTCAGCAAGGCTGGGATTCTCTCTGGCACACTGCAGCTGATGAACTCCTACCTAAGGAGTTTGGGATGAGTTAACCTTAAATTACTTCTGTGCACCCCATATTTAGTTGGCACCTTCAGATTGCTCCCCCTGGAGGAGTACTTGGAACTTCAATATAAATTCAACTGAATGCACTGGAGGTAAGATATCCACACTGGCAGCGTAAACCCTAACCCTGTACATGAGCAGGGCCAGCAATGGAGTTCTGCTCACTGGAGTTATGCCAGCCATTCCTAGATGCCAATTTGTAACCTGATGTTGCCCAGATGAATCCATTAGTAGGCTTGTCACTGGCAGTAAGAACTCCACAGTCCCCCAAAGCCCTTTCTTCCCTTGCAGTCAAGGAGTAGAGGGTGGGGGAGTTATGCCCAGTGGGCTGCACAAAGCTGCCAGCCAGCACGCAGAGCCTCTGACAATTAGCACAGTTCCTACAGTTCCTTAAACAATGTTGACGGACCCTTGTCTTTCATTAAGCTGCCTGAAAGCCAGTCTCTCTTGATGGATCCCATAGGGAAAATCAAGGAGGAAAGAATTTATTTTCAGACACAGTTGAACAGCAAGCAACTAAAGAAGCATCTAAAAAAATGATAATTAAAAATTTCTCCAAGGAGCAAATTAAGATAAGTGCCCCAAGACCTATTCACAAAGATCTGTTTAGAGAATTCCAATTCGGATAATACACACCACATTTCAAGGACCTGAGGGATTGCTCCGCTTCACCCCCTTTTTGCCATTGTTGATACACCAGCTTTCCAAGGGAATGCATTTTTTCACATGTTCAGGAGCAGCACATCCTCTCAAGGGAAGCACCCGGAGCCATATCTGGTGGCACAGTATCTTGTTCCCACCCTGATTACAAGAGTCATAACAAAAGTTAATTTAGACCAATGAATGGCACCTGATTAAAAGGACAAACCACAACCTTGACCAAATTTTGTGCCTACTGATAGGCTCTTAGGATAGCCCTTGTGTGCTTTTATCTCCATGTAACAAATGAAATGAGCATCCACCTTTTCTGAAAGGGAACTCAGGGTTCCCTTGTCCTGTTAATTTTTACTGGGCTTCCACAAGGGCTCTGTGAACCTGACTTCCAGATAAACATCACCTAGAGTGGTTTCATTCTGAAGGATTTAAACGTATCTTGCAGTTGATCCTCAAGTTAAGTCCTCTACAAGTTTCCTAATCTTCCGTGAGAGGATGGACCATGTTACAGATGGGTGAAACTGAAGCACTAGAGTTTTGGGGCAACCCAGAGGGGCCTGAGCTCTGCTTTCAGCCCCAGCCCCTTCCCATTCACAGCCTTCTGATTAGATGGCGCCTCCTCACAAGACAAAGTAAGCAAGCTTCCCAAAACAGAGGATACATTTCCAAATGAGGGTGGGTTGGTTGAACTTTCTGACCTAAGCTTTCTGAACCTCCCACATTTGGCAGGTCAAGACAGGATCAACCCACTTAAGAACTAATTTTTTGCTTGTCTGTCTGCAAGGCTGCTGTGTCTAAAGCACGCTGGGAAATTTTAAAAAGCAACCATTAGTGTCTCTGACACATGAAATGCCTACCAGGGTCTTTTTCCTGTTTGTTATCAAGATTAATATGAAAATATGCTACAGTGAGCAAAGAGAAGCAGTATTTGAATGACTTTCAGTCTCAATGCAATGCAAATTCCTGCAGTTCAAACACAGAAAGTGCCTCAATTCTTTTGCTTTTGGCCAGGAATAGATCATTTATTACCCCTCACTAGGAAGACTATGGCAGAGCCCTCATTATCTCACATCCATGCTTTCCAAATCAATCAGCTCCCTGTTACACTGCTGGGCTTTTTAATTTAAATGTCAGCCAAAGTTAGAATGTGTTTTATAAAAATGTCAGAGCCTCATTAACTTCAGTTTTGTGTTGGTCTTGTCTCTCACTTTTAGTTGACAATGTTAAGGAAATTATTTTTCTAAGAACACTTGCACTAAGGCTTCTCTGAATTGTCATGATACTCTCCTTAAAAATCTGAACTCTGGTGAAAAATTAAGATGCTCCAAATTACCAGTATCTATGGTCACTTTTGACTAATGTATAAAAGGTCTTAAACGCTTTCCCACCTTGGTACTCACATTGGGAATAAATAAAATACTCTAAATGCTGGAATTTGATCAGTATTTCTCAGTGGACTTTTGGAATATGACTGTCCTATCCATTGCAAGATTTCCAGCTTCCCTTCTCCTCTCCACTAAATGCCAGTAATTCTTCCCAGTTACTGTGACAACAACAAAACCCTTCACACATTTCCAAACAGCTCCTGAGGCAAGCTGTTTTCTCTGCCCTGTTGAGATGAGATTAAGCCACAAATTTCAAAACCCTCACACTGGACAAAAAACAAACCAAAATACTCCTCAGCCACAAAGTCTCTCCTCACACCTCCCTTCTCAGTAACCCCACCCCCACCTCCCCACCCCCACACACACTTATTTCAACTCCTAAAACTGTATGCTGGGGCTGCTCATTTCATTTGGGGGATTTACTGCTTTGTGATGCTGGGTGAACTATACTGTTCTCTTGCTACTGATAGAGGTCTTTACTGGCTTAAATGGTGATGTGCTAGAGGGCAGGTACCTTAGGATAGAGATCTTGGGTTCTATATCAAGCAGAGTCCTGAGCATGGCTGATGTTTATACTGGATGGATGATGAGTGGATAGACGGATGGATGGGTGGATAACAGGACCTAAATCCTGGACCAGTGGCCAATGGCTTAGTAAGAAATACAGAATATTCTGTCTCAGTGCTTCTTATTTGTCTTCATGGCTTGCTAGGGTTCTGGATCGTGTCTATAGCACAGTAACAATTGGACTCTTTTGCCCTCAAGCTAACACATGAAGGACACAACAGAAGGAATATCGTAAAGTCTGTTGCCAGGGCAGCAAGTGTATCGAAGTGACCACAAATAGTGTGTGCGTGTATACACACACAAAGAATACATGCTAACATTTAACAAGTATAAAATACTTGCCC